>NC_083645.1:21083322-21741239 GCF_963576545.1 Limanda limanda | reverse complement strand
ACATGACAGTCTGGTGAGGTATATTGTGGTATATTATTAGTGTAATGCTGCTTATACTTTCACTCTGTCAGAAAACAGTAAACAAAAATGTGTGTGTACTGTGTTTTCAGCTTTATAGAGATTATGTTAGTCACTCTTAATTATTATGCACAT
The DNA here is from genome assembly GCF_963576545.1 of Limanda limanda. Lineage (NCBI taxonomy): Eukaryota > Metazoa > Chordata > Actinopteri > Pleuronectiformes > Pleuronectidae > Limanda > Limanda limanda. Next base: position 21,741,086 of record NC_083645.1, on the reverse strand, counting down.
CATTGATTTATCTCATTTACAATATTTGCATCATAATGCCAAGAAAAGAGACTCCAAAAGCAGAAGGACAGGGAACTGCAACAAGCAGCTCAGGGCAGCAGCTCTCTTTTATATTGGATCAGGCCATCAACTAGTAAAACAAATTAGGGAGAATCAGTAAGATTTTATTTATTTATTATTATTGTAAATAATTTTGGCGATGGTTGCCCATTTTTTTGGTTTGAGCACCTGCCCCCCAAAATGTCTGTGCACGTGCCTGCTCTGTGCTGTAGATGAACCAATCCCACGACACTTAAAGAGATGGTTGGAGAGATACCACACTGTCCCTGCTTCAAAAAGATGATATTTAAAATTGCAGAGAGAATTGAGAGTAAACACTCTGATCCTACTTCCAAGATAAAGTTGGCTTTTCTTTACCCAATTCATTATTACAGATTATTTGATCATCATCATTTTACATCAGTGGTTTTTGAAATTTGTATTTTCAGAGAAAAGCCAGAATGAATTGTAATAGTCCGGCCCAGCTATACATGTACTGTTTAGTGTCCTACTTATGTCTTAGTGCTGAGATGATATGACACATAAGGCCCAGCAACAGACATGTATACGTTGTGCTTTTATCATCAAAGCACAACGTTGGCTACATAATGAGCTTTATAGATGTGAGGAGGAAGGAGTCTCACAGTTCATTCTATTTAATTTCAATGTTAACATTTAGTCTTGATTTTCTGTCCTGTGGGAAGAAAATTCTGTTTAGTCAACATATGACCTGACACCTGAGTTGTCCCCAGACGTCTTCAGTGTGACAGGAAGATTGTTTGTTAACAGTGAATCTCTGTGAGTCTCTAGACTGATGTAAAACCATTGACTGACATCAAGAAGAGGCCGAAACATCTTGATCATCCCCTGGTGGAGGGTTGCGGCATGGGCCATAAATGCAGCCTCCCTTATGTTAATGAATGGGACATAGATAAATAGATTTTTCTCCAAATTTGAAGTAGGTTTTTTACACTGATGTTTGTCGAAGTGTTTTCTTGTAGTATTTAAATTAGTTGAACCATGAATATAAAAACTACTGTGGCAAAGGCCCACTCTGTCTCCAGAACATGGAAATGTGTCGCTCTACAAAATACTATTTGATAGGAAATTATTGTAATTATGATTTCCAAAAAAATGTTTTTGAAACAATTTTGAAATACTGTAATTCAGGCTATTATGGGTTGAGAAACTTGAAGCACAAAGTAAAGAAGCTCTTGAATGTATCACCATGTGTTGTTCATGACAACAGTGAGGTGTAGTAGCGTGATCTGAGAACTTGTGGTTGTCTGGTTTTTTTAACCGTCCATCGATACTTTCACCTCAGAGGGGAGAAGGCTGAATGTACAGGAAATACAACTACACAAACAGAGGCAGTTGCACAACATTTTCTATTCAATGCATAATATTCAAATTCATATAAATTCATATTTACAATGCACAATATGTGGGTTCTCAGTTCCACATCATATTCTGCAGCGGGGGTGCTTTGAAACACAAATGCATCATTACAAAAACATACACTGTAAATATGCAGTTTTCACAGTATTGATGTATATTTGTAGATTATAGTATATATAATCATTTCTTTAATTCAGTGTTAGTCATCTTTAAGTTGTTGAAACATACATACTACATATATGTGTGTGTATATACACACACACACACAAACAATCACACATACTGTGATGGAAATCTGGAGATACAAGAGGCTGGAAACAACAAAGTTATCTACGTGTATTTAATAAGGGGCTTTCTGCAGAAAGGATCAACACAGGGAAACCGCAAGGGTCTCAGAGTGAAGATGCAGAACAGTCAGATACACAGATCTTATATACCAGGGGATAGGGCTGTCTCTCTGAGCCAATCCAGACAGGTTCCCATAGGTGGGGGAAGGACAGGAAACTAAACATAACAGCTGATTCACATGTGTTCCCTGAGGTGATAAGAATAGATACACTCCTTCCTTTGATGGGTAATTAAGTCGCACAAGGTCTTACTATATTGACGTCATAAACAGTTCCGACCATAAAACAGCTCAAGTCATCAATAATCTGTTGTATGTAAATACAAGTCATAAAAGTCTTGAGAAGTCTTTAAACACTTATACAAAATACTTTTTCAACCTTGCTGAGTTAATTTTCTACTACATTTCCCTCCTTTTTGTCATTTATTGACAACATAAGAGAGTTTACAACTACAGTAAAACATCAAATACATCAATTCACCAGGATTTCAAAATGCATCATCATCATCACTGTAGTGTAAAACAAACTGCCTTTGTCGTGGACGGTATGCGTCTTTAAATGGGAGAAAGCACTGATAAAAGTAGATTAAACAGACAACACAACAATATTACATTCTTCATCGATATTAAAGGGTACTGGGGAGGAAACCAGTCAGGGAGGGGAAACACATCTTACATTATCGTCACTGTAAATCTAATTGGCGCGTCATCTGGCGGAGCAAACCATCGGGACACAGCTGGCATCCCCCATAAACCCCAACAGTAACCAAACTGGGAATATAAAGGTGCAGTGTGGGGGAGACATACGTGCGAAAACAGGATGCTTGGAACCCAACAAATCAAACTGGCATGGGAGATTGGATTGAATGTTTCAAAAACGAAATTCGTATCAAGAGTTATCAGTCAGCGGGGGATTGATGTCATCAATATTGAGAGAACAGTTCCTCTACTGCCACTCCGACCCAGCTGACTGAAGTGATGCCACGGAGGTCGGTGTTTCATCGTCGCCTTCTCTGCTGTGTGTGTATTATGTGATTCTCCGAAGCAACGATTACCAACAGCTGTGCTGGTCAGCACTGCCCTCTCTTCACCGATCCTTTGTTTTAATTATTAAGTGTGGGTGCAGCAGGTGGATGGTCTGGTTCTGGGACTCTCTTGCAGTGACTGGCATGAATCCACGTTGTCCTCTCAGCGACCTTCACAGCCGTGTAGGTCGTTAATAGGATCTGGTACGGTCCTGTCCAGCGTCTGTGTCGCCAACTTTTCCGCCTTAGGTCTTTCACTACCACCCATTCGCCGGGCTTCAGGTTATGAAGTGGTCCAGTCGCCGGGGTAGGGAGTGCGTCTTTAACCTGTTTGTGAATGGCAGATAAAGCAGAAGAGAGATTTGTACAATAAGACAACATTTCATTATCACAGAGAGTTGTTGAGGGCAATTGTCTTTTAACAGGTCCAATGCCCGTGTTTGCTGGACGTCCGAACAGAATCTCAAATGGGCTCAATCCATGTTTTGGTCTAATTCTCATTCTCATCTGCATGAGAACAAGTGGGAGAGCCTTAGTCCACGACAATCCAGTTTCCTCACAGCATTTAGCCAATTTGTTTTTCAGCGTGCCATTTTCTCTTTCCACCGCTCCCGCACTTGCTGGGTGATAGGCACAATGTTTTCTCAGATCAATGCCCAAATATTTACTCATTTGTTTTAGTGCCGCACTAACAAATGGAGTTCCGTTGTCACTGCTGATTTTGCTTGGGATTCCCCATCTGGGAATAAGTTCAGTAATCAACGCTTTAGCTACGGCACCTGTGTCTTGCTTTGATGTGGGGAAAACTTCGACCCATTTAGAAAACATATCAACTATAACCAAGCAATATTTTTTTCCCTCACTTGGTGTTAGCTCAATAAAATCCATCTGTAGATGGTCAAATGGTTTGTCAGGTGGAGGATGTGCAGCTTGTGGGGCCTGCATTCCTCTACCAATATTGTTAGTGGCACAAATTATGCATGCCTGACAAAACTTCTGAGCGTAGCTAGAAAACCCCTTTGTGAACCAATGTTGTGAAATAGCAGCCATCATCGGTCCTTTTGAAACATGATCCTTCCCATGCGTTAACTTTGCATAATGGGGAAACAGATATTTTGGCAAACAAGGTTTCTCATCAGGGCCCACCCACACCCCATGTGTGTGTGTGCAACCACTTCTCTTCCAAAGTCCACGCTCTTCCACTGTTGCTCTAAGTTGAAGTTCTTGTAGGTCAGCCGTGGGGGTGGTGGGGTCGACCTGTAAGAGAATGTGTGAAGAAGATAGAGCCGGCGAGCAAATGCTTTTGCTGCTACATCCTCCCTGGCATTTCCTTGTGATACTTGGTCATTATTAGAGGTGTGAGCATCACATTTACATACTGCATCCTGTTTGGGGAGGAGGACAGCATCAAGGATCTGAGACACTAGAGCATGATGTGCAATTGGTTTGCCTGATGGTGTAAGGAATTCTCTGTGTTTCCAAATCGTGCCAAAATCATGTACTTTACAAATGCATATCTACTGTCAGTGTAGATGTTAACCCTTTTCCCTTTAGCCAATCTGCATGCTTCAATGAGAGCAGTGAGCTCTGCTGCCTGTGCCGACAGGGAAGCAGGGAGAGGTCGTGCAATCAATGTATCATGTGCTGCTACCACAGTGAAACCAACTTGATTTGCTCCTGTGTCTGAATTGCGAGACGCTGATCCATCCACAAACAGTGTAAATCTTGATTCTGCAACGTAGTTTCCTGTAAGTGTGGTCTGGGGGAACAAACTTAGGTTATTGTTACTACACAATTATGTTGTTCACCATCTCCTTCTGTTGGAAGAAGAGTAGCTGGGTTAAGAACATTACATCTTTTCACAGTGATGTTAGGCATTTCCAACAGAATAGCATGTTAACGATAGCATCATACACATAGCATTTGGGATCAAGTTTTGCTCAGAAAAATGCTACACGTCTCTGTTTACCCCCCTTGATCAGGGAGTAACACTGACGTCATCTACTCCCCCGTTCTTGTCATCTGGTTGTGTGAAAGGTCGGTCAGGGTCGTCGGGCAGTCATAAAGTCGAGGTCGTTTGTAGGGTCAGTTTCAAGTCAGTGAAAGCTTTCTCGTGTCATCAGTCTATATAACTTTGCTATATGCTGTTAAGCCCATGTGCGATTGCGCTGAGGGACTCCTCGAGGACAGCATAGTTCAAATTCATTCGCAGGAATGACATCATTTATTTCTTTGTAACAGTTTTAGGAATCTTTGAATTACTGTTACTCTATTAGGGGAGAGGGACTGCCCTCTGCTGTGATCACATGCCCTAAAATTGATCTTTTACATTTACAAACCTATACTTTTACAAACTTATACTTTAACAAACTTATACTTTAACAAACTGCAGTTTTTCAGGCTTGCCTTATGTCCTTCTGCATTTAGATGTTTTAGTAGAGCTACAGAATAATTTTCACAATATTCTTCAGTTGGAGCACAAATCACTAATCCTTATATTGTCAACATATCGTAAATGTGCACTTCCTGGTGTTATCTTTAATGATCTTAAGCTTTTTAGTGCCTGGTTGTAAATGGTCAGTGATTCACAATAGCCTTGACGAGGCATGTGAATGTATAACTTTCTCTGTTGAACTCAAATGTAAACCAGTATTATATGTCTTTATCAATTTAAAAACTGAAGAATGCATTTGCCCGATCAACAACAGAGAATCCTTTATAATCCTTCAGAACTTGCTAAAGGATTGTTTTAAGAATTTGGAACCGACGAAGCGCGAAGTTGTACTGCGGCGTTGACAACTTACAAATCTTGGATGAATCTCAAATCATCAGGTTGTGTTTTATCAAAAATACTGTTCACCGGAAAAAATCGGAGTGTGCACTAGTGAATCCTTGCAAGGAACAATTACACCTGCCCTCAATAGAGAGTTGAAAACTGGTGTAATACCATCGATGACTTTCTGTTACAGTAGATATTGTCAGATCATGGTGTAATAACCACAGGTTCCATGTGTTAATTAAACCCACATCATGATTACCTCTGAGCCCTTAAAATGTTGTTTGTATAAACTAAATATGCATGTGCATATTTGGCTTCTGTATTTGTGTCTGGTACCAGTTAAACAACCTTGAAAGTGTAAATAACAGATGTAAATCATTTTCTAAACACTTTAAAAATTGATTTTACTTAACCACGGGATCTGATATCTTTTCCCAAATGTCAGCATTGACACACTTTTGTATCCACGGTCGCAAGTCTTGCCATTCATCATTTTTGTTTTTGACAGCAAGTCATGTGAGTGTGAACCAGGAACATCAAAAAAGGAAAGCATCCTCTGAACATCTGTGAAGGAACTGAGAGGGTGACTACAGAAACAGCACATCTATGTTCTTTCCAGAACATGCAACTCAGTGTTGAATTTTCTTTCACACTACACAACTTATTTTTTCAAACCTGCATCTCTCCCTTTGTGTTTGAGTGCAGTGAAGTTTAAATCTTTTGGATGCATATACGTGGTATCTGTTCTTTGTGTGACTGAATGTGCCTTGTCCACTAGATCTTTGTCGATTTGATGTGACAACAGATGAGCAAAGCTTCCATTCATACGCATATAACAGTGAAGCAGCATTACACTTAATATAATATCTTTCCCTAGCACTGTGAGTGTGTGCATTGGCATATTAGCATAATCATCTCATTGCTATTTAAGCTATGTTCCTATCAATAGTTTGTCTTTCTTTTCTAAAAAACAAAAAAAAAATCATTTACTTCTGTGATAAGTGTTTGTGTTTGTGTGGTGCATTCACCCTCTCGATGTGGGATGTGTCCCTCACGGCCTTGTTCTCTGTTCAAAGATGCTGGTTCCTCCCTCTCCTCCATCCCCGCCTCGGTTCATTCAGGCTCGTAAAGTTGCTGTTTCCTTGGCAATTTTTGTTTTGCCCAATGTCCCTTCTCTCCACAGAGAAAACAAATGTCCCAATCATCGTTCCATATGCGTCCCCCCTCCTTCCTTGAAATCCTCTTCTTCTGCATCGCGATGTACCTCTGAACATCTTCAGTGAGGCTTTATGCAGATCAGTCTCTCTTTCTTCTTCTTATTCGCATGAACTGCATGTGCTTTTATTAAGCTCTTCCTGAGTCCCACTTGATGCCTGTACGTTTTAACAGGCTGGCAACATCAGGTAACTTCAAAAATTTTGTGATTTGGGCTGGATCTTGTCCCAGTCCATATTGCCCACTTGTCTGGTGCGAGGTGAAGAGAGGAGTTGCGGGTCTGGAACATCATTAGCTGGAAAAGGTTGTTGTGGAACCTGGGCTCCTGCCTGTGGAACATCCGCTTCTGGTGGAGTTTGGTATTGTTCTGGTTGTCGTCTTGTCGGCGGGGAAGAGTCGAGGTCGGAAACCTGCATTTTGAGACACTGAGACATTTGTGAGGTGTTAACTGTCCCTGCCAGTGTGTGCTTTCTGTCCCTATGATGCAATTCTTCTAACCACATTCAACATACATTCCTATCTGCCTGAAATTTAAAATTTTACTTTTCTGGCCTAACTTACTATTTCGTTCTCCTCTAGATTCAGTCTAGAATCTGTTTCAGCTGTCTTAAAAAACTCTCTCTCTCTCTGGAAACCCACAGTCTCTCATTCCTCATTCACACTTGAAACAAACTTAGTGCTTTGTCACCATAGTTCTTTCACATGAGGTTCACATAAGGATTACTCAGTTCAGTTCCATTATCCAAATCTTATATTTTTCATTTACCTATGTAAAGAATTTTTTTTTTTTATTTTATTTTAAGTAGTTACCTTAAGTCTTCAATCAATCTCCAAAACGCTATCGTAAGGAGCAAATAGGAAACTTGTTAATATAAACATCATCTAAATAATGTAATACCTCCAATATTATATAAACAATAGTAATTTCCTCTTGTAATTACTTGGTTGCTGTGAGTTTCTCAATTCATCTCTTTTTTTTTTTTAGCTTTTTTTTTTTTTTTTTTTTTTTTAAATACACCTTCAAATATCCTGCCTAACCAACATAAATCATAGTGCCCTAAAGAAGTTCTCTACATAGCGCGCTTTTTTTTTGAGTTGCCTGACACAATGCAAATACACTCAGTATTATGTCCTCTCTGTGGTTGCAGTCGAAACAACTCCTTAAGGTACCTCGTCAGTCTACCTTCCAGGTTTCTTCTAAACCTTGGTTAAAAATTTACGGGGCTTTCACCCGTCTTGAGGATCCCGTTCCTCTTAGACCAACTTCTCTATAACACTATGTTCTGCTGGGATAAATTACACTTGAAATCTCAGATTCTCACCGGATAGATCGCAGCGCTGAGACGATCCGGCTCGGGTCTAGGTCCCTGCGTCTCACCCGTGGGGAGGTTAAGGTTGGAAACTTTTTTCCAAGATGATCAGTCAACCGTAGACACCGAGTCCAGATGCGTCCAGACGTGCGATCCCACTTCTGACACCAAATTGTGATGGAAATCTGGAGATACAAGAGGCTGGAAACAACAAAGTTATCTACGTGTATTTAATAAGGGGCTTTCTGCAGAAAGGATCAACACAGGGAAACCGCAAGGGTCTCAGAGTGAAGATGCAGAACAGTCAGATACACAGATCTTATATACCAGGGGATAGGGCTGTCTCTCTGAGCCAATCCAGACAGGTTCCCATAGGTGGGGGAAGGACAGGAAACTAAACATAACAGCTGATTCACATGTGTTCCCTGAGGTGATAAGAATAGATACACTCCTTCCTTTGATGGGTAATTAAGTCGCACAAGGTCTTACTATATTGACGTCATAAACAGTTCCGACCATAAAACAGCTCAAGTCATCAATAATCTGTTGTATGTAAATACAAGTCATAAAAGTCTTGAGAAGTCTTTAAACACTTATACAAAATACTTTTTCAACCTTGCTGAGTTAATTTTCTACTACAATACCCACACACACCCATTAGAGATGTCATTGGCTAATCTCTCAGTGGAAGAGAAGAACATACATTTTACAGGAAGTGGATTTAGTATATCAGCCAATGACTTTGATTCCCACTGTGACTAAATCTTCCATTTGAGTGGGACGACACCAGTTACACAAAAACAGGCCCATATACAACAATGATTGAAGGACTGGCTGCTCTGATTCTCCTAACTACATTATGTAAGTATGCAAGTGTAGTCTAGCCACTAATGTGGTGGAAATATGGAAATATGGAAATATGGTAAAAAAAACATTAGCCTGTGATCATTAATTGTTGTTTTTGAAGTGTTTGTTTTTGTCCTGTCGTATAACTCTCACTGTTTCTCTGTTCTTTAGCTCTACATCAGACTGTGGAGGTTCCTCAGCAGATCCCTTTGATTGTGGCTAACCTCGGTGATAACATCAATCTGACATGTTCAGTTCCTGGGATAGAAGCCTGGTTGTTTTTCTGGTACAAGATGAAATTTGGATACATGGTCCAAACACTTCCTAAAGGAGCTTCTTCAGATATAAAGCTTCAAGGACAATTTGACAACCCGAGATTCACAGTCATGCACGAGGGTGATCTGCATATTCTTACCATAAGAAATATAAGCAAAGACGATGAGGCAACATACTTCTGTCAAGCAGGAGAGCCATATATAATTACTTTTGTTAATGGCACAATTTTGGCTGTGAAAGGTAAAGTAAATTCATTTTAGTGTCTTTGTTTGCTATGATGTACTCAATTTTGGTCTTTCATTTTCCTTTTCATCTTGTGATTCACACAGATCATAAAAATCCGGAGAAGCACATCTATGTCAAACAAAGTCCGGAGACTGCGTCAGTCCAGCCGGGAAACTCAACGACTCTCGAGTGTTCACTTCTCTCCACGAACACAGAAAACCTGGACGAGTGTCCAGGTGAACATAGTGTGCACTGGTTCAGAGCCGGATCAGGACGCTCCCATCCCGGCTTCATTTACACTCAGAGCAGCAGGAGAGATGAACAAGAGGAGAAGAGCTGCGTCTACAGTCTGTCCAAAACTATACACAACTCCTCAGATGCTGGGACTTACTACTGTGCTGTGGTCACATGTGGAGAGATCCTGTTTGGTGGAGGAACCAAAGGTGAGATGAGTATGTTGTAAAGTTTCAATGAAATCAAGATACTGTGGCAGGACAAGGAAAGGCAGAGACGCAGGTACTGCTTACTGTTGTTTAATCAGTAGTCAGGAAGAACAGGCACATGTTCCCCATACGGGAAGTATATATAGCTACAGACTTTACATTTCCCATCGACCCACTGGGTGAGAGGACACACCCATGAGTGCACGCCACACAGCCCCCCCCCCGAACACCCAGAGGGAAAAATACAAAATGGGACAAAAGTCAGTACCTCTCAGGGGGTTTAACGAGGCGACCATAACGGCTACGCCGATCCCCGTCCGCAAACGCAGGGGTGAAACAAGCAGAAGGGACATCATTTACAACAGACACAGGATCAGGAGGCACAACTGGAGAAAACAACACAGGGGTCTTAGAAGGGGGGCGACCACGACGGGGAACCCGGGCCGGTAGCACCTCTTCGCCGGCCAACAGATGAGCTGGCTTAAGTCTGTCTAACGAAACACGCTCCCTGCGCCCGCCCATGTCCAGAATGAAACTTTTAGAACCCGCCTCTAACACCCTAAACGGGCTGTCATACGGGGGCTGGAGGGGAAACCGGTGAGCATCGTGACGCACGAAAACAAACCGAGCGGTCGCGAGATCCGTTGGCACGAAAGACCGAGGAGAAAAATGATGCACGGGCACCGGTGCACAAGCGGACTGTGACGCAGGACGCGGAAAGGGGGCCGAGCTGTGAGGCAGAAACTCCCCTGGGATGCGGAGCGGCTGACCGAGCACCAACTCTGCAGGCGAGGCATCCAGGTCAGCCTTAGGAGCCGAGCGCAACCCGAGCATCACCCACGGCAACCGATCCAACCAGTTTGCATCTGAGAGCGCAGCCCGCAATGACGCCTTAAGCGACCGGTGAAAACGTTCACACAAACCGTTAGCCTGGGGGTGGTAGGCAGTGGTACGGTGAACCTGTGTGCCCAAAGACTTTGCTAGCGCCGACCAGAGCTCCGAAATGAACTGCGGGCCTCTGTCAGAGGTGATATCAGACGGTGCACCAAAACGAGAGACCCAAGCTGAAAGAAAAGCGCGTGCCACGTCCGCAGATGTCGTGGAAGACAGAGGAACCGCCTCTGGCCACCTAGTGGTCCGATCTACCATGGTAAGGAGATGTGTAAAACCCTGGGAAGGGGGAAGAGGCCCCACAAGGTCGATATGCACATGATCAAAACGCCTGGCTGGAATCAAAAATGGCTCGAGGGGCGCCCTAGTGTGCTGGTGAACTTTAGCTCGCTGACACGCCACACATGTGGCCGCCCACTCCTTGACCTCTTTGCGAAGGCCAGGCCACACAAACTTCGAAGACACCAACTTCACCGACGCCCGGACACCCGGATGAGAAAGAGAGTGCACCATATCAAAGACCCGACGGCGCCAAGCAACCGGCACCACCGGGCGGGGGCGGCCCGTGGAGACGTCGCAAAGGAGGGCAGGCCCACCATTTTGCACAACTGCCTCCTCCAGCTTCAGACCGGTACTCGCAGCTCTCAGTGCAACGATACCCGGGTCCCCAGGTTGATCGGCAGCCAGAGCGGAAAAATCAACCCCAAGATGCACAGGGCACACCAACACCCGCGACAGGCAGTCTGCAACCGGGTTCGCTTTACCCGCCACATGTTGGATGTCCGTTGTGAATTCGGAGATCGCCGCTAGATGGCGCTGCTGGCGAGCAGACCATGGCTCTGTCACCTTTGCCATAGCAAACGTCAATGGTTTGTGGTCAACAAAGGCTGTGAAAGGGCGGCCTTCCAGCAGGAAACGGAAATGACGCGTAGCCAGGTACAACGCTAACAGTTCCCGGTCAAACACACTGTATTTTCGCTCACTGTCTCGCAAACCGCGGCTAAAAAATGCAAGGGGCTGCCACGCACCCGCAACCCGCTGTTCAACAACTGCACCAACAGCCACATCTGAAGCATCGGTCGTGAGGGCGATGGGCGCCCGAGACGCGGGGTGCGCCAGAAGCGCCGCGTTAGCCAGGGCAGCCTTAGCCCCCTCAAAAGCCTGGATCCTCACAGGGGTCCAATCAACCTGGTCCTTGGCTTTCTTAAGCTTCAAAGCACCATACAATGGTTGCAGGAGTTGGGCCGCACGCGGCAAGAAACGATTGTAAAAGTTTACCATGCCCAAAAACTCCTGTAGCGACCTGACCGAGACCGGACGGGGAAAATCCGCAACTGCATGCACCTTCGAGGGCAAAGGAACCGCACCCTGCGACGAAATGCGATGGCCCAAAAAGTCTATGACAGACAGCCCAAACTGGCACTTGGCTGTGTTGACAATGAGACCATGCCCATCAAGGCGCTGGAAAACCTGCCTAAGGTGCGACAAATGTTCATCAGCCGACGGGCTGGCCACCAAGATGTTGTCCAAATAGACGAAAACAAACGCGAGGTCACGTAGCACCGAGTCCATCAATCGCTGAAACGTCTGCGCTCCCCTTTAAGGCCGAACGGCATCCGCAGGAACTCGAAAATCCCAAACGGCGTAATGACAGCAGTCTTGGGCACGTCCTCTGCCCGCACAGGCACCTGATGATAACCTCGCACCAAATCGATTTTTGGAAAAAATTGTCATGCCCGCCAGACGAATCGAAAAATCCTGAACATGCGGAATTGGGTAACGGTCATGGGCCGTAATGTTATTTAAACGGCGTAAGTCGCCGCACGGCCGCCAAGAACCATCCGCCTTGGGCACCATGTGGAGCGGTGAAGCCCACGGGCTGTTGGACCGCCTAACGATCCCCAAACGCTCCATGGTAGCAAACTCCTCCTTCGCGGTGGCTAACTTCACGGTGTCGAGGCGACGCGAACGTGCGAAACGGGCGTACCCGCAGTGGGAATGAAATGTTCCACGCCGTGTTTAGTAACAGCGGCAGAAAATGCGGGCGTTGTCAGCGAAGGAAATTCCGCCAGTAAGCGCTGGAAGACATCCTTTGACGCCGCAAAATTAGCGTGTGTTAACGGCCCGGGTCCCCCTGACTGACACGGAAAAGACGCAAAAGACACAGCATCAATGAGCCTGCGATTAGTTACATCCACTAACAACCCATTAGTGCACAGAAAATCTGCTCCGATAATAGGAACCGTAATGGAGGCTACAACAAAATCACACAGTAATTTGCGAAATAACTGTTAATGGGGCAATAGAATATGGTTGTGCAATAATTTGTCTACAGAGTTTCAGTTATGGGTTTAAAAGAATAAAAAAGGTGGGAGTGTAGTCAATCTGGCATGCTAGGTAGGTGAAGTGATCAGTAGTTGGTGGGAATGTCAATCACTCAAGAATGGTGACTCCTTATTGGATGGGAGGCGGGATCAGAGAGGAGACACGGGAGATGCAGGAGACAGAGAGAGAGAAGAGGAGACAGAGAGAGACGGAGTTGAAGAGACTTGAGATAAAGTGAACTTAAGAAGACGACAACAGCAGCAGTGGACAGTTAAGCCACTCTTAGATTGAGTGTAACTAAGGCTGTAGTGTTTCCTTCAGCCACCGAACGAGCACTTTATTTTATGTGTTGTTCAGAAACTAGTTAGCTAGCTCAGCACTGTAAACTGAGAGCTAGTGCTAGATAGCCACCGGGAGCAGCTCCATCAAGCTAAGAGGGACGAGTGCCAGCCAGCGACGAGGGGGTTGCTAAGCAACGGACGGCAACATCAACTGTGCACGCGGCACCAACGTGGTGGTTGTGAGTAGCCCTGGTGGGGCTAAGAAGGACACAGTAACAGGCCTGCAACGGGGGGTTTAACTGATAGTTTTTTATTTGTTATTTTCCATGCCGGCTGTTGTATTTTCTTTTATACCTGTATGCATGTCCCTGTTGTGAGAGTTGCCTGTAATTTCATGTGCCACATTGTCTAAAGTTTGTTATCCTAAGAAGAGTGTTTTGAAGTTGCTATTGTGTGTGGCCTAGTTACAAATGTGAGGTGTTGTTTTATTGTATTTCATTGATAAGGGAGATTTCTATTTTCATTATTGGTCTAGTGCCCATATCCATTGAGTCTGATATATAGTGCCTAAATATAGTTTCAATAGTTTTAAAACTACTAAATCTTATTTGTTGTAGCGAATCATTATTATTTAAAATACATGACTGCTTGGGTTAAATAAATCATTTGTAAATAATTGACCAAGTTGTATGGACTCCACTCACTTTCAAGTAGCAGACGTTATTCAGATTCAGGTGGTATAAACTGAGCTCAGATAACAGCCTCGTCTTAACTGGGAATTGACATAAGGGCTACACGTCTCTATAGCCGAGCCGTTAGCCGCTGTCAGACGCGGACCACTGCCACGGGCCGAGAGGTCCGTAGCTGCAGGAGGGAGAAGGCTCTTCTGCGAGCCGGAGTCCACCAGGAACTGATTACCTGATATGGAGTCATGAACGAACAGCAGCTCCTCTTGATCACCAGCGCCCACGGCTGCTACCGAGCGCCGGCTCTTCCGTTTCCCGGTGCCTGGAACGCGCACGGAGGAACGCAGCGGCGCGCCTTGCTGCCGAAGCGCTGATGGAAGAAACACAGCTGGCCGCGCTGTGTGCGAGTGTAGACTGCAGCCGTCACTGCCGGAACCTCGTTCTCCAACGTCGACTGCGAGGACTCCACGGCCACACTCTGCACGGAGACGTTCCTCGAAGTCAGCAGGATCCGGTCCGCCTCCTCAGCTAATCCACGGAAGTCGCCGGCCGCCAAACAGGAAGAGTTGGCGAGGGCTGCGCGCACCTGCAGCGGGAGCTGGCGCAGAAAGATGTGCGGGAACAGGAAACCCTCATCCTCGGAGCCCAGCAACGACAGCATCTCATCCATCCGGTCCACTGCCGAACCATCACCCAAACCGGGAAGCGACAGTAGCTTGTCCGCTCTCTCCGCGGCTGACAAGCTGTAGCGTCGGAGGAGAAGCTGCCTGATGGCGGCGTACTTCCCTCGCAGCGGCGGGGCCCGCAGGAGCTGCATCACGCGCCGGGTGGATTGCTGGTCCAAAGCCGCGACCACCAAAAAATACCTGGAGTCGTCTGCCGTTACTCCTCGCAGATGGAAGAGAGCCTCAATGTGCTGAAACCACGGCGCGGGGTCGTTCTGCCAAAACTCCGGGAGCTTAACGTGCTCCACGGAGCTGTTCGATCCTGGAAGCTGCTGCGCCATGGTCGTCGTGGAGACACGGTCCACGGGAGCCGGGGAAGAAAAAACGTCTTCCCCCGATGAGGAAGGGACACTATCCTCCTTCACCTCGAACATGTTCAAAAAACGGGGTCACCAATGTGGCAGGACAAGGAAAGGCAGAGACGCAGGTACTGCTTACTGTTGTTTATTCAGTAGTCAGGAAGAACAGGCACATGTTCCCCATACGGGAAGTATATATAGCTACAGACTTTACATTTCCCATCGACCCACTGGGTGAGAGGACACACCCATGAGTGCACGCCACAATATATGTATACAAGCCATATTTGAAATTACTACAAAATGAGGAAAATACTTTGAAATTAGAGTAAATCAAACCTTTCTACATGTACTTACGTCCAACTCTGGGCATCAGCAGGAAATATAATATAAATAAAATAAATAAATACATTTTATTTGTAAGGCACTCTTCATCCGAGAATCTCAGAGTGCCACAAGTACATAGTTAAAATCAAAGTCCTAAAACTCAACTCAAAGTAAAAACGCCTCCTTGAATAAAAAGGTTTTTAGGCCAGTCTTAAAAGAGTCCAGGGTCTGTGTTGCCCTCAGGTGGTCAGGGAGACCGTTCCATAGGCGAGGCGCTGCTGAGCAAAAGGCCCGGTCGCCCATGGTGCGGAGCTTGGTGTTGGGAACCCAAAGGAGCGAGCTACTTGTAGATCTGAGGATGCGGGTGGAGGTGTGCGGAGTGATGAGGTCTTGTAGGTAAGGAGGTGCATGTCCATTTATGCATTTATGGGTGAGGAGTAGGACTTTGTAGTCAATCCAGGTTGAGACAGGGAGCCAGTGGAGTGAGTGGAGTATTGGTGTTATGTGCTCATATTTACGGACTCTCATCAGGATCCTGGCAGCACTGTTTTGAATGAATTGCAGTTTTTGGATGTTCTTGCCAGTGATCCCAGTGAAAAGTGAATTGCAGTAGTCCAGTCTAGAGGAGATGAATGCGTGGACGAGCTTCTCTGCATCTGACAGGGTTAAAGTGGGGCGCAGTTTGGAGATGATTTTGAGATGGTAAAAGGAGGTTTTGCACAGGTGTTTTATATGGTCATAAAAGGTCAGATGAGGATCAAACCTAACTCCTAGATTAGTGACTGTGGAGGAGAGGGGTATAACCTGACCGTCGAAGGTGAGCTGAGTTATGGAGGATGACTGAACCTGGTGTGGAGTGCCAACAAGGAGGGCTTCAGTTTTGCTACTGTTTAACTGGAGAAAGTTGCTGCTCATCTATGTCTTAATCTCCCCAAGACAGGCGGTGAGACATGAAATGGCTGCAGAGGGGTTTGGGGCAGTTTTGATGTAAAGCTGTGTGTCGTCATAGCATAACAGTGGAAGGACATCATATGTTTGCTGATGACACGACCGAGGGGGAACATGTAAATAATGAAGAGGATGGGGCCGAGGACGGACCCTTGCGGAACACCACAGGAGACAGGGAGCAGTCTGGACTTGCATCTTCCCAGTGAGACATATTCAGTTCTGCCAGAGAGGTAGGACTGAAACCACTTGAGTGCAGAGACTGATAGTCCAACAGCGTTGTAGAGGCGCTCTAGGAGGAGAGTGTGATCCACTGTGTCAAATGCAGCAGTCAGGTCAAGGAGGATGAGGAGTGAGGGTGATCCTGCATCGGCTGTCATCAGCAGGTCATTCGTAACCCTGAGCAAAGCCGTTTCAGTGCTGTGGGCTGAACGAAATCCTGACTGAAACTTTTCGAACAAGCTGTTTTGTTTGAGGTGGTCCTGAAGTTGAGAAGCGACTACCTTCTCTAACACCTTGGACAGGAAGGCAAGGTTGGAGATAGGCCTGTAATTGGCTAGAACCTCCGGGTCAAGGTTAACAAAGGATGACCTCACTCACTTTTTTTAACTGAACATCGTCATTTTTAAATATCTGTGGCTACTTCGCTCCCTCACAGGTTGCAACATGAAACTAGTTAGTGGCTGAAAGCTGTGTTTTCCTCTCTGCTGCTCTAGATAACCTGAGGAGGCCTGAATACATTCCTCTAAAATGGTTGATGTTTGCACCCGAGATTAATCAGGACCCAATATCACAACAAACTTTTCACTGCAGGAAAGGAACATGTGAAATTATTCAAATGAACCGTGGACCACAGCAATTATTTCAATGCAGTGGTTATATCTCACTTGTCACATATGTGTGTTTTCACCTTTCATCGCACATCTTTGTTTAATGGAGATGGACACACTCACACAAACAGAGAGGGGGGAGGAGTTTCCGTGGTTTTTGACTGACGTGCTTTGTATTTTTCCACAACTGCAGACAGCTGTATGGCAAACAATTCATACAAATTTAGCATTTTGTATTTCGGATACAATTTACATGTTATGTACGTATGCATTTAAAACATGTGCAGCTTTTCATAAAATGCCAGAGGAGAGATACTCAAACACAGGAACTCCTCCATCGGTCTTTGTTAAGGTACATGTCTGCGACGACAAGTAAAACCACAGGCTGCAGCTACACTGAGAGAAGGCTGGGCCGTCTCTCTGCCCTGAGACCAACCACTGAGGCTGTTGACTCACCACACACCCGACTATGGGCTTCAAACTGATCTGTAGTGAGGGAAGAGCGTCACACAACTTCAGCAAGCGGATTTTTGTTGAACAAGCTGAAAATGTTTGTGTGTGTGTGTGTGTGTGTGTGTGTGTGTGTGTGTGTGTGTGTGTGTGTGTGTGTGTGTGTGTGTGTGTTCAAATATATTTTCTGCATGTGTATTTTCATTTGTTTCCCCTCGTTATGAAGATCCTATCAAATGTGCATTTGAATGATAATTGACATTCAGAGAGTTACAGGTTATTGGTAAAGCTTTGAAATTGAGCCCGAGAAATGTGAAAAACATTTTTAAATATTTAATTTTCTAATAATGGCCATGGATTTATAAAAACTGTTAGTTGTATATAAGTTACGACAGCCTTGATATTTTTTACATATTTTTAAATATAGCAAAAAAGTCTGACATATTTTGAATTTGGGGAAGATATTCTGTTGGTTTGAGTTTTTGACAAAGTACCATTTGAATTCATTGTTCCCCTCTTGTGATAAAAAGCCCCCTTATTGACAAACACATGTATCTAAAAACAAATCCCAAATGAACTTGTGCTTAATAAAACTATTACTTATCTATAAAATGTAATATATAACATCTTCACATTGTTTTCTTGTGGTGGTGTTTTGTTTGAATATTATTTCATTCAGTATTAATTTGTACCTGCTGCCACTGCATCACTGTCAGCTGATGCACACTGAAACAGAATTTAACAACTGCCGAATTACTCGTTGATAATTTGTCAAAAGTTAAGTTAAGAACAAAGCATAAATCAGTCAAGTGTGTGATCATCAACTACTCCTGTAAGTTGATGTGATATTAACAAACATAGCAATGAAATACTGGTATTCCACTGGACGTTTTAATAACAGATTTAAAAGCAGAACAAGCTCAGCTTCTTGAAACTGAGCGTGAAAAAAGCCCCCTTGTATTCACACCTTTATACGAAACCTTCACCACAGCAATGCTTAAGTTTCCATTTGGTCTTTGGTGGTGACTGTGCACATGTGTTTCTGTGTCTGTTTGTGTCTCATGCATCTTTTCTTCTGTAGTTTTAACCCCATAACTTGAAAATTTATAATTATTACTAAGACATGTTTTACAGGTAGTTCCACTCTTTGGTCTTTTTTGATGTTGTACAATTTGTAGTGTTTTGTGACCCCGATGTGAATGTGTTTCTGAGATACTGTGGCAGTAGAGCTCTGCTTCCTGCTCACAGCCGTCTGTAGAGAATACAGACGATGGACGGTGTGACCACAACCACCCCCCAGCTCAACATGCTGTGCTTGATGTGCTGTGTGGGAGGGTCATCACTGGCTCCTGCAGCGTTTCACTGTGTCAAAGAGCTGCACACATCTTTTTGTCTTTAATTAATTAAATATAAACCGTTTGTAAGATTGTATTTTTTGATTTGAGGACGCAGAATCTTACACTGTAGTTATATATTGTTAAGTGCTGTCAGAATTGATTCGGGCCTCAAAGCTTTGGCATTGAAATGCTTCAGGTTATTGTATTATATATCCTTTTACTTCTTAATATCCTATCAAATCAAAAACATTATTCCAACAGTTATTCAAAGTTACCTGCACTACATCCTGCTAAACCTGCGGAGTTGAAACAGATGTTTGTAATTGTTGGAAAATTAAAGTAATTACTCTAAACTCATAACTGGTTCATCACTTGTGCAGAAACATAACATAAAGCAGTGTTATTCCACAGGACTTCAATATGCATTTAAAATGATGTTCAGAGAAAATTGGGACGAAATGGTGACGACTTTAAAGCAAAGCATCAAAGTCTTTATAAGGAAGTTGAAAAGTATGAAACAAATTAACTGACAGGAGATTAAGTTTGTTAGAAGTTATAAATGTCAGTTTCGATAGATGTTCTGTTAGTTGCCCAGCCTATATTACAATGTAACCACAACCACCAACTCTTAATAAAGTTGGTTGAGCAGCCTTATGATGATCCTGTTGACAAACAGCACAGAAAACACAACATCGTTGACCAAGGTCGTCTTTTTTACTGTTTGTGGAAACCAGTCTCAAATTCTGTTTAAACACAATTGTTCAATAGTGAATTTTAATGAGATGACAAACACAAATGTGTGCTGCATTTGTTCATAATGTGTTGTTAATTGTGTTATAAGGGAAAATATATTATACCTGACCCAATGTAATGTATGGGAAGTAATTATAATCTTTACTTTACGTAATGATGGTTACTCTAGTGTCATTTTTAGAAACATGAAACTCGAGGTTGATGTTGGTTGTTTCATGTGTTTTAGATGGAAAGATATCAGATATTATTTCCGCTGTGAAAATGAGAGGCCAATCATATTGCTCTCACGTTGTTCCCACCCACTTGATATGATTACATGAAGGAAATCTTCCTGCAGTATATAAGCATCTTAATCGACGACTGTCTGAAGAGGATTCATTAAAATGCTGATCTTATTCCAACTGCTGCTCGGAGCGACGCGTAAGTCAATCTCTAGATTTGAGTTGGAAAACACGTAATGTTTTAATTGTTGTTCTTGCGTCAATTCAGCACAGCCCATTTATTAGTCTGTCATGACCATTATTGTTGCTCTATTTAATTTTATTTTTAGGAAGCGCATTCAATCAATCAATCAAGTTTTATTTGTATAGCCCACATTCACAAATAACAATTCGTCTCATGGGGCTTTAACATTGTGTGACATCCTCTGTCCTTAACCCTCAACAAGAGTAAGGAAAAACTACTAAAAACCCTTTTCACAGGTAAAAATATGTAGAAACCTCAGAGAGAGCCACATGTGAGGGATCCCTCTCCCAGGACGGACAGAAGTGCAATAGATGTCAGTTGTAAGAAAACATCATCAGGATTTTTAGCAGCATCCATGAGGCTAAACATTTTTCAATACTATGTGTCAGGCAGTCCCGCTGCAATCACAGTCTCTGGCCAGCAGCAAGACCACGATCCAGCATCAGGATGGGATCCACTATAATCCACAGTCATTGTCCACCGCCGCCAGTTAGAATCCATTATCAGCTGCCGCCTCGGTCGTGGTCCCTCATCATCCGATGCCAACGCGACAAAGGATCCTCCATTACAACGACGATCAGCTGGCACGATACAGAATCCACCGAACTGGATCCACCATTGCGACCTCCGACACGCGATCCACAATCATAATCCATGGTGCGGCCACAGCTGTGGCCCTGCATCCGCGGGCGCTAAGGCACAGAAACTCCGGGAAAAGGGGTCAAGTTAGTAACATGTACTGATCAGATAAGAATTATCTTGATGTGATAAATATGGAGAAAAGGAAGGAGAAGCAGGAAAGAGAAGCTCCGTGTGTCTTGTGTCATAAATTCCCTGTGCGTCTTAGCATCATCAGGGGTTTTTGCCATTTAATCAAATTTGGAACATCGCACAAATTCGCTCTAACTATAAGCTTTATAAAAAAGGAAGGTTTTGAGTCTACTTTTAAACGAACAGAGCGTGTCTGCCTCCCTAACTGAAAGTGAGAGATTATTCCACAGCAGTGGGGCTTGATGGCTAAAAGCTCTGGCTCCTACTCTACTTTTAGAGACTTTAGGGACAACAAGTAAACCTGAGTTCTGGGATCGGAGTGCTCTAGTAGGTTGATATGGAACTAACATCTCTTTAAGGTAAAGAGGTGCCATATCATTAAGGGCCTTGAAGGTGAGGAGGAGAATTTTAAATTCTATTCTAGATTTAACAGGAAGCCAGTGTAGCGATGCTAATACTGGAGAAATGTGCTCTCTTTTCTTAGTTCTCGTCAGGACACGTGCTGCGGCATTTTGGACCAGCTGCAGAGTCTTTAACGACTTGCTGCTGGAGCCTGATAATAATGAATTACAATAGTCCAGTCTCGATGTAACAAAGGCGTGGACTAGTTTTTCTGCATCTTTTTGCGAAAGGACATGTCTGATTTTTGAGATATTACGCAAGTGGAAAAACGCGGTCCTAGAAATTACTTTTAAGTGACTATTAAAGGACAAATCAGGATCGAAGATCACTCCCAAGTTCCTGACTGTGTCATTGGAAGCAAGGGCAATGTCATCTAGCGCAGCTATATCATTAGAAAATGTATCTCTAAGGTGTTTAGGGCCGAGTATTATAACCTCTGTTTTATCTGAGTTTAATAAGAGAAAATTGCGGGTCATCCAGGTTTTTATGTCCTTGAGACATGCTCGAAGTTTAGTTAATTGATTACTTTGATCAGGTTTTATTGACAAATATAACTGGGTGTCATCCGCATAACAGTGAAAATTTACCGAGTGTGTCCTGATAATGTTTCCTAGTGGAAGCATATATAATGAGAATAAAATTGGGCCGAGCACAGACCCCTGTGGGACACCATGGTTAACTTTGGTGCGCACCGATGACTCATCATTGATTTGAACGAATTGGGAGCGATCAGCAAAATAAGATTTAAACCAGTTTAAGGCCGTTCCTTTAATGTTAATTAACTGTTTTAGTCTCTCTAATAAAATTTGATGGTCAATTGTGTCGAATGCTGCACTGAGATCTAACAGAACGAGGACAGACACAAGTCCCTGATCTGAAGCTATTAGAAGGTCATTAGTGACTTTTGCCAGGGCTGTCTCTGTGCTATGATTGGTTCTAAACCCAGACTGAAAGTCTTCATATATATTATTTTCCTGGAGAAACTCACACAGCTGATTGGCTACAACTTTTTCTAAGATTTTAGATAGGAAGGGGAGATTAGATATTGGCCTGTAATTTGCTAAAACCTCTGGGTCTAGGGTGGGTTTTTTGAGTAGGGGTTTGATTACAGCTATTTTAAAAGACTGTGGTACATAACCTGATGATAATGACAGATTGATTGTGTTAAGTAACGAATTATCTATTAGGGGCAGAATTTCTTTAAGTAATTTAGTTGGAATCGGATCTAAAATACAGGTTGTTGGTTTAGAACCTGAGACTATTTTGGTAAACTGATCACGGGTGATCAGAGAGAAGCTGTCTAAATAATGGGAAGGATTCTCAGCCGTTTCTGAGATCTCTATTGTTGGGAGGGTATTAGTGCCAATTGAGGGCAGGAGATGATTGATTTTATTTCTAATAGTTAGAATTTTATCATTAAAAAAGGTCATAAAGATATTGCAATTTAGGGATCGAGGAATACTGGGTTCGGTGGAGGTGTGACTCTCTGTCAGCCTGGCTACAGTGCTGAAGAGAAACCTGGGGTTGTTTTTATTCTCTTCTATTAGTTTTGAGTAATAGGCAGCTCTTGCTTTGTGGAGAGCCTTTTTATATTCTGTAACACTACTCTTCCAGTCTAGGAGATTTTCAACACTGTTGCTGGAGCGCCACTTCCTTTCTAATTTTCTTGATATTTGTTTCAACTCATGTGTCTTGGAATTATACCACGGAGCTAATTTACTATGTTTTACACATTTCTTTTTTAGAGGCGCTATTGAGTCTAATGTTAATCGTAATGAGTCTGCAGAGCTTTCTACGAGGTGGTCAATCTCAATAGAGCTCGGGTTTTTAAAGAATTTGTTGTTTATGTCGACGGATAATACGGGTTTAAATGTAATCGGAATTATTTCCTTAAATTTAGCTACAGCACTATCAGGTAGACATCTAGAAAATGAGTTTTTTATTAGTGGCATATATTCAGATAGTGAAAAATCGAAGGTTATTAAATTATGGTCTGATAGTACTGGATTGCGCGGAAGTACTGTTAAATGTTCAATTTTGACACCGTATGATAACACAAGGTCAAGTGTGTGGTTACAACAATGAGTAGGTTGATGCACACACTGACTAAAACCAATTGAGTCTAGTATTGAAATAAATGCTACGCTCAGGCTATCTTTATTATTGTCAACATGAATATTAAAGTCACCAACAATAATAATTTTATCTGTCTTTAGGACTAGGTTTGATAAAAACTCAGGGAATTCTGTTAGAAATTCAGTATAAGCCCCAGGAGCACGATAAACTACAGCAAATATGATTGGCTGTTGGTGTTTCCTGGATTGACGTGGAAGATTAAGAACAAGACATTCAAATGAGTTGTAGCTAAGTTTAGGTTTAGGATTAATTGATAGACTGGAGTTAAAAATAGCAGCAACTCCACCTCCTCGCCCGAGTTCCCTGGGAACGTTTGAATTTATATGACTGGGGGGAGTAGATTCATTCAAACTGACATATTCATCAGGATGCAGCCACGTCTCAGTAAGGGACATTACATCTATATTGTAGTCTGAGACTAGTTCATTAACTAAAATAGCCTTTGAGGACAGTGATCTAATGTTTAAAAGACCACATTTGAAAGTCTTAGTTTCCTGTGTTGTTCCAGAGTGTTTGTGTTAATTTGTATAAGATTATTGTGAGTTCTCGCTCTGTTATTGTTTAATTTAAATAATTGAATCGGACGGTAGACAGAGACAGTCTCTATGCGGTTGGGTGACTGATCCAGAGGGAGCGCAGAGAAGTGATTAGCACTGCAGCTCTGCTTCCTGGTCCCAACTCTGGGTTGTCATGTGATAGACTTAGTAATATTCTTAGATAAGAGAGCTGCTCCATCCCAAGTGGGATGAACGCCGTCTCTCCTAACAAGACCAGGTTTCCTCCAAAAAGTTTGCCAATTATCTATAAAGCCCACACCGTTTACAGGACACCACCTCGACAGCCAGCGGTTAAAAGAAAACATGCGACTAAACATGTCATCACCTGTAGTGTTAGGGAGAGGGCCAGAGAAAACTACTGTGTCCGACATCGTTTTAGCAAAAGCACACACAGACTCAACATTAACTTTAGTGACCTCCGACATACGAAGCCGGGAGTCGTTGCTGCCGACGTGAATTACGATTTTACTGTATTTACGTTTAGTTTTAGCCAGCAGCTTCAATTTGGATTGGATGTCGCCGGCTCTGGCCCCCGGAATACAATTGACTATGGCCGCTGGTGTCGCTAATCTCACGTTTCTGAGAACCGAGTCGCCAATAACCAGAGTTTGATTCTCAGCGGGTGCGTCGCTGAGTGGAGAAAATCTATTTGAGACGTGAGCTGGTGGGTCTTTAATCGTGGGCTTTCTATGGGTGGTACTATGCCCCCTCCGGACCGTCACCCAGCCACCCTGGGCTCCCGGCTGCCCGGGGCAAGTCGAGGGACTGCTAGCTGAAGCTAAGCTAGGTGGCTTCGCTGCGGCTAGCACGGGCCGGCTAACTATAGCTAACGGGGGTTCTAAGCTGAGGAGCCGAGCTTCTAAGTTGCTAAGCCTCGCCTCCATGTCTACCAACATACTACATTTATTACATTTACCACTACTGTTAATGGAGGCGGAGGAGTAAGTAAACATGAGACACTCGGAGCAGGAGAGAGCGGTGGAGCGAGAGGGAGAGAGAGAACACATCGCTGCTAAAACTATGAGTGTGAGATTTAAACAGAACACAGAATCACAAAGCACCAGAGAGGAGGGGCTGGTATGTGAGGGTCCTTAACTATATACCGGTGATTTTAGCCGTAGTAGAACAGAAAGACAGTTGTGTTTAGCGGAGGAGCTAATTCAGATAGCGACTACACCACCCGTGTCCCGTGGCAATAACAGGAAGTGACGAAATGACGCAGCACGCTTACCGTAAACACTGGAGAAGATTATATACTACTACGTGTCCGTTTCTCGGAGAGGTCTCAGCGGGGGGCAAAGAGTCTTTTTGATTTTTACTTCTCCGACACAGTCTGTCGGAAAAAATCATCGCCAAACCCATAGGTGGCGCAACGGAAGACGAGCTCAGAGAAGCCTACCCCATTTGGGAAGAAGAAGTCCACGTGTGTCTGTTTACATGTTAGCCTGCCTCCCACACACTGAACCATGGCAACTAACAGAACTAAATAAAGTGACACCCCAGCGGGTCAAGATGCTGATGTTATCGTTTCTTAGCGCAGCGGTTCCCCGGTCTTGTTTCCGAACTGTGTTGCTGATTCCACAGCTTGAATCTGCTTGAGGCTACATGTAGCTAGAAGCTACCCGGAGCTAGCTCCCCCCCAGCTTCCACACACAGTCAGCAGGGACTCCCGACACTAACTACTATCCAGTGTTTGCTTCTAACCTGACGGTATTATAGAAACAGTGTCATGATAGAAGTGGAATTAAAGTCGTGACGGCGGGTTCTTGCACTGTTACCACCGCAGTTAGCATGGTGGCTAGCCTAGCCCGCTAGCCTAGCCTGCTAGCGCCGTTTTGAAAGCTCGTTATAACCGTCTGTGACCGTGCACACGTGCCCTCAGTGCTCTAACGAGCCACCGTCAGCCGGACAACTCCGCTGGCTTAACACACACGTCACATTAATCGTAGATTCATAGTTGTGTTCGTGTTTGTTGCTACAAGTAAACAGGAAGTTTGAGGTCCGGAAATACGGAAATGACGTCATACGGAAATGATGTCGTTCGCGGACCAATCACAGCCAAGAGCGGTCCGTCGGGTCTCCAACATGAAGACGGATAGTTAGAAAAATCAGACGTATACGAAAAGCTGTCCGAAGCACTCGGAGAGGGCGTTTCACGACGGATAGGGCGTTCTTATCTATCCGTAATAGAAAAAACGGAGAGGCATAAATTGGCCTTTAGTGGCCTGAACTATATGGATTTAAGGAGGCTGATGCTAATATAATATCATATTAAAGATTTTCCTAAATGTGTCTGATTGTGTAATTGGTAACAACGTTAACAAACAAATATAGAAAAAATATATATATACATCTACATATAATGTAGAACATGTATCTCGCAAACCGTCCATCTAATCAACTTCACATTTGGTGTGTGTATTGTAAAATGAGTTTTGTGCTTCTTGGAAATGTGATATGCTCAAGTTGAACACATCTTCTTCTAAGTCCTCAGATAAACGCAGCAGTGGTCGACAATGAGGTCAAACTGAAGGTCAAACTCGGCACCAGATCATTTTGATCTTTTAATCATTTGAACCATGTCGGACTGACACAGACAGACTGTCCAGCAACAAATGTGTCGGTGACAGGATCATATGTTAATCAATAAATATGTTGGGCTACATTATTAATTGTTTTCTGTCTTTTCATCATGTACTTTAGTTTACCTTTAATTTTCAGAAATGTTCCAATCAATAATTTCATGTCAAGTGTTTTTTCTTCTATGCAGTAGTAAACTCCAGCATCCCTCGGCTCTGCTTTGTTAATGTACAGAGCAAAGCTTCCAGGCTCTTGTTTGACTGTAAAGTGAGGAGTCGTATTAACAGCAATGTAATCATCAGTGTATGTTCCTCCCAAGAATTCAGGCAAGTTTCCAGAAACAAGCCTGAACCAAAATATTTTGCCGAATACATTCGTCGTCTGGCGGCTGCACGTCAACTTCACTTCATCTCCGACATCAGCAGTCTTTGTCTCAAAGATCTGACCGAATGTGCTTCCTAAAAACAAAATGAAATTGAGCAACGATTAATGATAATGACAGACTAATAAATGTCCTGTGCTGAATTGACGTAAGAACAACAATTAAAAAATCGCGTATTTTCAAAATAAAAGAGATAGACTTACGCGTTGCTCCGAGCAGCAGCAGTAGATGAAATAAGATCAGCATTTTAATGATTCCTCTTCAGACAGTTGATTTAGATGTTTATATACTGCAGGAAGATTTTCTTCATGTAATCATGTTAAGTGGGTGGAAACAACGTGAGAGCAATATGATTGGCCTCTCATTTTCACATGGGAAATAATATCTGACACCTTTCCATCTAATACACATGAAACAACCAACAGCAACCTCAAGTTTCATGTTTCTAAAATTGATTTGTATATGGCCCAAGGAAGACGTCAATGTACAGAGCCGTTGTTATTAAGGGACGTAACCAAGAATACTCCCCCTAATACAGGCTGGGCAACTAACAGAACAAGTGTTGAAACTGACATTTATAACCTCTTACAAACTTAATCTTGCTCCTGTCTGTTAATTCGGTTCATACTTTTCAACTTCCTTATAAAAACTTTGATGCTTTGCTTTAAAGTCGTCACCATTTCGTCCCATTTTCTCTGAAGGTCATTTTAAATGCATATTGAAGTTCTGTGGAATAACACTGTTTTATTGTTATGTTTCTGCACAAGTGATGAACCAGTTTTGAGTTTAGAGTAACTACTTTAATTTTCCAACAATTACAAACATCTTGTCAACTCCGCAGGGTTAGCAGGATGTAATGCAGGTAACTTTAAAATTCTCCCACATTTGGGGCAAATGAATAACTATTTTTGATTTAATAGGATATTAAGAAGTAAAGGGATATAGAATACAACAATCTGAAGCATTTCAATGCCAAAGCTTTGAAACCTGAATCAATCATTTAACAATATAT
This sequence comes from Limanda limanda, assembly GCF_963576545.1. Taxonomy (NCBI): domain Eukaryota; kingdom Metazoa; phylum Chordata; class Actinopteri; order Pleuronectiformes; family Pleuronectidae; genus Limanda; species Limanda limanda. The sequence goes on along the minus strand of NC_083645.1, from coordinate 21,713,030 downwards.
AACTACAGTGTAAGATTCTGCATCCTCAAATCAAAAATACAATCTTACAAACGGTTTATATTTAATTTATTAAAGACAAAAAGGTGTATGCAGCTCTTTGACACAGTGAAACGCTGCAGGAGCCAGTGATGACCCTCCCACACAGCACATCAAGCACAGCATGTTGAGCTGGGGGGTGGTTGTGGTCACACCGTCCATCGTCTGTATTCTCTACAGACGGCTGTGAGCAGGAAGCAGAGCTCCACTGCCACAGTATCTCAGAAACACATTCACATCAAGGTCACAAAACACAACAAATTGTACAACTTCAAAAAAGACCAAAGAGTGGAGATTCATGGTACAACTGGATTAACCTGTAAAACATGTCTAAGTAATAATTATACATTTTCAAGTTATGGTGTTAAAATTACCGGAAATAAAAGAATGCATGAGCCACAAACAGACACAGAGACACATGTGCACAGTCACCACCAGAGACCAAATGGAAACTTAAGCATTGCCGTGGTGAAGGTTTCGTATAAAGGTGTGAATACAAGGGGGCTTTTTTCACGCTCAGTTTCAAGAAGCTGAGCTCCTTCTTCTTTTATATCTGTTATTAAAACGTCCAGTGGAATACAAGTGTTTTATTGGTATGTTTGTTAATTTCACATCAACTTACAGGAGTAGTTTATGATCACACACTTGCTTGATTTATGCTTTGATCTAAACTTAACTTTTGACAAATCATCAACAAGTAATTCGACAGTTGTTGAATTCTGTTTCAGTGTGCATCAGCTGACAGTGATGCAGTGGCAGCATTTACACATTAATACTGAATGAAATATTACTCAATCAAATCACCACCACAACAAAATAACGTGAAGATTTTATATATTACATTATATAGATGAGTAATAGTTTAAGAATCACAAGTTCATTTGGAATTTGTTTTTAAATACATGTGTTTGTCAATAAGGGGGCTTGTTATCGCAAGAGGGGAACAATGAATCAAAATGGTACTTTGTCAAAAACTCAAACCAACAGAATATCTTCCCCAACTTCAAAATATTTCGGACTTTTGAGCTGTATTCAATATATGTAAAAAAAAATACAAGGCTTTTGTAACATATATACAACTAAATGTTTTAATAAATCCATGGTTCCTCAGCCGGCCTGTTCAGGGTCAGATGAGGTGCACTAATCAAGTTTCCAATGTGACTGAAATTTTTAGAAAATGAAATATTTGAAATTGAAAAATGTTTTTCACATTTGTCGGCCTCAATTTCAAAGCTTTACCAATAACCTGTAACTCTGAATGTCAATTATCATTCAAATGCACAGATGATAGGATCTCAGCAATGAGGGGAAGCAGATGAAAATACACATTCCCTCACTACAGATCAGTTTGAAGCCCATAGTTGGGTGTGTGGTGAGTCAACAGCCTCAGTGGTTGGTCTCAGGGCAGAGAGACGGCCCAGCCTTCTCTCAGTGTCGCTGCAGCCTGTGGTTTTACTTGTTGTCGTCGCAGACATGTACCTTAACAAAGATCGATGGAGGAGTTTCAGTGTTTGAGTGTCTGTCCTCTGGCATTTTATGAAAAGCTGCACATGTTTTAAATGCATATGTACATAACATGTAAATTGTATCCGAAATACAAAAAGCTAATTTTGTTTTAATTGTTTCCCATACAGCTGTCTGCAGTTGTGGAAAAATACAAAGCACGTCAGTCAAAAAACACTGAAACTCCTCCCCCCTGTTTGTGTGAGTGTGTCCATCTGCATTAGACAAAGATGTGCGGTGAAACAGCATTTTAAAAAAAAAGATCATTCTCATACAGATGAAAACAAACAGATGTGACGAGTGAGATTTAACTTCTGCATTGAAATAATTGTTGTGGTCCACGGTTAATTTTAATAATTTCACTTCTGAAGGTTTGTTGTGATATTGGGTCCATAAACCTGATTAATATGGGAATAATTAACAAACAAGAGTACGGAACCATGTTAAGACTACGATTTGCTTTGAATGAAAATTACATGTAAAATAGACTTTTATCAGAGAAAAATAACTGAGGATGAAGATCAAATACACAATGGCCGCAAACTGTGCTCTGTCTCTCTCACATGTTTATCTGTGAACTCTCCACATCTCTCGATTCTCTGAGTCAGGTTTCCCATCACCGTTGCTTTCAAACCTCTGTTCCTCAAACCCACAGACCGCCACGCTACACGCAAGCTAACATGATTACGTAAAAATCTTCATAGTGTTTATGTTGCGTTGCAAACATCAAGAAATGTATTCAGGCCTCCTAAGGTTATCTAGACCAGCAGAGAGGGAAATGCAGCTTTCAGCGACCTAGTTCCACGTTTACATGTTGCAATTTGGTAGGGAGCGAAGTAGCCACAGATATTTAAAAAACAAGGATGTTCAGTTAAAACAAAATGAGAGAGGTCATCTGGGCTGCATGATAATTATAGATGACTCCATATCATAAATACAATACAAATAAAAACAATGTGTAATGTATTAAGACTCATCAGCATTTACTGAATTATTAAAATAATTCAAGTGCTTATGCTAACAAATTGTTAAATTTTAATATTTCAGGGAAATTTAAAAAAAACGAAACAATCTGACCCTAGATTCATTTGAGGTGAACTTATTTCATTGATTTATTAATAACTTGTAGGAGAAATTAAGTTCAGGGATGCAAACACACGAGAGAGAGAGAGAGACAGGTTATTCACTTGTGAAGACCATCATCATTTCCCTATGAGAGATAGTTAATACTTGGTCTCACACACCATTTGTACTCTCTCACACACACACAAACTACTATACTCTCTCAAATCTACCATCAATCTCTCTCACACACACTTCCAAGAGATATGATTCATAACTGCTCTTACCCCTTATATCATAATCTCAGACATGCACCACTATACTCTGACACAAACACGAATATACATTACAATATTACATGCACAATCATAATCTCTATTATTTACGATCATGTGTGTGTGAGAGAGTATGATCGTACATTTGAGAGAGAATGAGTGTGTGTGTGTGTGTGTGTGTGTGTGTGTGTGTGTGTGAGAGAGTATGACAGTGCAAGTTAGAGACTATAACAATGTTTGTAACAGAGTATTCTTTCTGGTCTGTGTGAGACCAAGTATCTCTCATACACATCTGTTGAAACACCTTACCATGTGGCGACAAACACTCTGGCGCCACCTGGTGGTGGGATTCTCCTTTTGCTGGGATCAGACTGCAAGATACACACCTGATCAAAATCTTAAAACCAGTTAAAAAATTGCATGAATTTGCATTTTGCACTGTTGGATCTTAGGAAGGTACATGGGAACAAGAGACCAAAAGTTGTGAGCAGGCAATTTATTGAAAACAACAATTTAACTGAAGTAGGCTGTTCATCAGCTGATCAAAAGTTTAAGACCACAGCTAAAAAAAAAATACTCCTCCTAAAACAGAAATTAAAGTGTCAAAAACTGACTCAGTAATGAGTAGCTCCACCATTATTGTTGATCACTTCAAAAATTATTTTTTGCATGCTTGATGCAAGTGTTTCCAAGAGGCTAGTGCGAATGTTGCGCCAAGTGGTGAAGATGGCTTCACGAAGGGCTTCCACTGTCTGGAACTGCAGTCCATTTTTGTAAACTTCCCTTGCCATCCATCCCCAAATGTTCTCAATTGGATTAAGATCAGGGGAACACGCAGGATGGTCCTAAAGAGTGATGTTATTCTCCTGGAAAAAAGTCTTGGTCAGACGGGCATTGTGAATTGGAGCGTTGTCCTGCTGAAAAACCCAGTCGTTACCACACAGACGAGGGCCCTCAGTCATGAGGGATGCCCGCTGCAACATCTCCACATAGCCAGCTGCTGTTTGACCCCCCTGCACAACCTGGAGCTCCATTGTTCCATTGAAGGAAAAAGCACCCCAGATCATGATGGCGCCCCCTCCACTGTGCCGCGTAGAAAACATCTCAGGTGGCATCTCCTTGTCATGCCAGTAACGTTGGAAGCCATCAGGACCATCAAGGTTAAATTTTTTTCTCGTCAGAGAATAAAACTTTCTTCCACCTTTGAATGTCCCATGTTTGGTGCTCCCTTGCAAAGTCTAAACAGGCAATTTTGTGGCGTTGAAGGAGACGTGGCCTTTGAAGACGTTTCTTGCAGCAGCAGTAGATGGAATAGGATCAGCATTTTAATGAATCCTCTTCAGACAGTCATTGATTTAGATGCTTATATACTGCAGGAAGATTTCCTTCATGTAATCATGTCAAGTGGGTGCACTGTAAAAAAGAAAAAGTTGAGAAAACGTAAAATATCAAGGCAACATGATGCAAGAGATTTTTGAGTTTTCTCAACTTTTGCCTGCTGTTGTTGACTTAACTAAGGTTTTCAAGTTCTGCAAAGAGTTCTGCCAACTTGGATCTTCTTGTTCACCTAATTAGGATAATCATGTGAGACTAATAAAGAAATTCTTGCTTGAATGCCATGTATTTCTACCTTCACCAAACGCAGATTTTTTTGTTGAATTAATAAACAATTATGCCCCTCAATGTCATGCATTTGTACCTCCTTTAAACGTAGGTATTCTTGTTGAATAAACGTACAATTATCCCTTCAATGGCATATATTCCTAGATGCACCAAACACAAATATTCTTGTTGAATAAACATGTTGCTGTAATTTTATTATTATAAAATGCTAAACAGATAATAAATAAAACACAGTACAGCTGAATGTTATCTGAAATATTTCTTTATTTCTTTATATTTTTTTATTTATTTTGAACAGGCGGGTTAAGCGCCTTTGTAAAAAAACATTCTTCTCAAATTAGTTCGCAACATCAAATTGAATGACTAACCATTTTTGCACACACATACAACAATGTGTATTCAAACACATACACATACAACAATGTGTATATTTAGACACATACACATTGTGTATGTGTATTCAAACACATACACATACAACAATGTGTATATTTAAACACATACACATACAACAAGGTGTATATTTAAACACATACACATACACAATGTGTATTTAAACACATACACATACAACAATGTGTATATTTAAACACATACACATACAACAATGTGTATATTTAAACACATACACATACAACAATGTGTATTTAAACACATACACATACAACAATGTGTATATTTAAACACATACACATACAACAAGGTGTATATTTAAACACATACACATACACAATGTGTATTTAAACACATACACATACAACAATGTGTATATTTAAACACATACACATACAACAATGTGTATATTTAAACACATACACATACAACAATATGTATATTTAAACACATACACATACACAATGTGTATTCAAACACATACACAATGTGTATTCAAACACATACACAATGTGTATTCAAAATAAAAGTTTCGTTTTCAAAGATCTTGTGCGCTGGGAGCACCGAGAGCCACCAAGCTCAAAAAAGATAGTCTGGATGGCTTCAAATGTATACCTCAACTGTTTGGGGTAATTTATATTGAGGGCATATAGAAGGCCAAAGAGGTAGGCGAACGCAGAGGAGAGGTTTTCCATTTCATGCAGCACGATGCCCCCTTCCAAAACAACTGCATGGTCTCGAGCATGTGAGATGTCGGCTTCGTCATCTAGGATGGTGTGGATGGCCACAGACGCCCCTTCCAGCACTGGTGCCAAAATGTCAGTGTCCTGAGGAAAAATAACAGATGCATTTGAGCCTTGACAAACTAGAAAGAGCATTTTCTGAAGAAAATGTGTGTGAATGCTGAGAAGGTCCGTGCTAAAGCTGAAAAGAATAATTTGTAGGCTGAGATATGATTGGCTTCATAACGGCTAAAAACAGTTGAAATGTTAAAAAGGCAGAAGAAAATGGGCAGCTATACACTGGAACCTGACAGCCAAAGAAAATTGATGAAGCAATGGCAACATAGCTGACGTAATAGCTGAAAATAGATTTAGTAGTTTAGAAGTAGAACTTGTGAAAAGGAGGTTGATTTACATGAATTGTAAAAAAGTTAGTGTGAACAATGTATGAAAATATGAACAAATCAGAGAAATATGATTACTGCACTGATAAACTGCACTGGGGAGGTGTATATTTCCATTTTGGATGAACTACTACTTTAAAACATCTCATGAGAATGAGGAATTAGCTACATGGCCTGAAGTATTTATCTTTTTGCTACAGTTACTAGTACTTACCAAGCACTTCATGAAAACCTTTTTGGTATCTTCGCGGAGGAAAATGGGCAAGCCTCTCAGTGCTGCTGTCTTTCGGTGTGTAACAATGTCAGATGTCTAAAGAGTATCCAGTGGAAAATAAGTATTTCAATAAGTATAGTACTGTACTGAACATACACATAATGCAAAATCAGAAATCTTTTATAGTACTGAAGATGAAGCACACACAACTTTACTTTAACAAATTAAAATACTGTTAAACCAAATGCCACCAAAACACAAAGGAAGGACTGCGGACATCCATTTTTACTGAAGCATATCCACTAAGGTAGTTTTTACAGCAGCCAACATCTTTTTCTGTGTCTGTTATAAGAAAGTATATTCATGCTCTTCTAAAAATGCCAGGCAAAGGAGCACTTCACTCACCTGATCATCGAGTTTATCAAGGAGGTCTTCCATTTCTTGGCCAAAACCACCCTTCTTAGTCCGGTAGAGTTTTAGCAGGCCAGGTCCAAATCTTTCAAGAGATGCATTAAAAGTCCCCAGGAGGTCTTTGCTGGTGATACGCCGAAATTCTTCAGATATCTAAACAAGACAATCAACAAAATATTGTAATTCATTGTAATTGCAATTTCAATTAAGCATGGGGATTTTTTTTTTCTTTAACTGGAAGAAATGGGCTTCCATAGGAGTGAGATGGTTAGGGTAAGAAAATTAGGACAGGTCACAGAATCAAATGGATCATAGATTTAAATGTAACACTGGCAAGACAGAATTGACACATTTCCCCAGTAGATACTGTTCTTCTTCAAGAAAAGCCAATGTAGTTGTATAAGACAATTGCTAAATAAATTAGGACATCCTTACCTCCTGAGACAAAAACAGCGCAGGCCACCTCTCTTGGACCTCAGATACCATAGGCTGACAGATCATTATGTTTTCCTTCTCCTGAGGAGAGACTCTGTCTAAAACGAATGCTTGCACCATGTTGTTGTGATCGTTGTTGTGTTTTTTTCTTAAAGGGCAAAAATACCGTCTGAAAGTTGCAATTCCGTTTTCAACTTTTTTTTGTTGAGGGGGGGGGCTCTTGCATAGAGCGCCAAATATGCTAGGACCGCCCCTGTGTAGCGCAGTGATTCTCTGTATGGTGCGCCCCGCCGGTGCGGCGCGGAGGCATAACAGGCGCGCAACCGGGAGGAGGAAATGAGAGGCGGATCTAATATTATAGCCGAACTAATGTTTTGACGTCCGCACTCTTTAACGGCGGAGCAGTAAACAAACAAACAAATCGCTCTTTCGCCGTAGCCAGGGGTCTGCAGCCCGCGGCTCTGCAGCCCCTCCGCAGTGGCTCCCTGTGCAGTGTTGTGCATGTCGCGCATATTTTTCGCGAACAGTGAACTTTACGATCAGTTTTCATATGTTGAATGTGCACGTTAGGGAACGTCATCCACTATTTGCAGCATCTACCACTGCAGTGAGAATTGCCTTGCCTTTCGTTACTTTACACCCCTGACGCACACATACAACATGAAAGATACAGAGCGTTCCTTAATAACATACTTTTTAATCTTTGGGTTTTGGGGAAAGGAGCAAGTCTCATCAAGTCAAAAGGCTCAAGACCAAGTGAAGTCACGAGTCATTGATGTCCAAGTCCAAGTCGAGTTGCAAGTCTCTTTACATTTTGTCAAGTCGAGTCTAAAGTCATCAAATTCATGACTCGAGTCTGACTCGAGTCCAAGTCATGTGACTCGAGTCCACACCTCTGGTAAAAACACACTTACCATACCTTCTTGAGCAATATTGTTGTGGGCTCCACGTCGTTGTCCATCCAGAAAATGTCCGTCGCTCAGGTTCAGCAGAGAGCCGTTAAAACCGGTTTAAACTGGAATCTACTGAGTTGGCCCAACTTAACTCAAAAATCTGCTCAAAAATTTACAAATCCTTGTTGTGCTGATTTAAAATAGTAGTTAGGACAACAACGAGAGAAAATTGCTGGACAGACAAGATTTTATAGATTGCATATTGCAAAGCCTTATTTCTGAGTCAGTTTAATTTGAAAACTCTTATGAGATCAACAATTACTAGTTACCATTTTTACAGTGTGGGAACAACGTGAGAGCAATATGATTGGCCTCTCATTTTCACAGAGGAAATAATATCTGATATCTTTCCATCTAAAACACATGAAACAACCAACAGCAACCTCAAGTTTCATGTTTAAGAAAATGTCTAACATTGTAATATAGTCTGAGCAACTAACAGAACATGTATTGAAACTGACATGTATAACTTCTAACAAACTTAATCTTGCTCCTGTCGGTTAATTCAGTTCATACTTTTCAACTTCCTTATAAAGACTTTGATGCTTTGCTTTAAAGTCGTCACCATTTCGTCCAATTTTCTTTGAACGTCATTTAAAATGCATATTGAAGTCCTGTGAAGTAACACTGTTTGATTGTTATGTTTCTGCACAAGTGATGAACCAGTTATGAGTTCAGAGTAATTCTAACAATTTCTAACAATTACAAACATCTGGTCAACTCCACAGGTTTAGCAGGATGTAGTGCAGGTAACTTTGAAAAACGTTTGGAATAATGTATTTTATTTAATAGGATATTAACAACTAAAGGGATATAGAATACAACAATCTGAAGCATTTCAATGACAAAGCTGTGAAGCCCGAATCAAATCTGACAGCACTTAACAATATATAACTACAGTGTAAGATTCTGCGTCCTCAAATCAAAATATGCCATCTTATAAACGATTTATATTTAATTAGTTAAAGACAAAAAGATGTGTTCAGCTCTTTCACACAGTGAAACGCTGCAGGAGGCAGTGATGATCCTCCCACACAGCGCATCAAGCACAGCATGTTGAGCTGGGGGGTGGTTGTGGTCACACCGTCCATCGTCTGTATTCTCTACAGACGGCTGTGAGCAGGAAGCAGAGCTCCACTGCCACAGTATCTCAGAAACACATTCACATCGAGTTTACAAAACACAACAAACTGTACAACGTCAAAAAAGACCAAAGAATGGAGATTCATGGTACAACTGGAACTACCTATAAAACATGTCTAAGAAATAATTATATATTTTCAACATATGGAGTTAAGACTACAGCAAAAAACGATGCATGAGACACAAATAGACACAGAAACACACGTGCACAGTCACCACCAAAGACCAAATGATTCATCTGAAGCTCTCAGTCAAATGCACATGGTTGACAGGTTAACCCCCCCCCCCTTACTTTAAACACCAATGTGTTTGCAAACAGTTACTTATTTTTATCAGATACATGGAGTAACATTAGAATTAATTTATTTGGTTTTAATGATCTTGAAAATTTAAGTCAATTATTCACCAGTGATAAGAACTCTTTTGTCAAGGTCAACACAATTGACCTTGAAAAATGAAAAATGCTGAAAATTTTTAATTACACAGTTCTGTCGGGTGTCACCAAAAGCAGTTGCAAATGTGTTTCTATACAAATATTATTTAATACGATCCAAATATTGTTATTAACATCAGATGTGACTTGTTACGTGAATGACTGTTCTTTTGACAATGTTCAAGCCATGAATGATTATAGCTCTTTAATCAGAAAGTCGATTGTTAATCTATCACATAAGCTCTGACATCAGAGAAGACCGTTTCTCCATCTGCAGGTTTTACATTTCTTCTCCCGGTTGTTTTGCCAGCCTTCCTCCTGCTGAAGGTTGCTGTAGTATACACCAATGAGTCCTCGTGTCTCTGGGGAAGCATGTGGAAAAAACAAAATGTCTTGAAATTAAAGTATTAAAAGAAACCAATGCTTTACTAACGAACCTGACTATATTATGGAATTTTTAGCTCATGCTAATGTTATATAATATAAAATATATTTTCAAAGATTTCCTTAACGTGTGTGTGTGTAAATTGGTAATAACGATAACAAACAAATACATAGAAGTTAAATATATGAATTGGAGAGGATCTGTTTCTAAACCTTGTCCTCTCACTACTGGTGTCCCTCAAGGTTCTGTCCTGGGTCCTCTCCTCTTTTCTTTGTACACCAACTCTCAGCTCTGTTATTCACTCGCATGGCTTTTCCTACCATAGCTATGCTGATGACACCCAACTAATCCTCTCTTTTCCTCGATCAGAAACACAGGTAGCAGCACGAATCTCTGCCTGTCTGACTGACATCTCTCAGTGGATGACCGCTCACCACCTGAAGATTAACCTTGACAAGACTGAACTACTTTTCCTTCCAGGGAAAGACTCTCCCAACCACGACCTGACTATTAACTTTGACAACTCCGTGCTAACCCCCACTCACACTGCTAGGAACCTGGGTGTGACACTGGACAGCCAACTCTCCCTTTCTGCCAACATTACTGCAACAACACGGTACTGTAGATTCATGCTATTCAACATCCGGAGAATACGCCCCCTTCTCACTCAGAAGGCGGTGCAGGTTCTGGTCCAGGCTCTGGTCATCTCACGCCTCGACTACTGTAACTCCCTCCTGGCAGGTCTACCTGCTATAGCCATCCGACCTTTGCAGCTCATCCAGAATGCAGCAGCTCGACTGATTTTTAACCAACCTTAATTCACTCACACTCCTCCGCTCCCTTCACTGGCTACCAGTGGCTGCCTGCATCCGGTTCAAAACACTAGTACTTGCGTACCATGCTGTGAACAGATCAGGTCCAGTTTACATCCAGGACATGGTCAAACATTACACACCAGCACCTTCACTCCGCTCTGCTTCAGCTAAACGGCTCATTGCTCCTTCACTGCGAGCTAAACACTCGTCAAAGTCACGACTGTTTGCTGTCCTAGCTCCTAAATGGTGGAATGAGCTCCCAATTGACATCCAGACATCTGAAAGTTTACACATCTTCCGCAGAAAACTAAAAACACACCTCTTCCGACTGTACCTTGAATAAAAAAATAAAAAAAATAATTAAAAAAAATAACCACTTTTGAAACTAACACTTTGGTAGCACTAAAATGGCACTTACCAATAGCACTTTGTAGTTTTGCTTTATTTCGAAGAAATTGTACTGTCTTGATTCTTGTTGTTCTGGGTTTGTTCCCTCGGGGTTGAATGCACTTATTGTAAGTCGCTTTGGATAAAAGCGTCAGCTAAATGAAATGTAATGTAATGTAAAATAAAAAAATGTATAATATATTTTGCAAACAGTCCATCTAATCAACTTCACATTTGGCGTGTATTGTAAAATGCCCACAGAAGTACAGTGCTGAGTTTGGTGCAACTTTGACATGTGATATGCTCAATAATAAAAATATTTAATGGCAGTGAGCCTTCAGTATGTGGAACAAGTTGAACACGTCTTCTTCTACGTCCTTAGATAAACGACAGCAGTGGTTGACAACGAGGTCAAACTCGGCACCAGATCATTTTGATCATTTGATCATTTGAACCATGTCGGACTGACACACACAGACTGTCCAGCAACAAATGCAGATACAGATGTGTTGGTGAGCGGATCATATATGAATCAATAAATAGGTTGGGCTCCATTATTAATTGTTTCGGTCTTTTCATCATGTACCTTACCTGCTGACTTGGCGGATTACCACTGACTGCTGCAGCCTCTGTCTGTAAAGAATCTCCAGCTGTGTGATAAAGGATAAAAGATGCTGCAGGTCAATTTACACAAAGGAGTAATTTAAATTCGGTGTATTTATTTTTTGCTAAATACTTTTAAATTAGTAAAATATGGGAATATTTGATCACCTTTGCAACAATCACACATTTTCTCCTGGATCAGGATGACAATAACAATCAGACTTATAGCCAATGCAGCACTTAACAGACACAGAACTGTATTGGCCTTCTGTACATTCCAGATGTTGAGTGCTGAAACACAAGAATTAAATAATCAAAGTTAATTAGGATTTTAAATAATGTTTAAATTCAAAAGGAACAAATGTGACAAATTTCTGATACACACAAATGTGATATTTTAACAATAAAAACAGTTACCTTCGTTTTCCAGTTTAATTCCTTGTCCAAATAAAATCTCTCCACATGTGACCACAGCACAGTAATAAGTCCCAGAATCAGAGGAACTAAAACTCTTACAAAAATTGAAGACACATCTGTGGGGTGAGTGAGCTTCAAGGCTCCCGTCGCATTCATCACCACTACTGCCATGAACATAAACTAAACTGGGATGAGATTCATTAGCTCTGAACCAGTACAGCTTGTCATATCTTGGACATGCGTGGTTGTCAGAGCCGGACAGGACGGAACACTGCAGAGTCACAGAGTCTCCTGAACCGACCGGGTCAGATGGACGGACAAGAATGACGGCAGTTATGTCAGGTTCTGGTCCTGGGAAATACAATAATGAACGTTAAATACATTTGCTTATATGCATTGAAGTAAATTGAAAAGATATTTATTCTCTTTATAAAGACAATAAAGAGAAATCTTAAATTACTAATAAGTTGTGTTTGGTGTTTGCAAAGTTATTGTATTTTTAAAAGATGTGAAATGTTTGTGTTTTTTTATTTACCTTTAATTTTCAATAATTTCATGTCAAGTGTTTTTTGTTCCATGCAGTAGTAACCTCCAGCATCACTCGGCTCTGCTTTGTTAATGTACAGAACAAAGCTTCCAGGCTCTTGTTTGACTGTAAAGTGAGGAGTCTCATTAACACTATCATCATCGAAATAATGTGTTCCTCCCAAAAATTCAGGCGAGTTTCCAGAAACAAGCCGGATCCAAAAATATTTGGCTCCGTAATTCATCTTCTGGCGGCGGCTGCACGTCAACTTCACTTCATCTCCGACATCAACAGTCTTTGTCTAAAAGATCTGATCGCATGCACTTCCTAAAAATGTTATTAAATTGAGCAACGATTAATGATAATGACAGACTAATAAATGTCCTGTGCTGAATTGACGTAAGAACAACAATTAAAACATCCCGTATATTCCAAATAAAATCTAGAGATTAACTTACGCGTCGCTCCGAGCAGCAGCAGCAGCAGTTGGAATAAGATCAGCATTTTAATGAATCCTCTTCAGACAGTCTTTGATTTAGATGCTTGTATACTGCAGGAAGATTTCCTTCATGTAATCATGTCAAGTGGGTGGGAACAATGTGAGAGCAATATGATTGGCCTCTCATTTTCACAGTGGAAATAATATCTGATATCTTTCCATCTAAAACACATGAAACAACCAACAGCAACCTCAAGTTTCATGTTTCAAAAATGACACTAGAGCAACACAACATTAGGTAAAGTACACATATTAACCTCCCACACATTAAATGTGGTCAAGTATAAGATATTTTCCCTTATAACACAATTAACAACAGATTATGACTAAATGCAGGAGATATTTCTGTTTGTCATCTCATTTAATTCACTATTGAACTATTGTGTTCAAACAGAATTCTAGACTGGTTTCCACAAACAGTAAAAAAGATGACCTTGGTCAAGGATGTTGTGTTTTCTTTGCTGTTTGTCAACAGACTCACCATAAAACTACTCAACCAACTTATTAAGAGTTGGGGGGGGGGGGGGGGGCATGGCCCAAAGAAGACGTGAGTGTACAGAGCCGTTGTGATTAATGGACGTAACCAAGAATACTCCCCCACAGTCTAACATCGTTAAATAGACTGGGCAACTAACTGAACATGTGCTGAAACGGACATTTATAAGTTCTAACAAACTTAATCTTGATCCTGTCGGTTAATTCGGTTCATACTTTTCAACTTCCTTATAAAAACTTTGATGCTTTGCTTTAAAGTCGTCACCATTTCGTCCAATTTTCTCTGAACGTCATTTTAAATGCATATTGAAGTCCTGTGGAGTAACACTGCTTTATTGTTATGTTTCTGCACAAGTGATGAACCAGTAATTCTAACAATTTCTAACAATTACAAACATCTGGTCAACCCCACAGGTTTAGCAGGATGTAGTGCAGGTAACTTTGAAAAACGTTTGGAATAATGTATTTTATTTAATAGGATATTAAGAAGTAAAGTGATATATAATACAATAACCTGAAGCATTTAAATGGCAAAGCTTTGAAGCCCGAATCAATTCTGGCAGCACTTAACAATACATAACTACAGTGTAAGATTCTGCGTCCTCAAATCAAAAAATACAATCTTACAAACGGTGTATATTTAATTAGTTAAAGACAAAAAGATGTGTGCAGCTCTTTGACACAGTGAAACGCTGCAGGAGCCAGTGATGACCCTCCCACACAGCACATCAAGCACAGCATGTTGAGCTGGGGGGTGGTTGTGGTCACACCGTCCATCGTCTGTATTCTCTACAGACGGCTGTGAGCAGGAAGCAGAGCTTCACTGCCACAGTATCTCAGAAACACATTCACATCGAGTTTACAAAACACAACAAACTGTACAACATCAAAAAAGACCAAAGAATGGTGATTCATGATACAACTGGAACTACCTGTAAAACATGTCTAAGAAATAATTATATATTTTCAACATATGGAGTTAAAACTACAGCAAAAAACGATGCATGAGACACAAACAGACACAGAAACACATGTGCACAGTCACCACCAAAGACCAAATGATTCATCTGAAGCTCTCAGTCAAATGCACATGGTTGACAGGTTAACCCCCCCCCCCCTTACTTTTAACACCAATGTGTTTGCAAACAGTTACTTATTTTTATCAGATACATGGAGTAACATTAGCATTAATTTATTTGGTTTTAATGATCTTGAAAATTTAAGTCAATTATTCACCAGTGATAAGAACTCTTTTGTCAAGGTCAACATAATTGACCTTGAAAAATGAAAAATGCTGAAATTTTTTAATTACACAGTTCTGTCGGGTGTCACCAAAAGCAGTTGCAAATGTGTTTCTATACAAATATTATTTAATACGATCCAAATATTGTTATTAACATCAGATGTGACATGCTATGTGAATGACTGTTATTTTGACAATGTTCAAGCCATGAATGATTATAGCAATTTAATCAGAAAGTCGATTGTTAATCTATCACATAAGCTCTGACATCAGAGAAGACCCTTTCTCCATCTGCAGGTTTTACATTTCTTCTCCCGGTTGTTTTGCCAGCCTTCCTCCTGCTGAAGGTTGCTGTAGTATACACCAATGAGTCCTCGTGTCTCTGGGGAAGCATGTGGAAAAAACTAAATGTCTTGAAATTAAAGTATTAAAAGAAACCAATGCTTTACTAACGAACCTGACTATATGGAATTTTTAGCTCATGCTAATGTTATATAATATAAAATATATTTTCAAAGATTTCCTTAACGTGTGTGTGTGTTAATTGGTAATAACGATAACAAACAAATACATAGAAGTTAAATAAATAAATTGGAGAGGATCTGGTTCTAAAACTTGTCCTCAAGGTTCTGTCCTGGGTCCTCTCCTCTTTTCTTTGTACACCAACTCTCTCGGCTCTGTTATTCACTCGCATGGTTTTTCCTACCATAGCTATGCTGATGACACCCAACTAATCCTCTCTTTTCCTCGATCAGAAACACAGGTAGCAGCACGAATCTCTGCCTGTCTGACTGACATCTCTCAGTGGATGACCGCTCACCACCTGAAGATTAACCTTGACAAGACTGAACTACTTTTCCTTCCAGGGAAAAACTCTCCCACCCACGACCTGACTATTAACTTTGACAACTCCGTGCTAACCCCCACTCACACTGCTAGGAACCTGGGTGTGACACTCGACTGCCAACTCTCCCTTTCTGCCAACATTACTGCAACAACACGGTCCTGTAGATTCATGCTATACAACATCCGGAGAATACGCCCTCTTCTCACTCAGAAGGCGGTGCAGGCTCTGGTCCAGGCTCTGGTCATCTCACACCTCGACTACTGTTACTCCCTCCTGGCAGGTCTACCTGCTACTACCATCCGACCTTTGCAGCTCATCCAGAATGCAGCAGCTCGACTGATTTTTAACCAACCTAAATTCACTCACACTACTTCGCTCCTCCGCTCCCTTCACTGGCTACCAGTGGCTGCCCGCATCCGGTTCAAAACACTAGTACTTGCGTACCATGCTGTGAACAGATCAGGTCCAGTTTACATCCAGGACATGGTCAAACATTACACACCAGCACGTTCACTCCGCTCTGCTTCGGCTAAACGGCTCGTTGCTCCTTCACTGCGAGCTAAACACTCGTCAAAATCAAGACTGTTTGCTGTCCTAGCTCCTAAATGGTGGAATGAGCTCCCAATTGACATCCGGACATCTGAAAGTTTACACATCTTCCGCAGAAAACTAAAAACACACCTCTTCCGACTACTACTGTACCTTGAATAAAAAAATAAAAAAATAAAAAAAAATAACCACTTTTGAAACTAACACTTTGATAGCACTAAAATGGCACTTACCAATAGCACTTTGTAGTTTTGCTTTATTTCGAAGAAATTGTACTGTCTTGATTCCTTTTGTTCTGGGTTTGTTCGCTCGGGGTTGAATGCACTTATTGAAAGTTGCTTTGGATAAAAGCGTCAGCTAAATGAAATGTAATGTAATGTAATGTAAAATAAAAAAATGTATAACATATATTTTGCAAACCAGCCATCTAATCAACTTCACATTTGGCGTGTGTATTGTAAAATGCCCACAGAAGTACAGTGCTGAGTTTGGTGTAACTTTGACATGTGATATGCTCAATAATAAAAATATTTAATGGCAGTGAGCCTTCAGTATGTGGAACAAGTTGAACATGTCTTCTTCTACGTCCTCAGATAAACGACAGCAGTTGTCGACAACGAGGTCAAACTCGGCACCAGATCATTTTGATCATTTGATCATTTGAACCATGTCGGACTGACACAGACAGACTATCCAGCAACAAATGCAGATACCGATGTGTTGGTGAGCGGATCATATATGAATCAATAAATAGGTTGGGCTCCATTATTAATTGTTTCGGTCTTTTCATCATGTACCTTACCTGCTGACTTGGCGGATGACCACCAACTGCTGCAGCCTCTGTTTGTAAAGAATCTCCAGCTGTGTGATAAAAGATAAAAGAGTCTGCAGGTCAATTTACACAAAGGAGTTATTTAAATTCTTTGTATTTATTTTTTGCTAAATACTTTTAAATTAATAAAATATGGGAATATTTGATCACCTTTGCAACAATCACACACTTTCTCCTGGATCAGGACGACGTTAACAATCAGACTTAAAGCCAATGTAGCACTTAACAGACACAGAACTGTGTTGGCCTTCAGTACATCCCACATGTTGAGTGCTGAAACACAACAATTAAATAATCAAAGTTAATTAGGATTTGAAATAATGTTTAAATTCAGAAGGAAAAAATGTGACAAATTTGTGATACATGAAAGTAATTTATTCTATTGATTCCAAATTAAACACAGGAATGTGATATAGTTACAATAAAAAACAGTTACCTTCATTTTCCAGTTTTATTCCTTGTCCAAATAAAATCTCTCCACATGTGACCACAGCGCAGTAATAAGTCCCAAGATCAGAGGAACTAAAACTCTTACAGAAATTGAAGACACATCTGTGGGGTGAGTCAGCTTCAAGGCTCCCGTCGCATTCATCACCACTACTGCCATGAACATAAACTAAACTGGGATCAGATTCATTAGCTCTGAACCAGTACAGCTTGTCATATCTTGGACATGTGTGGTTGTCAGAGCCGGACAGGACGGAACACTGCAGAGTCACAGAGTCTCCTGAACCGACCGGGTCAGATGGACGGACTTGAATGATGGCAGTTATATCAGGTTCTGGTCCTGGGAAATACAAACACAAAGATGAACATTTAATACAGTTACTTACTTGAACTGAAGTAAATTGAAAAGACATTTATTCTCTTTATAAACACAATATAGAGACAAGATTACATTTCTTATAAGTTGTGTTTGCAAAGTACTTGTATTTTTAAAAGATGTGAAATGTTTTTTTTGTTTTATTTACCTTTAATTTTCAGGAATGTTCCAATCAATAATTTCATGTCAAGTGTTTTTTGTTCGATGCAGTAGTAAAGTCCAGCGTCACTCGGCTCTGTTTTGTTAATGTACAGAACAAAGTGAGGAGTCGTATTAACAACATTGTTATCATCAGTGTATGTTGCTCCCAAGAATTCAGGCAAGTTTCCAGAAACAAGCCTGATCCAAAATAATTTGCCGAATACATTGGTCGCCTTGCGGCTGCACGTCAACTTCACTTCATCTCCGACAGCAACAGTCTTTGTCTCAAAGATCTGACCGAATGTGCTTCCTAAAAACAAAATTAAATTGAGCAACGATTAATGATCATAACAGACTAATAAATGTGCTGTGCTGAATTGACACAAGAACAACAATTAAAACATCCCGTATATTCCAAATAAAATCGAGAGATTAATTTACGCATCGCTCCGAGCAGCAGCAGTAGATGAATTAAGCTCAGCATTTTAATGATTCCTCTTCAGACAGTCGTTGATTTAGATTCTTATATACTGCAGGAAGATTTCCTTCATGTAATCATGTCAAGTGGGTGGGAACAACGTGAGAGCAATATGATTGGCCTCTCATTTTCACATAGGAAATAATATCTGACATCTTTCCATCTAATACACATGAAACAACCAACAGCAACCTCAAGTTTCATGTTTCTAAAAATGACACTAGAGTAACACAACAAGATTTAAAGTATACACAATAACCTCCTACACATTACATGTTGTCAAGTATAAAATATTTTCCCTTATAACACAATTAACAACAGATTATGACTAAATGCAGGAGATATTTCTGTTTGTCATCTCATTTAATTCACTTTTGAACTATTGTGTTAAAACAGAATTCGAGACAGTAAAAAAGACGACCTTGGTCAAGGATGTTGTGTTTTCTTTGCTGTTTGTCATGTGTATATGACCCAAGGAAGACATCAATGTACAGAGCCGTTGTGATTAATGGACGTAACCAAGAATTCCTCTCCGCAGTCTAACACATTGTAATATAGGCTGGGCAATTAACAGATCATGTGTCGAAACTGACATTTATAACTTCTAACAAACTTAATCTTGCTCCTGTCGGTTAATTCAGTTCATACTTTTCAACTTCCTTATAAAGACTTTGATGCTTTGCTTTAAAGTCGTCACCATTTCGTCCCAATTTTCTCTGAAGGTCATTTTAAATGCATATTGAAGTCCTGTCGAATAACACGGTTTTATTATTATGTTTCTGCACAAGTGATGAACCAGTTTTGAATTTAGAGTAATTACTTTAATTTTCCAGCAATTACAAACATCTGGTCAACTCCATAGGTTTAGCAGGATGTAGTGCAGGTAACTTTGAATAGATGTTGGAATAATGTTTTTGATTTAATAGCATATTAAGAAGTAAAGGGATATAGAATACAATAACCTGAAGCATTTAAATGTATGCAGCCCTTTGACACAGTGAAACGCTGCACGAGGCAGTGATGACCCTCCCACACAGCACATCAAGCTCAGCATGTTGAGCTGGGGGGTGGTTGTGGTCACACCGTCCATCGTCTGTATTCTCTACAGACGGCTGTGAGCAGGAAGCAGAGCTCCACTGCCACAGTATCTCAGAAACACATTCACATCGAAGTCACAAAACACAACATACTGTACAACATCCAAAAAGACCAAAGAGTGGAGATTCATGGTACAACTGGAACTACCTGTAAAACATGTCTAAGAAATAATTATATATTTTCAACATATGGAGTTAAAGCAAAAGCAACACAGAAACACATGTGCACAGTCACCACCAAAGACCAAATGATGAATGGAAACTTAAGAATTGCTGTGGCAAGGATTTGAATAACTCATCTGAAGCTCTCAGTTAAATGCACATGGTTTACAGGTTACCCCCCCACCCCCTTACTATTAACACCAATGTGTTTGCAAACAGTTACTTATTTCTATCAGATATATGGAGTAACATTAGCAGTCATTAAGTTGGTTTTGCTGATCTTGCAAATGTAAGTCTATTATTCACCGATAACAAAAACTCTTTTGTACCTAAAAGCTTCACTATGATGTTTAGTTTATTGATCAAATATTTTTCGTTTTAATAATGTCAAATTTTATTCTAGATTTACTTTTTTTACAGTGAATTTTACATATTAAGATTTAGACAATAAACACAAACAAACATTTTATTCATAGATTTAATTTGCATATGAGTGAAATTTGAATCTTTCAAAAAGCTAGTTTGAGTAGAAGCACGATTGACCTTGAAAATGAAAAATGCTGAGAAATAAAAAATACACGGTTACATTACATTTCATTTCATTGAGCTGACGCATTAATCCAAAGTAACTTACAATAAATGCATCTACCATGAGGGTACGAACCCAGAACAACAAGAATCAAGAAAGTAACATTTTCTTCAAGAAAGCCAAACTACAAAGTGCTAGAAGGATTATTATTTTTTTGTTTATTCAAGGTAAAAAGATGTGTTTATAGTTTGCGGTGGAAGACGTGTAAACTTCCTGCTGTCCTGTTGTCGATGGGGAGCTCGTTCCACCATTCAGGAGCCAGAGCAGGAAACAGTGGTGAATTAGTTGAGTGTTCAGCAGTGAGGGAGCAACAAGCTGATTGGCAGAGGCAGAGAGAAGTGGACGGGCTGGGGTGTGAGGTTTGACCGTGTCCTGGATGGAGACTGGACCCGATCTGTTCACAGCACGGTACGAAAGTACCAGTGTTTTGAAACGGATGTCGGCAGCTACTGGTAACCAGTGAAGGGAGCTGAGCAGCACAGAAGTTTGAGTGACAGTTCTGTCAGGTGTCACCAAGAGCAGTTGCAAACATTTTTATACCAATATTTTTAATACTATCCAAATATTGTTATTAACATCATGTAATGTATGTTAATGACTGTTTTTGTGACAATGTTCAAGCCATGAATGATAATAGCTATTTAATCAGACAGTTTACTGTTTGGATTGTTAATCTATCGCATAAACTCTGACATGAGAGTAGACCGTTTCGTCATCTGCAGGTTTTACATTTCCTCTCCCGGTTGTTTTGCCCGCCTTCCTCCTGCTGAAGGTTGGTGCAGAATAAACCAATGAGTCCTCGTTACTCTGGGGAAGAATGTGGAAAGAAACAAAATGTCTTGAAATTAACGTATGAAAAGAAACCAATGCTGTACTAAGTGGCCTTACTGATATGGATTTAAGGAGGCTGATGCTAATATTATATCATATTAAAGATTTTCCTTAATGTGTCTGTGGTTGTGTAATTGGTAACAACGTTAACAAACAAATATAGAAAAAATAAATATATACATCTACATATAATGTAGAACATGTATCTCGCAAACCGTCCATCTAATCAACTTCACATTTGGTGTGTGTATTGTAAAATGAGTTTTGTGCTTCTTGGAAATGTGATATGCTCAAGTTGAACACGTCTTCTTCTACGTCCTCAGATAACCGACAGCAGTGGTCGACAACGAGGTCAAACTGAAGGTCAAACTCGGCACCAGATCATTTTGATCTTTTAATCATTTCAACCATGTCGGACTGACACAGACAGACTGTCCAGCAACAAATGTGTCGGTGACAGGATCATATGTTAATCAATAAATATGTTGGGCTACATTATTAATTGTTTCTGTCTTTTCATCATGTACTTTACCTGCTGACTTGGCGGATTACTACCGACTGCTGCAGCCTCTGTTTGTAAAGAAACTCCTGCTGTGTGATAAAAGATAAAAGATGCTGCAGGTCAAGTACCAGAAAGGATTAATGTAAATTCTGTGTATTTATCTTTTGCTAAATACTTTTGATCATTTAAAATATGAGAATATTTGATCACCTTTGCAACAATCACACGTTTTCTTCTTGTACAGAACGATAACAACAATCAAACTTAAAGCCAATGCAGCACTTAACAGACACAGAACTGTATTGGCCTTCAGTACATCCCACATGTTGAGTGCTGAAACACAATAATTAAAAAATCAAAGTTAATTAGGATTTGAAATAATGTTTAAATTCAAAAGGAACAAATGTGACGAATTTGTGTTACAAGATAGTAATTTATTCTATTGATTCTAAATTAAACACAAATGTGATATTTTAACAATAAAGTTAGTTACCTTCATTTTCCAGTTTTATTCCTTGTCCAAATAAAATCTCTCCACATGTGACCACAGCGCAGTAATAAGTCCCAAGATCAGAAGAACTGAAACTCTTACAGAAATTGAAGACACATCTGTGGGGTGAGTGAGCTTCAAGGCTCCCGTCGCATTCATCACCACTACTGCCATGAACATAAACTAAACTGGGATGAGATTCATTAGCTCTGAACCAGTACAGCTTGTCATATCTTGGACATGTGTGGTTGTCAGAGCCGGACAGGACGGAACACTGCAGAGTCACAGAGTCTCCTGAACCGACCGGGTCAGATGGACGGACTTGAATGACGGCAGTTTTGTCAGGTTCTGATCCTGGGAAATACAAACACAAAAATGAACAAGCTCTAATGAAAAGAAAACAAGTTAAATACATTGACTTATATGCATTAAAGTAAATTGAAAAGATATTTATTCTCTGTATAAACACAATATAGAGACAAGATTACATTTCTTATAAGTTGTGTTTTGGTGTTTGCAAAGTACTTGTATTTTTAAAAGATGTGAAATGTTTTTTTGTTTTATTTACCTTTAATTTTCAGGAATGTTCCAATCAATAATTTCATGTCAAGTGTTTTTTGTTCTATGCAGTAGTAAACTCCAGCATCACTCGGCTCTGCTTTGTTAATGTACAGAGCAAAGCTTCCAGGCTCTTGTTTGACTGTAAAAGTGAGGAGTCGTATTAACAACATTGTTATCATCAGTGTATGTTCCTCCCAAAAATTCAGGCAAGTTTCCAGAAACAATCCGGATCCAAAAAAGTTGGGCATATACATTCATCTTCTGGCGGCTGCACGTCAACTTCACTTCATCTCCGACATAACCAGTCTTTGTCTGAAAGATCTGATCGAATGCGCTTCCTAAAAACAAAATTAAAAAGAGCAACGATTAATGATAATGACAGACTAATAAATGTGCTGAGCTGAATTGACACAAGAACAACAATTAAAACATCCCGTATTTTCCAAATAAAATCTAGAGATTGACTTACGCGTCGCTCCGAGCAGCAGCAGCAGTTGGAATAAGATCAGCATTTTAATGAATCCTCTTCAGACAGTCGTTGATTTAGATGCTTGTATACTGCAGGAAGATTTCCTTCATGTAATCATGTCAAGTGGGTGGAAACAACGTGAGAGCAATATGATTGGCCTCTCATTTTCACAGTGGAAATAATATCTGATATCCTTCCATCTAAAACACATGAAACAACCAACATCAACCTCGAGTTTCATGTTTAAAAAAATCACACTAGAGTAACACAACAAGATTTAAAGTAAACACAATAACCTTCCACACGTTACATGTGGTAAAGTATAAGATATTTTCTCTTATAACACAATTAACAACAGATTATGACTAAATGCAGAAGATATTTCTGTTTTTCATCTCATTTAATTCACTTTTGAACTATTGTGTTTAAACAGAATTCGAAACTGGTTTCCACAAACAGTTAAAAAGACGACCTCAGTCAAGGATGTTGTGTTGTCTTTGCTGTTTGTCAACAGGATCAACATAAAACTACTCAACCAACTTTATTAAGAGTTGGGGGGGGGGGGGGCATGGCCCAAGGAAGATGTCCATGTACAGATTAGTTGTGATTAAGGGACGTAACCAAGAATACTCCCCCACAGTCTTTCATTGTAATATAGGCTGGGCAACTAACTGATCATGTATCGAACCTGACATTTATAACCTCTAACAAACTTAATCTAGCTCCTGTTGGTTAATTCGGTTCATACTTTTCAACTTCCTTATAAAGACTTTGATGCTTTGCTTTAAAGTCGTCACCATTTTGTCCAATTTTCTCTGAACATCATTTTAAATGCATATTTAAGTCCTGTGGAAAAACACTGTTTTATTGTTATGTTTCTGCACAAGTGATGAACCAGTTTTGAGTTTAGAGTAATTACTTTAATTTTCCAACAATTTCAAACATCTTGTCAACCCCACAGGTTTAGCAGGATGTAGTGCATGTAGTGCAGGTAACTTTGAATAACTGTTGGAATAATGTATTTTATTTAATAGGATATTAAGAAGTCAAGTGATATAGAATACAATAACCTGAAGCATTTCAATGCCAAAGCTGTGAAGCCGAATCAATTCTGGCAGCACTTAACAATATATAACTACAGTGTAAGATTCTGCGTCCTCAAATCAAAAAATACCATCTTACAAACGGTTTAAATTTAATTAATTAAAGACAAAAATATGTATGCAGCTCTTTGACACAGTGAAACGCTGCATGAGCCAGTGATGACCCTCCCACACAGCACATCAAGCTCAGCATGTTGAGCTGGGGGGTGGTTGTGGTCAAACCGTCCATCGTCTGTATTCTCTACAGACGGCTGTGAGCAGGAAGCAGAGCAAATAACACATCTGAAGCTCTCCCACCCCCCCTTCCTATCAAAACCAATGCGTTTGCAAACAGTTACTTAATTCTACCAGATTTATGGAGTAACATAAGCATTAATTTAGTCGGTTTTGCTGATGTTGCAAATGTAAGTAAAAATTTCACAGATAATAAGAACTCTTTTGTCCCTAAAAGCTTCACTACGTTACAAACTTGACATTTGTCAGTCTGCTGCTTGGAGCTGGTTGGGTAGGATAAAGTTAGTTTATTAGAACTTTGGGAAAACCATTAACCTGTTGCACTGGGAAACTAAAAGAGTGCTAGGAAAGCATTTAGTGTACCTCCACTGAGGCTAATGCCATGTCACAATGTTTATTAGTGAAAGTGAAAATAAAATAGATTTGTTCGCTCACTTATCCAGATCTACAGCAGAATGTGTTGGGTTCTTCCTTGGGTCTTGCCACTTAAAAAAATGTATTGGATATTGATTAAAAGTTCGTGAAAAAATCCCACAACCAGAGAAGCAAACAAACTAACAGCTCCTTGGAGCAGGTAGTAACTCAAATGAGAGAAGTGAGAGTGAACCAATACATTAAAGTTGCAAAAAAAGGTTGAAAGTTGTAAAAATTAAAACAATAAAATACTTTCTACCCTCTGTGGGCCTGAGGCTGTGACTTTGATACATCTACAGATGAGATATATTGTTGATTGTTGAATATATTGTTTCTTTCTTGCTGTATTAAAACATATTTATTTATTTGTGACAGTAATTCAGAAAGTCAGAGGAGTCACCTTCAATGAAACGGGGCCAAAAGATCCAAATGTCATGGATGATGGCGAGCTCACCCTGTGTGGTAACTCAGTTGAACTGAGCCACACAGCAGACAGTGGGAGGGGACTGAAGACACTTCTACTGTGACGACCATGTTGTAACTATCTGTATCATATATCTGACCATTTATTCATTTTATTTATTTAGTTTAGAACTAATTATTTTGTATTGTTTTGTCTGTTTTTCTTCTCAGCCTTTATTGATATTATGTTTATCCCCTGAATACTCCTTCAACCATGTTTGTTAAACGCTAAATGTTAGAAATAAAACAAACAAATATTTATGAAACAACATGTTCTGGTTTTTCACTTTTTCAAAAGCATTACTTTGACAATAAAGTTGTTCTTTATACTACAAGTGTTGCCTTTGATGCATAATAATCTTAAGGTTGCTGTTAAACCAATGATGTATTTACAAGGGTCGACTCAAGTATGTCAACTGGGAGATTTCATATAAAACAAAAGCCCTGCAGTTGATATTGTATCAACATGTATTTTTTTTCTCCTCCTTTAGATTCAGTTTTGTTTCTGGCTTCATGCTGCATCTGAAACACAAAGAGTTGCACATAAACCCACATTCACGGAAACGTCAGCATTATTGTGGCTTGGTTTTCAAACTAAGGGGCATCACATCCTCTCTCTCTCTGATTTGATCTCAGGAAGCTGGGCTGCACTACGTTTAAACAAAGCTCTTTTTTTTTAAAAACACCACCTGAGCAAGTTGAAACCTCTTTCCTATCAAGGCCCATTTTAAAGTTCATAACATGCTTTTAGGGCCATACTTGATAACAGCGCACACATCACACTAACCTCTGGCTGTAACCGCTTCTATCTGGTGTCTGATGGTAGTGTTGATGATACTCAAAGCTTGTTGCAGGACACAGCTTTCTCCTACAAGTCTTCACCTCTAACAGCACCATGTTTGGCTTGCAAAGAAAATAACTTCCTCCCCTGTACTGAGCACTGCAGTGATCCTTCAAACAAAAGTTCATAGTGGGCTGATATTTGCTATGTCTGTTGTTTCCTCCGAGGCCAAACATGCATTTATTGTCAATACATCATATCAGTAAAAGCCAATGAGCTGGATTTTCAAGAGAAAGCGTCACCACACAGCAGCAACAAGAGACTCCTTCACAAACTCTCCTTCTGAATGAGGAGTCAGTTTCATCAGGCTCCTTCGTGCTGCCTTCAAGTACAAAAAGAGAAACGTCCATTTCAAACTGAAACCGCCACTGCTCACATACGTCCATGAGAGGGTCACCCAGAGAGAAGAGGTTCTGGCCTCATTGAAAACATATTGTGGGAAGTTGTAGACAAATTAAAGTATTTTTAAAGTGCATTTTATGATATCATCTCACTTTATATGAAAATTTGTTTGAGTTTATTGATAAAACATTTTAAGTTTGAAGGTCAAACGTTATTATAGATTCAGTTTTTTACAGTGCATTTATCTATCAAGATTTAAATAATAAACACAAACATATATTTTATTTATAGATTTAATTTGCATATGAGACAGAGTGAAAGTTGAATCTTTCAAAAAGCCAGTTTAAGTAGAAGCACAATTGACCTTGAAAAATAAAAAATGCTGAGAAATTTTAATTACACAGTACTGTCGGGTGTCACCAAAAGCAGTTGCAAATGTGTTTTTATACAAATATTATTTAATAAGATCCAAATATTGTTCTTAACATCGGATGTGACACTTTATGTGAATGATTGTTCTTTTGTCAATATTCAAGCCATGAATGATTATAGCTCTTTAATCAGAAAGTCGACTGTTAATCTATCGCATAAGCTCTGACATCAGAGAAAACCGTTTCTCCATCTGCAGGTTTTACATTTCTTCTCCCTGTTGTTTTGCCAGCCTTCCTCCTGCTGAAGGTTGCTGTTGTATACACCAATGAGTCCTCGTGTCTCTGGGGAAGCATGTGGAAAAAAACAAAATGTCTTGAAATTAACATATGAAATATATTTTCAAAGATTTTCCTTAACGTGTGTGTGTTTGTGTAAATTGGTAACAACGATAACAAACAAATACATAGAAGTTAAATTAATAAAAAAATGTATAACATATATTTTTCAAACCATCCATCTAATCAACTTCACATTTGGCGTGTGTATTGTAAAATGCCCACAGAAGTGTTTTTGTGCAACTTGGACATGTGATATGCTCAATAATAAAAATATTTAATGGCAGTGAGCCTTCAGTATGTGGAGCAAGTTGAACACGTCTTCCTCTTCGTCCTCAGATAAACGACAGAAGTGGTCGACAACAAGGTCAAACTGCAGGTCAAACTCGGCACCAGATCATTTTGTTCCTTTGATCATTTGAACCATGTTGAACTGACACAGACAGACTGTCCAGCAACAAATGCAGATACCGATGTGTCGGTGACAGGATCATATGTGAATCAATAAATAGTTTGGGCTCCATTATTAATTGTTTCTGTCTTTTCATCATGTACCTTACCTGCTGACTTGGCTGATTACCACCGACTGCTGCAGCCTCTGTTTGTAAAGAAACTCCAGCTGTGTGATAAAGATACAAGATGCTTTACACAAAGGAGTAATGTAAATTCTGTGTATTTATTTTTTGCTAAATACTTTTTAATTAATAAAATATGGGAATATTTGATAACCTTTGCAACAATCACACACTTTCTCCTAGATCAGGACGACAATAACAATCAGACTTATAGCCAATGCAGCACTTAACAGACACAGAACTGTATTGGCCTTCTGTACATTCCAGATGTTGAGTGCTGAAACACAATAATTAAATAATCAAAGTGAATTAGGATTTGAAATAATGTTTAAATTCAGAAGGAACAAATGTGACAAATTTGTGATACATGATAGTCATTTATTCTATTGATTCCAAATTAAACACAGGAATGTGATATTTTAACAATAAAAAACAGTTACCTTCATTTTCCAGTTTTATTCCTTGTCCAAATAAAATCTCTCCACATGTGACCACAGCGCAGTAATAAGTCCCAAGATCAGAGGAACTAAAATTCTTACAGAAATTGAAGACACATCTGTGGGGTGAGTGAGCTTCAAGGCTCCCGTCGCATTTATCACCACTACTGCCATGAACATAAACTAAACTGGGATGAGATTCATCAGCTCTGAACCAGTACAGCTTGTCATATCTTGGACACTGCAGAGTCACAGAGTCTCCTGAACCGACTGGGTCAGATGGAGGGACCTGAATGACGGCAGTTATATCAGGTTCTGGTCCTGGGAAATACAAAAAGAAAGATGAACATTTAATACAGTTACTTATATGAACTGATGTAAATTGATAAGATATTTATTCTCTTTATAAACACAATATAGAGACAAGATTACATTTCTTATAAATTGTGTTTGCAAAGTCATTGTATTTTTAAAAGATGTGAAATGTTTGTGTTTTTTTATTTACCTTTAATTTTCAGGAATGTTCCATTCAATAATTTCATGTCAAGTAAATTTTGTTCTATGCAGTAGTAAACTCCAGCATCACTCAGCTCTGTTTTATTAATGTACATAACAAAGCTTCCAGGCTCTTGTTTGACTGTAAAGTGAGGAGTCTCATTAACACCATCATCATCATAGGAATGTGTTCCTCCCATGAATTCAGGCAAGTTTCCAGAAACAAGCCGGATCCAAAAATGTTTGGCTCCGAAATTCTCCTTCTGGCGGCTGCACGTCAACTTCACTTCATTTCCGACATCAGCAGTCTTTGTCTCAAAGATCTGCTCGCATGCACTTCCTAAAAATGTTATTAAATAGAGCAACAATTTATGATAATGACAGACTAATAAATGTCCTGTGCTGAATTGACGCAAGAACAACAATTAAAACATCCCGTATATTCCAAATAAAATCGAGAGATTGACTTACGCGTCGCTCCGAGCAGCAGCAGCAGTTGGAATAAGATCAGCATTTTAATGATTCCTCTTCAGACAGTCGTTGATTTCGATGTTTATATACTGCAGGAAGATTTCCTTCATGTAATCATGTCAAGTGGGTGGGAACAACGTGAGAGCAATATGATTGGCCTCTCATTTTCACAACGGAAATAATATCTGACATCTTTCCATCTAATACACATGAAACAACCAACAGCAACCTCAAGTTTCATGTTTAAAAAAATGACACTAGAGTTACACAACATTATGCAAAGTAAACACAATAACCTCCCACACATTACATGGGGTCAAGTATGAGAGAACTTCCCTAAACATAATTATCAACACATTATGACCAAATGCAGCACATATTTGTGTTTGTCATCTCATTTAATTCACTATTGAACTATTGTGTTTAAACAGAATTCGAAACTGGTTTCCACAAACAGTTAAAAAGACGACCTCAGTCAAGGATGTTGTGTTGTATTTGCTGTTTGTCAACAGGATCAACATAAAACTACTCAACCAACTTTATTAAGAGTTGGGGGGGGGCATGGCCCAAGGAAGATGTCCATGTACAGATTAGTTGTGATTAAGGGACGTAACCAAGAATACTCCCCCACAGTCTCTCATTGTAATATAGGCTGGGCAACTAACTTATCATGTATCGAACCTGACATTTATAACCTCTAACAAACTTAATCTAGCTCCTGTTGGTTAATTCGGTTCATACTTTTCAACTTCCTTATAAAGACTTTGATGCTTTGCTTTAAAGTCGTCACCATTTTGTCCAGTTTTCTCTGAACATCATTTTAAATGCATATTTAAGTCCTGTGGAAAAACACTGTTTTATTGTTATGTTTCTGCACAAGTGATGAACCAGTTTTGAGTTTAGAGTAATTACTTTAATTTTCCAACAATTTCAAACATCTTGTCAACTCCACAGGTTTAGCAGGATGTAGTGCATGTAGTGCAGGTAACTTTGAATAACTGTTGGAATAATGTATTTTATTTAATAGGATATTAAGAAGTCAAGTGATATAGAATACAATAACCTGAAGCATTTCAATGCCAAAGCTGTGAAGCCGAATCAATTCTGGCAGCACTTAACAATTGTTGGGCCTAACAGGAACAAAGGCCCCAGACCTGAGGACTTGTGTGACATTCCGATCAATGTAACAGTATTCTGGAGGGAAAAGTTTGAGCTTCCCCAAACTACAGTGACCCCTGCTGTGTCTCTAGCCGCGCCTCAGATTTGATCTCTGACCCCCCTATTGGCCTGAGACCTTTAGCCCCGCCGGAGGGGGGGAGCCAGTTCACAGATACTATTTAACTTCCGACTCATCTCAAATCTTTCTTTCCGGTTCCAAATACAGTAGAGCTAGCATCTCAGTTTAGTTCTTAGTGTAGAGGACACAAAGGAAACACATCTTGCAGCTGTTTGACCTTTCTTAAGTTTTACTTCTAAAACTTTATCTTTTTGTAGTTTCACTTTTAGTCTAAAGCTACCTTTTTCTAATCCAGTTTAAGCTTAACTTATTCTTTTTTTTAGTACATCGTAAGCTTATTTTTCCTTATTTTTCCTTAAAGCTTTTAATTTGAACAAGCTTCTTTTTAAGTTGCTTTTATTTTGAAGAGAGCGCGGCAGAGAATCCCCTCACTCGCTGGCCGAGCTCAGAGACATTTCCCCCGCCATCTACGGACAATCCGGACACGGGTGTCCCTTCCTGCAGACGGGCACAGACTTTGCCAAGGAGAACGAAAAGCATCCTCTCCGTTTCGGCCCAGCGTCATTCCCGCCGCCGCCGCCGCGGCTCCGTGATCATCTTCCTGAGGCCAGGAAATCATCCACTTCCTCCTTCCGGGATTCGCGCTTCCACGGTCGTGCACGAAACCCCGCGAAGCAACACGAAGTAAGAGACATATGTCTGGGCATAGTTTAGTTTTATACTTAGTGTGTCTTATTTGAGTGTAACTTGATAGAAAGACCGCCGTGTCGATCTTATTGTGAAAAGCGCGCGGTGACGACCCGGCGCTTCCGGTTTGACTCGGCTCCCTTCAGGTCGGCCTCACTGAGTCGTGAATCTGTTAAAAAGACACCTCTCACGTAACTGGTTTGCCGGTTTCACTGTGAGATCGCCTCTGACGGCGTTTTTAAGATCATCTCCGATCTGTGTTACTACTTGCTCTCTCTCTCTCTCTCTGTTGTTCGCTCACATCCGCCGACACACACATCCTCACACACACACACACACACACACACACAGTCACCTTATACATAGTCATTCTGATATCCAGGGCCCCTGAACGCACCTCGACGCCGTTCGGCTCTAGGGCTAAACAAAGACAAAGAACCCCATTTTTCCTCTCTCAGCCTTGTCTCACGAGTGTTTAAGTCAGCCATCTTTGACCATCTTGGCTCTAAGCCCTCGACGCCATTCGGCTAAAGCTAAGCTAAGATAAAGAATCCCTTTGTTCTCACTCGGCCTTTGTCTCCCGTGGGTTCAAGTCGGCCATCTTTGATCAGTCTGATTCTAAGCCACATGGTCCGGCGGCCATCGACTGTAATACACATCGAGGCCTGCCTCCATTCAGGACTCTAAACCTCATAGGCGACTCCGCCATCTTGAGTTGTAGTTCTGGCTTATTCCATCACCAATTCTGTAGTCAACCACCAGGGTTAAGCCGGCCCTCTTAAGACTCGTGAGTCATCGACCCCCCTTCTTTCTCTCTCTCTCCCACACACAGACACATACACACACACACACACTCACACACACACTCACACACACACATACACATTCAAACACAGCTTTATCAGAAGTATTGCAGTGTGATATATTGTGATGAATGTGATGTGGCTGTATTGTGTATAGCGGATTGTGTTAAGTGAAGAATCATTTTGAACAACATTGACTTTTATAGCTTCTTTTTAATAAATCCTCTTTTATACTTAAAGTATTTGGATCTTGTGATTATTTGTGCATGACATTGTGAACACAGTTGGATAACTATAGCCAGTGCTCGAACTCAAGCCTTCACTGTTAATTATATAATCCTTAATATCCAATATTGAGATTATCAATTTAACTTTATCAGATGAGACTGATATTTATAGACTAAGTTGCTGGTCCCTGTTTACCAGGGTGGTGCCCTCTTCGAGTATTAATATAGATAGTATTATTCTTAAATTGATAATTTTATTGTTTTGACTAATTATTTCATTATTCTTGGTTGATAACCTTAACATTGTTAATTGACAGCTTGTACTTTCTAATTGATAATTACTTGTTTTTCATTAATAGTTTGTTATTCATTGATTGATTATTCTTTAGTTTTTCATTGAGTATGTAATTATTCTTAATTGATAAACTTTATTATTCTCAAATTAGTGATTTAATAATTCTTAATTGTTAAACTTCCTTATTTACTCATTAATAGTTTTATTGTTATTTGATTACTGATCATCTTCAATTAATAATCTAATTATTTTTAGATAAATAATCTTTATTGTTTCAATAATCATATTCCATGATTATTGATAATTAGCCAACAACGAGTCACCCTTCTATTGCACAACACAATATATAACTACAGTGTAAGATTCTGCGTCCTCAAATCAAAAAATACCATCTTACAAACGGTTTAAATTTAATTAATTAAAGACAAAAATATGTATGCAGCTCTTTGACACAGTGAAACGCTGCATGAGCCAGTGATGACCCTCCCACACAGCACATCAAGCTCAGCATGTTGAGCTGGGAGGTGGTTGTGGTCACACTGTCCATCGTCTGTATTCTCTACAGACGGCTGTGAGCAGGAAGCTGAGCAAATAACACATCTGAAGCTCTCCCACCCCCCCTTCCTATCTAAACCAATGCGTTTGCAAACAGTTACTTAATTCTACCAGATTTATGGAGTAACATTAGCATTAATTTAGTCGGTTTTGCTGATGCTGCAAATGTAAGTAAAAAATTCACAGATAATAAGAACTCTTTTGTCCCTAAAAGCTTCACTACGTTACAAACTTGACATTTGTCAGTCTGCTGTTTGGAGCTGGTTGGGTAGGATAAAGTTAGTTTATTAGAACTTGGGGAAAACCATTAACCTGTTGCATTGGGAAACTAAAAGAGTGCTAGGACAGCATTTAGTGTACCTCCACTGAGGCTAATGCCATGTCACAATGTTTATTAGTGAAAGTGAAAATAAAATAGATTTGTTCGCTCACTTATCCAGATCTACAGCAGAATTTGTTGGGTTCTTCCTTGGGTCTTGCCCCTTCAAAAAATGTATTGGATATTGATTTAAAGTTCGTGAACAAATCCCACAACCAGAGAAGCAAGCTAACTAACGGCTCCTTGGCGCAGGTAGTAACTCAAATGAGAGAAGTGAGAGTGAACCAAAACATTAAAGTTGCAAAAAAAGGTTGAAAGTTGTAAAAATGAAAACAATTAAATACTTTATACCCTCTGTGGGGATGAGGCTGTGCCTTTGATACATCTACTGATGAGATATATTGTTGATTGCTGAATATATTGTTTCTTTCTTGCTGTATTAAAACATATTTATTTATTTGTGACAGTTATTCAGAAAGTCAGAGGAGTCACCTTCAATGAAACGAGGCCAAAAGATTCAAATGTCATGGATGATGACGAGCTCACTCTGTGTGGTGACTCAGTTGAACTGAGCCACACAGCAGACAGTGGGAGGGGACTGAAGACACTTCTACTGTGACGACCATGTTGTAACTATCTGTATCTTATCTGACCCTTTATTCATTTTATTTATTTATTTATTTTAGAACTAATTATTTTGTATTGTTTTGTCTGTTTTTCTTCTCAGCCTTTATTGATATTATGTTTATCCCCTGAATACTCCTTCAACCATGTTTGTTAAACGCTAAATGTTAGAAATAAAACAAACAAATATTTATGAAACAACATGTTCTGGTTTGTCACTGTTTCAAAAGCATTACTTTGACACTAAAGTTGTTCTTTATACTACAAGTGTTGCTTTTGATGAATAATAATCTTGAGGTTACTGTTAAACCAATTATATATTTACAAGGGCGAACTCAAGTGTATCAACTGGGAAATTTCATATAAAACAAAAGCCCTGCAGTTGATATTATATCAACATGTATTTTTTTCTCCTCCTTTAGATTAGTGTTGTTTCTGGCTTCATGCTGCATCTGAAACACAAAGAGTTGAACATAAACCCACATTCACGGAAACGTCAGCATTATTGTGGCTGGGTTTTCAGACTAAGGGCCATCACATCCTCTCTCTCTTTGTTTTGATCTCAGGAAGCTGGGCTGCACTACTTTTAAAAGAATCTCTTTTTTTTTTAAATATACCACCTCAGCAGGTGGAACCTCTTTCCTATCAAGGCCCATTTTAAAGTTCATCACATGCTTTTAGGGCCATACTTGATAACAGCGCACACATCACACTAACCACTGGCTGTAACTGCTTCTATCTGGTGTCGGATGGTAGTGATGATGATACTCAAAGCTTGTTGCAGGACACAGCTTTCTTCTAAGTTCTCACCTCTAACAGCACCATGTTTGGCTTGTACAAAAAATGTCATTCCTCCCCTGTACTGAGCACTGCAGTGATCCCACAAACAAAAGTTCATAGTTGGCTGGTATTTGCTGTTTTTTCCTATGAGGCCAAACATGCATTTTTGGTCAATACATCATATCAGTAAAAGCCAATGAGATGGATTTTCAAGAGAAAGCTTCACCACACAGCAGCAACAAGAGACTCCTTCACAAACTCTCCTTCTGAATGAGGAGTCAGTTTCATCAGGCTCCTTCGTGATGCCTTCAAGTACAAAAAGAGAAACGTCCATTTCAAACTGTAACCGTCACTGCTCACATACGTCCATTAGAGGGCAACCCAGAGAGAAGAGGATCTGGACTAATTGAAAACATATTGTGGGATGTTGTAGACAAATTAAAGTATTTTTACAGTGCATTTTATGATATTATGTCACTTTATGTGAAAATTATTTTTAGTTTATTGATAAAATATTTTTAGTTTGAAGATCAAATGTTATTATAGATTCAGTTTTTTTACAGTGCATTTATCTATCAAGATTTAAACAATAAACACAAACATACATTTGATTTATAGATTTAATTTGCATGAGACAGTGTGAAAGTTTGAATCTTTCAAAAAGCCAGTTTAAGTAGAAGCACAATTGACCTTGAAAAATAAAAAATGCTGAGAAATTTTAATTACACAGTTCTGTCGGGTCACACTAAAAGCAGTTGCAAATGTGTTTTTATACAAATATTATTTAATACGATCCAAATATTGTTCCCAACATCAGATGTGACACTTTATGTGAATGATTGTTCTTTTGTCAATATTCAAGCCATGAATGATTATAGCTCTTTAATCAGAAAGTCGACTGTTAATCTATCACATAAGCTCTGACATCAGTGAAGACCGTTTCTCCATCTGCAGGTTTTACATTTCTTCTCCCGGTTGTTTTGACAGCCTTCCTCTTGCTGAAGGTTGCTGTAGAATAAACCAATGAGTCCTCCTGTCTCTGGGGAAGCATGTGGAAATACAAAATGTCTTGAAATTAAAGTATTAAAAGAAACCAATGCTGTACTAAGTACCCTGAACTATATGGATTTTTAGCTGATGCTAATGTTATATAATATAAAATATATTTTCAAAGATTTCCTTAACGTGTGTGTGTGTGTAAATTGGTAATAACAATAACAAACAAATACATAGAAGTTAAATAAATAAAAAAAGTGTAGAACATATATTTTGCAAACCGTCCATCTAATCAACTTCACATTTGGCGTGTGTATTGTAAAATGCCCACAGAAGTACAGTGCTGAGTTTGGTGCAACTTTGACATGTGATATGCTCAATAATACAAATATTTAATGGCAGTGAGCCTTCAGTTTGTGGAACAAGTTGAACACATCTTCTTCTACCTCCTCAAATAAACGACAGCAGTGGTCGACAACGAGGTCAAACTCGGCACCAGATTATTTTGATCCTTTGATCATTTGAACCATGTTGGACTGACACAGACAGACTGTCCAGCAACTAATGCAGATACCGATGTGTCGGTGACAGGATCATATGTGAATCAATAAATAGTTTGGGCTCCATTATTTATCGTTCTTGTCTTTTCATCATGTACCTTACCTGCTCACTTGGCTGATTACCACCGACTGCTGCAGCCTCTGTTTGTAAAGAAACTCCAGCTGTGTGATAAAAGATAAAAGAGTCTGCAGGTCAATTTACAGAAAGGAGTAATTTAAATTCTGTGTATTTATTTTTGTTAAATACTTTTAAATTAATAAAATATGGGAATATTTGATCACCTTTGCAACAATCACACACTTTCTCCTGGATCAGGATGACAATAACAATCAGACTTATAGCCAATGTAGCACTTAACAGACACAGAACTGTATTGGCCTTCTGTACATTCCAGATGTTGAGTGCTGAAACACAATAATTAAATCATCAAAGTTAATTAGGATTTGAAATAATGTTTAAATTCAGAAGGAACAAATGTGACAAATTTGTGATACATGATAGTAATTTATTCTATTGATTCCAAATTAAACACAGGAATGTGATATTTTAACAATAAAAAACAGTTACCTTCATTTTCCAGTTTTATTCCTTGTCCAAATAAAATCTCTCCACATGTGACCACAGCGCAGTAATAAGTCCCAAGATCAGAGGAACTAAAACTCTTACAGAAATTGAAGACACATCCGTGGGGTGAGTGAGCTTCAAGGCTCCCGTCGCATTCATCACCACTACTGCCATGAACATAAACTAAACTGGGATGAGATTCATTAGCTCTGAACCAGTACAGCTTGTCATATCTTGGACATGCGTGGTTGTCAGCGTCGGACAGGACGGAACACTGCAGAGTCACAGAGTCTCCTGAACCCACCGGGTCAGATGGACGGACTTGAATGAAGGCAGTTATATCAGGTTCTGGTCCTGGGAAATACAAACACAAACATGAACAAGCTCTAATGAAAAGAAAACAAGTTAAATACTTTTAGTTATATAAACTGATGTAAATTGAGAAGATATTTATTATCTTTATAAACACAATATAGAGAGAAGATTACATTTCTTATAAGTTGTGTTTGGTGTTTGCAAAGTACTTGTATTTTTAAAAGATGTGAAATGTTTTTTTTGTTGTATTTACCTTTAATTTTCAGGAATGTTCCAATCAATAATTTCATGTTAAGTGAGTATTGTTCCATGCAGTAGTAAACTCCGGCATCACTCGGCTCTGCTTTGTTAATGTACAGAACAAAGCTTCCAGGCTCTTGTTTGACTGTAAAGTGAGGAGTCGTATTAACAACAGTGTAATCATCAGTGTATGTTCCTCCCAAGAATTCAGGCAAGTTTCCAGAAACAAGCCTGATCCAAAATAATCTGGCGTAAGCATCCGTCATCTTGCGGCTGCACGTCAACTTCACTTGATCTCCGACATCAACTGTCTTTGTCTCAAAGATCTGACCGAATGTGCTTCCTAAAAACAAAATGAAATTGAGCAACGATTAATGATAATGACAGACTAATAAATGTCCTGTGCTGAATTGACGTAAGAAAAACAATTAAAACATCGCGTACATT
The DNA here is from genome assembly GCF_963576545.1 of Limanda limanda. NCBI lineage: Eukaryota > Metazoa > Chordata > Actinopteri > Pleuronectiformes > Pleuronectidae > Limanda > Limanda limanda. The sequence goes on along the minus strand of NC_083645.1, from coordinate 21,674,951 downwards.
CCAAATAAAATCTAGAGATTGACTTACGCGTCGCTCTGAGCAGCAGCAGCAGTTGGAATAAGATCAGCATTTTAATGAATCCTCTTCAGACAGTCTTTGATTTAGATGCTTATATACTGCAGGAAGATTTCCTTCATGTAATCATGTCAAGTGGGTGGGAACAACGTGAGAGCAATATGATTGGCCTCTCATTTTCACAGAGGAAATAATATCTGATATCTTTCCATCTAAAACACATGAAACAACCAACAGCAACCTCAAGTTTCAAGTTTCAAAAATGACACTAGAGTAACACAACAAGATTTAAAGTAAACACAATAACCTCCTACACATTACATATGGTCAAATATGAGATATTTTGTCTTATAACACAATTAACAACACATTATGACCAAATACAGCATATATTTGTGTTTGTCTAGTCATTTAATTCACTATTGAACTATTGTGTTAAAACAGAATTCGACACTGGTTTCCACAAAGTTAAAAAGACGACCTTGGAGAGGATGATGTGTTGTCTTTGCTGTTTGTCAACAGGATCAGCATAAAACAACACAACCAACTTCATCAAGAGTTGGGGGGGGGGGTATGGCCAAAGGAAGATGTCCATGTACAGAGCGGTTGTTATTAAGGGACGTAACCAAGAATACTCCCCCACAGTCTTACATTTTAAAATATGCTGCGCACCTAACTGATCATGTATCGAAACTGACATTTATAACTTCTAACAAACTTAATCTTGCTCCTGTCGGTTAATTTGGTTCATACTTTTCAACTTCCTTATAAAGACTTTGATGCTTTGCTTTAAAGTCGTCACCATTTCGCCCAATTGTCTCTGAAGGTCATTTTAAATGCATATTGAAGTCCTGTCGAATAACACGGTTTTATTATTATGTTTCTGCACAAGTGATGAACCAGTTTTGAATTTAGAGTAATTACTTTCATTTTCCAACAATTACAAATATCTGGTCAACTCCATAGGTTTAGCAGGATGTAGTGCAGGTAACTTTGAATAGCTGTTGGAATAATGTTTTTGATTTAATAGGATATTAAGAAGTAAAGGGATATAGAAAACAATAACCTGAAGCATTTCAATGTATGCAGCCCTTTGACACAGTGAAACGCTGCAGGAGCCAGTGATGACCCTCCCACACAGCACATCAAGCTCAGCATGTTGAGCTGGGGGGTGGTTGTGGTCACACCGTCCATCGTCTGTATTCTCTACAGACGGCTGTGAGCAGGAAGCAGAGCTCCACTGCCACAGTATTTCAGAAACACATTCACATCGAGTTCACAAAACACAACAAACTGTACAACATCAAAAAAGACCAAAGACTGGAGGTTCATGGTACAACAGCAACTACCTGTAAAACATGTCTAAGTAATAATTATATATTTTCAACATATGGAGTAAAAACTACAGCAAAAAAACACAGAAACACATGTGCACAGTCACCACCAAAGACCAAATGATGAATGGAAACTTAAGCATTGCTGTGGCGAGGATTTGAATAACTCATCTGAAGCTCTCAGTTAAATGCACATGGTTGACAGGTTACCCCCCACCCCCCTTACTATTAACACCAATGTGTTTGCAAACAGTTACTTATTTCTATCAGATATATGGAGTAACATTAGCATTCGTTTAGTTGGTTTTGCTGATCTTGCAAATGTAAGTCAATTATTCACCGATGACAAAAACTCTTTTGTACCTAAAAGCTTCGCTATGATGTTTAGTTTATTGATCAAATTATTTTTTTTGTAACAATGTCAAATATTATTCTAGATTTACTTTTTTTACAGTGCATTTTACGTATTAAGATTTAAACAATAGACACAAACAAACATTTTATTCATATATTTAATTTGCATATGAGACAGAGTGAAAGTTTGAATCTTTCAAAAAGCCAGTTTGAGTAGAAGCACGATTGGCCTTGAAAATGAAAAATGCTGAGAAATAAAAAATACATGGTTACATTACATTTCATTTTATTGAGCTGACGCATTAATCCAAAGCAACTTACAATAAGTGCATCAACCATGAGGGTACGAACCCAGAACAACAACAATCAAGAAAGTAACATTGTCTTCAACAAAGCCAAACTACAAAGTGCTCGAGGGAATTTTGTTTTTCTTTTTGTTTTTTAGTCAAGTTATAGTTGGAAGAGATGTGTTTTTAGTTTGCGGTGGAAGACGTGTAAACTTCCTGCTGTCCTGATGTCGATGGGGAGCTCGTTCCACCATTTAGGAGCCAGAGCAGCAAACAGTGGTGATCTAGTTGAGCGTTCAGCAGTGAGGGAGCAACAAGCCGATAGGCAGAGGCAGAGAGAAGTGGACGGGCTGGGGTGTGAGGTTTGACCGTGTCCTGGATGGAGACTGGACCCGATCCGTTCACAGCACGGTAAGCAAGTACCAGTGTTTTGAAACGGATGTGGGCAGCTACTGGTAACCAGTGAAGGGAGCAGAGCAGCACAGAAGTGTGAGTGACAGTTCTGTCGGGTGTCACCAAAAGCAGTCGCAAATGTGTTTTTATACCAATATTTTTAATACTATCCAAATATTGTTATTAACATCATGTATTGTATGTTAATTACTGTTTTTTTGACAATGTTCAAGCCATGAATGATAATAGCTATTTAATCAGAAAGTCGACTGTTTGGATTGTTAATCTATCGCATTAGCTCTGACATGAGAGTAGACCGCTTCGTCATCTGCAGGTTTTACATTTCCTCTCCCGGTTGTTTTGCCCGCCTTCCTCCTGCTGAAGGTTGGTGCAGAATAAACCAATGAGTCCTCGTGTCCCTGGGGAAGAATGTGGAAAAAACAAAATGTCTCGAAATTAACATATGAAAAGAAACCAATGCTGTAGTAAAGGCTCCATTATGCTTCTACGTATCCGTTTCTCGGAGAGGGTTGCACGGAGAGCGGAGAGTCTTTTTTGATTTTTACTTCTCCGACGACTGTACGTTGAAAACAATTCACCGCCAAACCCATAGGTGGCGCAACGGAAGACGAGCTCAGAGAAGCCTACCCCATTTGGGAAGAAGAAGTCCACGTGTGTCTGTTTACCTCTGTCGACTCGCCTCCCACACACTGAACCATGGCAACTAACAGAACTAAATAAAGTGACACCCAGCGGGTCAAAATGCTGATGTAATCGTTTCTTAGCGCAGCGGTTCCCCGGTCTTGTTTCCGAACTGTGTTGCTGATTCCACAGCTTGAATCTGCTTGAGGCTACATGTAGCTAGAAGCTACACGGAGCTAGCTAGCTCCCAGCTTCCACACACAGTCAGCAGGGACTCCCGGCACTAACTACTATCCAGTGTTTGCTTCTAACCTGGCGGTATTATAGAAACAGTGTCATGATAGAAGTGGAATTAAAGTCGTGACGGCGGGTTTTTGCACCGCAGTTAGCATGGTGGCTAGCACGCTAGCGCCGTTATGAAAGCTCGTTATAACCGTATGTGACCGTGCACACATGCCGTCAGTGCTCTAACGAGCCACCGTCAGCCGGACAACTCCGCTGGCTTAACACACACGTCACATTAATCGTAGAATCATAGTTGTGTTTGGGTTTGTTCAGACACAGGGAAGGAAGCAGGAAGTTTGAGGTCCGGAAATGACGTCATACGGAAATTATGTCGTTCGCGGACCAATCACAGCCAAGGTCTGTCCGTTGGGTCTCCGAAATAACCACGGACAGTTAGAAAAATCAGAGGTGCACGAAAAGCTGTCCAAGGCGCTCGGAGAGGGCGTTCCACGACGGATAGGGCGGTCTTATCTATCCGTTTTAGAAAAGACGTAAGCATAAATTGGCCTTAAGTGGCCTGAACTATATGGATTTAAGGAGGCTGATGCTAATATTATATCATATTAAAGATTTTCCTTAATATGTCTGTGGTTGTGTAATTAGTAACAACGTTAACAAACAAATATAGAACTTAAATTTAAATAGAATGAAAAAAATATACATCTACATATAATGTAGAACATGTTTCTCGCAAACCGTCCATCTAATCAACTTGGTGTGTGTATTGTAAAATGAGTTTTGTGCTACTTGGACATGTGATATGCTCAAGTTGAACACGTCTTCTTCTACGTCCTCAGATAAACGACAGCAGTGGTTGACAATGAGGTCAAACTGAAGGTCAAACTCGGCACCAGATCATTTTGATCCTTTAATCATTTGAACCATGTCCGACTGACACAGACAGACTGTCCAGCAACAAATGTGTCGGTGACAGGATCATATGTGAATCAATAAATATGTTGGGCTCCATTATTAATTGTTTCTGTCTTTTCATCATGTACTTTACCTGCTGACTTGGCGGATTACCACCGACTGCTGCAGCCTCTGTTTGTAAAGAAACTCCAGCTGTGTGATAAAAGATAAAAGATGCTGCAGGTCAAGTACCAGAAAGGATTAATGTAAATTCTGTGTATTTATCTTTTGCTAATACTTTTGATCATTTAAAATATGAGAATATATGATCACCTTTGCAACAATCACACGTTTTCTTCTTGAACAGAACGATAACAACAATCAGACTGATAGCCAATGCAGCACTTAACAGATACAGAACTGTATTGGCCTTCAGTACATCCCACATGTTGAGTGCTGAAACACAAGAATTAAATAATCAAAGTTAATTAGGATTTGAAATAATGTTTAAATTCAAAAGGAACAAATGTGACAAATTTGTGATGCATGATAGTAATTTATTCTATTGATTCCAAATTAAACACACGAACGTGATACTTTAACAATAAAAAACAGTTACCTTCATTTTCCAGTTTTATTCCTTGTCCAAATAAAATCTCTCCACATGTGACCACAGCACAGTAATAAGTCCCAAGATCAGAGGAACTAAAACTCTTACAGAAATTGAAGACACATCTGTGGGGTGAGTGATCTTCAAGGCTCCCGTCGCATTCATCACCACTACTGTCATGAACATAAACTAAACTAAGATGAGATTCATTAGCTCTGAACCAGTACAGCTTGTCATATTTTGGACATTTGTGGTTGTCAGAGCCGGACAGGACGGAACACTGCAGAGTCACAGAGTCTCCTGAACCGACCAGGTCAGATGGACGGACCTGAATGACGGCAGTTATGTCAGGTTCTGGTCCTGGGAAATACAAACACAAAAATGAACAAGCTCTAATGAAAAGAAACCAAGTTAAATACATTGACTTATATGCATTGAAGTAAATTGAAAAGATATTTATTCTCTTTATAAACACAATATAGAGACAAGATTACATTTCTTATAAGTTGTGTTTAGTGTTTGCAAAGTACTTGTATTTTTAAAAGATGTGAAATGTTTTTTTTGTTTTATTTACCTTTAATTTTCAGGAATGTTCCATTCAATAATTTCATGTCAAGAGTTTTTTGTTCTATGCAGTAGTAAACTCCAGCATCACTCGGCTCTGCTTTGTTAATGTACAGAGCAAAGCTTCCAGGCTCTTGTTTGACTGTAAAGTGAGGAGTCGTATTAACAACATTGTTATCATCAGTGTATGTTCCTCCCAAAAATTCAGGCAAGTTTCCAGAAACAAGCCTGATCCAAAATAATTTGCCGAATACATTCGTCGTCTTGCGGCTGCACGTCAACTTCACTTCATCTCCGACATCAGCAGTCTTTGTCTCAAAGATCTGACCGAATGTGCTTCCTAAAAACAAAATGAAATTGAGCAACAATTAATGATAATGACAGACTAATAAATGTGCTGTGCTGAATTTACGTAAGAACAACAATTAAAAAATCGCGTATTTTCCAAATAAAATCTAGAGATTGACTTACGCATTGCTCCGAGCAGCAGCAGCAGTTGGAATAAGATCAGCATTTTAATGATTCCTCTTCAGACAGTCGTTGATTTAGATGTTTATATACTGCAGGAAGATTTCCTTCATGTAATCATATCAAGTGGGTGGAAACAACGTGAGAGCAATATGATTGGCCTCTCATTTTCATAGTGGAAATAATATCTGACACCTTCCCATCTAATACACATGAAACAACCAACAGCAACCTCAAGTTTCATGTTTCTAAAATTGATTTGTATATGGCCCAAGGAAGACGTCAATGTACAGAGCCGTTGTTATTAAGGGACGTAACCAAGAATACTCCCCCACAGTCTTACATTGTAATACAGGCTGAGCAACTAACAGAACAAGTGTCGAAACTGACATATATAACCTCTAACAAACTTAATCTTGCTCATGTCGGTTAATTCAGTTCACATTTTTCAACTTCCTTATAAAAACTTTGATGCTTTGCTTTAAAGTCGTCACCATTTCGTCCCATTTTCTCTGAAGGTCATTTTAAATGCATTTTGAAGTCCTGTGGATTAACACAGTTTATTGTTATGTTTCTGCAGAAGTGATGAACCAGTTTTGAGTTTAGAGTAACTACTTTCATTTTCCAACAATTACAAACATCTTGTCAACTCCGCAGGTTTAGCAGGATGTAGTGCAGGTATCTTTAAAATTCTCCCACATTTGGGGCTAATGAATAACTATTTTTGATTAAGTAGGATATTGCGAAGTAAAGGGATATAGAATACAATAATCTGAAGCATTTCAATGCCAAAGCTTTGAAACCCGAATCAATCATTTAACAATATATAATTACAGTGTAAGATTCTGCATCCTCAAATCAAAAATACAATCTTAAAAACGGTTTATATTTAATGAATTAAAGACAAAAAGGTGTATACAGCTCTTTGACACAGTGAAACGCTGCAGGAGCCAGTGATGACCCTCCCACACAGCACATCAAGCTCAGCATGTTGAGCTGGGGGGTTGTTGTGGTCACACCGTCCATCGTCTGTATACTCTACAGGCGGCTGTGAGCAGGAAGCAGAGCTCCACTGCCACAGTAGCTCAGAAACACATTCACATCGAGGTCACAAAACACAACAAATTGTACAACATCAAAAAAGACCAAAGAATGGAGATTCATGGTACAACTGGATTAACCTGTAAAACATGTCTAAGTAATAATTATACATTTTCAAGTTATGGTGTTAAAATTACCGGAAATAAAAGAATGCATGAGCCACAAACAGACACAGAGACATATGTGCACAGTCACCACCAGAGACCAAATGGAAACTTAAGCATTGCTGTGGTGAAGGTTTCGTATAAAGGTGTGAATACAAGGGGGCTTTTTTCACGCTCAGTTTCAAGAAGCTGAGCTCGTTCTGCTTTTATATCTGTTATTAAAACGTCCAGTGGAATACAAGTGTTTTATTGGTATGTTTGTTAATTTCACATCAACTTACAGGAGTAGTTTATGATCACACACTTGCTTGATTTATGCTATGATCTAAACTTAACTTTTGACAAATCATCAACAAGTAATTCGACAGTTGTTGAATTCTGTTTCAGTGTGCATCAGCTGACAGTGATGCAGTGGCAGCATTTACACATTAATACTGAATGAAATATTACTCAATCAAATTACCACCACAACAAAATAACGTTAAGATTTTATATATTACATTATATAGATGAGTAATAGTTTAAGAATCACAAGTTCATTTGGAATTTGTTTTTAAATACATGTGTTTGTCAATAAGGGGGCTTGTTATCGCAAGAGGGGAACAATGAATCAAAATGGTACTTTGTCAAAAACTCAAACCAACAGAATATCTTCCCCAACTTCAAAATATTTCGGACTTTTGAGCTGTATTCAATATATGTAAAAAAAAATACAAGGCTTTTGTAACATATATACAACTAAATGTTTTAATAAATCCATGGTTCCTCAGCCGGCCTGTTCCAGGGTCAGATGAGGTGCACTAATCAAGTTTCCAATGTGACTGAAATTTTTAGAAAATGAAATATTTGAAATTGAAAAATGTTTTCACATTTGTCGGCCTCAATTTCAAAGCTTTACCAATAACCTGTAACTCTGAATGTCAATTATCATTCAAATGCACAGATGATAGGATCTCAACAATGAGGGGAAGCAGATGAAAATACACATGCAGAAAATATATTTTAACAGACACACACGAACACTTCAACTAAAAGCAGCCTGCTGAAGTTGTGTGACGCTCTTCCCTCACTACAGATCAGTTTGAAGCCCATAGTTGGGTGTGTGGTGAGTCAACAGCCTCAGTGGTTGGTCTCAGGGCAGAGAGACGGCCCAGCCTTCTCTCAGTGTCGCTGCAGCCTGTGGTTTTACTTGTTGTTGTCGCAGACATGTACCTTAACAAAGACCGATGGAGGAGTTTCTGTGTTTGAGTGTCTGTCCTCTGGCATTTTATGAAAAGCTGCACATGTTTTAAATGTATATGTACATAACATGTAAATTGTATCCGAAATACAAAAAGCTAATTTTGTTTAAATCGTTTGCCATACAGCTGTCTGCAGTTGTGGAAAAATACAAAGCACGTCAGTCAAAAACCACTGAAACTCCTCCCCCCTCTCGGTGTGTGTGAGTGTGTCCATCTGCATTAGACAAAGATGTGCGGTGAAGCAGCATTTTAAAAACAGATCATTCTCATACAGGTGAAAACACACAGATGTGACAAGTGAAATGTAACTACTGCATTGAAATAATTGTTGTGGTCCACGGTTAATTTTAATAATTTCACTTCTGAAGGTTTGTTGTGATATTGGGTCCATAAACCTGATTAATATGGGAATAATTAACAAACAAGAGTACAGAACCATGTTAAGACTACGATTTGCTTTGAATGAAAATGACATGTAAAATAGACTTTTATCAGAGAAAAATAACTGAGGATGAAGATCAAATACACAATGGCCGCAAACTGTGCTCTGTCTCTCTCACATGTTTATCTGTGAACTCTCCACATCTCTCGATTCTCTGAGTCAGGTTTCCTCTCACCGTTGCTTTCAAACCTCTGTTCCTCCAACCCACAGACCGCCACGCTACACGCAAGCTAACATGATTACATAAAAATCTTCATAGTGTTTATGTTGCGTTGCAAACATCAAGAAATGTATTCAGGCCTCTAAGGTTATCTAGACCAGCAGAGAGGGAAATGCAGCTTTCAGCGACCTAGTTCCACGTTTACATGTTGCAATTTGTTAGGGAGCGAAGTAGCCACAGATATTTAAAAAACAAGGATGTTCAGTTAAAAAAAAGTGAGAGAGGTCATCTGGGCTGCATGATAATTATAGATGACTCCATATCATAAATACAATACAAATAAAAACAATGTGTAATGTATTAAGACTCATCAGCATTTACTGTATTATTAAAATAATTCAAGTGCTTATGCTAACAAATTGTTAAATTTTAATATTTCAGGGAAATTTAAAAAAAAACGAAACAATCTGACCCTAGATTCATTTGAGGTGAACTTATTTCATTGATTTATTAATAACTTGTAGGAGAAATTAAGTTCAGGGATGCAAACACACGAGAGAGAGAGAGAGACAGGTTATTCACTTGTGAAGACCATCATCATTTCCCTATGAGAGATAGTTAATACTTGGTCTCACAAACCATTTGTACTCTCTCACACACACACAAACTACTATACTCTCTCAAATCTACCATCAATCTCTCTCACACACACTTCCAAGAGATATGATTCATAACTGCTCTTACCCCTTATATCATAATCTCAGACATGCACCACTATACTCTGACACAAACACGAATATACATTACAATATTACATGCACAATCATAATCTCTATTATTTACGATCATGTGTGTGTGAGAGAGTATGATCGTACATTTGAGAGAGAATGAGTGTGTGTGTGTGTGTGTGAGAGAGTATGACTGTGCATGTAAGAGACTATAACAATGTTTGTAACAGAGTATTCTTTCTGGTCCGTGTGAGATCAAGTATCTCTCATACACATCTGTTGAAACACCTTACCATGTGGCGACAAACACTCTGGCGCCACCTGGTGGTGGGATTCTCCTTTTGCTGGGATCAGACTGCAAGATACACACCTGATCAAAATCTTAAAACCAGTTAAAAAATTGCATGAATTTGCATTTTGCACTGTTGGATCTTAGGAAGGTACATGGGAACAAGAGACCAAAAGTTGTGAGCAGGCAATTTATTGAAAACAACAATTTAACTGAAGTAGGCTGTTCATCAGCTGATCAAAAGTTTAAGACCACAGCTAAAAAAAAAAAAACCCTCCTAAAACAGAAATTAAAGTGTCAAAAACTGACTCAGTAATGAGTAGCTCCACCATTATTGTTGATCACTTCAAAAATTATTTTTTGCATGCTTGATGCAAGTGTTTCCAAAAGGCTAGTGCGAATGTTGCGCCAAGTGGTGAAGATGGCTTCACGAAGGGCATCCACTGTCTGGAACTGCAGTCCATTTTGGTAAACTTCCCTTGCCATCCATCCCCAAATGTTCTCAATTGGATTAAGATCAGGGGAACACGCAGGATGGTCCTAAAGAGTGATGTTATTCTCCTGGAAAAAAGTCTTGGTCAGATGGGCATTGTGAATTGGAGCGTTGTCCTGCTGAAAAACCCAGTCGTTACCACACAGACGAGGGCCCTCAGTCATGAGGGATGCCCGCTGCAACATCTCCACATAGCCAGCTGCTGTTTGACGCCCCTGCACAACCTGGAGCTCCATTGTTCCATTGAAGGAAAAAGCACCCCAGATCATGATGGCGCCCCCTCCACTGTGCCGCGTAGAAAACATCTCAGGTGGCATCTCCTTGTCATGCCAGTAACGTTGGAAGCCATCAGGACCATCAAGGTTAAATTTTTTTCTCGTCAGAGAATAAAACTTTCTTCCACCTTTGAATGTCCCATGTTTGGTGCTCCCTTGCAAAGTCTAAACAGGCAATTTTGTGGCGTTGAAGGAGACGTGGCCTTTGAAGACGTTTCTTGCAGCAGCAGTAGATGGAATAAGATCAGCATTTTAATGAATCCTCTTCAGACAGTCATTGATTTAGATGCTTATATACTGCAGGAAGATTTCCTTCATGTAATCATGTCAAGTGGGTGGGAACAACGTGAGAGCAATATGATTGGCCTCTCATTTTCACAGAGGAAATAATATCTGATATCTTTCCATCTAAAACACATGAAACAACCAACAGCAACCTCAAGTTTCATGTTTAAGAAAATGTCTAACATTGTAATATAGTCTGAGCAACTAACAGAACATGTATTGAAACTGACATGTATAACTTCTAACAAACTTAATCTTGCTCCTGTCGGTTAATTCAGTTCATACTTTTCAACTTCCTTATAAAGACTTTGATGCTTTGCTTTAAAGTCGTCACCATTTCGTCCAATTTTCTTTGAACGTCATTTAAAATGCATATTGAAGTCCTGTGAAGTAACACTGTTTGATTGTTATGTTTCTGCACAAGTGATGAACCAGTTTTGAGTTCAGAGTAATTCTAACAATTTCTAACAATTACAAACATCTTGTCAACTCCACATGTTTAGCAGGATATAGTGCAGGTAACTTTGACAAACGTTTGGAATAATGTATTTTATTTAATAGGATATTAATAACTAAAGGGATATAGAATACAACAATCTGAAGCATTTCAATGACAAAGCTGTGAAGCCCGAATCAATTCTGACAGCACTTAACAATATATAACTACAGTGTAAGATTCTGCGTCCTCAAATCAAAATATGCCATCTTACAAACGATTTATATTTAATTAGTTAAAGACAAAAAGATGTGTTCAGCTCTTTCACACAGTGAAACGCTGCAGGAGGCAGTGATGATCCTCCCACACAGCACATCAAGCACAGCATGTTGAGCTGGGGGGTGGTTGTGGTCACACCGTCCATCGTCTGTATTCTCTACAGACGGCTGTGAGCAGGAAGCAGAGCTCCACTGCCACAGTATCTCAGAAACACATTCACATCGAGTTTACAAAACACAACAAACTGTACAACGTCAAAAAAGACCAAAGAATGGAGATTCATGGTACAACTGGAACTACCTGTAAAACATGTCTAAGAAATAATTATATATTTTCAACATATGGAGTTAAGACTACAGCAAAAAACGATGCATGAGACACAAATAGACACAGAAACACACGTGCTCAGTCACCACCAAAGACCAAATGATTCATCTGAAGCTCTCAGTCAAATGCACATGGTTGACAGGTTAATCCCCCCCCCCTTACTTTAAACACCAATGTGTTTGCAAACAGTTACTTATTTTTATCAGATACATGGAGTAACATTAGAATTCATTTATTTGGTTTTAATGATCTTGAAAATTTAAGTCAATTATTCACCAGTGATAAGAACTCTTTTGTCAAGGTCAACACAATTGACCTTGAAAAATGAAAAATGCTGAAAATATTTAATTACACAGTTCTGTCTAGTGTCACCAAAAGCAGTTGCAAATGTGTTTCTATACAAATATTATTTAATACGATCCAAATATTGTTATTAACATCAGATGTGACTTGTTACGTGAATGACTGTTCTTTTGACAATGTTCAAGCCATGAATGATTATAGCTCTTTAATCAGAAAGTCGATTGTTAATCTATCACATAAGCTCTGACATCAGAGAAGACCGTTTCTCCATCTGCAGGTTTTACATTTCTTCTCCCGGTTGTTTTGCCAGCCTTCCTCCTGCTGAAGGTTGCTGTAGTATACACCAATGAGTCCTCGTGTCTCTGGGGAAGCATGTGGAAAAAACAAAATGTCTTGAAATTAAAGTATTAAAAGAAACCAATGCTTTACTAACGAACCTGACTATATTATGGAACTTTTAGCTCATGCTAATGTTATATAATATAAAATATATTTTCAAAGATTTCCTTAACGTGTGTGTGTGTAAATTGGTAATAACGATAACAAACAAATACATAGAAGTTAAATATATGAATTGGAGAGGATCTGTTTCTAAACCTTGTCCTCTCACTACTGGTGTCCCTCAAGGTTCTGTCCTGGGTCCTCTCCTCTTTTCTTTGTACACCAACTCTCTCGGCTCTGTTTTTCACTCGCATGGCTTTTCCTACCATAACTATGCTGATGACACCCAACTAATCCTCTCTTTTCCTCGATCAGAAACACAGGTAGCAGCACGAATCTCTGCCTGTCTGACTGACATCTCTCAGTGGATGACCGCTCACCACCTGAAGATTAACCTTGACGAGACTGAACTACTTTTCCTTCCAGGGAAAGACTCTCCCAACCACGACCTGACTATTAACTTTGACAACTCCGTGCTAACCCCCACTCACACTGCTAGGAACCTGGGTGTGACACTGGACAGCCAACTCTCCCTTTCTGCCAACATTACTGCAACAACACAGTACTGTAGATTCATGCTATTCAACATCCGGAGAATACGCCCCCTTCTCACTCAGAAGGCGGTGCAGGCTCTGGTCATCTCACGCCTCGACTACTGTAACTCCCTCCTGGCAGGTCTACCTGCTACTGCCATCCGACCTTTGCAGCTCATCCAGAATGCAGCAGCTCGACTGGTTTTTAACCAACCTTAATTCACTCACACTCCTCCGCTCCCTTCACTGGCTACCAGTGGCTGCCCGCATCCGGTTCAAAACACTAGTACTTGCGTACCATGCTGTGAACAGATCAGGTCCAGTTTACATCCAGGACATGGTCAAACATTACACACCAGCACCTTCACTCCGCTCTGCTTCAGCTAAACGGCTCGTTGCTCCTTCACTGCGAGCTAAACACTCGTCAAAATCACGACTGTTTGCTGTCCTAGCTCCTAAATGGTGGAATGAGCTCCCAATTGACATCCAGACATCTGAAAGTTTACACATCTTCCGCAGAAAACTAAAAACACACCTCTTCCGACTGTACCTTGAATAAAAAAATAATAAAAAAAAATAACCACTTTTGAAACTAACACTTTGGTAGCACTAAAATGGCACTTACCAATAGCACTTTGTAGTTTTGCTTTATTTCGAAGAAATTGTACTGTCTTGATTCTTGTTGTTCTGGGTTTGTTCCCTCGGGGTTGAATGCACTTATTGTAAGTCGCTTTGGATAAAAGCGTCAGCTAAATTAAATGAAATGTAATGTAAAATAAAAAAATGTATAATATATTTTGCAAACAGTCCATCTAATCAACTTCACATTTGGCGTGTATTGTAAAATGCCCACAGAAGTACAGTGCTGAGTTTGGTGCAACTTTGACATGTGATATGCTCAATAATAAAAATATTTAATGGCAGTGAGCCTTCAGTATGTGGAACAAGTTGAACACGTCTTCTTCTACGTCCTTAGATAAACGACAGCAGTGGTTGACAACGAGGTCAAACTCGGCACCAGATCATTTTGATCATTTGATCATTTGAACCATGTCGGACTGACACACACAGACTGTCCAGCAACAAATGCAGATACAGATGTGTTGGTGAGCGGATCATATATGAATCAATAAATAGGTTGGGCTCCATTATTGTTTCGGTCTTTTCATCATGTACCTTACCTGCTGACTTGGCGGATGACCACCGACTGCTGCAGCCTCTGTTTGTAAAGAATCTCCAGCTGTGTTATAAAAGATAAAAGAGTCTGCAGGTCAATTTACACAAAGGAGTTATTTAAATTCTGTGTATTTATGTTTTGCTAAATACTTTTAAATTAATAAAATATGGGAATATTTGATCACCTTTGCAACAATCAGACACTTTCTCCTGGATCAGGACAACAATAACAATCAGACTTATAGCCAATGTAGCACTTAACAGACACAGAACTGTATTGGCCTTCTGTACATCCCACATGTTGAGTGCTGAAACACAACAATTAAATAATCAAAGTTAATTAGGATTTGAAATGTTTAAATTCAGAAGGAACAAATGTGACAAATTTGTGATACATGATAGTAATTTATTCTATTGATTCCAAATTAAACACAGGAATGTGATATTGTTACAATAAAAAACAGTTACCTTCATTTTCCAGTTTTATTCCTTGTCCAAATAAAATCTCTCCACATGTGACCACAGCGCAGTAATAAGTCCCAGAATCAGAGGAACTGAAACTCTTACAGAAATTGAAGACACATCTGTGGGGTGAGTGAGCTTCAAGGCTCCCGTCGCATTCATCACCACTACTGCCATGAACATAAACTAAACTGGGATGAGATTCATTAGCTCTGAACCAGTACAGCTTGTCATATCTTGGACATGTGTGGTTGTCAGAGCCGGACAGGACGGAACACTGCAGAGTCACAGAGTCTCCTGAACCGACCGGGTCAGATGGACGGACCTGAATGATGGCAGTTATATCAGGTTCTGGTCCTGGGAAATACAAACATAAAAATGAACATTTAATACAGTTACTTATATGAACTGATGTAAATTGAGAAGATATTTATTCTCTTTATAAACACAATATAGAGACAAGAATACATTTCTTATAATTGTGTTTGCAAAGTTATTGTATTTTTAAAAGATGTGAAATGTTTTTGTTTTATTTACCTTTAATTTTCAGGAATGTTCCAATCAATAATTTCATGACAACGTCATCTTGTTTCATGCAGTAGTAAACTCCAGCATCACTTGGCTCTGCTTTGTTAATGTACAGAACAAAGCTTCCAGGCTCTTGTTTGACTGTAAAGTGAGGAGTCGTATTTACACCAGAGTAATCAAAGGAAGGTGTTCCTCCCAAGAATTCAAGCAAGTTTCCAGAAACAAGCCGGATCCAAAATAATCTGGCGTAACCATTCGTCTTCTGGCGGCGGCACGTCTATTTCACTTCATCTCCGACATCAACAGTCTTTGTCTCAAAGATCTGATCGAATGCGCTTCCTGAAAACAAGATGAAATTGAGCAACGATTAATGATAATGACAGACTAATAAATGGACTGTGCTGAATTGACGTAAGAACAACAATTAAAAAATCGCATATTTTCCAACTAAAATGAGATTGACTTACGAGTCGCTCCGAGCAGCAGCAGCAGTTGGAATAAGATCAGCATTTTAATGAATCCTCTTCAGACAGTCGTTGATTTAGATGCTTATGTACTGCAGGAAGATTTCCTTCATGTAATCATGTCAAGTGGGTGGGAACAACGTGAGAGCAATATGATTGGCCTCTCATTTTTACATAGGAAATAATATCTGATATATTTCCATCTAATACACATGAAACAACCAACAGCAACCTCAAGTTTCATGTTTCTAAAAATGACACTAGAGTAACACAACAAGATTTAAAGTAAACACAATAACCTCTCACACATTACATATGGTCAAATATGAGATATTTTCTCTTATAACACAATTAACAACACATTATGACCAAATGCAGCATATATTTGTGTTTGTCTAGTCATTTAATTCACTACTGAACTATTGTGTTAAAACAGAATTCGACACTGGTTTCCACAAACAGTTAGAAAGACGACCTTGGAGAGGATGTTGTGTTGTCTTTGCTGTTTGTCAACAGGATCACCACAAAACAACACAACCAACGTCATCAAGAGTTGGGGGGGGGGATATGGCCCAAGGAAGACATCAATGTACAGAGCCATTGTGATTTAGGGACGTAACCAAGAATACTCCCCCACAGTCTTACATTTTAAAATATGCTGGGCACCTAACTGATCATATATCGAAACTGACATTTATAACTTCTAACAAACTTAATCTTGCTCCTGTCGGTTAATTCGGTTCATACTTTTCAACTTCCTTATAAAGACTTGAATGCTTTGCTTTAAAGTTGTCACCATTTCGTCCAATTTTCTCTGAAGGTCATTTTAAATGCATATTGAAGTCTTGTGGAGTAACACTGTTTTATTGTTATGGTTCTGCACAAGTGATGAACCAGTTTTGAATTTAGAGTAATTACTTTCATTTTCCAACAATTACAAACATCTGGTCAACTCCATAGGTTTAGCAGGATGTAGTGCAGGTAACTTTGAATAGATGTTGGAATAATGTTTTTGATTTAATAGGATATTAAGAAGTAAAAGAATATAGAAAACAATAACCTGATGCATTTCAATGCCAAAGCTTTGAAGTCAAAATCAATTCTGACAGCACTTAACAATATATAACTACAGTGTAAGATTCTAAGTCCTCAAATCAAAAAATACAATCTTACAAACGGTTTATATTTAATTTATTAAAGACAGAAAGGTGTATGCAGCTCTTTGACACAGTGAAACGCTGCACGACCCAGTGATGACCCTCCCACACAGCACATCAAGCTCAGCATGTTGAGCTGGGGGGTGGTTGTGGTCACAACGTCCATCGTCTGTATTCTCTACAGACGGCTGTGAGCAGGAAGCAGAGCTCCATTGCCACAGTATCTCAGAAACACATTCACATTGAGTTTACAAAACACAACAAACTGTACAACATCAAAAAAGACCAAAGAGTGGAGCTTCATGGTACAACTGGAACTACCTGTAAAACATGTCTAAGTAATAATTATATATTTTCAACATATGAGGTTAAAACTACAGCAAAAAACACAGAAACACATGTGCACAGTCACCACCAAAGACCAAATGATGAATGGAAACTTAAGCATTGCTGTGGCGAGGATTTGAATAACTCATCTGTGTCACACCGCGGTGAGGTTTGTCTTGTCTTGGGGTTTTTGTCTCGTAACTTCCTGTTTTATTTTGAAATCCTAACTCTCCTCTCGTTTCAGGTCACTTGCCCTTCCTCATGTGTCACCGGTCTGATTGTCTCTGATTGTTTCCACCTGTTCCCTTCACCCTCATGTGCTTATAGTCTGCGTCTCCCCTTTGTCTTGTGCCGAAGCGTTTCGTTCTTGTTCATGCACCTAAGCCTTACCCACAGTCATTGTCGTTTTTGCCAAAGAGTTTCTTGCTACGCCACGTAAGTTGTTTTCTGTTTCCTCCTTGAGAGTGATTTTTTGTTTGTTAAAGTTTTCCAGTTTAGCTTTGTTTTGTGTTGTTTTGTAAACTGTTTTTCTTCCTCCCTTTTGGAGCGATTTATGTTAAGAGAGATTTAGTTAGTTTGTTGAGCCTCCTGTTTAGGTGAGCCTTTTCTTTTGCCCCATTTATTAGTAGTTTGGTTTTCCTCCTTCGGGAGCGCTTTTGATTTCTTGCTCTTGCCATTTGTTTGTCCTCCTTCGGGAGTGGTTTATGTTTAAAAGCTTTTTCTTTTTCTAGTGTATGTTTTGTATTTATTAGGAAGTTCTTTTCCCCCAGTTATTGCTTGCCAAGTATTATATTATTATATAGATATAGTTAGTGAGATTTTCATAGCCTTCTTGTTTGTCACTCTGCATTGAGGTTCTGAAATCAATAAAGTGTGCTGGTACGTGATATTCTCTGCTTCTGAGTCCTCATTCCAGTCCAGGCCTGACATTACACTTCGGCCAGTATGGACTCAGCAGGGATGACACAACTCACGGCAGTCCTGCAAGCCCAAGAAGCCCGGCTCTCCCGTCAGGAGGAATTCCAGACCGCTATGGCATCCCAGATGGGGATTCTCTCGACACAACTTCAGAGCCTGAACGATTGTCTGGTGCAGATGACAATTACAGCACCCGAGCCTCCAGTAGCAGCGGATGCTACACCCGTGGTTCCCGTCCTGACTGTGCAAGCCGTTGGAGCGGGATGCAAGTTAGCCCCACCAGCACGATTCGCTGGTGAATTAGGATTATGCAAAACATTTCTCATAGACTGCTCCACACACTATGAACTAAACCCCAATGCTTTTCCTTCTAACCGAGCCAAGATTGCCTTTAGGATTTCCCACCTTACCGGAAGAGCCAAGGCATGGGCCTCGGCAGAGTGGGCCCGGGATTCGCCAGTTTGCCAATCCCTCACAGACTTTGAAGCGGCGCTGCAGAAAACTTTCGACCCGGTAACGACCGACCGGGAGAAAGCTGGGGAGCTGAGCGGGCTGAGACAGGGCAGCGACTCCGTTTGTGATTACGCTATCCGTTTCCGCACTTTGTCGGCGGAGAGTGGCTGGAATACAACGGCCTTATACGACGTGTTCCTGAAGGGGCTGGCAGCTCCTATCCAAGACCTTCTGGTTCCCTTGGACCTACCCACAGATCTCGACTCACTCATCGCACTCGCAATCCGGACAGACAACAGAACCCGTCAACTCAGGCAGCAACGTCTTCCGAGACCCACAACGATGGAGAGATCCCTACGCACTCAAGCACCAGGATGGTCAACCACCCGTCGATCACCGCCAGAGCATCGTCATCATTCCCATCCGGAAGGAGAGGGAGAGCCCATGCAGCTAGGAAGAGCTCGACTAACACCCGGGGAACGACAGAAACGTCTGCAGGAGGGCCGATGCTTCTACTGCGGTGAACCCGGTCATCTCGTCGCCACCTGCACTGCCAAACAGACCATGGTGGTGAGTGAATTCAAGGTTTCAGGCACCACCTCACGCACTCTCACGACAGTCCAGGTAATGCACCACACCACCACTGAACTCAAGGCGCACATAGACTCAGGGGCTGATGAAAGCTTGATGGACTGGGAACTAGCAGAACAACTGGGCCTTAGCACAGAACTTTTAGCTAAGCCCATCAGAGCTGAAGCTCTTAATGGACAGGAACTGTTTACTATCACACATATCACAGCACCTCTCAAACTGTGCATTAACCATCACCGGGAAAACATTCGTTTCTATGTATTCAAGTCACCGTCACAGACTCTAATTTTGGGACAGCCATGGTTATTCCGTCACAATCCCCATATAAACTGGAGAACAGGAGAGATCCTGGGCTGGGGAGGGGACTGTGTGAGCAACTGTTTGAACCCCTCAGTTTGGGAGGAGGAAGTTACGAACATTAAATTGATCTCTGTCAATCCAGCCGCAGATCCCAATCACCCGTACCTGAACTCTGTGCCTTCCTGCTACCACCACCTCAAAGAAGTTTTTAACAAAACTAAAGCCCTCTCACTTCCTCCTCACCGACCCTATGATTGTGCCATTGAGCTGATTCCGGATTCAACCATTCCCAAAGGCCGCCTGTACGCGATTTCTGGGCCAGAGAGGGCAGCCATGCGGGAGTACATCGAAACCTCCCTGAAAGCGGGTCTGATTCGCCCCTCATCAGCCGGAGCCGGTTTCTTCTTTGTGGGGAAGAAGGATGGCTCCCTCAGACCGTGCATTGACTACAGCCCACTCAATGACATCACTATAAAGAATCGCTATCCACTTCCTCTTATGTCATCCGTGTTTGACCAGCTCCAACAGGCCAAGATCTTCACCAAGTTGGATCTTCGCAACGCCTATCACTTGGTGCGGATCAGAGAAGGTGACGAGTGGAAGACTGGTTTTAATACACCCAGTGGACACTATGAATATAAAGTCATGCCTTTTGGTCTCACAAATGAGACCAAAAATTTCGTGTGTTTATTTAGATGACATACTTATCTACTCCTCTGACCTGAAAAAACACCAAGACCATGTAACTCAGGTACTGAAAAGACTGCTAGAAAATAAACTATATGTCAAAGCAGCAAAAAGTGAATTCCATGCCGACACTGTCTCCTTCCTGGGCTTCATCGTAGCCCCTGGAAGTGTGCAGATGGACCCGGCTAAAATTAGCGCTGTGGTCGAGTGGCCTACACCTGATAGCCGCAAAAAGGTTCAGCAGTTCCTTGGGTTTGCTAACTTTTACAGGCGGTTCATCAGAGGCTTCAGCGCAATAGCTTCCCCTCTCCATGCTCTTACCTCCACAAAGGTGCAGTTCCAGTGGTCTCCTGAAGCTGATGCTGCTTTTCGGATCCTCAAGCACCGCTTTACCTCGGCTCCCATCCTCACCCTGCCTGACCCTCAACGACAGTTCGTGGTAGAGGTGGACGCCTCCAACGAAGGAGTCGGGGCCATCCTCTCCCAGCGGTCAGAGCAGGATGGTAAGGTGCATCCTTGTGCCTTCCTGTCACGGCGGCTATCCAAGGCGGAGCGGAACTACGACGTTGGTAACCGGGAGTTGCTGGCGGTCAAACTCGCGCTGGAAGAGTGGAGACACTGGCTCGAGGGTGCTGAACATCCATTCATTGTCTGGACTGATCATAAAAATCTGGAATACATCAAGAAAGCCAAAAGACTCAATTCTCGCCAGGCCAGGTGGGCGCTATTTTTTAACAGATTCTCTTTTTCTCTCTCATACAGGCCGGGGTCCAAGAACGTCAAGCCAGACGCCCTGTCTCGTCTCTTCGACCCCGAACCTGTTGCCAAGGACCCAGAAACGATCCTCCCACTTACCTGTGTGGTTGGAGCACTGACTTGGCAGATAGAAAATGAGGTTAAGCAGGCTAATGGTGAGGTCCCATCACCTAGTGGGTGCCCAGATAATCGTTTGTTTGTCCCAGTTGAATTGCGCCCACAGGTGATCCACTGGGCCCACACCACGCTGCTTTCCTGCCATCCGGGAGTTCGAAGAACGATGTTCGCTATCTCCCGGAGGTTCTGGTGGCCCTCCATGGAACCGGAGGTCCGGGAATACGTAGAGGCTTGTGCGGTCTGCGCCCGAAACAAGACGTCCTCCGGGTCACGCATGGGTCTTTTGCAGCCACTTCCCATCCCCTCCAGACCGTGGTCCGACATCTCGGTAGACTTCGTCACGGGGCTTCCGGTCTCTCAAGGTAACACCACTGTCCTCACAGTGGTGGACAGATTTTCCAAGATGGTTCGATTCATCGCTCTGCCAAAACTGCCCTCCGCCAAAGAAACGGCGGAGATCATGATGAACAATGTTTTTAAGGTTCACGGATTTCCCAAAGACATTGTCTCAGACCGGGGTCCCCAGTTCGTCTCCCGGTTCTGGAGGGAGTTCTGCCGGCTCATCGGAGCTAAGGCCAGCCTGACCTCGGGTTACCACCCGGAGGCCAACGGCCAGACCGAACGCCTAAACCAGCAGCTTGAAACCGGCCTCCGGTGTCTGGTCTCCCAGAATCCCTCGACATGGAGTAAACACCTGGTCTGGGTCGAGTATGCCCACAACCTACTGCCCACCTCGGCCACAGGTATGTCACCATTCAAGTGTGCATTTGGTTACCAGCCCCCTGTTTTCGCAGACAACGAGTTGGAGGTGTCTGTGCCCTCCGCCCATGCCATGGTTCGCCGCTGCCACCGCATCTGGGCAGCCGCCACGCAGGTATTGATTCACCAAGGGGACAGAGTGAAGAAAACTGCGGACCGCAAGAGACGACCCGCCCCCGCCTACCAGCCAGGACAGAGAGTGTGGCTCTCCGCCAGAGATCTACATCTTAAAGTCCCTTCCAAGAAGCTGGCGCCGCGGTTCGTGGGCCCGTTTCCCATCATCAAGCTCATCGGTCCTGCAGCAGTTTGCCTTCGCCTGCCCCGATCCCTCCGTGTTCACCCCACCTTCCATGTGAGCCGGGTCAAGCCCGTCAAGGAGAGTTCGATGGTTCCAGCCGCTACCCCTCCGCCACCCCCAGAAGTGATTGAAGGCGGTCCGGTATACAAGGTCAAGCAGTTGCTGGCGGTTCGCAACAGGGGTCGAGGTAAACAGTATCTGGTGGACTGGGTACGATATGGTCCTGAGGAGAGGCAGTGGGTTCCGTCTCGTCACATTGTAGACTCTACACTCATTACAGACTTCCACAGGGACCACCCTGACCAGCCTGGGCCGTCAGGAGTCGGCCCTAGGGGGGGGGGTACTGTCACAACGCGGTGAGGTTTGTCTTGTCTTGGGGTTTTTGTCTCGTAACTTCCTGTTTTATTTTGAAATCCTAACTCTCCTCTCGTTTCAGGTCACTTGCCGCTCCTCATGTGTCACCGGTCTGATTGTCTCTGATTGTTTCCACCTGTTCCCTTCACCCTCATGTGCTTATAGTCTGCGTCTCCCCTTTGTCTTGTGCCGAAGCGTTTCGTTCTTGTTCATGCACCTAAGCCTTACCCACAGTCATTGTCGTTTTTGCCAAAGAGTTTCTTGCTACGCCACGTAAGTTGTTTTCTGTTTCCTCCTTGAGAGTGATTTTTTGTTTGTTAAAGTTTTCCAGTTTAGCTTTGTTTTGTGTTTTGTAAACTGTTTTTCTTCCTCCCTTTTGGAGCGATTTATGTTAAGAGAGATTTAGTTAGTTTGTTGAGCCTCCTGTTTAGGTGAGCCTTTTCTTTTGCCCCATTTATTAGTAGTTTGGTTTTCCTCCTTCGGGAGCGCTTTTGATTTCTTGCTCTTGCCATTTGTTTGTCCTCCTTCGGGAGTGGTTTATGTTTAAAAGCTTTTTCTTTTTCTAGTGTATGTTTTGTATTTATTAGGAAGTTCTTTTTCCCCAGTTATTGCTTGCCAAGTATTATATTATTATATAGATATAGTTAGTGAGATTTTCATAGCCTTCTTGTTTGTCACTCTGCATTGAGGTTCTGAAATCAATAAAGTGTGCTGGTACGTGATATTCTCTGCTTCTGAGTCCTCATTCCAGTCCAGGCCTGACAATCTGAAGCTCTCAGTTAAATGCACATGGTTGACAGGTTACCCCCCCACCCCCCTTACTATTAACACCAATGTGTTTGCAAACAGTTACTTATTTCTATCAGATATATGGAGTAACATTAGCAGTCATTAAGTTGGTTTTGCTGATTTTGCAAATGTAAGCCAATTATTCACCGATGACAAACTCTTTTTTACCTTAAAGCTTCGCTATGATTAGTTTATTGATCAAATATTTTTTGTTTTAACAATGTCAAATGTTATGCTAGACTTTTTTTACAGTGCATTTTACGTATGAAGATTAAACACAAACAAACATTTTATTTATAGATTTAATTTGCATATGAGACAGTGAAATTTGAATCTTTCAAAAAGCTAGTTTGAGTAGAAGCACGATTGACCTTGAAAAATGCTGAGAAATAAAAAATACACGGTTGCATTACATTTCATTTCATTGAGCTGACGCATTAATCCAAAGCAACTTCCAATAAGTGCATCAATCACGAGGGTACGAACCCAGAACAACAAGAATCAAGAAAGTAACATTTTCTTCAAGAAAGCCAAGCTACAAAGTGCTAGAGGGAAGTTTTTTTTTCTTTTAGTCAAGTTATAGTTGGAAGAGATGTGTTTTTAGTTTGCGGTGGAAGACGTGTAAACTTCCTGCTGTCCTGTTGTCGATGGGGAGCTCGTTCCACCATTTAGGAGCCAGAGCAGCAAACAGTGGTGAATTAGTTGAGTGTTCAGCAGTGAGGGAGCACAAGCCGATTGGCAGAGGCAGAGAGAGTGGACGGGCTGGGGTGTGAGGTTTGACCGTGTCCTGGTTGGAGACTGGACCCGATCCCTTCACAGCACTGTACGCAAGTACTAGTGTTTTGAAACGGATGTCGGCAGCTACTGGTAACCAGTGAAGGGAGCTGAGCAGCACAGAAGTGTGAGTGACAGTTCTGTCGGGTGTCAACAAAAGCAGTCGCAAATGTGTTTTTATACCAATATTTTTAATACTATCCAAATATTGTTATTAACATCATGTAATGTATGTTACTGACTGT
The DNA here is from genome assembly GCF_963576545.1 of Limanda limanda. Taxonomy (NCBI): domain Eukaryota; kingdom Metazoa; phylum Chordata; class Actinopteri; order Pleuronectiformes; family Pleuronectidae; genus Limanda; species Limanda limanda. The sequence goes on along the minus strand of NC_083645.1, from coordinate 21,650,555 downwards.
TTTTTGGACAATGTTCAAGCCATGAATGATAATAGCTATTTAATCAGAAAGTTGACTGTTTGGATTGTTAATCTATCGCATGAGCTCTGACATGAGAGTAGACCGCTTCGTCATCTGCAGGTTTTACATTTCCTCTCCCGGTTGTTTTGCCCGCCTTCCTCCTGCTGAAGGTTGGTGCAGAATAAACCAATGAGTCCTCGTTACTCTGGGGAAGAATGTGGAAAAAAACAAAATGTCTCGAAATTAACATATGAAAAGAAACCAATGCTGTACTAAAGGCTCCATTATGCTTCTACGTATCCGTTTCTCGGAGAGGGTTGCACGGAGAGCGGAGAGTCTTTTTGATTTTTACTTCTCCGACGACTGTACGTTAAAAACAATTCACCGCCAAACCCATAGGTGGCGCAACGGAAGACGAGCTCAGAGAAGCCTACCCCATTTGGGAAGAAGTCCACGTGTGTCTGTTTACCTCTGTTAGCTTGCCTCCCACACACTGAACCATGGCAACTAACAGAACTAAATAAAGTGACACCCAGCGGGTCAAAATGCTGATGTTATCGTTTCTTAGCGCAGCGGTTCTCCGGTCTTGTTTCCGAACTGTGTTGCTGATTCCACAGCTTGAATCTGCTTGAGGCTACATGTAGCTAGAAGCTACACGGAGCTAGCTCCCTCCCAGCTTCCACACACAGTACGCAGGGACTCCCGACACTAACAACTACTATCCAGTGTTTGCTTCTTACCTGGCGGTATTATAGAAACAGTGTCATGATAGAAGTGGAATTAAAGTCGTGACGGCGGGTTTTTGCACCGTTACCACCGCAGTTAGCAAGGTGGCTAGCCCGCTAGCCTAGCCTGCTAGCGCCGCTATGAAAGCTCGTTATAACCGTATGTGACCATGCACACATGCTGTCAGTGCTCTAACGAGCCACCGTCAGCCGGACAACTCTGCTGGCTTAACACACACGTCACATTAATCGTAGAATCATAGTTGTGTTTGGGTTTGTTCAGACACAGGGAAGGAAGCAGGAAGTTTGAGTTCCGGAAATGACGTCATACGGAAACGATGTCGTTCGCGGACCAATCACAGCAAAGGTCTGTCTGTGGGTCTCCGAAATAAACACGGACAGTTAGAAAAATCAGAGGTGCACGAAAAGCTGTCCGAGGCGCTCGGACAGGGCGTTCCACGACAGATAGGGCGGTCTTTTATCTATCCGTTTTACAAAAGACGTAGAAGCATAAATTGGCCTTAAGTGGCCTGAACTATATGGATTTAAGGAGGCTGATGCTAATGTTATATCATATTAAAGATTTTCCTTAATGTGTCTGTGGTTGTGTAATTAGTAACAACGTTAACAAACAAATATAGAACTTAAATTTAAATAGAATGAAAAAAATATACATGTACATATAATGTAGAACATGTATCTCGCAAACCGTCCATCTAATCAACTTCACATTAGGTGTGTGTATTGTAAAATGAGTTTTGTGCTACTTGGACATGTGATATGCTCAAGTTGAACACGTCTTCTTCTACGTCCTCAGATAAACGACAGCAGTGGTCGACAATGAGGTCAAACTGAAGGTCAAACTCGGTACCAAATCATTTTGATCCTTTGATCATTTGAACCATGTCGGACTGACACACACAGACTGTCCAGCAACAAATGTGTCGTGACAGGATCATATGTGAGTCAATAAATATGTTGGGCTCCATTATTAATTGTTTCTGTCTTTTCATCATGTACTCTACCTGCTGACTTGGCGGATTACCACCGACTGCTGCAGCCTCTGTTTGTAAAGAAACTCCAGCTGTGTGATAAAAGATAAAAGATGCTGCAGGTCAAGTACCAGAAAGGATTAATGTAAATTCTGTGTATTTATCTTTTGCTTAATACTTTTGATCATTTAAAATATGAGAATTTATGATCACCTTTGCAACAATCACACGTTTTCTTCTTGAACAGAACGATAACAACAATCAGACTTATCGCCAATATAGCACTTAACAGACACAGAACTGTATTGGCCTTCAGTACATCCCACATGTTGACCACTGAAACACAATTAAAAAATCAAAGTTAATTAGGATTTGAAATAATGTTTAAATTCAAAAGGAACAAATGTGACGAGTTTGTGTTACAAGATAGTTATTTATTCTATTGATTCTAAATTAAACACAAATGTGATATTTTAACAATAAAGTTAGTTACCTTCATTTTCCAGTTTTATTCCTTGTCCAAATAAAATCTCTCCACATGTGACCACAGCGCAGTAATAAGTCCCAGAATCAGAGGAACTAAAACTCTTACAGAAATTGAAGACACATCTGTGGGGTGAGTGAGCTTCAAGGCTCCCATCGCATTCATCACCACTACTGCCATGAACATAAACTAAACTGGGATGAGATTCATCAGCTCTGAACCAGTACAGCTTGTCAGATCTTGGACATGTGTGGTTGTCAGAGTCGGACAGGACGGAACACTGCAGAGTCACAGAGTCTCCTGAACCGACCGGGTCAGATGGAGGGACCTGAATGACGGCAGTTATATCAGGTTCTGGTCCTGGGAAATACAAACATAAAAATGAACATTTAATACAGTTACTTATATTAACTGATGTAAATTGAGAAGATATTTATTCTCTTTATAAACACAATATATAGACAAGATTACATTTCTTATAAATTGTGTTTGCAAAGTAATTCGATTTTTAAAAGATGTGAAATGTTTTTTGTTTTATTTACCTTTAATTTTCAGGAATGTTCCTATCAATAATTTCATGTCAAGTTGTTTTTGTTCTATGCAGTAGTAAACTCCAGCATCACTAGGCTCTGTTTTGTTAATGTACAGAACAAAGCTTCCAGGTTCTTGTTTGACTGTAAAGTGAGGAGTCTCATTTACACCAGAGTATTCAAAGAAAGGTGTTCCTCCCAAGAATTCTGGCAAGTTTCCAGAAACAATCCGGATCCAAAAAAGTTGGGCATATACATTCATCTTCTGGCGGCTGCACGTCAACTTCACTTCATCTCCGACATCAACAGTCTTTGTCTCAAAGATCTGATCGAATGCGCTTCCTAAAAACAAAATTAAAAAGAGCAACGATTAATGATAATGACAGACTAATAAATGTGCTGAGCTGAATTGACACAAGAACAACAATAAAAACATCCCGTATTTTCCAAATAAAATCTAGAGATTGACTTACGAGTCGCTCCGAGCAGCAGCAGCAGCAGTTGGAATAAGATCAGCATCTTGATGAATCCTCTTCAGACAGTCTTTGATTTAGATGTTTATATACTGCAGGAAGATTTCCTTCATGTAATCATGTCAAGTGGGTGGAAACAACGTGAGAGCAATATGATTGGCCTCTCATTTTCACAGCGGAAATAATATCTGATATCTTTCCATTTAAAACACATGAAACAACCAACAGCAACCTCAAGTTTCATGTTTCTAAAATGACACTAAAGTAACACAACATCATTTAAAGTAAACATAATAACCTCCTACACATTACATGTGGTCAAGTATAAGAGAATATCCCTTATAACACAATTAACAACACATTATGACCAAATGCACCACACATTTGTGTTTGCCATCTCATTTAATTCACTATTGTACTATTTTATTTTAACAGAATTCCAGACTGGTTTCCACAAACAGTAAAAAAGACAACATTGGTCAAGGATGTTGTGTTTTCTTTGCTGTTTGTCAACAGGATCACCATAAAACTACTCGGTTAATTCGGTTCATACTTTTCAACTTCCTTATAAAGACTTTGATGCTTTGCTTTCGCCCCATTGTCTTTGAACATCATTTTAAATGCATATTGAAGTCATGTTCAATAACACGGTTTATTGTTATGTTTCTGCACAAGTGATGAACCAGTTATGAGTTTAGAGAAGTTACTTTCATTTTCCAACAATTACAACCATCTGTTCAACTCCACAGGTTTAGCAGGATGTAGTGCAGGTAACTTTGAATAACTGTTGGAATAATGTATTTTATTTCATAGGATATTAATAACTAAAGGGATATAGAATACAATAACCTGAAGCATTTCAATGCCAAAGCTTTGAAGCCCGAATCAATTCTGACAGAACTTAACAATATATAACTACAGTGTAAGATTCTGCGTCCTCAAATCAAAAAATACAATCTTACAAACGGTTTATATTTAATGAATTAAAGACAAAAAGATGTATGCAGCTCTTTGACACAGTGAAACGCTGCACGAGGCAGTGATGACCCTCCCACACAGCACATCAAGCACAGCATGTTGAGCTGGGGGGTGGTTGTGGTCACACCGTCCATCGTCTGTATTCTCTACAGACGGCTGTGAGCAGGAAGCAGAGCTCCACTGCCACAGTATCTCAGCAACACATTCACATCGAGTTTACAAAACACAACAAACTGTACAACATCAAAAAAGACCAAAGACTAGAGGTTCATGGTACAACTGGAATTACCTGAAAAATATGTCTAAGAAATAATTATATATTTTCAAGTTATGGGGTTCAAACTACAGCAAAAAACACAGAAACACATGTGCACAGTCACCACCAAAGACCAAATGATGAATGGAAACTTAAGCATTGCTGTGGCGGGGATTTGAACAACTCATCTGAAGCTCTCAGTTAAATGCACATGGTTGACAGGTTACCCCCCACCCCCCTTACTATTAACACCAATGTGTTTGCAAACAGACTTATTTCTATCAGATATATGGAGTAACATTAGCATTCGTTTAGTTGGTTTTGCTGATTTTGCAAATGTAAGTCTATTATTCACCGATGACAAAAACTCTTTTTTACCTAAAAGCTTCGCTATGATGTTTAGTTTATTGATCAAATTATTTTTTTTGTAACAATGTCAAATGTTATTCTAGATTTACTTGTTTTACAGTGCATTTTACGTATTAAGATTTAAACAATAAACACAAACAAACATTTAATTCATAGATTTTATTTGCATATGAGACAGAGTGAAAGTTTGAATCTTTCAAAAAGCCAGTTTGAGTAGAAGCACGATTGAGCTTGAAAAATGAAAAATGCTGAGAAATAAAAAATACACAGTTACATTACATTTCATTTTATTGAGCTGACGCATTAATCCAAAGCAACTTACAATAAGTGCATCAACCATGAGGGTACGAACCCAGAACAACAAGAATCAAGAAAGTAACATTTTCTTCAAGAAAGCCAAACTACAAAGTGCTAGAAGGATTTATTTTTTTTTTTTTATTCAAGGTAAAGAGATGTGTTTTTAGTTTGCGGTGGAAGACGTGTAAACTTCCTGCCGTCCTGATGTCGATGGGGAGCTCGTTCCACCATTTAGGAGCAAGAGCAGCAAACAGTGGTGATTTAGTTGAGTGTTCAGCAGTGAGGGAGCAACAAGCCGATTGGCAGAGGCAGAGAGAAGTGGACGGGCTGAGGTGTGAGGTTTGACCGTGTCCTGGATGGAGACTGGACCCGATCCGTTCACAGCACTGTACGCAAGTACCAGTGTTTTAAAACGGATGTCGGCAGCTACTGGTAACCAGTGAAGGGAGCGGAGCAGTTGAGAAGTGTGAGTGACAGTTCTGTCGGGTGTTAACAAGAGCAGTTGCAAATGTTTTTATACCAATATTTGTAATACTATCCAAATATTTTTATTAACATCATGTAATGTATGTTAATGACTGTTTTTTTGACAATGTTCAAGCCATAAATGATAATAGCTATTTAATCAGAAAGTCGAGTGTTTGGATTGTTAATCTATCGCATAAGCTCTGACACCAGAGTAGACAGTTTCGTCATCTGCAGGTTTTACATTTCCTCTCCCGGTTGTTTTGCCAGCCTTCCTCCTGCTGAAGGTTGGTGCAGAATAAACCAATGAGTCCTCGTGTCTCTGGGGAAGAATGTGGAAAGAAACAAAATGTCTTGAAATTAACGTATGAAAAGAAACCAATGCTGTACTAAGTGGCCTTACTGATATGGATTTAAGGAGGCTGATGCTAATATTATATCATATTAAAGATTTTCCTTAATGTGTCTGTGGTTGTGTAATTGGTAGCAACGTTAACAAACAAATATAGAACTTAAATTTAAATAGAATGAAGAAAATATACATCTACATATAATGTAGAACATGTATCTCGCAAACCATCCATCTAATCAACTTCACATTTGGTGTGTGTATTGTAAAATGAGTTTTGTGCTTCTTGGAAATGTGATATGCCCAAGTTGAACACGTCTTCTTCTACGTCCGCAGATAAACGACAGCAGTGGTCGACAATGAGGTCAAACTGAAGGTCAAACTCGGTACCAGATCATTTTGATCCTTTGATCATTTGAACCATGTCGGACTGACACAGACAGACTGTCCAGCAACAAATGTGTCGGTGACAGGATCATATGTGAGTCAATAAATATGTTGGGCTCCATTATTAATTGTTTCTGTCTTTTCATCATGCACTTTACCTGCTGACTTGGCGGATTACCACTGACGGCTGCAGCCTCTGTTTGTAAAGAAACTCCAGCTGTGTGATAAAAGATAAAAGATGCTGCAGGTCAATTTACACAAAGGAGTAATTTAAATTCTGTGTATTTATCTTTTGCTAAATACTTATGATCATTTCAAATATGAGAATATTTGATCACCTTTGCAACAATCACACGTTTTCTTCTTGAACAGAACGATAACAACAATCAGACTTAACGCCAATGCAGCACTTAACAGACACAGAACTGTAATGGCCTTCTGTACATTCCAGATGTTGATCACTGAAACACAAGAATTAAATAATCAAAGTTAATTCGGATTTGAAATAATGTTTAAATTCAAAAGGAACAAATGTGACAAATTTGTGATACATGATAATAATTAATTCTATTGATTCCAAATTAACACACGAATGTGATATTTTAACAATAAAAACAGTTACCTTCATTTTCCAGTTTTATTCCTTGTCCAAATAAAATCTCTCCACATGTGACCACAGCGCAGTAATAAGTCCCAAGATCAGAGGAATTAAAACTCTTACAGAAATTGAAGACACATCTGTGGGGTGAGTGAGCTTCAAGGCTCCCGTCGCATTCATCACCACTACTGCCATGAACATAAACTAAACTGGGATGAGATTCATTAGCTCTGAACCAGTACAGCTTGTCATATCTTGGACATGTGTGGTTGTCAGAGCCGGACAGGACGGAACACTGCAGAGTCACAGAGTCTCCTGAACCCACCGGGTCAGATGGAGGGACCTGAATGACGGCAGTTATATCAGGTTCTGGTCCTGGGAAATACAAACACAATAATGAAAAAGCTCTAATGAAAAGAAAACAAGTTAAATACATTGACTTATATGCATTGAAGTAAATTGAAAATATATGTATTCCCTTATATAAAGACAATAAAGAGAAATCTTAAATTACTAATAAGTTGTGTTTGGTGTTTGCAAAATTATTGTATTTTTAAAAGATGTGAAATGTTTGTGTTTTTTTATTTACCTTTAATTTTCAGAAATGTTCCATTCAATAATTTCATGTCAAGTGTTTTTTGTTCCATGCAGTAGTAAACTCCAGCATCACTCGGCTCTGCTTTGTTAATGTACAGAACAAAGCTTCCAGGCTCTTGTTTGACTGTAAAGTGAGGGGTCTCATTAACACTATCATCATCGAAATAATGTGTTCCTCCCAAAAATTCAGGCGAGTTTCCAGAAACAAGCCTGATCCAAAAATATTTGGCTCCGTAATTCATCTTCTGGCGGCGGCTGCACGTCAACTTCACTTCATCTCCGACATCAACAGTCTTTGTCTCAAAGATCTGATCGCATGCACTTCCTAAAAATGTTATTAAATAGAGCAACGATTAATGATAATGACAGACTAATAAATGTCCTGTGCTGAATTGACGTAAGAACAACAATTAAAACATCCCGTATATTCCAAATAAAATCTAGAGATTAACTTACGCGTCGCTCCGAGCAGCAGCAGCAGCAGTTGGAATAAGATCAGCATTTTAATGATTCCTCTTCAGACAGTCGTTGATTTAGATGTTTATATACTGCAGGAAGATTTCCTTCATGTAATCATGTCAAGTGGGTGGGAACAATGTGAGAGCAATATGATTGGCCTCTCATTTTCACAGTGGAAATAATATCTGATATCTTTCCATCTAAAACACATGAAACAACCAACATCAACCTCGAGTTTCATGTTTAAAAAAATCACACTAGAGTAACACAACAAGATTTAAAGTAAACACAATAACCTTCCACACATTACATGTGGTCAAGTATGAGATATTTTCCCTTATAACACAATTAACAACAGATTATGACTAAATGCAGGAGATATTTCTGTTTGTCATCTCATTTAATTCACTTTTGAACTATTGTGTTAAAACAGAATTCGACACTGGTTTCCACAAACAGTTAAAAAGACGACCTTGGTCAAGGATGTTGTGTTTTCTTTGCTGTTTGTCAACAGGATCACCATAAATCTACTCAACCAACTTATTAAGAGTTGGGGGGGGGGCATGGCCCAAAAAGACGTGAGTGTACAGAATGGTTGTGATTAAGGGACGTAACCAAGAGTACTCCCCCACAGTCTAACATCGTTAAATAGACTGGGCAACTAACAGAACATGTGTTGAAACGGACATTTATAAGTTCTAACAAACTTAATCTTGCTCCTGTCAGTTAATTCGGTTCATACTTTTCAACTTCCTTATAAAGACTTTGATGCTTTGCTTTAACGTCGTCACCATTTCGTCCAATTTTCTCTGAAGGTCATTTTAAATGCATATTGAAGTCCTGTGGAATAACACTGCTTTATTGTTATGTTTCTGCACAAGTGATGAACCAGTTTTGAATTTAGAGTAATTACTTTCATTTTCCAACAATTACAAACATCTGGTCAACTCCATAGGTTTAGCAGGATGTAGTGCAGGTAACTTTGAATAGCTGTTGGAATAATGTTTTTGATTTAATAGGATATTAAGAAGTAAAGGGATATAGAATACAATAACCTAAAGCATTTAAATGTATGCAGCCCTTTGACACAGTGAAACGCTGCAGGAGCCAGTGATGACCCTCCCACACAGCACATCAAGCACAGCATGTTGAGCTGGGGGGTGGTTGTGGTCACACCGTCCATCGTCTGTATTCTCTACAGACGGCTGTGAGCAGGAAGCAGAGCTCCACTGCCACAGTATCTCAGAAACACATTCACATCAAGTTCACAAAACTCAACAAACTGTACAACATCAAAAAAGACCAAAGACTAGAGGTTCATGGTACAACTGGAACTACCTGTAAAACATGTCTAAGAAATAATTATATATTTTCAAGTTATGGGGTTCAAACTACAGCAAAAAACACAGAAACACATGTGCACAGTCACTACCAAAGACCAAATGATGAATGGAAACTTAAGCATTGCTGTGGCGAGGATTTGATAACTCATCTGAAGCTCTCAGTTAAATGCACATGGTTGACAGGTTACCCCCCACCCCCCTTACTATTAACACCAATGTGTTTGCAAACAGAGACTTATTTCTATCAGATATATGGAGTAACATTAGCATTCGTTTAGCTGTTTTTTCTGATCTTGCAAATGTAAGCCAATTAATCACCGATGACAAAAACTCTTTTTTACCTAAAAGCTTCACTATGATGTTGAGTTTATGGATCAAATATTTTTTGTTTTAACAATGTCAAATGTTATTCTAGATTTACTTTTTTTACAGTGCATTTTACGTATTAAGATTTAAACAATAAACACAAACAAACATTTTATTCATAGATTTAATTTGCATATGAGACAGAGTGAAATTCGAATCTTTCAAAAAGCTAGTTTGAGTAGAAGCACGATTGAGCTTGAAAAATGAAAAATGCTGAGAAATAAAAAATACACAGTTACATTACATTTCATTTTATTGAGCTGACGCATTAATCCAAAGCAACTTACAATAAGTGCATCAATCACGAGGGTACGAACCCAGAACAACAAGAATCAAGAAAGTAACATTTTCTTCAACAAAGCCAAACTACAAAGTGCTAGAGGGAAGTTTTTTTTTTCTTTTCGTTTTTTAGTCAAGTTATAGTTGGAAGAGATGTGTTTTTAGTTTGCGGTGGAAGACGTGTAAACTTCCTGCTGTCCTGTTGTCGATGGGGAGCTCGTTCCACCATTTAGGAGCCAGAGCAGCAAACAGTGGTGATCTAGTTGAGTGTTCAGCAGTGAGGGAGCAACAAGCCGATTGGCAGATGTGGTAGAATTCTGGAGATACAAGAGGCTGGAAACAACAAAGTTATCTACGTGTATTTAATAAGGGGCTTTCTGCAGAAAGGATCAACACAGGGAAACCGCAAGGGTCTCAGAGTGAAGATGCAGAACAGTCAGATACACAGATCTTATATACCAGGGGATAGGGCTGTCTCTCTGAGCCAATCCAGACAGGTTCCCATAGGTGGGGGAAGGACAGGAAACTAAACATAACAGCTGATTCACATGTGTTTCCTAAGGTGATTATAAGAGATACACTCCTTCCTTTGATGGGTAATTAAGTCGCAAAAGGTCTCACTGTATTGACGTCATAAACAGTTCCCACCAGAAAACAGCTCAAGTCATCAAACATCTGTTGTATGTAAATACAAGTCATAAAAGTCTGTTGAGAAGCTTCAAACACTTACTGTTCCAAATACAAAATACTTTTTCAACCTTGCTTAGTTAATTTTCTACTACATTTCCCTCCTTTTTGTCATTTATTGACAACTTAAGAGAATGAAAAAATCGAATACATCAATTCACCAGGATTTCAAAATACATCATCATCATCATTGAAGTGTAAAACAAACTGCTTTTGTCGTGGACGGTATGCGTCCTTAAATGGGAGGGAGGACTAATAAAAGCAGATTAAACAGACATCACAACATCATTACATTCTTCATCACTATCAAAAGGGTTCTGGGGAGGAAACCAGTCAGGGAGGGGAAACACATCTTATATTATCGTGACTGTAGATCCAATTGGTGTGTCATCTGGCAGAACAAACCATAGGGACACAGCTGGCATGCCCCATAAAGCCCATGGAGGCTACAGTAACTAAACTGTAAGTATAAAGGTGCAGTGTGGGGGAGACATACGTGCTTAAAGAAGTGTGGCATGTTGATACGAGCAAACACTCTCTGTAGCTTCAAAGGGAAACAAATCATTATATTGCATCGGATGCTTGAAACCCACAAAAACAGACTGTCCTGGGAGATTGGTTTGAATGGTCCAAAAAATAAATTCGTACCAAGAGTTAACAGTCATTATTAAGAGAACAGTTCCTCTACTGCCATTCCGACTCAGCTGTGTGTGTATTATGTGATTCTCCGAGGCAACTATTACCAACAGCTGTGCTGGTCAGCACTGCCCCCTCTTCAACGATCCTTTGTTTTAATTATTCAGTGTGGGTGCAGAAGGTGGATGTTCTGGTTCTGGGACTCTTAGCGACGTTCACTGCCGTGTGGGTTGTTAACAGGATCTGGTACGGTCCTGTCCAGCGTCTGTGTCACCCACTTTTCCGCCTTAGGTCCTTCACTATCACCCAGTTGCCGGGCTTCAGGCCATGAAGTGGTCCACTTGCCAGTTTAGGGAGTGCGTCTTTAACCTGTTTGTGGATAGCAGATAAGGCAGAAGAGAGATTTGAATAATAACGTCGCATTTCATCTTCAAAGAGAATTGTTGAGGGCAATTGTCTTTTAACAGGTCCAATGCCCCAATATTTTCTTAATTATTTTAGTGCCGCACTAACAAATGGAGTCCCATTTCACTGCTGATTTTACTTGGGATTCCCCATCTGAGAATAACTTCAGTGATCAACGCTTTAGCTACGGCAGCTCTGTCTTTCAGAAAACATATCAACTATAACCAACCAATATTTTTTCCCCTCACTCGGTGTTAGCTCAATTAAATCCATCTTCGATCCTTTTAAAACATGATCCTTCCCATGCATTTACTTTGCAAAATGAGGAAACAGATATTTTGGCAAACAAGGTTTCTCATCAGGGCCCACCCACACCCCATGTGTGTGTGTGCAACCACTTCTCTTCCAAAGTCCACGCTCTTCAGCTGTTGCTCTAAGTTGAAGTTCTTGTAGGTCAGCCGTGGGGGTGGTGGGGTCGACCTGTAAGAGAATGTGTGAAGAAGATAGAGCCGGCGAGCAAATGCTTTTGCTGCTACATCCTCCCTGGCATTTCCTTGTGATACTTGGTCATTATTAGAGGTGTGAGCATCACATTTACATACTGCATCCTGTTTGGGGAGGAGGACAGCATCAAGGATCTGAGACACTAGAGCATGATGTGCAATTGGTTTGCCTGATGGTGTAAGGAATTCTCTGTGTTTCCAAATCGTGCCAAAATCATGTACTTTACAAATGCATATCTACTGTCAGTGTAGATGTTAACCCTTTTCCCTTTAGCCAATCTGCATGCTTCAATGAGAGCAGTGAGCTCTGCTGCCTGTGCCGACAGGGAAGCAGGGAGAGGTCGTGCAATCAATGTATCATGTGCTGCTACCACAGTGAAACCAACTTGATTTGCTCCTGTGTCTGAATTGCGAGACGCTGATCCATCCACAAACAGTGTAAATCTTGATTCTGCAACGTTGTTTCCTGTAAGTGTGGTCTGGGGGAACAAACTTAGGTTATTGTTACTACACAATTATGTTGTTCACCATCTCCTTCTGTTGGAAGAAGAGTAGCTGGGTTAAGAACATTACATCTTTTCACAGTGATGTTAGGCATTTCCAACAGAATAGCATGTTATCGATAGCATCATACACATAGCATTTGGGATCAAGTTTTGCTCAGAAAAATGCTACACGTCTCTGTTTACCCCCCTTGATCAGGGAGTAACACTGACGTCATCTACTCCCCCGTTCTTGTCATCTGGTTGTGTGAAAGGTCGGTCAGGGTAGTCGGGCAGTCATAAAGTCGAGGTCGTTTGTAGGGTCAGTTTCAAGTCAGTGAAAGCTTTCTCGTGTCATCAGTCTATATAACTTTGCTATATGCTGTTAAGCCCATGTGTGATTGCGCTGAGGGACTCCTTGAGGACAGCATAGTTAAAATACATTCATAGGAATGACATCACTTATTTCTTTGTAACAGTTTTAGGAATCTTTGAATTACTGTTACACTATTAGGGGAGAGGGAATTGCCCTCTGCTGTGATCACATGCCCTAAAATTTTAACTTGTACATTTACAAACCTATACTTTTACAAACTTATACTTTTACGAACCTTTGCTTTAACAAACTTATACTTTAACAAACTGCAGTTTTTCAGGCTTGCCTTATGTCCTTCTGCATTTAGATGTTTTAGTAGAGCTACAGAATAATTTTCACAATATTCTTCAGTTGGAGCACAAATCACTAATCCTTATATTGTAAACATATCGTAAATGTGCACTTCCTGGTGTTATCTTTAATGATCTTAAGCTTTTTAGTGCCTGGTTGTAAATGGTCAGTGATTCACAATAGCCTTGACGAGGCATGTGAATGTATAACTTTCTCTGTTGAACTCAAATGTAAACCAGTATTATATGTCTTTATCAATTTAAAAACTGAAGAATGCATTTGCCCGATCAACAACAGAGAATCATTTATAATCCTTCAGAACTTGCTAAAGGATTGTTTTAAGAATTTGGAACCGACGAAGCGCATTGTTGTACTGCGGCGTTGACAACATACAAATTTTGGATGAATCGCAAATCATCAGTTTGTGTTTTATCAAAAATACTTTCCACCGGAAAAAATCAGAGTGTGCACTAGTAAATCCTTGCAAGGAACAATTACACCTGCTCTCAATAGAGAGTTGAAAACTGGTGTAATACCATCGATGGCTTTCTGTTACAGTAGATATTGTCAGATCATGGTGTAATAACCACAGGTTCCATGTGTTAATAAAACCCACATCATGATTACCTCTGAGCCCTTAAAATGTTGTTTGTATAAACTAAATATGCATGTGCATATTGGGCTTCTGTATTTGTGTCTGGTACCATTTAAACAACCTTGAAAGTGTAAATAACAGATGTAAATCATTTTCTAAACACTTTAAAAAATTGATTTTACTTAACCACGGGATCTGATATCTTTTCCCAAATGTCAGCATTGACACATTTTTGTATCCACGGTCGCAAGTCTTGCCATTCATCATTTTTGTTTTTGACAGCAAGTCATGTGAGTGTGAACCAGGAACATCAAAAAAGGAAAGCATCCTCTGAACATCTGTGAAGGAACTGAGAGGGTGACTACAGAAACAGCACATCTATGTTCTTTCCAGAACATGCAACTTAGTGTTGAATTTTCTTTCACACTGCTTTCCCTACAACTTATCTTTTCAAACCTGCATCTCTCCCTTTGTGTTTGAGTGCAGTGAAGTTTAAATCTTTTGGATGCATACACGTGGTGTCTGTTCTTAGTGTGACTGAATGTTCCTTATCCACTAGATCTTTGTTGATTGATGTGACAACAGATGAACAAAGCTTCCATTCAAACGCATATAACAGTGAAGCACCATTACACTAAATATAATCTCTTTCCCTAGCACTGTGAGTGTGTGCATTGGCATATTAGCATAATCATCTCATTGCTATTTAAGCTATGTTCCTATCAGTAGTTTGTCTTTCTTCTCTAAAAAAAAATCATTTACTTCTATGATAAGTGTTTGTGTTTGTGTGGTGCATTCACCCTCTTGATGTGTGAGGTGTTCCTCATGGTCTCGTTCTCTGCTCAAAGATGCTGGTTCCTCCCTCTCCTCCATCCCCGCCTCGGTTCATTCAGCCTTGTAAAGTTACTGTTTCCTTGGCAATTTTTGTTTTGCCCAATGTCCCTTCTCTCCACAGAGAAAACAAATGTCCCAATCATCGTTTCCACATGCGTCCCCCCTCCTTCCTTGAAATCCTCTTCTTCTGCATCGCGATGTACCTCTGAACATCTTCAGTGAGGCTTTATGCAGATCAGTCTCTCTTTCTTCTTCTTATTCGCATGAACTGCATGTGCTTTTATTAAGCTCTTCCTGAGTCCCACTTGATGCCTGTACGTTTTAACAGGCTGGCAACATCAGGTCACTTCAAGAATTCGCGATTCGGGCTGGATCCTGTCCCAGTCCATATAGCCCACTTGTCTGGTGCGAGGTGAAGAGAGGAGTTATGGGTCTGGAACGTCATTAGCTGGAAAAGGTTGTTGTGGAACCTGGGCTCCTGCCTGTGGAACATCCGCTTCTGGTGGAGCTAGCTGTTGTTCTGGTTGTCGTCTTGTCGGCGGGGAAGAGTCGAGGTCGGGAACCTGCATTTTGAGACACTGAGACATTTGTGAGGTGTTAACTGTCCCTGCCAGTGTGTGCTTTCTGTCCCTATGATGCAATTTTTCTAATCACATTCCACACTCATTCTTATCTGCCTGAAATGTAAGATTTACTTTTCTGGCCTAATTTACTTTTTCGTTCTCCTCTAGCTTCAGTCAAACCTCTTTCAGCTGTCTCATACTAAAACTCTCTCTCTCTCTGGAAACCCAAAGTCACTCATTCCTCATTCACACTTGAAACAAACTTAGTGCTTTGTCACCATAGTTCTTTCACATGAAGTTCACATAAGGATTACTCAGTTCAGTTCCATTATCTAAATCTTATATTTTCATTTACCTATGTAAAGAATTTTTTTTAAATTTTATTTTAAGTATTAGTTACCTTAAGTCTTCAATCAATCTCCAAAACGCTATCGTAAGGAGCAAATAGGAAACTTGTTAATATAAACATCATCTAAATAATGTAATACCTCCAATATTATATAACCAACAGTAATTTTCTCTTGTAATAACTTGGTTGCTGTTAGTTTCTCAATTCATCTCTTTTTTTTTTTTTTTTTCTTCTTTTTTTTATATCTTTTTTTTTAAAATACACCTTCAAATATTCTGCCTCACCAACACAAATCATAGTGCCTTAAAGAAGTTCTCTACATGCGCGCGTCTTCGAGACTTGTTTCACACAATGCAAATACAACTCAGTATTATGTCCTCTCTGTGGTTGTGTTATTTAACAAACTCGTTTTTAAGGTACCTCGTCAGTCTACCTTCCAGGTTTCTTCTAAACCTTGGTTAAAAATTTACAGGGCTTTCACCTGTCTGGAGGATCCCGATTCCCTCTTAGACCAACTTCTCTGTAACACTATGTTCTGCTTGGTATATATTACACTTGAAATCTCAGATTCTCACCAGATAGATCGCAGCGCTGAGACAATCCGGCTCGGGTCTAGGTCCCTGCATCTCACCCGTGGGGAGGTTAAGGTTGGAAACTTTTTTCCAAGATGATCAGTCAACCGTAGACACCGAGTCCAGATGCGTCCAGACGTGCGATCCCACTTCTGACACCAAATTGTGGTAGAATTCTGGAGATACAAGAGGCTGGAAACAACAAAGTTATCTACGTGTATTTAATAAGGGGCTTTCTGCAGAAAGGATCAACACAGGGAAACCGCAAGGGTCTCAGAGTGAAGATGCAGAACAGTCAGATACACAGATCTTATATACCAGGGGATAGGGCTGTCTCTCTGAGCCAATCCAGACAGGTTCCCATAGGTGGGGGAAGGACAGGAAACTAAACATAACAGTTGATTCACATGTGTTTCCTAAGGTGATTATAAGAGATACACTCCTTCCTTTGATGGGTAATTAAGTCGCAAAAGGTCTCACTGTATTGACGTCATAAACAGTTCCCACCAGAAAACAGCTCAAGTCATCAAACATCTGTTGTATGTAAATACAAGTCATAAAAGTCTGTTGAGAAGCTTCAAACACTTACTGTTCCAAATACAAAATACTTTTTCAACCTTGCTTAGTTAATTTTCTACTACACAGATGCAGAGCGGAGTGGACGGGCTGAGGTGTGAGGTTTGACCATGTCCTGGATGGAGACTGGACCCGATCCCTTCACAGCACTAGTACCAGTGTTTTAAAACGGATGTCGGCAGCTACTGGTAACCAGTGAAGGGAGCGGAGCAGTTGAGAAGTGTGAGTGACAGTTCTGTTGGGTGTTAACAAGAGCAGTTGCAAATGTTTTTATACCAATATTTGTAATACTATCCAAATATTGTTATTAACCCTTTGATACACAAGCTATGCAAACCCCCTCTAAGGCACAACATGGGTCAAAAATGACCCGTATTGACTTACAATGTTATTTCATGCACGGCTGAGTGTTTCTTTGCTATATTTTTGGAAATCGAATTATTTCATCATTTAATATTCAAAGTATTCATTAAATATCTTGTTTTTGATTACCACAAATCATTATTTTCATTTTATCTTTCATAATTTATGAACTAAAATAGTTTTTGTATTTTTAAATCAAGTTTACACACATGGGTCAAAAATGACCCGATGGAGTTTAAATTGTAAATATCTTTGCAATAAATTTATTCCATCATTCAGAATTTCAGGAATTCCTCAATTAACTTGTTTTTGATCATCACAAATTCTTATTTTCATTTGTCCTTTTCTACTTTTTTAATAAAAAACATTTTTGTATCACTGCCCTTCCATGGGTCAAAAATGACCCGCATTCATTTCACATGTTATTTCATGCATGGCTGTGCTTCTTTGCTATATCTTTTAAAATCTATTAATTTAATCATCTAATATTTCAAAGTGTTCATTAAAATATCTTGTTTTTGATTACCACAAATCATTATTTTCATTTTCTCTGTCTTAATTTTTGAACTAAATTACCTCATCACGTTTACACACATGGGTCAAAAATAATCCATGTATGCAAGTCTGAATTTGATAAGAACCTTTGATTTGTAAATGTTTGTAGTTAGGAACATGTTTACTGTGGACAACTTTTCACATGCCACACACAAACTACTTGTCAGAACTAAATCATGTTGACCTAGCTATCGTTAGCTAGAATTTACCTAGCTTACATAAGCTAACATTAGCTAGCTAAAAGAGAATATGTTAACAGCTAGCTAATAATATTGGACATATTTATCTTTCCCACCAGTAGAGGGAATAATGTTAAATGTTATGTGCAGTTATCTTTTCACAAGATATCAAATTTTTTCTTTGTAAAATAAGACTTACATGAATCAGATGTGCAAAAGCAGCCCGTTTAGTTCTGATAAGTAGTTCTGACTGTGTGGCATGTGAAAAGTTGTCCACAGTAAACATGTTCCTAACTACAAACATTTACAAATCAAAGGTTCCTATCAAATTCACACTTGCATACATGGGTCATTTTTTACCCATGTGTGTAAACTTGATGTAGTAATACAAAAAAAACATTTTAGTTCAAAAATTAAGACAGAGAAAATGAAAATAATGATTTGTGGTAATCAAAAACAAGATATTTTAATTAATACTTTGTTATATTAAATGATTAAATAAATAGATTTTAAAATATATAGCAAAGAAGCACAGCCATGCATGAAATAACATGTGAAATGAATACGGGTCATTTTGGACCCATGTGTGTAAACTTGATGTAGTAATACAAAAACCATTTTAGTTCAAAAATTAAGACAGAGAAAATGAAAATAATGATTTGTGGTAATCAAAAACAAGATATTTTAATTAATACTTTGTTATATTAAATGATTAAATAAATAGATTTTAAAATATATAGCAAAGAAGCACAGCCATGCATGAAATAACATGTGAAATGAATACGGGTCATTTTTGACCCATGTTGTGCCTTAGAGGGGTAGTGATACAAAAATGTTTTTTATTAAAAAAGTAAATAAGGCAAAAATAAAAATAAGAATGTGTAATGATCAAAAACAAGTTAATTGAGGAATTCCTGGAATTCTGAATGATGAAATAAATTTATTGCAAAGATATTTACAATTAAAACTCCATCGGGTCACTTTTGACCCATGTTGTGTATCAAAGGGTTAACATCATGTAATGTATGTTAATGACTGTTTTTTTGACAATGTTCAAGCCATAAATGATAATAGCTATTTAATCAGACAGTCAACTGTTTGGATTGTTAATCTATCGCATAAGCTCTGACATGAGAGTAGACCGTTTCGTCATCTGCAGGTTTTACATTTCCTCTCCCGGTTGTTTTGCCCGCCTTCCTCCTGCTGAAGGTTGGTGCAGAATAAACCAATGAGTCCTCGTTACTCTGGGGAAGAATGTGGAAAGAAACAAAATGTCTTGAAATTAACGTATGAAAAGAAACCAATGCTTTACTAAGTGGCCTTACTGATATGGATTTAAGGAGGCTGATGCTAATATTATATCATATTAAAGATTTTCCTTAATGTGTCTGTGGTTGTGTAATTGGTAACAACATTATCAAACAAATATAGAACTTAAATTTAAATAGAATGAAGAAAATATACATCTACATATAATGTAGAACATGTATCTCGCAAACCGTCCATCTAATCAACTTCACATTTGGTGTGTGTATTGTAAAATGAGTTTTGTGCTTCTTGGAAAATTTTATATGCCCAAGTTGAACACGTCTTCTTCTACGTCCGCAGATAAACGACAGCAGTGGTCGACAATGAGGTCAAACTGAAGGTCAAACTCGGTACCAGATCATTTTGATCTTTTGATCATTTGAACCATGTCGGACTGACACAGACAGACTGTCCAGCAACAAATGTGTCGGTGACAGGATCATATTTGAGTCAATAAATATGTTGGGCTCCATTATTAATTGTTTTTGTCTTTTCATCATGTACTTTACCTGCTGACTTGGCGGATTACCACTGACTGCTGCAGCCTCTGTTTGTAAAGAAACTCCAGCTGTGTGATAAAAGATAAAAGATGCTGCAGGTCAATTTACACAAAGGAGTAATTTAAATTCTGTGTATTTATCTTTTGCTAAATACTTTTGATCATTTCAAATATGAGAATATTTGATCACCTTTGCAACAATCACACGTTTTCTTCTTGAACAGAACGATAACAACAATCAGACTTATCGCCAATGCAGCACTTAACAGACACAGAACTGTATTGGCCTTCAGTACATCCCACATGTTGACGGCTGAAACACAAGAATTAAATAATCTAAGGTAATTAGGATTTGAAATAATGTTTAAATTCAAAAGGAACAAATGTGACAAATTTGTGATACATGATAATAATTAATTCTATTGATTCCAAATTAACACACGAATGTGATATTTTAACAATAAAACAGTTACCTTCATTTTCCAGTTTTATTCCTTGTCCAAATAAAATCTCTCCACATGTGACCACAGCGCAGTAATAAGTCCCAAAATCAGAGGAACTAAAACTCTTACAGAAATTGAAGACACATCCGTGAGGTGAGTGAGCTTCAAGGCTCCCGTCACATTCACCAGCACTACTGCCATGAACATAAACTAAACTGGGATGAGATTCATTAGCTCTGAACCAGTACAGCTTGTCATATGTTGGACATGTGTGGTTGTCAGAGTCGGACAGGACGGAACACTGCAGAGTCACAGAGTCTCCTGAACCGACCGGGTCAGATGGAGGGACCTGAATGACGGCAGTTATATCAGGTTCTGGTCCTGGGAAATACAAACAAAAAAATGAACAAGCTCTAATGAAAAGAAAACAAGTTAAATACTTTTACTTATATAAACTGATGTAAATTGAGAAGATATTTATTATCTTTATAAATACAATATAGAGAGAAGATTACATTTCTTATAAGTTGTGTTTGGTGTTTGCAAAGTACTTGTATTTTTAAAAGATGTGAAATGTTTTTTTTGTTTTATTTACCTTTAATTTTCAGGAATGTTCCATTCAATAATTTCATGTCAAGAGTTTTTTGTTCTATGCAGTAGTAAACTCCAGCATCACTCGGCTCTGCTTTGTTAATGTACAGAACAAAGCTTCCAGGCTCTTGTTTGACTGTAAAGTGAGGAGTCGTATTAACAACAGTGTAATCATCAGTGTATGTTCCTCCCAAGAATTCAGGCAAGTTTCCAGAAACAAGCCTGATCCAAAATAATCTGGCGTAAGCATCCGTCATCTTGCGGCTGCACGTCAACTTCACTTGATCTCCGACATCAACTGTCTTTGTCTCAAAGATCTGACCGAATGTGCTTCCTAAAAACAAAATGAAATTGAGCAACGATTAATGATAATGACAGACTAATAAATGTCCTGTGCTGAATTGACGTAAGAAAAACAATTAAAACATCGCGTACATTCCAAATAAAATCTAGAGATTGACTTACGCGTCGCTCCGAGCAGCAGCAGCAGTTGGAATAAGATCAGCATTTTAATGAATCCTCTTCAGACAGTCTTTGATTTAGATGCTTATATACTGCAGGAAGATTTCCTTCATGTAATCATGTCAAGTGGGTGGGAACAACGTGAGAGCAATATGATTGGCCTCTCATTTTCACAGAGGAAATAATATCTGATATCTTTCCATCTAAAACACATGAAACAACCAACAGCAACCTCAAGTTTCAAGTTTCAAAAATGACACTAGAGTAACACAACAAGATTTAAAGTAAACACAATAACCTCCTACACATTACATATGGTCAAATATGAGATATTTTCTCTTATAACACAATTAACAACACATTATGACCAAATACAGCATATATTTGTGTTTGTCTAGTCATTTAATTCACTATTGAACTATTGTGTTAAAACAGAATTCGACACTGGTTTCCACAAACGGTTAAAAAGACGACCTTGGAGAGGATGTTGTGTTGTCTTTGCTGTTTGTCAACAGGATCACCATAAAACAACACAACCAACTTCATCAAGAGTTGGGGGGGGGGGGGGTATGGCCAAAGGAAGATGTCCATGTACAGAGCGGTTGTTATTAAGGGACGTAACCAAGAATACTCCCCCACAGTCTTACATTTTAAAATATGCTGCGCACCTAACTGATCATGTATCGAAACTGACATTTATAACTTCTAACAAACTTAATCTTGCTCCTGTCGGTTAATTTGGTTCATACTTTTCAACTTCCTTATAAAGACTTTGATGCTTTGCTTTAAAGTCGTCACCATTTCGCTCAATTGTCTCTGAAGGTCATTTTAAATGCATATTGAAGTCCTGTCGAATAACACGGTTTTATTATTATGTTTCTGCACAAGTGATGAACCAGTTTTGAATTTAGAGTAATTACTTTCATTTTCCAACAATTACAAACATCTGGTCAACTCCATAGGTTTAGCAGGATGTTGTGCAGGTAACTTTGAATAGCTGTTGGAATAATGTTTTTGATTTAATAGGATATTAAGAAGTAAAGGGATATAGAAAACAATAACCTGAAGCATTTCAATGTATGCAGCCCTTTGACACAGTGAAACACTGCACGACCCAATGATGACCCTCCCACACAGCACATCAAGCTCAGCATGTTGAGCTGGGGGGTGGTTGTGGTCACACCGTCCATCGTCTGTATTCTCTACAGACGGCTGTGAGCAGGAAGCAGAGCTCCACTGCCACAGTATCTCAGAAACACATTCACATCAAGGTCACAAAACACAACAAATTGTACAACTTCAAAAAAGACCAAAGAGTGGAGATTCATGGTACAACTGGATTAACCTGTAAAACATGTCTAAGTAATAATTATACATTTTCAAGTTATGGTGTTAAAATTACCGGAAATAAAAGAATGCATGAGCCACAAACAGACACAGAGACACATGTGCACAGTCACCACCAGAGACCAAATGGAAACTTAAGCATTGCCGTGGTGAAGGTTTCGTATAAAGGTGTGAATACAAGGGGGCTTTTTTCACGCTCAGTTTCAAGAAGCTGAGCTCCTTCTGCTTTTATATCTGTTATTAAAACGTCCAGTGGAATACAAGTGTTTTATTGGTATGTTTGTTAATTTCACATCAACTTACAGGAGTAGTTTATGATCACACACTTGCTTGATTTATGCTTTGATCTAAACTTAACTTTTGACAAATCATCAACAAGTAATTCGACAGTTGTTGAATTCTGTTTCAGTGTGCATCAGCTGACAGTGATGCAGTGGCAGCATTTACACATTAATACTGAATGAAATATTACTCAATCAAATCACCACCACAACAAAATAACGTGAAGATTTTATATATTACATTATATAGATGAGTAATAGGTTAAGAATCACAAGTTCATTTGGAATTTGTTTTTAAATACATGTGTTTGTCAATAAGGGGGCTTGTTATCGCAAGAGGGGAACAATGAATCAAAATGGTACTTTGTCAAAAACTCAAACCAACAGAATATCTTCCCCAACTTCAAAATATTTCGGACTTTTGAGCTGTATTCAATATATGTAAAAAAAAATACAAGGCTTTTGTAACATATATACAACTAAATGTTTTAATAAATCCATGGTTCCTCAGCCGGCCTGTTCCAGGGTCAGATGAGGTGCACTAATCAAGTTTCCAATGTGACTGAAATTTTTAGAAAATGAAATATTTGAAATTGAAAAATGTTTTTCACATTTGTCGGCCTCAATTTCAAAGCTTTACCAATAACCTGTAACTCTGAATGTCAATTATCATTCAAATGCACAGATGATAGGATCTCAGCAATGAGGGGAAGCAGATGAAAATACACATGCAGAAAATATATTTTAACACACACACACGAACACTTCAACTAAAAGCAGCCTGCTGAAGTTGTGTGACGCTCTTCCCTCACTACAGATCAGTTTGAAGCCCATAGTTGGGTGTGTGGTGAGTCAACAGCCTCAGTGGTTGGTCTCAGGGCAGAGAGACGGCCCAGCCTTCTCTCAGTGTCGCTGCAGCCTGTGGTTTTACTTGTTGTCGTCGCAGACATATACCTTAACAAAGATCGATGGAGGAGTTTCAGTGTTTGAGTGTCTGTCCTCTGGCATTTTATGAAAAGCTGCACATGTTTTAAATGCATATGTACATAACATGTAAATTGTATCCGAAATACAAAAAGCTAATTTTGTTTTAATTGTTTCCCATACAGCTGTCTGCAGTTGTGGAAAAATACAAAGCACGTCAGTCAAAAACCACTGAAACTCCTCCCCCCTGTTTGTGTGAGTGTGTCCATCTGCATTAGACAAAGATGTGCGGTGAAACAGCATTTTTAAAAAAAAGATCATTCTCATACAGGTGAAAACAAACAGATGTGACGAGTGAGATTTAACTTCTGCATTGAAATAATTGTTGTGGTCCACGGTTAATTTTAATAATTTCACTTCTGAAGGTTTGTTGTGATATTGGGTCCATAAACCTGATTAATATGGGAATAATTAACAAACAAGAGTACGGAACCATGTTAAGACTACGATTTGCTTTGAATGAAAATTACATGTAAAATAGACTTTTATCAGAGAAAAATAACTGAGGATGAAGATCAAATACACAATGGCCGCAAACTGTGCTCTGTCTCTCTCACATGTTTATCTGTGAACTCTCCACATCTCTCGATTCTCTGAGTCAGGTTTCCCATCACCGTTGCTTTCAAACCTCTGTTCCTCAAACCCACAGACCGCCACGCTACACGCAAGCTAACATGATTACGTAAAAATCTTCATAGTGTTTATGTTGCGTTGCAAACATCAAGAAATGTATTCAGGCCTTCTAAGGTTATCTAGACCAGCAGAGAGGGAAATGCAGCTTTCAGCGACCTAGTTCCACGTTTACATGTTGCAATTTGGTAGGGAGCGAAGTAGCCACAGATATTTAAAAAACAAGGATGTTCAGTTAAAAAAAAGTGAGAGAGGTCATCTGGGCTGCATGATAATTATAGATGACTCCATATCATAAATACAATACAAATAAAAACAATGTGTAATGTATTAAGACTCATCAGCATTTACTGTATTATTAAAATAATTCAAGTGCTTATGCTAACAAATTGTTAAATTTTAATATTTCAGGGAAATTTAAAAAAAACGAAACAATCTGACCCTAGATTCATTTGAGGTGAACTTATTTCATTGATTTATTAATAACTTGTAGGAGAAATTAAGTTCAGGGATGCAAACACACGAGAGAGAGAGAGAGACAGGTTATTCACTTGTGAAGACCATCATCATTTCCCTATGAGAGATAATTAATACTTGGTCTCACACACCATTTGTACTCTCTCACACACACACAAACTACTATACTCTCTCAAATCTACCATCAATCTCTCTCACACACACTTCCAAGAGATATGATTCATAACTGCTCTTACCCCTTATATCATAATCTCAGACATGCACCACTATACTCTGACACAAACACGAATATACATTACAATATTACATGCACAATCATAATCTCTATTATTTACGATCATGTGTGTGTGAGAGAGTATGATCGTACATTTGAGAGAGAATGAGTGTGTGTGTGTGTGTGTGTGTGAGAGAGTATGACAGTGCAAGTTAGAGACTATAACAATGTTTGTAACAGAGTATTCTTTCTGGTCTGTGTGAGACCAAGTATCTCTCATACACATCTGTTGAAACACCTTACCATGTGGCGACAAACACTCTGGCGCCACCTGGTGGTGGGATTCTCCTTTTGCTGGGATCAGACTGCAAGATACACACCTGATCAAAATCTTAAAACCAGTTAAAAAATTGCATGAATTTGCATTTTGCACTGTTGGATCTTAGGAAGGTACATGGGAACAAGAGACCAAAAGTTGTGAGCAGGCAATTTATTGAAAACAACAATTTAACTGAAGTAGGCTGTTCATCAGCTGATCAAAAGTTTAAGACCACAGCTAAAAAAAAAAAACCCCTCCTAAAACAGAAATTAAAGTGTCAAAAACTGACTCAGTAATGAGTAGCTCCACCATTATTGTTGATCACTTCAAAAATTATTTTTTGCATGCTTGATGCAAGTGTTTCCAAAAGGCTAGTGCGAATGTTGCGCCAAGTGGTGAAGATGGCTTCACGAAGGGCATCCACTGTCTGGAACTGCAGTCCATTTTTGTAAACTTCCCTTGCCATCCATCCCCATATGTTCTCAATTGGATTAAGATCAGGGGAACACGCAGGATGGTCCTAAAGAGTGATGTTATTCTCCTGGAAAAAAGTCTTGGTCAGACGGGCATTGTGAATTGGAGCGTTGTCCTGCTGAAAAACCCAGTCGTTATCACACAGACGAGGGCCCTCAGTCAAGAGGGATGCCCGCTGCAACATCTCCACATAGCCAGCTGCTGTTTGACGCCCCTGCACAACCTGGAGCTCCATTGTTCCATTGAAGGAAAAAGCACCCCAGATCATGATGGCGCCCCCTGCACTGTGCCGAGGAGAAAACATCTCAGGTGGCATCTCCTTGTCATGCCAGTAACGTTGGAAGCCATCAGGACCATCAAGGTTACATTTTTTTCTCGTCAGAGAATAAAACTTTCTTCCACCTTTGAATGTCCCATGTTTGGTGCTCCCTTGCAAAGTCTAAACAGGCAATTTTGTGGCGTTGAAGGAGACGTGGCCTTTGAAGACGTTTCTTGCAGCAGCAGTAGATGGAATAAGATCAGCATTTTAATGAATCCTCTTCAGACAGTCATTGATTTAGATGCTTATATACTGCAGGAAGATTTCCTTCATGTAATCATGTCAAGTGGGTGGGAACAACGTGAGAGCAATATGATTGGCCTCTCATTTTCACAGAGGAAATAATATCTGATATCTTTCCATCTAATACACGTGAAATAACCAACAGCAACCTCAAGTTTCATGTTTAAGAAAATGTCTAACATTGTAATATAGGCTGGGCAACTAACAGAACATGTATCGAAACTGACATTTATAACCTCTAACAAACTTAATCTTGCTCCTGTCGATTAATTCAGTTCATACTTTTTAACTTCCTTATAAAGACTTTGATGCTTTGCTTTAAAGTCGTCACCATTTTGTCCCATTTGTCTCTGAAGGTCATTTTAAATGCATATTGAAGTGCTGTCGAATAACACGGTTGTATTATTATGTTTCTGCACAAGTGACGAACCAGTTTTGAATTTAGAGTAATTACTTTCATTTTCCAACAATTACAAACATCTGGTCAACTCCATAGGTTTAGCAGGATGTAGTGCAGGTAACTTTGAATAGCTGTTGGAATAATGTTTTTGATTTAATAGGATATAAAGAAGTAAAGGGATATAGAATACAATAACCTAAAGCATTTAAATGTATGCAGCCCTTTGACACAGTGAAATGCTGCAGGAGCCAGTGATGACCCTCCCACACAGCACATCAAGCTCAGCATGTTGAGCTGGGGGGTGGTTGTGGTCACACCGTCCATTGTCTGTATTCTCTACAGACGGCTGTGAGCAGGAAGCAGAGCTCCACTGCCACAGTATCTCAGAAACACATTCACATCGAGTTTACAAAACACAACAAACTGTACAACGTCAAAAAAGACCAAAGAGTGGAGGTTCATGGTACAACTGGAACTACCTGTAAAACATGTCTAAGTAATAATTATATCTTTTCAACATATGGAGTTAAAACTACAGCAAAAAACGATGCATGAGACACAAATAGACACAGAAACACATGTGCACAGTCACCACCAAAGACCAAATGATTCATCTGAAGCTCTCAGTCAAATGCACATGGTTGACAGGTTAACCCCCCCCTTACTTTTAACACCAATGTGTTTGCAAACAGTTACTTATTTTTATCAGATACATTGAGTAACATTAGCATTCATTTATTTGGTTTTAATGATCTTGAAAATTTAAGTCAATACTTCACCAGTGATAAGAACTCTTTTGTCAAGGTCAACACAATTGACCTTGAAAAATGAAAAATGCTGAAAAATTGTAATTACACAGTCCTGTCGGGTGTCACCAAAAGCAGTTGCAAATGTGTTTCTATACAAATATTATTTAATACGATCCAAATATTGTTATTAACATCAGATGTGACATGTTATGTGAATGACTGTTCTTTTGACAATGTTCAAGCCATGAATGATTATAGCAATTTAATCAGAAAGTTGATTGTTAATCTATCACATAAGCTCTGACATCAGAGAAGACCGTTTCTCCATCTGCAGGTTTTACATTTCTTCTCCCGGTTGTTTTGCCAGCCTTCCTCCTGCTGAAGGTTGCTGTAGAATAAACCAATGAGTCCTTGTGTCTCTTGGGAATAATGTGGAAAAAAACAAAATGTCTTGAAATTAATATATGATAAACCAATGCTGTACTAAGTGGCCTGAACTATATGGTTTTTAGCTCATGCTAATGTTATATAATATAAAATATATTTTCAAAGATTTCCTTAACGTGTGTGTGTGTAAATTGGTAATAACGATAACAAACAAATATATAGAAGTTAAATAAATAAAAAAAGGTATAACATATATTTTGCAAACCGTCCATCTAATCAACTTCACATTTGGCGTGTGTATTGTAAAATGCCCACAGAAGTACAGTGCTGAGTTTGGTGCAACTTTGACATGTGATGTGCTCAATAATAAAAAAATTTAATGGCAGTGAGCCCTCAGTATGTGGAGCAAGTTGAACACGTCTTCTTCTACGTCCTCAGATAAACGACAGCAGTGGTCGACAACGAGGTCAAACTCGGCACCAGATCATTTGATCATTTGATCATTTGAACCATGTCGGACTGACACAGACAGACTGTCCAGCAACAAATACAGATACCGATGTGTTGGTGAGCGGATCATATATGAATCAATAAATAGGTTGGGCTGCCAATTGTTTCTGTCTTTTCATCATGTACTTTATCTGGTGACTTGGCCGATTACCACCGACTGCTGCAGCCTCTGTTTGTAAAGAAACTCCAGCTGTGTGATAAAAGATAAAAGATGCTGCAGGTCAATTTACACAAAGGAGTTATTTAACTTCTGTGTATATATTTTTGCTAAATACTTTTAAATTAATAAAATATGGGAATATTTGATCACCTTTGCAACAATCACACACTTTCTCCTGGATCAGGACGACAATAACAATCAGACTTATAGCCAATGTAGCACTTAACAGACACAGAACTGTATTGGCCTTCTGTAAATTCCAGATGTTGAGTGCTGAAACACAATAATTAAATAATTGTGGCAGGACAAGGAAAGGCAGAGACGCAGGTACTGCTTACTGTTGTTTATTCAGTAGTCAGGAAGAACAGGCACATGTTCCCCATACGCCACAAAGCCCCCCCCCGAACACCCAGAGGGAAAAATACAAAATGGGACAAAAGTCAGTACCTCTCAGGGGGTTTAACGAGGCGACCATAACGGCTACGCCGATCCCCGTCCGCAAACGCAGGGGTGAAACAAGTGGAAGGGACATCATTTACAACAGACACAGGATCAGGAGGCACAACTGGAGAAAACAACACAGGGGTCTTAGAAGGGGGGCGACCACGACGGGGAACCCGGGCCGGTAGCACCTCTTCGCCGGCCAACAGATGAGCTGGCTTAAGTCTGTCTAACGAAACACGCTCCCTGCGCCCGCCCATGTCCAGAATGAAACTTTTAGAACCCGCCTCTAACACCCTAAACGGGCCGTCATACGGGGGCTGGAGGGGAAACCGGTGAGCATCGTGACGCACGAAAACAAACCGAGCGGTCGCGAGATCCGTTGGCACGAAAGACCGAGGAGAAAAATGATGCACGGGCTCGGTGCACAAGCGGACTGTGACGCAGGACGCGGAAAGGGGGCCGAGCTGTGAGGCAGAAACTCCCCTGGGATGCGGAGCGGCTGACCGAGCACCAACTCTGCAGGCGAGGCATCCAGGTCAGCCTTAGGAGCCGAGCGCAACCCGAGCATCACCCATGGCAACCGATCCAACCAGTTTGCATCTGAGAGCGCAGCCCGCAATGACGCCTTAAGCGACCGGTGAAAACGTTCACACAAACCGTTAGCCTGGGGGTGGTAGGCAGTAGTACGGTGAACCTGTGTGCCCAAAGACTTTGCTAGCGCCGACCAGAGCTCCGAAATGAACTGCGGGCCTCTGTCAGAGGTGATATCAGACGGTGCACCAAAACGTGAGACCCAAGCTGAAAGAAAAGCGCGTGCCACGTCCGCAGATGTCGTGGAAGACAGAGGAACCGCCTCTGGCCACCTAGTGGTCCGATCTACCATGGTAAGGAGATGTGTAAAACCCTGGGAAGGGGGAAGAGGCCCCACAAGGTCGATATGCACATGATCAAAACGCCTGGCTGGAATCAAAAATGGCTCGAGGGGCGCCCTAGTGTGCTGGTGAACTTTAGCTCGCTGACACGCCACACATGTGGCCGCCCACTCCTTGACCTCTTTGCGAAGGCCAGGCCACACAAACTTCGAAGACACCAACTTCACCGACGCCCGGACACCCGGATGAGAAAGAGAGTGCACCATATCAAAGACCCGACGGCGCCAAGCAACCGGCACCACCGGGCGGGGGCGGCCCGTGGAGACGTCGCAAAGGAGGGCAGGCCCACCATCTTGCACAACTGCCTCCTCCAGCTTCAGACCGGTACTCGCAGCTCTCAGTGCAACGATACCCGGGTCCCCAGGTTGATCGGCAGCCAGTGCGGAAAAATCAACCCCAAGATGCACAGGGCACACCAGCACCCGCGACAGGCAGTCTGCAACCGGGTTCGCTTTACCCGCCACATGTTGGATGTCCGTTGTGAATTCGGAGATCGCCGCTAGATGGCGCTGCTGGCGAGCAGACCATGGCTCTGTCACCTTTGCCATAGCAAACGTCAATGGTTTGTGGTCAACATAGGCTGTGAAAGGGCGGCCTTCCAGCAGGAAACGGAAATGACGCGTAGCCAGGTACAACGCTAACAGTTCCCGGTCAAACACACTGTATTTTCGCTCACTGTCTCGCAAACCGCGGCTAAAAAATGCAAGGGGCTGCCACGCACCCGCAACACGCTGTTCAACAACTGCACCAACAGCCACATCTGAAGCATCAGTCGTGAGGGCGATGGGCGCCCGAGACGCGGGGTGCGCCAGAAGCGCCGCGTTAGCCAGGGCAGCCTTAGCCCCCTCAAAAGCCTGGATCCTCACAGGGGTCCAATCAACCTGGTCCTTGGCTTTCTTAAGCTTCAAAGCACCATACAATGGTTGCAGGAGTTGGGCCGCACGAGGCAAGAAACGATTGTAAAAGTTTACCATGCCCAAAAACTCCTGTAGCGACCTGACCGAGACCGGACGGGGAAAATCCGCAACTGCATGCACCTTCGAGGGCAAAGGAACCGCACCCTGCGACGAAATGCGATGGCCCAAAAAGTCTATGACAGACAGCCCAAACTGACACTTGGCTGTGTTGACAATGAGACCATGCCCATCAAGGCGCTGGAAAACCTGCCTAAGGTGCGACAAATGTTCATCAGCCGACGGGCTGGCCACCAAGATGTCGTCCAAATAGACGAAAACAAACGCGAGGTCACGTAGCACCGAGTCCATCAATCGCTGAAACGTCTGCGCTGCGCCTTTAAGGCCGAACGGCATCCGCAGGAACTCGAAAAGCCCAAACGGCGTAATGACAGCAGTCTTGGGCACGTCCTCTGCCGCACAGGCACCTGATGATAACCTCGCACCAAATCGATTTTAGAAAAAATTGTCATGCCCGCCAGACGAATCGAAAAATCCTGAACATGCGGAATTGGGTAACGGTCATGGGCCGTAATGTTATTTAAACGGCGGAAGTCGCCGCACGGCCGTCAAGAAACGTCCGCCTTGGGCACCATGTGGAGCGGTGAAGCCCACGGGCTGTTGGACCGCCTAACGATCCCCAAACGCTCCATGGTAGCAAACTCCTCCTTCGCGGTGGCTAACTTCACGGTGTCGAGGCGACGCGAACGTGCGAAAACAGGCGTACCCGCAGTGGGAATGAAACGTTCCACGCCGTGTTTAGTAACCGCGGCAGAAAATGCGGGCGTTGTCAGCGAAGGAAATTCCGCCAGTAAGCGCTGGAAGACATCCTTTGACGCCGCAAAATTAGCGTGTGTTAACGGCCCGGGTCCCCCTGACTGACACGGAAAAGACGCAAAAGACACAGCATCAATGAGCCTGCGATTAGTTACATCCACTAACAACCCATTAGTGCACAGAAAATCTGCTCCGATAATAGGAACCGTAATGGAGGCTACAACAAAATCACACAGAAATTTGCGTCCATTGAAACACACAGTCACAGACTTGGTACCAAACGTCTGAAGCCCGGGTATAACCTGAGGATATATATGTTCTATGGTATTAATGATGTTTTATCTAAGGTGAATAGATGCAAATAAAATAACTGTTAATGGGGCAATAGAATATGGTTGTGCAATAATTTGTCTACAGAGTTTCAGTTATGGGTTTAAAAGAATAAAAAAGGTGGGAGTGTAGTCAATCTGGCATGCTAGGTAGGTGAAGTGGTCAGTAGTTGGTGGGAATGTCAATCACTCAAGAATGGTGACTCCTTATTGGATGGGAGGCGGGATCAGAGAGGAGACACGGGAGATGCAGGAGACAGAGAGAGAGAAGAGGAGACAGAGAGAGACGGAGTTGAAGAGACTTGAGATAAAGTGAACTTAAGAAGACGACAACAGCAGCAGTGGACAGTTAAGCCACTCTTAGATTGAGTGTAACTAAGGCTGTAGTGTTTCCTTCAGCCACCGAACGAGCACTTTATTTTATGTGTTGTTCAGAAACTAGTTCGCTAGCTCAGCACTGTAAACTGAGAGCTAGTGCTAGATAGCCACCAGGAGCAGCTCCATCAAGCTAAGAGGGACGAGTGCCGGCCAGCGACGAGGGGGTTGCTAAGCAACGGACGGCAACGGACGGCAACATCAACTGTGCACGCGGCACCAACGTGATGGTTGTGAGTAGCCCTGGTGGGGCTAAGAAGGACACAGTAACAGGCCTGCAATGGGGGGTTTAACTGATAGTTTTTTATTTGTTATTTTCCATGCCGGCTGTTATATTTTCTTTTATGCCTGTATGCATGTCCCTGTTGTGAGAGTTGCCTGTAATTTCATGTGCCACATTGTCTAAAGTTTGTTATCCTAAGAAGAGTGTTTTGAAGTTGCTATTGTGTGTGGCCTAGTTACAAATGTGAGGTGTTGTTTTATTGTATTTCATTGATAAGGGAGATTTCTATTTTCATTATTGGTCTAGTGCCCATATCCATTGAGTCTGATATATAGTGCCTAAATATAGTTTCAATAGTTTTAAAACTACTAAATCTTATTTGTTGTAGCGAATCATTATTATTTAAAATACATGACTGCTTGGGTTAAATAAATCATTTGTAAATAATTGACCAAATTGTATGGACTCCACTCACTTTCAAGTAG
Source organism: Limanda limanda (assembly GCF_963576545.1). NCBI lineage: Eukaryota > Metazoa > Chordata > Actinopteri > Pleuronectiformes > Pleuronectidae > Limanda > Limanda limanda. Next base: position 21,617,327 of record NC_083645.1, on the reverse strand, counting down.
CAGACGTTATTCAGATTCAGGTGGTATAAACTGAGCTCAGATAACAGCCTCGTCTTAACTGGGAATTGACATAAGGGCTACATGTCTCTATAGCCGAGCCGTTAGCCGCTGTCAGACGCGGACCACTGCCACGGGCCGAGAGGTCCGTAGCTGCAGGAGGGAGAAGGCTCTTCTGCGAGCCGGAGTCCACCAGGAACTGATTACCTGATATGGAGTCATGAACGAACAGCAGCTCCTCTTGATCACCAGCGCCCACGGCTGCTACCGAGCGCCGGCTCTTCCGTTTCCCGGTGCCTGGAACGCGCACGGAGGAACGCAGCGGCGCGCCTTGCTGCCGAAGCGCTGATGGAAGAAACACAGCTGGCCGCGCTGTGTGCGAGTGTAGACTGCAGCCGTCACTGCCGGAACCTCGTTCTCCAACGTCGACTGCGAGGACTCCACGGCCACACTCTGCACGGAGACGTTCCTCGAAGACAGCAGGATCCGGTCCGCCTCCTCAGCTAATCCACGGAAGTCGCCGGCCGCCAAACAGGAAGAGTTGGCGAGGGCTGCGCGCACCTGCAGCGGGAGCTGGCGCAGAAAGATGTGCGGGAACAGGAAACCCTCATCCTCGGAGCCCAGCAACGACAGCATCTCATCCATCCGGTCCACTGCCGAACCATCACCCAAACCGGGAAGCGACAGTAGCTTGTCCGCTATCTCCGCGGCTGACAAGCTGTAGCGTCGGAGGAGAAGCTGCTTGATGGCGGCGTACTTCCCTCGCAGCGGCGGGGCCCGCAGGAGCTGCATCACGCGCCGGGTGGATTGCTGGTCCAAAGCCGCGACCACCAAAAAATACCTGGAGTCGTCTGCCGTTACTCCTCGCAGATGGAAGAGAGCCTCAATGTGCTGAAACCACGGCGCGGGGTCGTTCTGCCAAAACTCCGGGAGCTTAACGTGCTCCACGGAGCTGTTCGATCCTGGAAGCTGCTGCGCCATGGTCGGGGAAGAAAAAACGTCTTCCCCCGATGAGGAAGGGACACTATCCTCCTTCACCTCGAACATGTTCAAAAAACGGGGTCACCAATGTGGCAGGACAAGGAAAGGCAGAGACGCAGGTACTGCTTACTGTTGTTTATTCAGTAGTCAGGAAGAACAGGCACATGTTCCCCATACGGGAAGTATATATAGCTACAGACTTTACATTTCCCATCGACCCACTGGGTGAGAGGACACACCCATGAGTGCACGCCACAATATATGTATACAAGCCATATTTGAAATTACTACAAAATGAGGAAAATACTTTGAAATTAGAGTAAATCAAACCTTTCTACATGTACTTACGTCCAACTCTGGGCATCAGCAGGAAATATAATATAAATAAAATAAATAAATACATTTTATTTGCAAGGCACTCTTCATCCGAGAATCTCAGAGTGCCACAAGTACATAGTTAAAATCAAAGTCCTAAAACTCAACTCAAAGTAAAAACGCCTCCTTGAATAAAAAGGTTTTTAGGCCAGTCTTAAAAGAGTCCAGGGTCTGTGTTGCCCTCAGGTGGTCAGGGAGACCGTTCCATAGGCGAGGCGCTGCTGAGCAAAAGGCCCGGTCGCCCATGGTGCGGAGCTTGGTGTTGGGAACCCAAAGGAGCGAGCTACTTGTAGATCTGAGGATGCGGGTGGAGGTGTGCGGAGTGATGAGGTCTTGTAGGTAAGGAGGTGCATGTCCATTTATGCATTTATGGGTGAGGAGTAGGACTTTGTAGTCAATCCAGGTTGAGACAAGGAGCCAGTGGAGTGAGAGGAGAATTGGTGTTATGTGCTCATATTTACGGACTCTCATCAGGATCCTGACAGCACTGTTTTGAATGAATTGCAGTTTTTGGATGTTCTTGCCAGTGATCCCAGTGAAAAGTGAATTGCAGTAGTCCAGTCTAGAGGAGATGAATGCGTGGACGAGCTTCTCTGCATCTGACAGGGTTAAAGTGGGGCGGAGTTTGGAGATGATTTTGAGATGGTAAAAGGAGGTTTTGCACAGGTGTTTTAAATGGTCATTACAGGTCAGGTGAGGATCAAACCTAACTCCCAGATTAGTGACTGTGGAGGAGAGGGGTATTACCTGACCATCAAAGGTGAGCTGAGTTATGGAGGATGACTGAACCTGGTGTGGAGTGCCAACAAGGAGGGCTTCAGTTTTGCTACTGTTTAACTGGAGAGAGTTGCTGCTCATCCATGTCTTAATCTCCCCAAGACAGGCGGTGAGACATGAAATGGCTGCAGAGGGTTTTGGGGCAGTTTTGATGTAAAGCTGTGTGTCGTCATAGCATAACAGTGGAAGGACATCCTATGTTTGCTGATGACACGACTGAGGGGGAGCATGTAAATAATGAAGAGGATGGGGCCGAGGACCGACCCTTGCGGAACACCACAGGAGACAGGGAGCAGTCTGTCAGAGGTAGGACTGAAACCACTTGAGTGCAGAGTCTGATAGTCCAACAGCATTGTAGAGGCGCTCTAGGCGGAGAGTGTGATCCACTGTGTCAAATGCAGCAGTCAGGTCCAGGAGGATGAGGAGTGAGGGTGATCCTGCATCGGCTGTCATCAGCAGGTCATTCGTAACCCTGAGCAAAGCCGTTTCAGTGCTGTGGGCTGAACGAAATCCTGACTGAAACTTTTCAAACAAGCTCTTATGTTTGAGGTGGTCCTGAAGTTGAGAAGCGACTACCTTCTCTAACACTTTGGACAGGAAGGCAAGGTTGGAGATAGGCCTGTAATTGGCTAGAACCTCCGGGTCAAGGTTAACAACCTTGATGATGAAAGGATGACCTCACTCACTTTTTTTAACTGAATATCGTCATTTTTAAATATCTGTGGCTACTTCGCTCCCTAACAAGTTGCAACATGAAACTAGTTAGTGGCTGAAAGCTGCGTTTAACTCTCTGCTGCTCTAGATAACCTGAGGAGGCCTGAATACTTTTTTCAAAAATGGTTGATGTTTGCACCCAAGATTAATCAGGACCCAATATCACAACAAACTTTTCACTGCAGGAAAGGAACATGTGAAATTATTCAAATGAACCGTGGACCACAGCAATTATTTCAATGCATTAGTTAAATCTCACTCGTCACATCTGTGTGTTTTCACCTTTCATCGCACATCTTTGTCTAATGCAGATGGACACACTGACACAAACAGAGAGGGGGGAGGAGTTTCCGTGGTTTTTGACTGACGTGCTTTGTATTTTTCCACAACTGCAAACAGCTGTTTGGCAAACAATTCATACAAAATTAGCATTTTGTATTTCGGATACCATTTACATGTTATGTACATATGCATTTAAAACATGTGCAGCTTTTCATAAAATGCCAGGGGAAAGAAACTCCTCCACCGGTCTTTGGTAGTTAAGGTACATGTCTGCGACGACAACAAGTAAAACCGCAGGCTGCAGCGACACTGAGAGAAGGCTGGGCCGTCTCTCTGCCCTGAGACCAACCACTGAGGCTGTTGACTCACCACACACCCAACTATGGGCTTCAAACTGATCTGTAGTGAGGGAAGAGCTACATGCAACTTCAGCAGGCGGATATTTGTTGAACAAGCTGAAAATGTTTGTGTGTGTGTGTGTGTGTGTTTGTGTTCGTGTGTGTGTGTTAAAATATATTTTCTGCATGTGTATTTTCATTTGTTTCCCCTCGTTGTGAAGATCCTATCATCTGTGCATTTGAATGATAATTTGCATTCAGAGAGTTACAGGTTATTGATAAAGCTTTGAAATTGATCCCGAGAAATGTGAAAAACATTTTTCAGTTTCAAATATTTTCTAATAATGGTCATGGATTTATAAAAACTTTTAGTTGTACATAAGTCACGCCAGCCTTGATATTTTTTACATATTTTGAATATAGCAAAAAAGTCTGACATATTTTGAATTTGGGGAAGATATTCTGTTGGTTTGAGTTTTTGACAAAGTACCATTTTAATTCATTGTTCCCCTCTTGCGATAACAAGCCCCCTTATTGACAAACACATGTATCTAAAAACAAATTCCAAATGAACTTTTTCTTAATAAACTATTACTTATCTATATAATGTAATATATGAAATCTTCATATTGTTTTGTTGTGGTGTTGTTTTGTCTGAATAATATTTCATTCAGTATTAATGTGTAAATGCTGCCACTGCATCACTTCCAGCTGATGCACACTGAAACAGAATTTAACAACTGCCGAATTACTTGTTGATAATTTGTCAAAAGTTAAGTTTAGATCAAAGCATAAATCAGTCAAGTGTGTGATCATCAACTACTCCTGTAAGTTGATGTGATATTAACAACATACCAATAAAACACTGGTATTCCACTGGACGTTTTAATAACAGATATAAAAGCAGAACGAGCTCAGCTTCTTGAAACTGAGCGTGAAAAAAGCCCCCTCGTATTCACACCTTTATACGAAACCTTCACCACAGCAATGCTTAAGTTTCCATTTGGTCTTTGGTGGTGACTGTGCACATGTGTTTCTGTGTCTGTTTGTGTCTCATGCATCGTTTTCTGCTGTAGTTTTAACCCCATAACTTGAAAATATATAAAAATGTCTTAGACATGTTTTACAGGTCGTTCCAGTTGTATCATGAATCTCCACTCTTTGGTCTTTTTTGATGGTGAACAGTTTGTTGTGTTTTGTGACCTCGATGTGAATGTGTTTCTGAGATACTGTGGCAGTGGAGCTCTGCTTCCTGCTCACAGCCGCCTGTAGAGAATACAGACGATGGACGGTGTGACCACAACCACCCCCCAGCTCAACATGCTGAGCTTGATGTGCTGTGTGGGAGGGTCATCACTGGCTCCTGCAGCGTTTCACTGTGTCAAAGAGCTGCACACATCTTTTTGTCTTTAATTAATTAAATATAAACCGTTTGTAAGATTATATTTTTTGATTTGAGGACGCAGAATCTTACACTGTAGTTATATATTGTTAAGTGCTGTCAGAATTGATTCGGGCCTCAAAGCTTTGGCATTGAAATGCTTCTGGTTATTATTGTATTATATATCACTTTACTTCTAAATATCCTATCAAATCAAAAACATTATTCTAACAGTTATTCAAAGTTACCTGCACTACATCCTGCTAAACCTGCGGAGTTGAAACAGATGTTTGTAATTGTTGGAAAATTAAAGTAATTACTCTAAACTCATAACTGGTTCATCACTTGTGCAGAAACATAACAATAAAGCAGTGTTATTCCATAGGACTTCAATATGCATTTAAAATGATGTTCAGAGAAAATTGGGACGAAATGGTGACGACTTTAAAGCAAAGCATCAAAGTCTTTATAAGGAAGTTGAAAAGTATGAACCGAACTAACTGACAGGAGATTAAGTTTGTTAGAGTTTATAAATGTCAGTTTCGATACATGTTCTGTTAGTTGCTCAGCCTATTTTACAATGTAAGACTGTGGGGGAGCATTCTTGGTTACGTCCCTTAATCACAACCACTCTGTACACTCACGTCTTCCTAGGGCCAAATCCCCCCCCTCCCCCCAACTCTTAATAAAGTTGGTTGAGTAGTTTTATGATGATCCTGTTAAGAAAGAAAAAAAACAAAGAAAACACAACATCATTGACCAAGGTCGTCTTTTTTACTGTTTGTGGAAACCAGTCTCGAATTCTGTTTAAACACAATTGTTCAATAGTGAATTAAATGAGATGAACCTTGAGTTGAAACTTGAGGTTGCTGTTGGTTGTTTCATGTGTTTTAGATGGAAGGATATCAGATATTATTTCCTCTGTGAAAATGAGAGGCCAATCATATTGCTCTCACGTTGTTCCCACCCACTTGATATGATTACATGAAGATAATCTTCCTGTAGTATATAAGCATCTAAATCAACGACTGTCTGAAGAGGATTCATTAAAATGCTGATCTTATTCCAACTGCTGCTGCTGCTCGGAGCGACTCGTAAGTCAATCTCTAGATTTTATTTGGAATGTACGGAATGTTTTAATTGTTGTTCTTGCGTCAATTCAGCACAGGACATTTATTAGTCTGTCATTATCATAAATCGTTGCTCTATTTAATTTTACTTTTAGGAAGCGCATTCGATCAGATCTTTGAGACAAAGACTGTTGATGTCGGAGATGAAGTGAAGTTGACGTGCAGCCGCCAGAAGACCAATTTTGGAGGCAAACTTTTTTGGATCAGGCTTGTTTATGGAAACTTGCCTGAATTCTTGGGAGGAACACATTATTTCGATAATTACTCTGTTGTAAATAAGACTCCTCACTTTACAGTCAAACAAGAGCCTGGAAGCTTTGTTCTGTACATTAACAAAGCAGAGCCGAGTGATGCTGGAGTTTACTACTGCATAGAACAAAAAACACTTGACATGAAATTATTGATTGGAACATTTCTGAAAATTAAAGGTAAATAAAAAAACACAAACATTTCACATCTTTTGAAAATACAATAACTTTGCAAACACCAAACAAAACTTATAAGTAATTTAATCTTTTCTCTATATTGTCTTTATAAAGAGAATAAATATCTTCTCAATTTACATCAGTTCATATAAGTAACTGTATTAAATGTTCATCTTTGTGTTTGTATTTCCCAGGACCAGAACCTGATATAATTGCCGTCATTCAAGTCCGTCCATCTGACCCGGTCAGTTCAGGAGACTCTGTGACTCTGCAGTGTTCCGTCCTGTCCGGCTCTGACAACCACACATGTCCAAGATATGACAAGCTGTACTGGTTCAGAGCTGATGAATCTCATCCCAGTTTAGTTTATGTTCATGGAAGTAGTGGTGATGAATGTGACGGGATCCTTGAAGCTCACTCACCCCACAGATGTGTCTTCAATTTCTGTAAGAGTTTTAGTTCCCCTGATTCTGGGACTTATTACTGCGCTGTGGTCACATGTGGAGAGATTTTATTTGGACAAGGAATAAAACTGGAAAATGAAGGTAACTGTTTTTTATTGTTAAAATATCACATTCCTGTGTTTAATTTGGAATCAATAGAATAAATTACTATCATGTATCACAAATTTGTCACATTTGTTCCTTTGAATTTAAACATTATGTCAAATCCGAACTAACTTTGATTATTTAATTATTGTGTTTCAGCACTCAACATGTGGGATGTACAGAAGGCCAATACAGTTCTGTGTCTGTTAAGTGCTGCATTGGCTATAATTCTGATTGTTGTTGTCGTCCTGTTCAAGAAGAAAATGTGTGATTGTTGCAAAGGTGATCAAATATTCTTATATTTTACTTGATTAAAAGTATTTAGCAAAAGATAAATACGCAGAATTTACATTAATCCTTTGTGTAAATTGACCTGCAGCCTCTTTTATCTTTTATTACACAGCTGGAGTTTCTTTACAAACAGAGGCTGCAGCAGTCGGTGGTCATCCGCCAAGTCAGCAGGTAAAGTACATGATGAAAAGACAGAAACAATTAATAATGGAGCCCAAACTATTTATTGATTCATATATGATCCTGTCACCGACACATCTGTATCTGCATTTGTTGCTGGACAGTCTGTCTGTGTCAGTCCGAAATGGTTCAAATGATCAAATGACCAAAATGATCTGGTGCTTAGTTTGACCTCATTGTCGTTTATCTGAGGACGTAGAAGAAGACGTGTTCGACTTGAGCATATCACATTTCCAAGTAGCACAAAACTAATTTTACAAAACACTTGCATGAAATGTGAAGTTGATTAGATCGACGGTTTGCAAGATATATGTTCTACATTGTATGTAGATAAATATAAAATATGTTACTCTTTTTTATTTAACTTCTATGTATTTGTTTGTAATCGTTGTTACCAATTTACACACACACATTAAGGAAAATCTTTAATAAAATCTTGAATATTATATAATATTTGCATCAGCATTCATAAATCGATATCAGTCAGGTTGGTTAGTAAATTATTGTTTTCTTTTCAAATGTTAGTTTCAAGACACTTTGTTTTTTTCCACATTCTTCCCCAGAGACACGAGGACTCATTGGTTTATTCTGCACCAACCTTCAGCAAGAGGAAGGCTGGCAAAACAACCGGGAGAAGGAATGTAAAACCTGCAGATGAAGAAACTGTCTACTCTGATGTCAGAGCTTATGCGATAGATTAACAATCCAAACACTCGACTTTCTGATTAAATAGCTATTATCATTCATGGTTGATTGTTGCTCCCTCGCTGCTGAACACTCAACTAAATCACCACTGTTTGCTGCTCTGGCTCCTAAACGGTGGAACGAGCTCCCCATCGACATCAGGACATCAGAAAGTCGACACATCTTCCATCGCAAACTAAAAACGCATCTCTTCCAACTTTACCTTGACTTAAAAAAATAAAAAAATAAAAAAACTTCCCCCTAGCACTTTGTAGTTTGGCTTTCTTGAAGAAAATGTTACTTTCTTGATTCTTGTTGTTCTGGGTTCGTACCCTCATGGTTGATGTACTTATTGTAAGTTGCTTTGGATAAATGTGTCAGCTAAATGAAATGAAATGTAATGTAACTGTGTATTTTTTATTTCTCAGTATTTTTCAAGGTCAAACTGGCTTTTTGAAAAATTCAAACTTTTACTCCGTCTCATATGCAAATGCATAAAATGTAGGTTTGTGTTTATTGTTTCAATCGTAATACATAAATGCACTGTAAAAAAAACTAAATCTATAATAACATTTGACATTAAAACTAAAAATATTTTATCAATGAACTAAAAATATTTTTTCATATAATGTGAAATGAGTTTTTAGACCTTAATTTCTCTTTTTTTAAATATTTATATCGTATATCTTGTTTCTTTGAAAACAGTCCAAACCATGACAATATTTTGTTGAGGCTCAAACATCAAAATATAATTCATACTGTTTAATTGTATCGCTTATTAGAATTTTACAAATAATTCAAATTTGTTTACACTAACCATGAATCTGTTTGTGCTGTAGAAATGATATATTCTGTGAGAGACAAAACAGTGTAGTACCACCAGAAATTGAGGGGGCAGTGTAGCCAACAGTAAAAACAAGATGACAATAGGACAAAATGAAAGAAGTTTCAACAAAATATGAAAGTGTCTACTTGTCTCAATGTATTTCCTAGTTTCACATCCCACAATAGGTTTACAAGGAGTCCAGAACCTCTTCTCTCTGGGTTGCCCTCTCATGGATGTATGTGAGCAGTGACGGTTTCAGTTTGAAATGGACGTTTCTCTTTTTGCACTTGAAGGCAGCACGAAAGAGCCTGATGAAACTGACTCCTCATTCAGAAGGAGAGTCTTGTTGCCGCTGTGTGGTGTCGCTTGAAAATCCATCTCATTGGCTTTTACTGATATGACGTATTGACCAAAAATACATCTTTGGCCTCGGAGGAAACAACAGACATAGCAAATATCAGCCAACTATAATTTTTTGTTTGTGGGATCACTGGTGCTCAGTACAGGGGAGGAATTCATTTTCTTTGAAGCCAAACATGGTGCTGCAAGAGGCGAGGACTTGTAGGAGAAAGCTGTGTCCTGCAACAAGCTTTGAGTATCATCATCACTACCATCAGACACCAGATAGAAGCAGTTGCAGCCAGTGGTTAGTGTGATGTGTGCGCTGTAATCAAGTATGACCCTAAAAGCATGTTATGAACTTTAAAATGGGCCTTGATAGGAAAGAGGCTCCACCCTGCTGAGGTGGTGTATTTAAAAAAAAGAGATTTGTTTAAACGTAGTGCAGCCCAGCTTCCTGAGATCAAAACAGAGAGAGAGAGAGGATGTGATGGCCCTTAGTCTGAAAACCAAGCCACAATAATGCTGACTTATTGTGATAGTGGGTTTATGTGCAACTCTTTGTGTTTCAGATGCAGCATGAAGCCAGAAACCAAACTGAATCTAAAGGAGGAGACAAAATATATTTTGATGCAATATCGACTGCAGGGCTTTTGTTTTATATGAAATCTCCCAGTTGATACACTTGAGTCGACCCTTGTAAATATATCATTGGTTTAACAGTTAACTCAAGATTATTATTCATCAAAAGCAGCACTTGTAGTATTGAGAACAACGTTAGTGTCACAGTAATGCTTTTGAAACAATGACAAACCAGAACATGTTGTTTCATAAATATTATGCTAGTTGTTTGTTGTATTTATAACATTTAGCATTTAACAAACATGCTTGAATGGGTATTCAGAGGATAAACATAATATCAATAAAGGCTGAGAAGAGAAAACAATACAAAATAATTAGTTCTAAACTAAATAAATAAAATGAATAAATGGTCAGATATATGATACAGATAGTAACGACATGGTCATCACAGTAGACGTGTCTCATTACAACATATAATCAGAGCACATCTAAGATGTAACAGTCCCCTCCCACTGTCTGCTGTGTGGCTCAGTTCAACTGAGTCACCTCACAGGGTGAGCCCGTCATCATCCATGACATTTGGATCGGTTGGCCCGGTTTCATTGAAGGTGACTCCTCTGACTTTCTGAATTACTGTCACAAATACCTAAATATGTTTTAATACAGCAAGAAAGAAACAATATATTCAACGATCAACAATATATCTCATCTGTAGATGTATCAAAAGCACAGCCTCAGGCCCACAGAGGGTACAAAGTCTTTATTGTTTTAATTTTACAGCTTGCAACTTTAATGTATTGGTTCACTCTCACTTCTCTCATTAGAGTTACTACCTGCGCCAAGGAGACGTCAGTTTGTTTGCTTCTCTGGCTGTGGGATTTGTTCACAAACCTTTGAATCAATTTCCAAGACATTTGCCTTCATATTTACAGATATGTAATCACCTATAGATTTCTTGGTATCAAAATTCTATAAAATGAACTGCTGAACGAAGCTGTTTGTTGAGTCATGAGGTAAAAGATAGTGTTTCTATAGCAGAGTCTGTTTAACTGATTTGCAGCTGAAAGTTTCAGCTCTAGAAACCCACCAACAAACTCACTGATGGAAAGATGATAGATATTATTTCCATTGTGGTCGTACATTTAAAAGCCAATCAGATTGCTCAGACTCGTTTCCTCCCACTTAATATGATTGCTTTCAGATGAATCATTGTATCGTGCTTTTCAGAACTCATGTGGAATAACCAGAAAATGTTGAACATATTATATTTCCTGCTGATGCTCAGAGTTGGACGTAAGTACACGTAGAAAGGTTTGATTTAGTCTAATTTCAAAGTGGACTTAATTTTGTAGTAATTTAATATATGACTTGTATGCACATATATTTATATATATGCTGTGTTTACTGTGTTTTCAGGATGCATAGACGAGCTGAACTTTGAAACAAAGAATGTTCGTATCAGAGATCATTTTAACCTGACATGTATCAGGAGGAATTCGGGAACCTTGATGTGGATCAGGGTTGTTCCTGGAATGTTACCTGAAGTTTTAGGGAAAACAAGTGGCTTTGTGACTGTTGATCCTCGTATTACAGTAAGAATAGAGCCGGGAACATTTGTTCTGTATATCGCAAGAGCAAAGCAAAGCGATACAGCAGTTTACTATTGTATGAAAAGACACTTAGAAGACTATACATTTTTAAAAGGAACAGACCTGAGAGTGCAAGGTAATTACAGCCCAAAGAAATGATAATACATCTGTCTGTTGTTTGTTTTTTTATGTTTAAATAGTTTTTCTATTTTTCTTATTTACCAGGAGCTGGTGCTAAGGCTTCAGTTCCTAAATCTCTTGCTCCTCCCGAACACTCTGTGTATCTGCAGTGCTCAGTCCTCTCTGACACTGTGAACAAGAAATGTCCCGAAGAAAAGTGTATGAGCTGTTTCAAAGATGGATCAAATACTTTTAATTACACTCGAGGGGACGGTGTTGATGAATATGAAGAGAATCCTGAGAAACTCTCAACAGTGAAATGCAGCTTCTTGAACAACATCAGCTCCTCTGAGGCTGGGACTTATTTCTGTGCTTTGGCCACATGTGGAGCGAGAGCTTCTGGAAACGGATCAAAACTCAACACTGAAGGTAACTGCATCATATTTCTCTGTGATTGGGACATGAGTATATAAGGTTATGGCATTTTTATCCATAATTTACCATTGTAACAGCTCATCACAGCTGATGAATTTATTTTAAATACACTTTTAGATTAGTAATTTTAATGTTTGCCCTTTTTCATTTATGTCAGCAGTTAAAACTTGGAATTTGCAGAAGGACAAGGTTGTTATTTTCCTGTTATTTGCTGCTGTTACGTGCCGTGTTTTCTTTCTCTCTCTCCCCCTCTCTCTCTCGTCTCCACCAGGTGTGTGTGTGTTCGAGAGGCACCTTCACTGGCGCAGCTGAGGCCACTCTGCCATTAGGGTGTGGGTATAAGAACCAAGAGGTGAGCGTCGGAGAGACGTCAGTGGACCAGAGAGTCAGTGGACCAGAGAGCCGGAGTGTGCAACAGTTGGGACCAGACGTGGTGTGCAGACAGGCTGTGTGAGGACGCCGTTCGTGTTTTCCCATTGATGGAATTGAGTTGATAATGGGAAATGACATAGCAGGAGGTAGAGTTTACCCAGTCCCTGAGGTTGTACGTGGTCACAATGTGCGTGGCCCATTGAGAGCAGTTAAGCGACAGTTTCAGCCAGGTGATCAAGTGAAGGTATTTTTGCCCACACCTGGTTCTGCTTTTACTACTCGGTTCTCAGGTCCATTTGTGGTGGAAAGTATTGTGACACAAACGGGTTTTCCGTCTACGCTCAGGCGTTTTTGCCTGGTTATTATAGCCATTCTCATTTATTCAATCAGGAAAAACAGCAAAACGTCTGACGGTGAGTCACAGCATTCATGCATTGATTTATGAAACAGTTTTTGAAAAAGGTTGTTTCTCACTAGCATTGTGGTATTTTTTTATAATATAGCTTCAGTTGCTTTGCAAACAAATGCAACAGCCACTGGATATCTGGAAGATCAGCAGGTAAGGTAGACACAGTAAAGTAGAGATTTTGTATTTCTTTTTCCTGCAGCTAACATCTGTCACTCACATTTGTCTGTAATGTTTCCCCAGACGGACGAGGACTCGTTGGTTTATTATACAGTAAACTTCAAACCTAGAGCAAGGGATCCAAAAACAGCAGAAGAAGAGAGCATCTACTCTGATGTCAGATTCCTTCAGTCGGATTAATTATCAAAACACTGCATTTGCCAGTTGATGTTTATGTTGTGTGAAAACGCACACCTAGTTTCACCTTAAGTTAAAAAGAAAGTGAATCATGATACAACTTTACTGGTGTTTATCTTTGCTGTGGGAATTAAATAACTGTAAACATTCACTTCATGATAGAGTTTTCATCAAAGTTGTGAACCCTTTCTTTTTGTACATGTACAGTATTGCTTATGATGATTTACAATATATTTATATGTATTTTTTATTCTGTCAACTTGTTCCGTGACTCACATCTACGAGTAACTCAGACAGGAAGTGGTGGATATGTAGATGTGTTGCTTCCTTCTTAATAGACAAGACAAAAATGACCAAAGCGCAACTATTAAAATAATAACTCAGAAAGTAATCATGCTATTTCACTTTTCTTTTTCTATTTTTAATATTACCGACTAAACCTGTTGATATGTTGACACACACACTGTCATCAATACACATAAATAAAACAAAACAAATCGGTTGTGGTTGGTGTTTACTAACCACATCCCTCTTAATATGAAATTTAGAGGGATGTCAACACATAAAATTAAAATGGTAAACATGGTAAACATTACAACTGTTCAACATAACCATTGCATGTTGGCACCTAAAGCACATGTGTGTGCTGTTGGTCATGACTCATAGAAGATTCCAGTGATGTCAGTTCAACCTAGTGAACCTATGACCTTTACATGTTCTCTTCCTCATGTTGAGCTCAGCAGATCAAATTGAGAACGATTTAAATGAGCCAAAGTTACATTGAGGCGTCAGAGTATTGATTCTTCAGAGCCGGGCACATTATTCTGAGAGGTGACTTCTGTAACAGAGACCAACTTTGATCCCTCAAAGCATCAAACTTTATTGGATTATTCATTACAAAGTGAATACATTTGCATTTAATATAATATAAAGAGCATAGAACATGAATTTTCTCTTTAATGAAAATGAAAGTTCCATAAATGATTCATATTTCATCCGGATTTTGAGAAGTTACTCACAATAAATTAGACAAGGGATATTATTGAGATAAGTGTTCTCTCCAACGTTAACTAAACTTTTCAATTACCAAAAACGTGACTGCAAAAAATCATTTAATCAATCAATTCATACACACATCATTTGTTATTATACATGATCTAATCCATCATCATCTTCTCAATGAATTGCATCAAAATTATTGTCTGACAGTGTTTCTGATGCTTGAGTATGTACAGTCCTCTGGTGAATTCCTGTTATTCCATCTTGTAGCTTTTCTTGAGTTGAAACCAAGTGCAGCGTAGTTCATTGCTGCTGCGTCACCATCCTGCAAACAATATGATTCAAAGTTATAAATAAGTCCTGTAATACCACAACCGAGTAGTCTTTTTACATGTTACAATATATGGTGACCAGCCTGATACAAAGGATCAAGAGAGAGGCTTAAAACACAGAATATGGCCACTGTGAACTCAGCCACCTTCTAGCAGATCCAGAGAACTATAGATCCAAAGAGGTGATAAACAGTAGATACTGGTCTTGATGGTCAGTTGCTAAGAAGAGGATCACCCTCCTTCTTATTCAGCTTGCAAACTTCATTAGAATCAGAATCGACGGAAGTAGTAGACAAGAGTTTGAACTAGATGAGGAAACACTGTTCTTACAGAATGATGTTCATAGACAGTCAAAGATGCTTTGAAGGAAACACAAAACAGTGGATGTTTAACTTGGTGTCATTTAACAAGGAAATATGGTGAATTTACTTTATTCTTTATTTCTAACAGAATATCTGATCTTTCAGTATGTTATTAACTTGTAATGATTACAGCCTAATTATTTGTTTGCTTATAGGCTCTTACAACACTTAGCTGAGGTTTGGTCAGGATGTGGTCTGGTTTGACACAGAGGAAGTCCTCTGTGTTAGTTACACTTAATCAAGATCAAATCACAAAGCTTAACCAAAATTATTTCAATGCCGACTGTGGTTGCAGACATTTCCTTTCTACTTCCGCTGTTAACCATTAGGTCTCAACATGCATTAGATATTTAGATTTTATTTACCGCATCATTTGGTTGATCCTCAGCTGATCCACCAGGATGGGAACCAGTCGCTGCTCCTGTTTATAAAGGCAAGGTAATAATGAAGTGTCTTGACAACTCATTTTATGTGTTATACAATGTTAATGCCAGTAGATGTCGCTCTGGCAACAGCATCTCAGACTAAAACAAATTGTGTCTGTCACACCTCCCACCATGTTCATACCAAAGTGCTGTCTATACAGTCTATGGGTTTCAGGAAGCCCAGGGAAAGCTCCTCGACATTCAACTAGCTGCAAACCTGAATAATATGACTCCTTCCAGGCGTAAACGTGAAGCTATTGATGTAAAAACCATTAAATTAGATCTTAATTATAACATCACAACCATGTTAAACCTGTTACAAAAACTGGCATTAAAATAACAAAAATGGCACCGGCTTATGTGATAATCCATGTGCACATAATGAACCAACCTTTGCAATGTTCGCAAACAGTCTTTTTCTTTCTGAAGAGAATTAGAGCAACAATCGCAATGATGCAGCAGAGCATCAGTGTCCCAAGTGCAATGACCAATGGAAGTTGTTCTTGTCCTGGAATGAGACAGAATCCCAGAGACATTTCATTACAGTTTCATTATCTCTCTCTCGTTCTGCTTCTCCAGAGCTGCAGGTTTGTTATTTTTCCTACTGACTGGTGCTGCTATGATTGATAAACCTTGATAACACACTATTGTCATTACAAAAAACAGTCGGTCGAGGCAGATGGTAGACAACGCAGAGCCTGGTTTTGGGGAACTGTTGGGTTTCTCTCGAATATTGGAAGGTCTTAGGTGTTTCCATGTAAAGTGCTTTGAGTTAATGTCTGTTGTGATTGATAATTAAATTGAATTAAAGCCTCAACAAAACAAATAGTACCACAGGAAATTGAGAGGAAAACGCGCACAGGCACACACAAGCAAATCAAAAACAGAGAAGGGAGTTGAAGCAATGTGAAGCCAAATTCCACCCAAAATAGGATTGATTACATTATTATCCTCACTGAGCCTGTCAACTGTGTAAACTAATCCAATAGATCCCAACACTGAGCAGTCAAAGCAAGTGTATGAATCATCAGGAGAAGAAGAACCTTCTCTTTTCTATCATCAACACAGTGCTCAGAAACTAACACAACAATTAGGAAATATGGATGGGTCTTAATTTCATTAAAAGTTTACAACATACTCATCTCCACTTTGGTTCCTCCACCAAACAGGATCTCTCCACATGTGACCACAGCGCAGTAGTAAGTCCCAGCATCTGAGGAGTTGTGTATAGTTTTGGACAGACTGTAGACGCAGCTCTTCTCCTCTTGTTCCTCTCTCCTGCTGCTCTGAGTGTAAATGAAGCCGGGATGGGAGCGTCCTGATCCGGCTCTGAACCAGTGCACACTGTGTTCACCTGGACACTGGTCCAGGTTTTCTTTGTTCGTGGAGAGAAGTGAACACTCGAGAGTCGTTGAGTTTCCCGGCTGGACTGACACAGTCTCCGGACTTTGTTTGACATAGATGTGTTTCTCCGGATTTTTGTGATCTGTGTGAATCCCAAGATGAAAAGGAAAATGAAAGAACTACAATTGAGTACATCATAGCAAACAAAGACACTAAAATGAACTTACTTTACCTTTCACAGCCAAAATTGTGCCATTAATAAAGGTAATTATATATGGCTCTCCTGCTTGACAGAAGTATGTTGCTTCATCGTCTTTGCTTATATTCCTTATGGTAAGAGTATACAGATCAGCCGCTGGCCTGACTGTGAATCTCGGGTTGTCAAATTGTCCTTGAAGCTCTATACCTTGAGAAGCTCCTTTAGCAAGTGTTTGGACCATGTATCCAAATTTCATCTTGTACCAGAAAAACAACCAGGCTTCTTTCACAGGAACTGAACATGTCAGATTGATGTTATCACCGAGGTTAGCCACAATCAAAGGGATCTGCTGAGGAACCTCCACAGTCTGATGTAGAGCTAAAGAACAGAGAAACAGTGAGAGTTATACGACAGGACAAAAACAAACACTTCAAAAACAACAATTAATGATCACAGGCTATTGTGTTTTTACCATATTTCCACCACATCAGTGGCTAGAAACTACACTTACATACTTACATAATGTAGTTAAGAGAAACAGAGCATAGAGTCCTCCGATCATTGTTGTATATTGGCCTGTGTTTGCGTAACTGATGTTGTCCCACTCAAGTGGAAGATTTAGTCACAGTGGAAAACATAGTCATTGGCTGATATAGTAAATCCACTTCCTGTAAAATATAGGTTCTTCTTTTCCACTAAGAGATTGGCCAATGACACTTTCTCTCTCTCTAATGTGTGAGTGTGTGTGTGTGTGTATATGTATACATATATATATACCCACACATATGTATATGTTTCAACAACATGACTCTTACACTGAATTATATAAATGATTAAATAAACTATAATATACAAATATACATCAATACTGTGAAAACTGTATATTTAATGTGTATGTTTTTTTTCATGATTCATTTGTGTTGCAAAGCACATGGTCATGATTTGAATTAATTCAAAATCATGGTTCATTCCAGGGCTCACACATGTCGAGCTGCTTAGGTTAAGTGCTACTTACGTATATATTTGAGATACAGTACTTATATCAGCCTTATTTCATGTTATTTGATAACACTATTTTTATACATCTATATTTACCAAATATTTTTATGATTTCTATTTTCTCATAAAATGTTGCTTGCATACATTTGATGCACTAGTAAAATATTATAATATGATAATTTTTCCACCTCTGCTGGGTAAGGGGTAATGAAGGACTTATAGGGTTTATCTTGAGTCATTTGTCAAATGACGTGTTGCTAAATCCCTCTCTGCTAATTCAGAAGTTCTTCAGTCGGTGAAACAGGATCCATCAACAGTTAAAACAACATTCAGCCGTTCAAGAGAAAAATGTAAATCTCTGCCACGCTCCTGTAAACTGTGGAGTGATATGAAACTTCTCTAAATTACAAAAAAATTATTCATTGGATTACAACCAGGTATATGAAAAACATTTGATATGCAATGATCACGTAACATTTGTGCTGGAGCATTTACGATCAGACTCCTCTGCTGAAGAATCACCAAGTTCCCAAGCAGGAGCCTCTCTGAGGTGTGATGTGTCGATTGACAGTTTAAGAATCAGACCACAACAAGTGCTCAGATAACGCTGTTTCAAATCTACTCACCATCACAAGATGTTTCGGGATCTTCTTGATGTCAGTCAATGGTTTTACATCAGTGTAGACTCACAGAGCTTCACCGTTAACAAACAATCTTCCTGTCACACTGAAGACGTCTGGGGACAACTCAGGTGTCAGGTCATGTCAGACAACATAGACTAAATGTTGAGATTGAACTTTGTGCTTTGATGATAAAAGCACAACGTATACATGTCTGTTGCTGGGCCTTACCACTTAAAAGCAGATATATCATCTCATCTCAGCACTAAGACATAAGTAGGACACATTACATGTACCGCTGGGATGGACTATCACATTTCATTCTGGCTTTTCTCTGAAAATACAAATTTAAAAAAGCACTGATGTAAGATGATGATGATCAAATAATCTGTAATAATGAATTGGGTAAAGAAAAGCCAACTTTATAATGGAAGTAAGATCAAAGTGTTTACTCTCAATTCTCTTTGCAATTTTAAATTGTCCTAAAAGGCTCTTTACGAGCCAAAATTAGTTTCTTTCTTAAATTATCCTAGAATTATTAATACATTTATTATTATTTAACATTATTTCCCAATTCAGTAAATACATGTAAATCTGTATGTGTCAGTATGGACATCTGACCTGAGCCCATCAGGGCCCATCTGGACACAATAGTTCAGGCCGGATTCAGACTAAAATCTAGAAATGATGTTAAGGTTAATGTTGGGGGGACTCACACAAACTACTGTACTCATTCACATATATCATTCTGTCTTATATTCACTGTCATTTTGTTCCTCACACATGGTAATTTGCATTCTCATCTACAATTAATTTCTCCTACATGTGCCATTATTCTGTTTCAAATATAATATCTCTGTGCCAGAGAAATCAGTGTTGTGTGTATGATCGTTAATTAGAAAGATCATGATTGTGCATGTAAGAGAGTATACTTGTGTTTGTGTCAGAGTATAGTGGTGCATGTCTGAGATTATGATATTAAGTGGAAGAGCAATTATGAATAATCTCTCTTGGAAGTGTGTGGGAGAGAGAATGATGGTACATGTGACAGAGTATAGTAGTGTGTGTGTGTGTGTGTGTGTGTGTGTGTGTGTTGTGTGTGTGTGTGTGTGTGTGTGTGTGTGTGTGTGTGTGTGTGTGTGTGTGTGTGTGTGTGTGTGTGTGTGTGTGTGTGTGTGTGTGTGTGTGTGTGTGAGAGAGAGAGAGAGAGAGTATACTGGTGTGTGTGAGACCAAGTATTAACTCTCTCTCATGCGGCCTCTTTACTTTCTCTTCCACACGCACATGCATGTGGTGATAAACAATGCTAAATGGAAAACTGTGGTTGTGTGAGGTGTGAATCTTTGCACTGTCTTGCCTTCAGCTGACATTTTTATAATAGTAGCCGATTGTCGGAATACAAACGCTTTAAACAAGAAATTGGTTTTAAGTGACTATTTCTTACAAGCACACGTCCGGGAAAGCAGACTTCAAAGGAGACCGGTGTGGCTAAATTTAGAGGCTTCTTGTACCTAGTTACGTATCCTGTTGATGCATGCGATGATCAATTCTGAGTAAACGTGCTCGGTGGTCTGTCGGAGCAGAGCAGTAGCCAACCACAGCCTACATCACAGCTCAGCTACTGCAGCACACTTTGTTGTTTCACAGGCACTGATGGGCAAATACCATGTGCTGTGAAACAAACAAATGACAAGACTTTTGTTGGTTTAACGAGAAGTAAGAAATTAAATATATAAAGCACATATTTTTATGTGTTCACAATGTTTCATTATGTCATTATGTATAATAAGCATCAAAAGGCTCATTTATTTAATTGCTACTCTATGTGCTGTAGATGAACCAATCCCACGACACTTAAAGAGATGGTTGGAGAGATACCACACTGTCCCTGCTGCAAAAAGATGATATTTAAAATTGCAGAGAGAATTGAGAGTAAACACTTTGATCTTACTTCCAAGATAAAGTTGGCTTTTCTTTACCCAATTCATTATTACAGATTATTTGATCATCATCATCTTACATCAGTGGTTTTTGAAATTTGTATTTTCAGAGAAAAGCCAGAATGAAATGTGATAGTCCTGCCCAGCTATACATGTACTGTTTAGTGTCCTACTTATGTCTTAGTGCTGAGATGAGATGACACATCTGCTTTTAAGTGGTAAGGCCCAGCAACAGACATGTATACATTGTGCTTTATCATCAAATCACAACGTTGGCTACATAATGACCTTTATAGATGTGAGGAGGAAGGAGTCTCACAGTTCATTCTATTTAATTTCAATCTCAACATTTAGTTTTGATTTTCTGTCCTGTGGAAAGAAAATTCTGTTTAGTCAACATATGACCTGACACCTGAGTTGTCCCCAGACGTCTTCAGTGTGACAGGAAGATTGTTTGTTAACAGTGAAGCTCTGTGAGTCTCTAGACTGATGTAAAACCATTGACTATCAGCAAGATGAGGCCGAAACACCTTGATCATCCCCTGGTGGCGAGTTGCGGCATGGGCCATAAATGCATCCTCCCTTATGTTAATGAATGGGACATAGATAAATAGATTTTTCTCCAAATTTGAAGCAGGTTTTTTTACACTGATGTTTGTCCAAGTGTTTTCTTGTAGTATTTCAATTAGTTGAACCATGAATATAAAAACTACTGTGGCAAAGGCCCACTCTGTCTTCAGGACATGGAAATGTGTCGCTCTACAAAATACTATATACTATATAATAATTGTAATTAGGATTTCCACAATTTTTTTTTTTTGAAATACTGTATTTCAGGCTATGATGTGTTGAGAAACTTGAAGCACAAAGTAAAGAAGCTCTTGAATGTATCACCATGTGTTGTTCATGACAACAGTGAGGTGTAGTAGCGTCATCTGAGAACTTGTGGTTGTCTGTTTTTTTTAACCGTCCATCGATACTTCCCACCTCAGAGGGGAGAAGGCTGAATGTACAAGAAATACAACTACACAAACAGAGGCAGTTGCACAACATTTTCTATTCAATGCATAATATTCAAATTCATATAAATTCATATTTACAATGCACAATATGTGGGTTCTCAGTTCCACATCATATTCTGCAGCGGGGGTGCTTTGAAACACAAATGCATCATTACAAAAACATACACTGTAAATATGCAGTTTTCACAGTATTGATGTATATTTGTAGATTATAGTATATAAAATCATTTCTTTAATTCAGTGTTAGTCATGTTTAAGTTGTTGAAACATACATACTACATATGACACATACATACTACATATGACACACACACACACAATCACACATACCCACACACACCCATTAGAGATGTCATTGGCTAATCTCTCAGTGGAAGAGAAGAACATACATTTTACAGGAAGTGGATTTACTATATCAGCCAATGACTTTGATTCCCACTGTGACTAAATCTTCCATTTGAGTGGGACGACACCAGTTACACAAACACAGGCCAATATACAACAATGATTGAAGGACTGGCTGCTCTGATTCTCCTAACTACATTATGTAAGTATGCAAGTGTAGTTCCTAGCCACTGATGTGGTGGAGATATGGTAAAAACACATTAGCCTGTGATCATTAATTGTTGTTTTTGAAGTGTTTGTTTTTGTCCTGTCGTATATCTCTCTCTGTTTCTCTGTTCTTTAGCTCTACATCAGACTGCGGAGGTTCCTCAGCAGATCCCTTTGATTGTGGCTAACCTTGGTGATAACATCAGTCTGTCATGTTCAGTTCCTGGGAGAGAACGCTGGTTGTTTTTCTGGTACAAGATGAAATTTGGATACATGGTCCAAACACTTGCTAAAGGAGCTTCTTCAGATATAAAGTTTCAAGGACAATTTAACAACTCGAGATTCACAGTCATGCCAGCGGCTGATCTGTATACTCTTACCATAAGAAATATAAGCAAAGACGATGAAGCAACATACTTCTGTCAAGCAGGAGAGCCATATATAATTACTTTTGTTAATGAAACAATTTTGGCTGTGAAAGGTAAAGTAAATTCATTTTACTGTCTTTGTTTGCTATGATGTACTAATTGTAGTTCTTTCATTTTCCTTTTCATCTTGTGATTCACACAGATCATAAAAATCAGCAGAAACACATCTATGTCAAACAAAGTCCGGAGACTGTGTCAGTCCAGCCGGGAAACTCAACGACTCTCGAGTGTTCACTTCTCTCCACGAACAAAGAAAACCTGGACCAGGGTCCAGGTGAACACAGTGTGCACTGGTTCAGAGCCGGATCAGGACGCTCCCATCCCGGCTTCATTTACACTCAGAGCAGCAGGAGAGATGAACAAGAGGAGAAGAACTGCGTCTACAGTCTGTCCAAAACTATACACAACTCCTCAGATGCTGGGACTTACTACTGCGCTGTGGTCACATGTGGAGAGATCCTGTTTGGTGGAGGAACCAAAGTGGAGATGAGTATGTTGTAAAGTTTTAATGAAATCATGATCCATCCATATTTCCTAATTGTTGTGTTAGTTTCTGAGCACTGTGTTGATAATAGAAAAGAAAAGGTTCTTCTTCTCCGTACGGCTACAGGAACTTCCCTTGATGATTCATACACTTCCTTTGACTGATCAGTGTTGGGATCTATTGGATTAGTTTACACAGTTTACAGGCTCAGTGAGGATTATAATGAAATCAATCCTATTTTTGGTGGAGTTTGGCTTCACTTTGCTTCAACTAGCTTCTGTGTTTTGGATTTGCTTGTGTGTGTGCGTGTGTTTTCCTCTCAATTTCTTGTGGTACTATTTGTTTTGCTGAGGCCCTAATTCAATTTCATTATTTGTATAGTGACACATCAGAACACACATTATCTCAAAGCACTTTACAATGTAACACCTAAGACCTTCCAATATTCTAGAGAAACCCAACAGTTCCCAAAAAACAGGTTCTGTGTTGTCGGCCATCTGCCTCGACCGACTGGGGAGAAAAATATCAGACTGGTTGTTGTAATGACAATAGTATGTTATCAAGGTTAATAAATCATAGTAGCACCAGTCAGTAGTAAAAATAACAACCCTGCAGCTCTGGAGAAACAGAACAAGAGAGAGATAGAAAGAGTAAACTCAGTGAAATTAGATGTCTCTGGGATTCTTTCTCATTCCAGGACAACCACTTCCATTGGTCATTGCGCTTGGGACACTGATGCTCTTCTGCATCTTTGTGATTGTTGCTCTATTTCTACTCAGATAGAAAAACCCTGTTTGTGAACATTGCAAAGGTAGGTTATTAAGTAAGTTTCCCAAACCTTACCTAAGTGGTGTAAGTGCCTTATAGCACTAACATATTTAAGCTGTAGTCACTACAAGTTAATAATATACTGCAAGATCAGATATTGTGTTAGAAATAAAGAATAAAGTCAATTCACCACATTTCCTAATTTGATAAAACCAAGTTAAACATTCACTGTTCAGCCTCTTCTTGGCCACTGACCATCAAGACCACCACCAGTATCTACTGTTTAGCACCTATTTGGATCTATATTTCTCTGGATCTGCTAGAAGGTGGCTGAGTTCACAGTGGCCATATTCTGTGTTTTCAGCCTCTCTCTTGATCCTTTGTATCAGGCTGGACACCATATAATGTAACATGTAAAATGATTACTTGGTTGTTGTATTACAGGTCTTACTTATGGAATAACAGGAATTCACCAGAGGACTGTACAAACTCATGCATCAGAAACACTGTCAGACAATAATTTTGATGGAACTCATTGAGAAGATGATGATGGATTAAATCATGTATAATAACAAATGATGTGTGTATGAATTGATTGATTAAATGATTTTTGCAGTCAGGTTTTTGGTAATTGAATAGTTTAGTTAACGTTGGAGAGAGCACTTATCTAAATAATATCCCTTGTCTCATTTATTGTGAGTAACTTGAAATGAAACATGAATAATAATGGAACCTTTTTTTTCATTAAAGAGAAAATTCATGTTCTATGCTCTTTATATTATATTAAATGCAAATGAATTAACTTTGTGATGAATAATCCAATAAAGTTTGATGCTTGGAGGGATCAGAGTTGGTCACTGTTAGAGAAGTCACCTCTCAGAATAATGTGCCCGGCTCCCAAGAATCAATACTCTGACGCCTCAATGTAACTTTGACTCATTTAAATTGTTCTCAATTTGATCTGTTTGATCTGTTTGATCTACATCTCCTGCTCCTCAGAGCAGGAGAAGGAAGGAACTGAAGCCATATAACCAGCTCCTGGTAAATAAAACAAGCAAAAATTATTAAAACATGAAAAAACAAACCAGCAAAGAGATTTATTATAAATCCTTTGGGATGTAATTACCTTGAACTCTCAGGTCTGTTCCTTTTTAAAATATAAAGTTTTTTAAGTGTCTTAGCTGTATCGCTTTGCTTTGCTTCTGCGATATGCAGAACAAATGTTCCCGGCTCTATTCTTGCTGTAATACGAGGATCCACCGTCACAAAGCCACTTGTTTTAATTAAAACATCAGGTAACATTCCAGGAACAACCCTGATCCACAACAAGGTTCCTGAAAACCGTAAACAGAGCAGATATATAAATATATATGTATACAAGCCATATTTGAAATTACTACAAAATGAGGAAAATACTTTGAAATTAGAGTAAATCAAACCTTTCTACATGTACTTACGTCCAACTCTGGGCATCAGCAGGAAATATAATATAAATAAAATAAAGAAATAAATACATTTTATTTGTAAGGCACTCTTCATCCGAAAATCTCAGAGTGCCACAAGTACATTGTTAAAATCAAAGTCCTAAAACTCAACTCAAAGTAAAAACGCCTCCTTGAATAAAAAGGTTTTTAGGCCAGTCTTAAAAGAGTCCAGGGTCTGTGTTGCCCTCAGGTGGTCAGGGAGACCGTTCCATAGGCGGGGCGCTGCTGAGCAAAAGGCCCGGTCGCCCATGGTGCGGAGCTTGGTGTTGGGAACCCGAATGAGCGAGCTACTTGTAGATCTAAGGGTGCGGGTGGAGGTGTGCGGAGTGATGAGGTCTTGTAGGTAAGGAGGTGCATGTCCATTTATGCATTTATGGGTGAGGAGTAGAACTTTGTAGTCAATCCGGGTTGAGACAGGGAGCCAGTGGAGTGAGTGGAGAATTGGTGTTATGTGCTCATATTTACGGACTCTCATCAGGATCCTGGCAGCGCTGTTTTGAATGAATTGCAGTTTTTGGATGTTCTTGCCAGTGATCCCAGTGAAAAGTGAATTGCAGTAGTCCAGTCTAGAGGAGATGAATGCGTGGACGAGCTTCTCTGCATCTGACAGGGTTAAAGTGGGGCGGAGTTTGGAGATGATTTTGAGATGGTAAAAGGAGGTTTTGCACAGGTGTATTATATGGTCATTAAAGGTCAGGTGAGGATCAAACCTAACTCCTAGATTAGTGACTGTGGAGGAGAGGGGTATGACCTGACTGTCGAAGGTGAGCTGAGTTATGGAGGATGACTGAACCTGGTGTGGAGTGCCAACAAGGAGGGCTTCAGTTTTGCCACTGTTTAACTGGAGTAAGTTGCTGCTCATCCATGTCTTAATCTCCCCAAGACAGGCGGTGAGACATGAAATGGCTGCAGAGGGGTTTGGGGCAGTTTTGATGTAAAGCTGTGTGTCGTCATAGCATAACAGTGGAAGGACATCCTATGTTTGCTGATGACACGACTGAGGGGGAGCATGTAAACAATGAAGAGGATGGGGCCGAGGACGGACCCTTGCGGAACACCACAGGAGACAGGGAGCAGTCTGGACTTGCATCTTCCCAGTGAGACATACTCAGTTCTGCCAGAGAGGTAGGACTGAAACCACTTGAGTGCAGAGTCTGATAGTCCAACAGCGTTGTAGAGGCGCTCTAGGAGGAGAGTGTGATCCACTGTGTCAAATGCAGCAGTCAGGTCCAGGAGGATGAGGAGTGAGGGTGATCCTGCATCGGCTGTCATCAGCAGGTCATCCGTAACCCTGAGCAAAGCCGTTTCAGTGCTGTGGGCTGAACGAAATCCTGACTGAAACTTTTCAAAGAAGCTGTTATGTTTGAGGTGGTCCTGAAGTTGAGAAGCGACTACCTTCTCTAACACCTTGGACAGGAAGGCGAGGTTGGAGATAGGCCTGTAATTGGCTAGAACCTCTGGGTCAAAGTTACAAACCTTGGTGATGAAATGATGACCTCACTCACTTTTTTTAACTGAACATCGTCATTTTTAAATATCTGTGGCTACTTCGCTCCCTAACAAGTTGCAACATGGAACTAGTTAGTGGCTGAAAGCTGTGTTTTCCTCTCTGCTGCTCTAGATAACCTGAGGAGGCCTGAATACATTCCTCTAAAATGGTTGATGTTTGCACCCGAAATTAATCAGGACCCAATATCACAACAAACTTTTCACTGCAGGAAAGGAACATGTGAAATTATTCAAATTAACCGTGGACCACAGTGATTATTTCAATGCATTAGTTAAATCTCACTCGTCACATATGTGTGTTTTCACCTTTCATCGCACATCTTTGTCTAATGCAGATGGACACACTCACACAAACAGAGAGGGGGGAGGAGTTTCCGTGGTTTTTGACTGACGTGCTTTGTATTTTTCCACAACTGCAGACAGCTGTATGGCAAACAATTAATATAAAATAAGCATTTTGTATTTCGGATACAATTTACATGTTATGTACATATGCATTTAAAACATGTGCAGCTTTTCATAAAATGCCACACGACAGACACTCAAACACAGGAACTCCTCCATCGGTCTTTGTTAAGGTACATGTCTGCGACAACAAGTAAAACCACAGGCTGCAGCGACACTGACAGAAGGCTGGGCCGTCTCTCTGCCCTGAGACCAACCACTGAGGCTGTTGACTCACCACACACCCGACTATGGGCTTCAAACTGATCTGTAGTGAGGGAAGAGCGTCACACAACTTCAGCAGGCGGATTTTTGTTGAACAAGCTGAAAATGTTTGTGTGTGTGTTCAAATATATTTTCTGCATGTGTATTTTCATTTGTTTCCCCTCGTTGTGGAGATCCTATCATCTGTGCATTTGAATGATAATTGACATTCAGAGAGTTACAGGTTATTGGTAAAGCTTTGAAATTGAGCCCGAGAAATGTGAAAAACATTTTTAAATTTTAAATATTTCATTTTCTAATAATGGCAATGGATTTATAAAAAGTTTTAGTTCTATATAAGTTACGACAGCCTTGATATTTTTTACATATTTTTAAATATAGCAAAAAAGTCTGACATATTTTAAATTTGGGGAAGATATTCTGTTGGTTTGAGTTTTTGACAAAGTACCATTTTGATTGATTTTGATCTTCATATTGTTTTGTTGTGGTGTTTTGATTGAATATTATTTCATTCAGTATTAATTTGTACCTCCTGCCTCTGCATCACTGTCAGCTGATGCACACTGAAACAGAATTTAACAACTGCCGAATTACTCGTTGATAATTTGTCAAAAGTTAATTCAAGATCAAAGCATAAATTTGGCAAGTGTGTGATCATCAACTACTCCTTTAAGTTGATATGATATTAACAAACATAACAATAAAACACTGGTATTCCACTGGACATTTTAATAACAGATATACAAGCAGAACGAGCTCAGCTTCTTGAAACTGAGCGTGAAAAAAGCCCCCTCGTATTCACACCTTTATTCGAAACCTTCACCACAGCAATGCTTAAGTTTCCATTTGGTCTTTGGTGGTGACTGTGCACATGTGTTTCTGTGTCTGTGTCTCATGCATCGTTTTCTGCTATAGTTGTAACACCATAACTTGAAAATATATAATTATTTCTTAGACATGTTTTACAGGTCGTTCCAGTTGTATCATGAATCTCCATTCTTTGGTATTTTTTGATGTTCTACAGTTTGTTGTGTTTTGTGACCTCAATGTGAATGTGTTTCTGAGATACTGTGGCAGTGGAGCTCTGCTTCCTGCTCACAGCCGTCTGTAGAGAATACAGACGATGGACGGTGTGACCACAACCACCCCCCAGCTCAACATGCTGAGCTTGATGTGCTGTGTGGGAGGGTCATCACTGGCTCCTGCAGCGTTTCACTGTGTCAAAGAGCTGCACATATCTTTTTGTCTTTAATTAATTAAATATAAACCGTTTGTAAGATGGTATTTTTTGATTTGAGGACGCAGAATCTTACACTGTAGTTATATATTGTTAAGTGCTCTCAGAATTGATTCAATTTGATCCTCAAAGCTTTGGCATTGAAATGCTTCAGGTTATTGTATTATATATCCCTTTACTTCTTAATATCCTATTAAATCAAAAACATTATTCCAACAGTTATTCAAAGTTACCTGCACTACATGCACTACACTGCACTGCTAAACCTAAACAATAAAGCAGTGTTATTCCACAGGACTTCAATATGCATTTAAAATGACCTTCAGAGAAAATTGGGACGAAATGGTGACGACTTTAAAGCAAAGCATCAAAGTCTTTATAAGGAAGTTGAAAAGTATGAACCGAATTAACTGACAGGAGCAAGATTAAGTTTGTTAGAAGTTATAAATGTCAGTTTCAATACATGTTCTGTTAGTTGCTCAGCCTATATTACAATGTAAGACTGTGGGGGAGTATTCTTGGTTACGTCCCTTAATCACAACCGCTCTGTACATGGACATCTTCCTTGGGCCACACCCCCCCCCCCCCCCTCCCACCACCAACTCTTAATAAAGTTGGTTGAGTAGTCTCATGATGATCCTATTGACAAAGTGCAGAGACAACACAATATCATCTTTTGTGGAAACCAGTCTCGAATTCTGTTTAAACACAATTGTTCAATAGTGAATTAAATGACAAGACAAACACAAATATGTGCTGCATTTGGTCATAATGTGTTGATAATTATGTTATAAGGGAAAATATCTTATACCTAACCCAATGTAATGTATGGGAAGTAATTCTAATCTTTACTTTACGTCATGTTGTGTGACTCTAGTGTCATTTTTAGAAACATGAAACTCGAGGTTGATGTTGTTTGTTTCATGTGTTTTAGATGGAAGGATATCAGATATTATTTCCACTGTGAAAATGAGTGGCCAATCATATTGCTCTCACGTTGTTCCCACCCACTTGATATGATTACATGAAGGAAATCTTCCTGCAGTACATAAGCATCTAAATCAACGACTGTCTGAAGAGGATTAATTAAAATGCTGATCTTATTCCAACTGCTGCTGCTGCTGCTCGGAGCGACGCGTAAGTTAAACTCTCGATTTGAGTTGGAAAATACACAATGTTTTAATTGTTGTTGTTGCGTCAATTCAGCACAGGACATTTATTAGTCTGTCATTATCATTAATCGTTGCTCAATTTCATGTTATTTTTAGGAAGCGCATGCGATCAGATCTTTGAGACAAAGACTGTTGATGTCGGAGATGAAGTGAAGTTGACGTGCAGCCGCCAGAAGTCGGATTTCAGAACCAAAAACCTTTTTTGGATCAGGCTTGTTTCTGGAAACTTGCCTGAAATCATGGGACGAACATTTTCCTTTGATGATGATGTTGTTAATAAGACTCCTCACTTTACAGTCAAACAAGAGCCTGGAAGCTTTGTTCTGTACATTAACAAAGCAGAGCTGAGTGATGCTGGAGGTTACTACTGCATGGAACAATATTACGTTGACATGAAATTATTGAATGGAACATTTCTAAAAATTAAAGGTAAATAAAAAAACACAATTATTTCACATCTTTTAAAAATGCAATTACTTTGCAAACACCAAACAAGAAATTTAATAATTTTATCTTGTCTCTATATTGTCTTTATAAAGAGAATAAATATCCTCTAAATTTACCTCAATGCATATAAGTCAATATTTAACGTTAATTTTTGTGTTTGTATTTCCCAGGACCAGAACCTGATATAACTGCCGTCATTCAGGTCCCTCCATCTGACCCGGTCGGTTCAGGAGACTCTGTGACTCTGCAGTGTTCCGTCCTGTCCGGCTCTGACAACCACACATGTCCAAGATATGACAAGCTGTACTGGTTCAGAGCTGATGAATCTCATCCCAGTTTAGTTTATGTTCATGGCAGTAGTGGTGATGAATGCGAAGGGAGCCTTGAAGTTCACTCATCTCACGGATGTGTCTTCAATTTCTGTAAGAGTTTTAGTTCCTCTGATCTTGGGACTTATTACTGCGCTGTGGTCACATGTGGAGAGATTTTATTTGGACAAGGAATAAAACTGGAAAATGAAGGTAACTGTTTTTTATTGTTAAAGTATCACATTCGTGTGTTTAATTTGGAATCAATAGAATAAATGACTATCACGTATCACAAATTTGTCTCATTTGTTCCTTTTGAATTTAAACATTATTTCAAATCCTAATTAACTTTGACTATTTAATTATTGTGTTTCAGCACTCAACATCTGGAATGTACAGAAGGCCAATACAATTCTGTGTCTGTTAAGTGCTGCATTGGCTATAAGTCTGATTGTTATTGTCGTCCTGATCCAGGAGAAAATGTGTGATTGTTGCAAAGGTGATCAAATATTCTCATATTTTACTTATTTAAAAGTATTAAGCAAAAGATAAATACACAGAATTTACATTAATCATTTGTGAAAATTGACCTGCAGCATCTTTTATCACACAGCTGGAGTTTCTTTACAAACAGAGGCTGCAGCAGTCAGTGGTAATCCGCCAAGTCAGCAGGTAAAGTACATGAGGAAAAGACAGAAACAATTAACAATGGAGCCCAACCTATTTATTGATTCATATATGATCCTGTCACCGACACATCGATTTCTGCATTTGTTGTGGGCCAGTCTGTCTGTGTCAGTCCGACATGGTTCAAATGATCAAATGATAAAAATGATCTGGTGCCGAGTTTGACCTTCAGTTTGACCTCGTTGTCGTTTATCTAAGGACGTAGAAGAAGACGTGTTCAACTTGAGCATATTACATGTCCAAGTTGCACAAAACTAATTGTACAAAACACCTGCCGAATGCGAAGTTAATTAGATTGACGGTTTGCGAGATATATGTTCTACATTATATGTAGATAAATATAAAATATTTTTCTGTTTTTTATTTAACTTCTATGTATTTGTTTGCAATCTTTGTTACCAATTTACAAACACACATTAAGGAAAATATTTAATAAAATCTTTAACATTATATAATATTAGCATCAGCCCTCTCAAATCCACATCAATCAGATGCTTAGTAAAGCATTTGTTTCTTTTCATATGTTAATTTCGAGACATTTTGTTTTTTCCACATTCTTCCCCAGAGACACAAGGACTCATTGGTTTATTCTGCACCAACCTTCAACAAGAGGAAGGCTGGCAAAACAACCGGGAGAAGGAATGTAAAACCTGCAGATGAAGAAACTGTCTACTCTGATGTCAGAGTTTATGCAATAGATTAACAATCCAAACAGTCGTCTTTCTGATTAAATAGCTATTATCATTCATGGCTTGTTGCTCCCTCACTGCTGAACACTCAACTAAATCACCACTGTTTGCTGCTCTGGCTCCTAAACGGTGGAACGAGCTCCCCATCGACATCAGGACATCAGAAAGTCGACACGTCTTCCATCGCAAACTAAAAACACATCTCTTCCAACTTTACCTTGACTAAAAAAAAAAAGAAAAAAACTTCCCTCCAGCACTTTGTAGTTTGGCTTTCTTGAAGAAAATGTTACTTTCTTGATTCTTGTTGTTCTGGGTTCGTAACCTCATGGTTGATGCGCTTATTGTAAATTGCTTTGGATTAATGCGTCAGCTAAATGAAATGTAATATAACTGTGTATTTTTTATTTCTCAGTATTTTTCAAGGTCAATCGTGTTTCTACTCAAACTGGCTTTTTGAAAGATTCAAACATTTACTCCGTCTCATATGCAAATTAAATCTATAAATAAAATGTAGGTTTGTGTTTATTGTTTCAATCTTAACACATACATGCACTGTAAAAAAAATAACATTTGACATTTAAACTAAAAATATTTTATCAATGAACTAAAAATCTTTTTCATATAATGTGAAATTAGTTTTAAGACCTTAATTTGTCTTTTTTTAAATATTTATAGCATAAACTACCTGCAGGGGCATGAAGTTAAGAAATTGAGATTGAATATCTTGGTTCTTTGAAAACAGTCAAAACCATGACAATATTTTTTTGAGGCTCAAACATCAAATTAGTATTCATACTGTTTTATTTTATCACTTATTAGAATTTTACAAATAATTCAAATTTGTTTATACTAACCATGAATCTGTTGGTGCTGTAGAAATTATATTTTCTGTGTCAAAAAAAAACAGTGTAGTACCACCAGAAAATGAGGGGGCAGTGTAGCCAACAGTAAAAACAAGATGACAATAGGACAAGAGGAAGAATTTTCAACAAAATATTAAAGCGTGTCTTTGTCTCAATGTATTTCCTTGTTTCACATCCCACAATATGTTTAGAATGAGTCCAGATCCTCTTCTCTCTGGGTTGCCCTCTCATGGACGTATGTGAGCAGTGACGGTTATAGTTTGAAACGGGCGTTTCTCTTGTTGTACTTGAAGGCAGCACGAAGGAGCCTGATGAAACTGACTCCTCATTCAGAAGGAGAGTTTGTGAAGGAGTCTCTTGTTGCTGCTGTGTGGTGTCGCTTGAAAATCCATCTCATTGGCTTTTACTGATATGACGTATTGACAAAAAATACATCTTTGGCCTTGGAGGAAACAACAGACATAGCAAATATCAGCCAACTATACATTTTTGTTTGTGGGATCACTGTGGTGCTCAGTACAGGGGAGGAATTCCTTTTCTTTGCAAGCCAAACATGTTGCTGCAAGAGGTGAGGACTTGTAGGAGAAAGCTGTGTCCTGCAACAAGCTTTGAGCATCATCATCACTACCATCAGACACCAGAGAGAAGCAGTTGCAGCCAGTGGTTATTGTAATGTGTGCGCTGTAATAAAGTATGGCCCTAAAAGCATGTGATGACATTTAAAATGGGCCTTGATAGGAAAGAGGTTCCACCTGCTGAGGTGGTAAATTAAAAAAAAAGAGATTCTTTTAAACGTAGTGCAGCCCAGCTTCCTGAGATCAAAACAGAGAGAGAGAGAGGATGTGATGCCCCTTAGTCTGAAAACCAAGCCACAATAATGCTGACGTTTCTGTGAATGTGGGTTTATGTGCAACTCTTTGTGTTTCAGATGCAGCATGAAGCCAGAAACAAAACCGAATCTAAAGGAGGAGACAAAATACATGTTGATACAATATCAACTGCAGGGCTTTTGTTTTATATGAAATCTCCCAGTTGATACACTTGAGTTCACCCTTGTAAATAAATCATTGGTTTAACAGTAAACTCAAGATTATTATGCATCAAAAGCAGCACTTGTAGTATTGACAACAATGCTTTTGAAACAGTGACAAACCAGAACATGTTGTTTCATAAATATTATGCTAGTTGTTTGTTGTATTTATAACATTTAGCATTTAACAAACATGCTTGAATGGGTATTCAGAGGATAAACATAATATTAATAAAGGCTGAGAAGACAAAACAATACAAAATAATTAGTTCTAAACTAAATAAATAAAATGAATAAATGGTCAGATATGATACAGATCGTTACAACATGGTCATAACAGTAGACGTGTCTCATTACAACATGTAATCGGAGCACATCTAAGATGTAACAGTCCCCTCCCACTGTCTGCTGTGTGGCTCAGTTCAACTGAATCACCACACAGGGTGAGCTCGTCATCATCCATGACATTTGGATCTGTTGGCCCCGTTTCACTGAAGGTGACTCCTCTGACTTTCTGAATGACTGTCACAAATACCTAAATATGTTTTAATACAGCAAGAAAGAAACAATATATTCAACGATCAACAATATATCTCATCTGTAGATGTATCAAAAGCACAGCCTCAGGCCCACAGAGGGTACAAAGTCTTTATTGTTTTAATTTTACAGCTTGCAACTTTAATGTATTGGTTCACTCTCACTTCTCTCATTTGAGTTACTACCTCAACAAGGAGCCGTCAGTTTGTTTGCTTCTCTGGTTGTGGGATTTGTTCACAAACCTTTGAATCAATTTCCAATACATTTTTTATAATAGACATTTGCCTTCATATTTACAGATATATAACCACCTATAGATTTCTTGGTATCAAACTTCTATGAAATGAACTGCTAGCAGAGACTGTTTAATTGATTTGCAGCTGAAAGTTTCAGCTCTAGAAACCCACCAACAAACTCACTGATGGAAAGATGATAGATATTATTTCCACTGTGGTCGTACATTTAAAATCCAATCAGATTGCTCAGACTCGTTTCCTCCCACTTAATATGATTGCTTTCAGATGAATCATTGTATCGTGCTTTTTCAGAACTCATGTGGAATAACCAGAAAATGTTGAACATATTATATTTCCTGCTGATGCTCAGAGTTGGACGTAAGTACATGTAGAAAGGTTTGATTTAGACTCATTTCAAAGTGGACTTAATTTTGTAGTAATTTAATATATGACTTGTATGCACATATATTTATATATATGCTGTGTTTACTGTGTTTTCAGGATGCATAGACGAGCTGAACTTTGAAAGAAAGACTGTTCGTATCGGAGATCATTTTAACCTGACGTGTATCAGGAGGAATTCGGGAACCTTGATGTGGATCAGGTTTGTTTCTGGAATGTTACCTGAAGTTTTAGGGAAAACAAGTGGCTTTGTGACTGTTGATCCTCGTATTACAGTAAGAATAGAGCCGGGAACATTTGTTCTGTATATCGCAAGAGCAAAGCAAAGCGATACAGCAGTTTACTATTGTATGAAAAGACACTTAGAAAACTTAACATTTTTAAAAGGAACAGTCCTGAGAGTTCAAGGTAATTTCAGCCCAAAGAAATGATAATACATCTGTCTGTTGTTTGTTTTTTTATGTTTAAATTGTTTTTCTATTTTTCTTATTTACCAGGAGCTGGTGCTAAGGCTTCAGTTCCTACATCTCCTGCTCCTCCAGAACACTCTGTGTATCTGCAGTGCTCAGTCCTCTCTGACACTGTGAACAAGAAATGTCCCAAAGAAAAGTGTATGAGCTGTTTCAAAGATGGATCACATACTTTTAATTATAATCGAGGGGACGGTGTTGATGAATATGAAGGGAATCCTGAGAAACTCTCAACAGTGAAATCCAGCTTCTTGAACAACATCAGCTCCTCTGAGGCTGGGACTTATTTCTATGCTTTGGCCACATGTGGAGCGAAAGCTTCTGGAAACGGATCAAAACTCAACACTGAAGGTAATTGCATCATATTTCTTGTGATTGGGACATGAGTATATAAGGTTATGGCATTTTTGTCCATAATTTAACATTGTAACAGCTCATCACAGCTGATGAATTACTTTTAATTACACTTCTACGATTAGTAATTTTAATGTTTGCCCTTTTTCATTTATGTCAGCAGTTAAAACTTGGTATTTGCAGAAGGACAAGGTTGTTATTTTCCTGTTATTTGCTGCTTTGGCTATTTGCCTGGTTATTATAGCCATTCTCGTTTATGCAATCAGGAAAAACAGCAAAACGTCTGACGGTGAGTCACAGCATTCATGCATTGATTTATTGAAACAGTTTTTAAAAAAGGTTGTTTCTCACTAGCATTGTGGTATTTTTTTATAATATAGCTTCAGTTGCTTTGCAAACAAATGCAACAGCCACTGGATATCTGGAAGATCAGCAGGTAAGGTAGATACAGTGAAGTAGAGATTTAGTATTTTTTTTCCCGCTGCTAACATCTGTCATCTCACATTTGTCTGTAATGTTTCCCCAGACGGACGAGGACTCGTTGGTTTATTCTACAGTAAACTTCAAACCTAGAGCAAGGGATCCAAAAACAGCAGAAGAAGAGAGAATCTACTCTGATGTCCGATTCCTTGAAGTCGGATTAATTATCGAAACATTGCATTTTCCAGTTGATGTTCATGTTGTGTGAAAACGCACACCTAGTTTCACCCTTATGTTTACCAGAAAGTGAATCATGATACAAGGTAACTGGTGTTTATCTTTGCTGTGTGAAACAAATAACTGTAAACATTCACTTCATAATAGAGTTTTCATCAAAGTTGTGAACCCTGTCTTTTTGTACATTGTACAGTATTGCTAATGATAATTTACAATATATATATATATATATTTATATATATATATATATATATTTTTTTTTTTACAAAAAAAATCTGTCAACTTCTTACGTGACTCACATCTATGAGTAACTCAGACAGGAAGTGGTGGGTGTGTAGATGTGTTGCTTACTTCTTAATAGACAAGACAAAAATGACCAAAGCGCAACTATTAAAATAATTACTCAGAAAGTAATCATGCTATTTCACTTTTCTTTTTCTATTTTCAATATTACTGACTAAACCTGCTGATATGTTGACACACACACTGTCATCAATACAAATAAATAAAACAAAATCGGTTGTGGTTGGTGTTTACGAAGCACATCCCTCTTAATATTAAATTTAGAGTAATGTCAACACACAAAACTAAAATGGTGAACATAGTAAACATTACGCCTGTTCAACATAAGCATTGCATGTTGGCACCTAAAGCACATGTGTGTGTGCTGTTGGTCATGACTCATAGAAGATTCCAGTGATGTCAGTTCAACCTAGTGAACCCATGACCTTTACATGTACTCGTCTTCATGTTGAGCTCAGCAGATCAAATTGAGAACGATTTAAATGAGTCAAAGTTACATTGAGGCGTCAGAGTATTGACTCTTAGGAGCCGGGCACATTATTCTGAGAGGTGACTTCTGTAACAGAGACCAACTTTGATCCCTCCAAGCATCAAACTTTATTGGATTATTCATTACAAAGTTAATTCATTTGCATTTAATATAATATAAAGAGCATAGAACATGAATTTTCTCTTTAATGAAAATGAAAGTTCCATAAATGATTCATATTTCATCCGGATTTTGAGAAGTTACTCACAATAAATTAGACAAGGGATATTATTAAGATAAGTGTTCTCTCCAACATTAACTAAACTTTTCAATTACCAAAAACGTGACTGCAAAAATCATTTAATCAATCAATTCATGCACACATAAGTTGTTTTTATACATTATTTAATCCATCATCATCTTCTCAATGAGTTGCATCAAAATTATTGTCTGACAGTGTTTCTGATGCTTGAGTATGTACAGTCCTCTGGTGAATTCCTGTTATTCCATCTTGTAGCTTTTCTTGAGTTGAAACCAAGTGCAGCGTAGTTCATTGCCGCTGCGTCACCATCCTGCAAACAATATGATTCAAAGTTATAAATACGTCCTGTAATACCACAACCAAGTAATCGTTTTACATGTTACAATATATGGTGACCAGCTTGGTACAAAGGATCAAGAGAGAGGCTGAAAACACAGAATATGGCCACTGTGAACTCAGCCACCTTCTAGCAGATCCAGAGAACTATAGATCCAAATAGGTGCTAAACAGTAGATACTGGTGGTGGTCTTGATGGTCAGTTGCCAAGAAGAGGTTCACCCTCCTTCTTATTCAGCATGCAAACTTCATTAGAATCAGAATCGACGGAAGTAGTAGACAAGAGTTTGAACCAGATGAGGAAACACTGTTCTTACAGAATGATGTTCATAGACAGTCAAAGACGCTTTGAAGGAAACATATAACAGTGGATGTTTAACTTGGTGTGATTTAATAAGGAAATGTGATGAATTTACTTTATTCTTTATTTTTAACAGAATATCTGATCTTTCAGTATGTTATTAACTTGTAATGACTACAGCCTAATTATTTGTTTGCTTATAGGCTCTTACAACACTTAGCTGAGGTTTGGGTCAGGATGTGGTCTGGTTTGACACAGGGGAAGTCCTCTGCGTTAGTTACACTTAATCAAGATCAAATCACAAAGCTTAACCAAAATTATTTCAATGCCGACTGTGGTTGCAGACATTTCCTTTCTACTTCCGCTGTTAACCATTAGGTCTCAACATGCATTAGATATTTAGATTTTATTTACCGCATCATTTGGTTGATCCTCAGCTGATCCATCAGGATGGGAGGCAGTCGCTGCTCCTGTTTATAAAGGCAAGATAATAATAAAGTGTCTTGACAACTCATTTTACGTGTTATACAATGTTAATGCCAGTAGATGTCGCTCTGGTAACAGCATCTCGGACTAAAACAAATTGTGTCTGTCACACCTCCCCCCCATGTTCATAACAAAGTGCTGTCTATACAGTTTATGGGTTTCAGGAAGCCCAGGGAAAGCTCCTCGACATTCAACTAGCTGCATACCTGAATAATATGACTCCTTCCAGGCGTAAACGTGAAGCTATTCATGTAAAAACCATGAAATTAGATCTTAATTATAACTTCACAACCATTTTTTACAAAAACTGGCATTAAAAGAACAAAAATGGTACCGGCTTACGTGATAATCCATGTGCACATAATGAACCAACCTTTGCAATGTTCGCAAACAGTCTTTTTCTTTCTGAAGAGAATTAGAGCAACAATCGCAATGATGCAGCAGAGCATCAGTGTCCCAAGCGCAATGATCAATGGAAGTTGTTCTTGTCCTGGAATGAGACAGAATCCCAGAGACATTTCATTACAGTGAGTTTACTCTTTCTATCTCTCTCTCGTTCTGCTTCTCCAGAGCTGCAGGGTTTGTTATTTTTTCCTACTGACTGGTGCTGCTATGATTGATAAACCTTGATTACACACTAGTGTCATTACAAAAAACAGTCGGTCAAGGCAGATGGCCGACAACGCAGAGCCTGGTTTTGGGGAACTGTTGGGTTTCTCTAGAATATTGGAAGGTCTTAGGTGTTGCCATGTAAAGTGCTTTGAGTTAATGTGTGTTGTGATTGATAATTAAATTGAATTAAAGCCTCAACAAAACAAATAGTACCACAGCAAATTGAGAGGAAAACGCGCACAGGCACACACAAGCAAATCAAAAACAGAGAAGTTAGTTGAAGCAAAGTGAAGCCAAATTCAACCCAAAATAGGATTGATTTCATTGTAATCCTCACTGAGCCTGTAAACTGTGTAAACTAATCCAATAGATCCCAACACTGAGCAGTCAAAGCAAGTGTATGAATCATCAAGGAAAGTTCCTGTTGACGGAGAAGAAGAACCTTCTCTTTTCTATCATCAAAACAGTGCTCAGAAACTAACACAACAATTAGGAAATATAGATTTATCTTGATTTCATTAAAACTTTACAACATACTCATCTCCACTTTGGTTCCTCCACCAAACAGGATCTCTCCACATGTGACCACAGCACAGTAGTAAGTCCCAGCATCTGAGGAGTTGTGTATAGTTTTGGACAGACTGTAGACGCAGCTCTTCTCCTCTTGTTCATCTCTCCTGCTGCTCTGAGTCTAAATGAAGCCGGGATGGGAGCGTCCTGATCCGGCTCTGAACCAGTGCACACTGTGTTCACCTGGACACGGGACCAGCTTTTCTTTGTTCGTGGAGAGAAGTGAACACTCGAGAGTCGTTG
Organism: Limanda limanda; assembly: GCF_963576545.1. NCBI lineage: Eukaryota > Metazoa > Chordata > Actinopteri > Pleuronectiformes > Pleuronectidae > Limanda > Limanda limanda. The sequence goes on along the minus strand of NC_083645.1, from coordinate 21,577,391 downwards.
AGTTTCCTGACTGGACTGACACAGTCTCCGGACTTTGTTTGACATAGATGTGTTTCTCCTGATTTTTGTGATCTGTGTGAATCACAAGATGAAAAGGAAAATGAAAGAACTACAATTTAGTACATCATAGCAAACAAAGACAGTAAAATGAACTTACTTTACCTTTCACAGCCAAAATTGTGCCATTAAAAAAGGTAATTATATATGGCTCTCCTGCTTGACAGAAGTATGTTGCTTCATCGTCTTCGCTAATATTTCTTATGGTAAGAGTATGCAGATCACCCTCGTGCATGACTGTGAATCTCGGGTTGTCAAATTGTCCTTGAAGATTTATTTTTGGAGAAGCTCCTTTAGCAAGTGTTTGGACCATGTATCCAAATTTCATCTTGTACCAGAAAAACAACCAGGCTTCTTTCCCAGGAACTGGACATGTCAGATTGATGTTATCACCGAGGTTAGCCACAATCAAAGGGATCTGCTGAGGAACCTCCGCAGTCTGATGTAGAGCTAAAGAACAAAGAAACAGAGAGAGTTATACGACAGGACAAAAACAAACACTTCAAAAACAACAATTAATGATCACAGGCTATTGTGTTTTTACCATATTTCCATCACATCAGTGGCTAGAATCTACACTTACATACTTACATAATGTGGTTAGGAGAATCAGAGCAGACAGTCCTTCAATCATTGTTGTATATTGGCCTGTGTTTGCGTAACTGGTGTCGTCCCACTCAAATGGAAGATTTAGTCACAGTGGAAATCATAGTGATTGGCTGATATAGTAAATCCACTACCAATATAGGTTCTTCTTTTCCACTAAGAGATTGGCCAATGACACTTTCTCTCTCTCTAATGTGTGTGTGTGTGTGTGTGTGTGTGTGTGTGTGTGTGTGTGTGTGTGTGTGTGTGTGTGTGTGTATATGTAAACGTATATATACCCACACATATGTATATGTTTCAACAACTTAAACATGGCTCTAACACCGAATTATATAAATGATTAAATGAACTATAATATACAAATATACATCAATACTGTGAAAACTGCATATTTAAAGTGTATGTTTTTTGTCATGATTCATTCGTGTAGCACATGGTCATGATTTGAATTAATTTTAGAAATAAGTTTATCATAAACTGTAGATAGACAGTTGTAGCTTTTATTCATTTTATATTTTCAACAATTATAACATGTAACTGTCACTTTTACAGTATCATGTTAATTTCACTTTACAATAATGTTTAAACGATTCATTCCAGGGCTCACACATGTCAAGCTGCTTAGGTTAAGTGCTACTTGTGTATATATTTGAGATACAGTACTTATATCAGCCTTATTTCATGTTATTTGATAACACTATTTTTATACATCTATATTAACCAAATATTTTTATGATTTCTATTTTCTCATAAAATGTTGCTTGCATACATTTGATGCACTAGTAAAATATTATAATATGATAATTTTTCCACCTCTGCTGTGTAAGGGACATTTAAGGGCCTATAGGGTTTATCTTGAGTCATTTGTCAAATGACGTGTTGCTAAATCCCTCTCTGCTAATTCAGAAGTTCTTCAGTCGGTGAAACTGGATCCATCAACAGTTAAAACAACATTCAGCCATTCAAGAGAAAAATGTAAATCTCTGCCACGCTCCTGTAAACTGTGCAGTGATGTGAAACTTCTCTAAATTACAAAAAGATAATTCATTGGATTACAACCAGGTCTATGAAAAACATTTGATATGCAATGATCACTTAACATTTGTGCTGGAGCATTTACGATCAGACTCCTCTGCTGAAGAATCACCAAGTTCCCAAGCAGGAGCCTCTCTGAGGTGTGATGTGTCGATTGACAGTTTAAGAATCAGACCACAACAAGTGCTCAGATTACGCTGTTTCAAATCTACTCACCATCACAAGATGTTTCGGGATCTTTTTGATGTCAGTCAATGGTTTAACATCAGTCTAGACTCACAGAGCTTCACTGTTAACAATCTTCCTGTCACATTGAAGACGTCTGGGGACAACTCAGGTGTCAGGTCATGTCAGACAACATAGACTAAATGTTGAGATTGAACTTTGTGCTTTGATGATAAAAGCACAACGTATACATGTCTGTTGCTGGGCCTTACCACTTAAAAGCAGATATATCATCTCATCTCAGCACTAAGACATAAGTAGGACACATTACATGTACCGCTGGGCTGGACTATCACATTTCATTCTGGCTTTTCTCTGAAAATACAAATTTAAAAAAGCACTGATGTAAGATGATGATGATCAAATAATCTGTAATAATGAATTGGGTAAAGAAAAGCCAACTTTATAATGGAAGTAAGATCAAAGTGTTTACTCTCAATTCTCTCTGCAATTTTATATTGTCCTAAAGGGACAGCGAGGTATCTCCAACCATCTCTTTACGAGCCAAAATTGGTTTATTTCTTAAATTATCCTAGAATTATTAATACATTTATTATTACGTAACAATATTTCCCAATTCAGTAATTACATATAAATCTGTATGTGTCAGTATGGACATCTGACCTGAGCCCATCAGGACCCATCTGGACACAATAGTTCCGGACGGATTCAGACACAAATTTAGAAATGATTTTTAGGTTAATGTTGGGGGGTCTCACACAAACTACTGTACTCATTCACAAATATCATTCTGTCTTATATTCACTGTCATTTTGTTCCTCACATATGGTTATTTGCATTCTAATGTAAGATTAATTTCTCCTACATGTGCCATTATTCTGTTTCAAATATAATATCTCTGTGGCAGAGAGATCAGTGTTGTGTGTATGATTGTAAATAAGAAAGATCATGATTGTGCATGTAAGAGAGTATACTAGTGTTTGTGTCAGAGTATAGTGGTGCATGTCTGAGATTATGATATTAAGTGGAAGAGCAATTATGAATAATCTCTCTTGGAAGTGTGTGGGAGAGAGAATGATGGTACATGTGAGAGAGTATAGTAGTGTGTGTGTGTGTGTGAGAGAGAGTATACTGGTGTGTGTGAGACCAAGTATTAACTCTCTTTCATGCGGCCTCTCATACTTTCTCTTCCACACACACATGCATATGGTGATAAACAATGCTAAATGGAAAACTGTGGTTGTGTGAGGTGTGAATCTTTGTGCTGTCTTGCCTTCAGCTGACATTTTTATAATAGTAGCCGATTGTCGAAAACGCTTTAAACAAGAAATCGGTTTTAAGTGACTATTTCTTACAAGCACACATCCGGGAAAGCAGACCTCAAAGGAGACCGGTGTGGCTAAATTTAGAGGCTTCTTGTACCTAGTCACGTATCCTGTTGATGCATGCGATGATCAATTCTGAGTAAACGTGCTCGGTGGTCTGTCGGAGCAGAGCAGTAGCCAACCACAGCCTACATCACAGCTCAGCTACTGCAGCACACTTTGTTGTTTCACAGGCACTGATGTGCAAATACTATGTGCTGTGGTACAAACAAATGACAAGACTTTTGTTGGTTTAACGAGAAGTAAGAAATTAAATATATAAAGCACGTATTTTTATGTGTTCACAATGTTTCATTATGTCATTATGTATAAAAAGCCTCAAAAGGCTCATTTATTTCATTGCTACTCTATGTGCTGTAGTTGAACCAATCCCACGACACTTAAAGAGATGGTTGGAGAGATACCACACTGTCCCTGCTGCAAAAAGATGATATTTAAAATTGCAGAGAGAATTGAGAGTAAACACTCTGATCTTACTTCCAAGATAAAGTTGGCTTTTCTTTACCCAATTCATTATTACAAATCATTTGATCATCATCATCTCACATCAGTGGTTTGTGAAATTTGTATTTTCAGAGAAAAGCCAGAATGAAATGTGATAGTCCGGCCCAGCTATACATGTATTGTTTAGTGTCCTACTTATGTCTTAGTGCTGAGATGAGATGACACATCTGCTTTTTAAGTGGTAAGGCCCAGCAACAGACATGTATACGTTGTGCTTTTATCATCAAAGCACAACGTTGGCTACATAATGACCTTTATAGATGTGAGGAGGAAAGAGTCTCACAGTTCATTCTATTTCATTTCAATGTCAACATTTAGTTTTGATTTTCTGTCCTGTGGAAAGACAATTCTGTTTAGTCAACATATGACCTGACACCTGAGTTGTCCCCAGACGTCTTCAGCGTGACAGGAAGATTGTTTGTTAACAGTGAAGCTCTGTGAGTCGAGACTCGAGACTGATGTAAAACCATTGACTGACATCAAGATAAGGCCGAAACACCTTGATCATCCCCTGGTGGCGGGTTGCGGCATGGGCCATAAATGCAGCCTCCCTTATGTTAATGAATGGGACATAGATAAATAGATTTTTCTCCAAATTTGAAGTAGGTTTTTTACACTGATGTTTGTCCAAGAGCGATTTTTCTTTCTTGTAGTATTTCAATTAGTTGAACCATGAATATAAAAACTACTGTGGCAAAGGCCCACTCTGTCTTCAGGACATGGAAATGTGTCGCTCTACAAAATACTATATACTATATAATAATTGTAATTTGAAACTATTTTGAAATACTGTATTTCAGGCTATGATGGGTTGAGAAACTTGAAGCACAAAGTAAAGAAGCTCTTGAATGTTTCACCATGTGTTGTTCATGACAACAGTGAGGTGTAGTAGCGTGATCTGAGAACTTGTGGTTGTCTGGTTTTTTTAACCGTCCATCGATACTTCGCACCTCAGAGGGGAGAAGGCTGAATGTACAAGAAATACCAAAGAGAGGCAGTTGCACAACATTTTCTATTCAATGCATAATATTCAAATTCATATAAATTCATATTAACAATGCACAATATGTGGGTTTTCAGTTCCACATCATATTCTGCAGAGGGGGTGCTTTGAAACACAAATGCATCAATACAAAAACATACACTGTAAATATGCAGTTTTCACAGTATTGATGTATATTTGTAGATTATAGTATATATAATAATTTCTTTAATTCAGTGTTAGTCATCTTTAAGTTGTTGAAACATACATACTACATATATGTGTGTGTGTGAGTATATATATACACACACACACACACACAATCACACATAACCACACACACCCATTAGAGATGTCATTGGCTAATCTCTCAGTGGAAGAGAAGAACATACATTTTACAGGAAGTGGATTTACTATATCAGCCAATGACTTTGATTCCCACTGTGACTAAATCTTCCATTTGAGTAGGACGACACCAGTTACACAAACACAGGCCAATATACAACAATGATCGGAGGACTCTCTGCTCTGATTCTCTTAACTACATTATGTAAGTATGTTAGTGTAGTTTCTAGCCACTGATGTGATGGAAATATGGTAAAAACATTTGTGCCTGTGATATTTAATTGTTATTTTTGAAGTGTTTGTTTTTGTCCTGTCGTATATCTCTCACTGTTTCTCTGTTCTTTAGCTCTACATCAGACTGCGGAGGTTCCTCAGCAGATCCCTTTGATTGTGGCTAACCTCGGTGATAACATCAGTCTGACATGTCCAGATCCTGGGAAAGAAGCCTGGTTGTTTTTCTGGTACAAGATGAAATTTGGATACATGGTCCAAACACTTGCTAAAGGAGCTTCTCCAGATATAAAGCTTCAAGGACAATTTGACAACCAGAGATTCACAGTCAGGAAAGCGGGTGAACTGCATATTCTTAACATAAGAAATATAAGCAAAGACGATGAAGCAACATACTTCTGTCAAGCAGGAGTGCCATTTACAATTACTTTTGTTAATGGCACAATTTTGGCTGTGAAAGGTAAAGTAAGTTCATATTAGGGTCTTTGTTTGTTATGATGTACTCAATTGTAGTTCTTTCATTTTCCTTTTCATCTTGTGATTCACACAGATCATCAAAATCAGCAGAAACACATCAATGTCAAACAAAGTCCGGTGACTGTGTCAGTCCAGCCGGGAAACTCAACGACTCTCGAGTGTTCACTTCTCTCCACGAACAAAGAAAACCTGGTCAAGGGTCCAGGTGAACACAGTGTGCACTGGTTCAGAGCCGGATCAGGACGCTCCCATCCCGGCTTCATTTACACTCAGAGCAGCAGGAGAGATGAAAACAAGAGGAGAAGAGCTGCGTCTACAGTCTGTCCAAAACTATACACAACTCCTCAGATGCTGGGACTTACTACTGCGCTGTGGTCACATGTGGAGAGATCCTGTTTGGTGGAGGAACCAAAGTGGAGATGAGTATGTTGTAAAGTTTTAATGAAATCAAGATACATCTATGTTTCTTAATTGTTCTGTTAGTTTCTGAGCACTGTGTTGATGATAGAAAAAAGAAGGTTCTTCTTCTCCGTACGGCTACAGGAACTTTCCTTAATGATTCATACACTTGCTTTGACTGCTCAGTGTTGGGATCTATTGGATTAGTTTACACACTTTTCAGGCTCAGTGAGTATTATAATGGAATGCATCCTATTTTGGGTGGAGTTTGGCTTCACTTTGCTTCAACTAAAGTCTCTGTTTGATATTAGCGTGTGTGTGTGTGTGTGTGTGTGTGTGTGTGTGTGTGTGTGTGTGTGGGTGTGTGTGTGTGCGCGCGCGTTTACCTCTCAATATCCTTTGGTACTATTTGTTTTGTTGAGGCCCTAATTCAATTTAATTATTTGTATAAAAAACTAACTATTATTGGGGCCAAAAGTAGCAGAACCAGACTCTGCGTTGTCGACCATCTGCCTCTACTGACTGGGGAGACAAATATCAGACTGGTTGTTATTATGAAAATAGTGTGTTATCAAGTGTTATCAATCATAGCAGCACTAGTCCAATGTTATTTGTCCAATGACGTGTTGCTAAATCCCTCTCTGCTAATTCAGAAGGTCTTCAGTCTTTGAAACAGGATCCATCAACAATTAAAACAACAGGAGGAGAGAAATCCCTAATCTCTGCCACGCTCCTGTAAACTGTGCAGTGGTGTGAAAATTCTCTAAATTACAAAAGAAATAATTCATTGGATTACAACCAGATCTATAAAAATTCGGTTGTCAAATATCATGATATAAGGCTGATATAAGTACTGTATCTCAAAAATATTATTACGTAGCATTTGACCTAAGCAGCTCGACATGTGTGAGTCCTGGAAATAATTTTTTAAACATTATTGTAAAGTGAAATTAACATGATACTGTAAATGTGTTGAACTTACTTTTGCACATGTACATATTTAGAAATCATTGTGAATTAACAGTAACATGTTATAATTGTTGATAATATAAAATGAATAAAAGCTACAACTGTCTATCTACAGTTTATGATAAAGTTATTTCTACAATTAATTCAAATCATGACCATGGGCTTAGCAACACAAATGAATCATGACATAAACATACATTTTAAATATGCAGTTTTCACAGTATTGATGTATATTACAATATTCTATTGTAAATAATCATTTATATAATTCAGTGTTAGAGTCATGTTTAAGTTGTTGAAATACATATGGAACAAAATCAGTTATGCAAACACAGGCCCATATACAACAATGATCGAAGGACTCTTTGCTCTGATTCTCCTAACCACATTATGTAAGTATGTAAGTGTAGTTTCTAGCCACTGATGTGGTGGAAATATGGTAAAAACTCATGAGCCTGTGATAATTAATTGTTGTTTTTGAAGTGTTTGTTTTTGTCCTGTCGTATATCTCTCACTGTTTCTCTGTTCTTTAGCTCTACATCAGACTGCGGAGGTTCCTCAGCAGATCCCTTTGATTGTGACTAACCTCGGTGATAACATCAGTCTGACATGTTCAGTTCCTGGGAAAGAAGCCCCGATGTTTTTCTGGTAAAAGATGAAATTTGGATACATGGTCCAAACACTTGCTAAAGGAGCTTCTACAGATATAAAGCTTCAAGGACAATTTGACAACCCGAGATTCACAGTCATGCCCGAGGGTGATCTGCATATTCTTACCATAAGGAATATAAGCAAAGACGATGAGGCAACATACTTCTGTCAAGCAGGAGAGCCATATATAATTACTTTTGTTAATGGCACAATGTTGGCTGTGAAAGGTAAAGTAAGTTCATTTTAGTGTCTTTGTTTGCTATGATGTACTCAATTGTAGTTCTTTAATTTTCCTTTTCATGCTGTGATTCACACAGATCATACAAATCAGCAGAAACACATCTATGTTAAACAAAGTCCGGAGACTGTGTCAGTCCAGCCGGGAAACTCAACGACTCTCGAGTGTTCACTTCTCTCCACGAACAAAGAAAACCTGGTCCAGTGTCCAGGTGAACACAGTGTGCACTGGTTCAGAGCCGGATCAGGACGCTCCCATCCCGGCCTCATTTACACTCAGAGCAGCAGGAGAGATGAACAAGAGGAGAAGAGCTGCGTCTACAGTCTGTCCAAAACTATACACAACTCCTCAGATGCTGGGACTTACTACTGCGCTGTGGTCACACGTGGAGAGATCCTGTTTGGTGAAGGAACCAAAGTGGAGATGAGTATGTTGTAAATTTTAATGAAATCATGATCCATCCATATTTCCTAATTGTTGTGTTAGTTTCTGAGCACTGTGTTGATGATAGAAAAGAGAAGGTTCTTCTTCTCCGTACGGCCCTTGATGATTCATACACTTGCTTTGACTGCTCAGTGTTGGGATCTATTAGATTAGTTCACACAGTCTACAGGCTCAGTGAGGATTATAATGGAATGCATCCTATTTTGGGTGGAGTTTGGCTTCACTTTACTTCAACTAATGTCTCTGTTTGATATTAGCTTTTGTGTGTGTGTGTGTGTGTGTGTGTGTGTGTGTGTGTGTGTGTGTGTGTGTGTGTGTGTGTGTGTGCGCGTTTACCTCTCAATATCCTGTGGTACTATTTGTGGAATCATCCTCTTTTGGGTGGAGTTTGGCTTCACTTTGCTTTAACTAACAACTTTTCCTCTAAATTTCCTTTGGTACTATTTATTTTGTTGAGGCCCTAATTCAATTTAATTATTTGTATAGTGACACATCAGAACACACATTATCTCAAAGCACTTTACATGGCAACACCTAAGACCTTCCAATATTCTAGAGAAACCCAACAGTTCCTAAAAACCAGGCCCTGTGTTGTCGGCCATCTGCCTCGACCGAGGAGAAAAATATCAGACTGGTTGTTGTAATGAAAATAGTGTGTTATCAAGGTTTATCAATCATAGCAGCACCAGTCAGTAGGAAAAATAACAACCCTGCATCTCTGGAGAAGCAGAACAAGAGAGAGATAGAAAGAGTAAACTCAGTGAAATGAAATGTCTCTGGGATTCTTTCTCATTCCAGGACAAGAACAACTTCCATTGGTTATTGCGCTTGGGACACTGATGCTCTCCTGCATCTTTGTGATTGTTGCTCTATTTCTACTCAGATAGAAAAAGACTGTTTGTGAACATTGCAAAGGTAGGTTATTAAGTAAGTTTCCCAAACCTTAGCTAAGTGGTGTAAGTGCCTAATACCACTAACATATTTAAGCTGTAGTCACTACATGTTAATAATATACTGCAAGATCAGGTGTTAGAAATAAAGAATTAAGTCGATTCATTTCCTTATTAAACATCCACTGTTCAGCCTCTTCTTGGCTACCGACCATCAAGACCACCACCAGTATCTACTGTTTAGCACCTATTTGGATCTAAAGTTCTCTGGATCTGCCAGAAGGTGGCTGAGTTCACAGTGGCCATATTCTGTGTTTTCAGCCTCTATCTTGATCCTTTGTATCAGGCTGGACACCTTATTTTGTAACATGTAAAACAATTATTTGGTTGTGGTATTACAGGTCTTACTTATAACTTTGAATTATATTATTTGCAGGATGGTGACGCAGCGGCAATGAACTACGCTGCACTTGGTTTCAACTCAAGAAAAGCTACAAGATGGAATAACAGGAATTCACCAGAGGACTGTACATACTCAAGCATCAGAAACACTGTCAGGCAATAATTTTGATGCAACTCATTGAGAAGATGATGATGGATTAAATCATGTATAATAACAAATGATGTGAATTGATTGATTAAATGATTTTTGCAGTCAGGTTTTCGGTAATTGAATAGTTTAGTTAACGTTGGAGAGAGCACTTCTCTTAATAATATCCCTTGACTAATTCATTGTGAGTAACTTGAAAAGAAAAATAATTAATAATGATGGAACCTTTTTTTTCATTAAAGAGAAAATTAATTGTCTATGCTCTTTATATTATATTTAATGCAAATGAATTAACTTTGTGATGAATAATCCAATAAAGTTTGATGCTTGGAGGGATCAGAGTAGGTCTCTGTTAGAGAAGTCACCTCTCAGAATAATGTGCCCGGCTCCTAAGAATCAATACTCTGACGCCTCAATGTAACTTTGACTCACTTAAGTCGTTCTCAATTTGATCTGTTTGATCTGGTTCCTGATCTGGTTGATCCTGATCTGTTTGATCTGGTTCCTACATCTCTTGTTCTGAGGAGCAGGAGATGTAGGAACTGAAGGCATATCACCAGCTCCTGGTAAATAAAACAAGCAAAAATTATTAAATAATTTAAAAAACAGCAAAGAGATTTATTATCATTTCTTTGGGCTGTAATTACCTTGAACTCTCAGGTCTGTTCCTTTTAAAAATATAAAGTTTTCTAAGTGTCTTAGCTGTATCTTTTCTTTGCTTCTGCGATGTTCCCGGTGTAACAGGCCATAGTATACCCCCCGGCCGGACTATACCAGGGGTTAAAGTGGCCTAGGCTAGATTATACCCCGGGTATATTATGGCCTAGGCCAATTTATACCCCGGGGTATATTATGGCCTAGGCCAATTTATACCCCTCAGGCCAGATTATACCCCCATGATATCAGTAGTGTTGAATGATATACACAATAATTACTTAATTTTTCAACATTTTATTGGGGGTTCAGCTTTGACAGGTACATTAAGGGAGAAAGCTAACTAACTTAAATCTTAAAACTCTAAATTTCTTTTTTGCTTTTGTGTCGGTGATCAAAGGCACGCTTCTGGGGTCTCATTTATAACAGAGTGCGTAGGATTCATACTAAAAGTGTACGTATGTACAATAGCCGGAAATGGCGTAGGCAAAAGATAATTCTGATTTATAAAACCGTGCACCTGCTCACCTGAACGCAATGTTCGCTTTATAAATCACAGTCCACCTGGAAGCGTTCGTACGTGGATCTGCCTCCAAATCCGCCCTCCACACGCCCACTTTCAACCATGAATGGTCAATGCAAAGCACGGCATTAATATTATTTGGTGCTGCTGACCAATGGGTTTCCACCGTGAGTCCTGACGGAGTCAGCGCATCAAGCGATGTGAAGAGGAAGTGAAACTTTCTGACACTGACACCGAGGTGTCTGTTAGTGAAGTGGAGGTGAAGAGCGACTTTATGGGACAGCAGTGATGTCACTAATAAAGAAAATACTATGAAACTCTGCCGCTGCTGCTGTGGATAACACACTGTGTGAGATCAGACATCACTGAACCCTCGCTTCCTCCTTGTCCTTCCACTCACATGCACACATCGAGCAGATCCTTGCTCCACTGATTCCCTCACATCAGTGGATCCTCACCTCCTCTGGGATATTATTTGGAAAGTTTCTTAATTTGTTGTAAGTGATCTCCAGTGCGCTCTGTGCAATGGGTTCTGCGCTCTTTCCCATCTCCAAAACGTTCGTACGCATGGGTCAGAGTTTGCGTGGAAATACGCAAAATTCTCCCGTCAAGTTTGTTTTTATAAATCCCAACGTTGGCGTGAGAGGTGGCGTACGCACGTTTCAGGCCCGTTTTGTGCGTACGCAACGGTTATAAATGAGACCCTGGTTCCAATTCCAATTAATGCAGTGTAAATTATCATTAAAATATAAGAGAATATCAAGCCTAGATTTTGAAGATTCAAATTCTTTGATAGCACAATACAACTACTATGCCTACCTGACCTTAGAGCTAAATTAACCACATATCCACCATGTATAGTTTTGCCTAGGCCATGGGGTATACTCTGGCCTGGAGGGGTATAGTATGGCCTAGGCTGTTTTACACCCCAGGGTATAGTTTGGCCTAGGCCAGTTTATCCCCCGGGGTATACTCTGGCCCGGGCCAAAGTATACCCGGGTTTAATTTGGGCGGGGGTTAATTTGGCCTGTTACACCTGTTCTATTGTTGCTGTAATACGAGGATCCACAGTCACAAAGCCACATTTCCCTAAAACATCAGGTAACATTCCAGGAACAACCCTGATCCACAACAAGGTTCCCGAAAACCTTCTGATACACGTCAGGTTAAAATGATCTCCGATACGAACAGTCTTTGTTTCAAAGCTCAGCTCGTCTATGCATCCTGAAAACACAGTTAACAGAGCAGATATAGAAATATATATGTATACAAGCCATATTTAAAATTACTACAAAATGAGGAAAATACTTTGAAATTAGAGTAAATCAAACCTTTCTACATGTACTTACGTCCAACTCTGGGCATCAGCAGGAAATATAATATGTTCAACATTTTCTTGTTATTCCACATGAGTTCTGAAAAGCACGATACAATAATTCATCTGAAAGCAATCATATTAAGTGGGAGGAAACAAGTCTGAGCAATCTGATTGGCTTGTAAATGTACGACCACAGTGGAAATAATATCTATCATCTTTCCATCAGCGAGTTTGTTGTCGGGTCATTATATATCAGTAAATATAAAGGCAAATGTCTCTTGTAAAAAATGATATATATATATATATATATATATATATATATATATATATTATATGTTGCAATGAGACATGTCTACTCTGTTATGACCATGTTGTAACTATCTGTATCATTTTGAATTTATTAATTCATTTTTTTTATTTATTTTAGAACTAATTATTTTGTGTTGTTTTTCTTCTCAGTCTTTAATGATATTATGTTTATCCTCTGATTACCCATTCAAGTATGTTTGTTACATTCCACATGTTAGAAATAAATCAAACAACTTGCACAATATTTATGAAACAACATGTTCTGGTTTGTCACTGTTTCAAAAGGGTTAAGTGGGTTAAGGACTCAAGTGTATCAACTGGGAGATTTCATATCAAACAAAAGCCCTGCAGTTGATATTGTATCAACATGTATTTTGTCTCCTCCTTTAGTTTCAGTTTTGTTACTGGCGTCATGCTGCATCTGAAACACAAAGTGTTGCACATAAACCCACATTCACAGAAACTTCAGCATTATTGTGGCTGGGTTTTCTTAGGGGCATCACATCCGCTCTATCTCTCTGTTTTGATCTCAGGAAGCTGGGCTGCACTACGTTTAAACAATTCTCTTTTTTGTTATGTTCCATCTCAACCTCTTTCCTATTACGGCCCATTTTAAAGTTCATAACATGCTTTTAGGGCCATACTTGATAACAGCGCACACATCAAACTAACCACTGGCTGTAACTGCTTCTATCTGGTGTCTGATGGTAGTGATGATGATACTCAAAGGTTGTAGCAGGACACAGCTTTCTCCTACAAGTCCTCACCTCTTGCAGCAACATGTTTGGCTTGCAAAGAAAACGAATTCCTCCCCTGTACTGAGCACTGCAGTGATCCCACAAACAAAAGTTCATAGTTGGCTGATATTTGTTATGTCTGTTGTTTCCTCCGAGGCCAAAGATGGATTTTTTGTCAATACGTCATATCAGTAAAAGCCAAAGAGATGGATTTTCAAGCGACACCACACAGCGGCAACAAGAGACTCCTTCACAAACTGAAACCGTCACTGCTCACATACGTCCATGAGAGGGCAACCCAGAGAGAAGAGGTTCTGGACTCCTTGTAAACATATTGTGGGATGTTAAAGTCTTTTTACAGTGCATTTTACCTATTAAGATTTGAAACATAAACACAAACATAAATTTTAGTTATAGATTTAATTTGCATATGAGAAAGTGGGAATGATTGAATCTTTCAAAAAGTCAGTGTGAGTAGAAGCACGGTTGACCTTGAAAAATGGAAAATGGTGAGACATTTTTATTACACAGTTCTGTCGGGTGTCATCAAAGTCAGTTGCAAATGTGTTTTTATGAAAATATTGTTGTGCAATAGGAGTAGACTTGACGTTGGCTAATTATTAATAATCATGAAATATGATTATTAAAATAATAAAAGATTATTTATTAGAAATAATTAAAAATGATAAGGCCATAACCTATCGTAGAGGGGCACCACCCTGGTTTCCAGGGACCAACGAGTCAAACTATAATTATCAGTCTCATAATGATAAATGTCAAATTAATAATGTCAATATTTTAATATTAACGATTACTTAATAAACAGTGAAGGCTTCTAAGTTCGAGCACAGGCAATCATAATCCAGCTGTATTCACACACTTATGCACAAATAATCACAGACTACAGATACTTTAATTACAAAAGCATTTATTAAAAAGGGGAAATAAAGTTATAATGTTATTCAATGATTCATCATTTTAACAAGCTCCGATATTTCATGTGTGTGTGTGTGTGTGTGTGTGTGAGAGAGAGAGAGAGAGAGAAAGAAGGGGGCGTGGCGATGACGCAGTAACGTCGTGACGTCACATCTAAGATGGAGGCAGACAATGACTCAAGGAGTCATTAGCTTAAAACTCTCAAAATGGCCGCTTTGGAAGTTAGATCCAGAATAGGAGGAGAGAGAGAGAGAGAAGGCGTGGCAATAATAGACTCAAGATGGTGGTTTAACTTAACGTTATCCAAAATGGAGAATATGTTAATGACCATGTGGCCTGAACTCACAATGGTGGTCGCCAGATGAATTACACAAAGGAAATTTCAGACAAAGAGAATTCTTATCTCTCCTTGGCTTTGGGGGGCCGAATGGTTTCCAGATGTGTTCAGCCTCTCTAAGTATAGATTTAACTATGTGACATGAACTGTATTATAAATACAGATCGGAACGTGTGTAACAGGTTCAGGAGAAGAGAGGGAGAGAGTGAAGAGAGAGAGAAAACATGCAAGGAGGAGTTCAAAGAAGCTCTTAAAAACACGCCGGAGATAGGTCAACAGTGATTTAACCACTCAGCCCTCAAGCGAACGTTGTGGGCTGAGGTTCTGATCGATAAAATCACTGCAGACTCACACAGACGTTAACAGTGCGGCCGGAAGCGCTCCTCGCGGCCCTATTCACTGTAACACAAAACATTTCCGTCAAACCGGAAACCGGAAGTAGCGGCTCGGAGTAGCCAGCTAAAACAATGGAACACGGAGGTTCCACCAACAAAAATACACTCAAGTATTAAATCAATACGCTACGTATTAAACTAACATCTGCCCAGATAATCAAGTCTCTTACTGTACCACCCTTGCGGTGTGCCTGCGCCTCGGCGCGAATGTGTCGGGGGCCAGTGAATCACGTGGTCTCTCTCACGAGCGGAGCTCCGGAGCTCGGCCGCTGGACCGGAAAAGGGAGCGGATTCCCCGTGCTCCTTGACGGAATGAAACTTCGTCTTTCTTCTGTAACAGCGGAGACCGTGCTGTTTCACAGGAACGGAGTGGATTGCCTCTTACTCCTCAGCGGGATGAACGTCGCGCTTCTGCAGGGAACGGCTTTGTGGAAGCCGTTTGTGGATCGTTGAAAAAGAAAAAGTCTGTGGAAGTGTCCGTCCAGCGGGTGCTTCCTGTTTCGGTCTTTCAAGTTAAAACAGCAAAGAGTCCTATCAAAATAAAACTTCGACTGAGATAAAAGAAGAAAATGAAACGACTTAAAATAAAATGATATTAAACAAACATCTAATCGCCTCCTTAGTTACTGAGTCGTATGGTTAGACCTCTTGAGGTCAAAAGACAACTTGAGCAGCGTGGAAAAGAGACAGATTTCTGTGAGGTCCCTTGCTTTATACCACCTGAGGACTTCCTGCTTCCTCAGGAAGTGGTCATAGGGTTCAGTTGGCTCTCAGCCAATGAGAATGTCAGGGTCCCGACCTTAGTGGGCGGGGATTCGACCTCAGTGGGCGTTTCAGAGTCTCATTTGGGTTTTTGCAGAGGGGCCTGCAACATCTCCCCACCAGGGCCTGCTGAGGGGGGGCACAGTGGGGGTTCAGGAGATGCTTCCCCCACCAAGGCGAGGCTCCAGGTTGTCTAGAGAAGGTGTGAATTAAGAGTGACACTGGTTGAACTGGTTTCAGCTGGGCCTTGTAGGCCTCAAGTATTTATAACCCATTGTTTGACGCTCAGCACTCAGGACTCTTCCCAACAATATTATTTAATACGATCCAAATATTGTTATTAACATCAGATGTGACATTTTATGTGAATGACTGTTCTTTTGACAATGTTCAAGCCATGAATGATAATATATCTTAAATCAGAAAGTCAAATGTTTGGATTGTTAATCTTTCGCATAAGCTCTGACACCAGAGTAGACCGTTTCTTCATCTGCAGGTTTTACATTTCCTCTCCCGGTTGTTTTGCCAGCCTTCCTCCTGCTGAAAGTTGGTGCAGAATAAACCAATGAGTCCTCGTGTCTCTGGGGAAGAATGTGGAAAAAACAAAATGTCTTGAAATTAACGTATGAAAAGAAACCAATGCTTTACTAACCATCCTGACTGATATGGATTTGATGGGGCTGGTGCAAATATTATATAATATTAAAGATTTTATTAAAGATATCCTTAATGTGGGTGTGTAAATTTGTAACAATGATAACAAACAAAATATAGAAGTTAAATTTAAATAGAATTTAAAAAATGTAAAATTACATATAATGTAGAACATATACCCGCAAACCGTCCTTCTAATCAACTTCACATTTGGTGTCTGTATTGTAAAATGCCCAAAGAAGTGCAGTGCTGAGTTTTGTGCAACTTGGACATGTGATATGCTCAATAATAAAAAGATTTAATGGCAGTGAGCCCTCAGTATATGGAACAAGTCTTCTACGTCCTCAGATAAACGACAGCAGTGGTCGACAACGAGGTCAAACTGAAGGTCAAACTCTGCACCAGATCATTTTGATCATTTGATCATTTGAACCATGTCGGACTGACACAGACAGACTGTCCCACAACAAATGCAGATACCGATGTGTCGGTGACAGGATCATATATAAATCAAAAAAAGGTTGGGCTCTATTATAAATTGTTTCTGTCTTTTCATCATGTACTTTACCTGCTGACTTGGCAGATTACCACCGACTGCTGCAGCCTCTGTTTGTAAAGAATCTCCAGCTGTGTGATAAAAGATAAAAGATGCTGCAGGTCAATTTACACAAAGGAGTAATTTAAATTCTTTGTATGTATTTTTTGCTAAATACTTTTGATCATGTAAAATATGAGAATATTTGATCACCTTTGCAACAATCACACATTTTCTTCTTGAACAGGACGACAGTAACAATCAGACTTAAAGCCAATGCAGCACTTAACAGATACAGAACTGTATTGGCCTTCTGTACATTCCAGATGTTGAGTGCTGAAACACAATAGTTAAATAATCTAAGTTAATTAGGATTTGAAATAATGTTTAAATTCAAAAGGAACAAATTTGACAAATTTGTGATACATGATAAAAATGTATTCTATTGATTCCAAATTAACACACGAATGTGATATTTTAACAATAAAAACAGTTACCTTCATTTTTCAGTTTTATTCCTTGTCCAAATAAAATCTCTCCACATGTGACCACAGCGCAGTAATAAGTCCCAAGATCAGAGGAACTAAAACTCTTACAGAAATTGAAGACACATCTGTGGGGTGAGTGATCTTCAAGGCTCCCGTCACATTCATCACCACTACTGCCATGAACATAAACTAAACTGGGATGAGATTCATCAGCTCTGAACCAGTACAGCTTGTCATATCTTGGACATGTGTGGTTGTCAGCGTCGGACAGGACGGAACACTGCAGAGTCACAGAGTCTCCTGAACCGACTGGGTCAGATGGAGGGACCTGAATGACAGCAGTTATATCAGGTTCTGGTCCTGGGAAATACAAACATAAAAATGAACATTAAATACATTTACTTCTATGAATTGAGGTTAATTGAGAAGATACTTATTCTCTTCATAAAGACAATATAGAGACAATATTATATCACTGCTTGTAAGTTGTGTTTGGTTTTTGCAAAGTTATTGTATTTTTAAAGGATGTGAAATGTTTGTGTTTTTTTATTTACCTTTAACTTTCAGAAATGTTCCATTCAATAATTTCATGTCAAGTGCATTTTGTTCCATGCAGTAGTAAACTCCAGCATCACTCCGCTCTGTTTTGTTAATGTACAGAACAAAGCTTCCAGGCTCTTGTTTGACTGTAAAGTGAGGAGTCTTATTAACATGATCATCATCGAAGGAATGTGTTCCTCCCAAGAATTCAGGCAAGTTTCCAGAAACAAGCCGGATCCAAAAAAGTTTGGCTCCGAAATTCGTCTTCTGGCGGCTGCACGTCAACTTCACTTCATTTCCGACATCAACAGTCTTTGTCTCAAAGATCTGCTGGCATGCACTTCCTAAAAATGTTATTAAATAGAGCAACAATTTATGATAATGACAGACCAATAAATGTCCTGTGCTGAATTGACGCAAGAACAACAATTAAAACATCCCGTATATTCCAAATAAAATCTACAGATAGACTTACGCGTCGCTCCGAGCAGCAGCAGTTGGAATAAGATCAGCATTTTAATGAATCCTCTTCAGACAGTCGTTGATTTAGATGCTTATATACTGCAGGAAGATTTCCTTCATGTAATCATGTCAAGTGGGTGGAAACAACGTGAGAGCAATATGATTGGCCTCTCATTTTCACAGCGGAAATAATATCTGATATCTTTCCATCTAAAACATATGAAACAACCGACAGCAACCTCAAGTTTCATGTTTCAAAAAATGACACTAGAGTTACACAACATGATGTAAAGTAAACACAATAACCTCCCACACATTACATGGGGTCAAGTATGAGAGAACTTCCCTAAACATAATTATCAACACATTATGACCAAATGCAGCACATATTTGTGTTTGTCATCTCATTTAATTCACTATTGAGCTATTGTGTTTAAACAGAATTCGAAACTGGTTTCCACAAACAGTTAAAAAGACGACCTCGGTCAAGGATGTTGTGTTGTCTTTGCTGTTTGTCAACAGGATCACCATAAAACTACTCAACCAACTTTATTAAGAGTTGGGGAGCGGGGGGGGGCATGGCCCAAGGAAAATGTCCATGTACAGATTGGTTGTGATTAAGGGACGTAACCAAGAATACTCCCCCACAGTCTCTCATTGTAATATAGGCTGGGCACCTAACTGATCATGTATCGAACCTGACATTTATAACTTCTAACAAACTTAATCTAGCTCCTGTTGGTTAATTCGGTTCATACTTTTCAACTTCCTTATAAAGACTTTGATGCTTTGCTTTAAAGTCGTCACCATTTTGTCCAATTTTCTCTGAACATCATTTTAAATGCATATTTAAGTCCTGTGGAAAAACACTGTTTTATTGTTATGTTTCTGCACAAGTGATGAACCAGTTTTTAATTTAGAGTAATTACTTTAATTTTCCAACAATTTCAAACATCTTGTCAACTCCACAGGTTTAGCAGGATGTAGTGCATGTAGTGCAGGTAACTTTGAATAACTGTTGGAATAATGTATTTTATTTAATAGGATATTAAGAAGTAAAGTGATATAGAAAACAATAACCTGAAGCATTTCAATGCCAAAGCTGTGAAACCCGAATCAATTCTGACAGCACTTAACAATATATAACTGCAGTGTAAGATTCTGCGTCCTCAAATAAAAAAATACCATCTTACAAACGGTTTATATTTAATTAATTCAAGACAAAAAGATATGTGCAGCTCTTTGACACAGTGAAACGCTGCAGGAGCCAGTGATGACCCTCCCACACAGCACATCAAGCACAGCATGTTGAGCTGGGGGGTGGTTGTGGTCACACCGTCCATCGTCTGTATTCTCTACAGACGGCTGTGAGCAGGAAGCTGAGCAAATAACACATCTGAATTCCCCCCCCCCCCTTCCTATTAAAACCAATGCGTTTGCAAACAGCTACTTAATTCTATCAGATTTATGGAGTAACATTAGCATAAATTTAGTCGGTTTTGCTGATGCTGCAAATGTAAGTAAAAAATTCACAGATAATAAGATTGTCCCTAAAAGCTTCACTACGTCACAAACTTGAAATTTTTCAGTCTGCTGCTTGGAGCTGGTTGGGTAGTGTAGTGGAAAATTCTACTGTTCCTGTAGTGCCTGTAAACACAACACAGGTTCAAATGTATCTGATCATAAGTTCTTCTATTTTCATCTGCATCAAGTGACCCGGGTTCATATGAGTCATTAAATGTGTGTTTGTTCCCGAAACTTTCTCTAAAAATCTATTGTTGGAGATCGTGTCTAGACACTGTCTAGTAAAAGTTCCTGTTTCAAATGCTGTATCTTAACTTTCTTTATGATGTTATTGATGCTGTGATCAGATGATCTGCCTGTCCACGTGTGCTGTTCATGTGTTTGTGTAAAGTCCCTCTGAGTGTTTTGAGGAACTTGGGGGGGCTTCATAACTGCCATTTCCTGAGAGACTCATTGCACTCTCAAGCAGACAGCCTTGCTCTCAGTTTGATTGTGTCCGGAGCTTCGTTAATAAAAGACAGACTAGCTGTTTGTTTGATTCACTCTTTATTCCTGATGACGACGTAAAATTGCCATAACAGTAGGATGAAGTTAGTTTATAAGAACTTGGGGGAAATCATTAACCTGTTGCACTGGGAAACTAAAAGAGTGCTAGGACAGCATTTAGTGTACCTCCAGTGTGGCTAATGCCATGTCACAATGTTTATTGGTGAACGTGAAAATAAAATAGCCTGGTTCGCTCACTTATCCAGATCTACAGCAGAATGTGTTGGGTTCTTCCTTGGGTCTTGCCTCTTCAAAAAATGTACTGGATATTGATTCAAAGTTCGTGAACAAATCCCACAACCAGAGAAGCAAACAAACGAACGGCTCCTTGGCGCCGGTAGTAACTCAAATGAGAGAAGTGAGAGTGAACCAAAACATTAAAGTTGCAAAAAAAGGTTGAAAGTTGTAAAAATGAAAACAATTAAATACTTTATACCCTCTGTGGGGATGAGGCTGTGCCTTTGATACATCTACTGATGAGATATATTGTTGATTGCTGAATATATTGTTTCTTTCTTGCTGTATTAAAACATATTTATTTATTTGTGACAGTTATTCAGAAAGTCAGAGGAGTCACCTTCAATGAAACGGGGCCAAAAGATCCAAATGTCATGGATGATGACGAGCTCACCCTGTGTGGGGATTCAGTTGAACTGAGCCACACAGCAGACAGAGGGAGGGGACTGAAGACGCTTCTAGTGTGACGACCATGATGTAACTATCTGTATCATATATCTGACCATTTATTCCTTTTATTTATTTAGTTTAGAACTAATTATTTTGTCTGTTTTTCTTCTCAGCCTTTATTGATATTATGTTTATCCCTGAATACTCCTTCAACCATGTTTGTTAAATGCTAAATGTTAGAAATAAACAAACAAATATTTATGAAACAACATGTTCTGGTTTGTGACTTTTTCAAAAGCATTACTTTGACACTAAAGTTGTTCTTTATACTACAAGTGTTGCTTTTGATGCATAATAATCTTAAGGTTGCTGTTAAACCAATGATATATTTACAACGGTGAACTCAAGTGTATCAACTAGGAGATTTCATATAAAACAAAAGCCCTGCAGTTGATATTGTATCAAGATGTATTTTTTTCTCCTCCTTTAGATTCAGTTTTGTTTCTGGCTTCATGCTGCATCTGAAACACAAAGAGTTGCACATAAACCCACATTCACGGAAACGTCAGCATTATTGTGGCTTGGTTTTCAGACTAAGGGGCATCACATCCGCTCTCTCTCTCTGTTTTGATCTCAGGAAGCTGGGCTGCACTAGATTTAAACAAAGCTTTTTTTTTTTTAAAACACCACCCGAGCAAGTTGAAACCTCTTTCCTATCAAGGCCCATTTTAAAGTTCATCAAATGCTTTTAGGGCCATACTTGATAACAGCGCACACATCACACTAACCACTGGCTGTAACTGCTTCTATCTGGTGTCTAATGGTAGTGTTGATGATACTCAAAGCTTGTTGCAGGACACAGCTTTCTCCTACAAGTCCTCACCTCTTGCAGCAGCATGTTTGGCTTGTACAAAAAATGTCATTCCTCCCCTGTACTGAGCACCAGTGATCCCACAAACAAAAGTTCATAGTTGGCTGGTATTTGCTGTTTTTTCCTGTGAGGCCAAAGATGCATTTTTGGTCAATACATCATATCAGACAAAGCCAATGAGATGGATTTTCAAGCGACACCACACAGCAGCAACAAGAGACTCCTTCACAAAGTCTCCTTCTGAATGAGGATTCGGTTTAATCAGGCTCCTTCGTGCTGCCTTCAAGTACAAAAAGAGAAACGTCCATTTCAAACTGTCACCGTCACTGCTCACATACGTCCATGAGAGGGCAACCCAGGGAGAAGAGGTTCTGGCCTCATTCTAAACATATTGTGGGATGTTGTAGACAAATTAAAGTCAAAAAAATAATTTCACTTTATATGAAAAAGATTTTTAGTTTATTGATAAAATATATTTAGTTTTAATGTCAAATGTTATTATAGATTCATTTTTTTACGATGCATTTTATTTATTAAGATTAAAACAATAAACACAAACAAACATTTGATTTAAAGATTTAATTTGCATGAGACAGTGTGAAAGTTTGAATCTTTCAAAAAGCCAGTTTGAGTAGAATCACAATTGACCTTGAAAAATAAAAAATGCTGAGAAATTTTAATTACACAGTTCTGTCGGGTCACACCAAAAGCAGTTGCAAATGTGTTTTTATACAAATATTATTTAATACGATCCAAATATTGTTCTTAACATCAGAAGTACTAACTTGATCCCTTTTCCCGGAGTTTCTGTGCCTTAGCGCCCGCGGATGCAGGGCCACAGCTGTGGCCGCACCATGGATTATGATTGTGGATCGCGTGTCGGAGGTCGCAATGGTGGATCCAGTGGTGGATTCTGTATCGTGCCAGCTGATCGTCGTTGTAATGGAGGATCCTTTGTCGCGTTGGCATCGGATGATGAGGGACCACGACCGAGGCGGCAGCTGATAATGGATTCTAACTGGCGGCGGTGGACAATGACTGTGGATTATAGTGGATCTCATCCTGATGCTGGATCGTGGTCTTGCTGCTGGCCAGAGACTGTGATTGCAGCGGGACTGCCTGACACATAGTATTGAAAAATGTTTAGCCTAATGGATGCTGCTAAAAATCCTGATGATGTTTTCTTACACCTGACATCTATTGCACTTCTGTCCGTCCTGAGAGAGGGATCCCTCACATGTGGCTCTCTCTGAGGTTTCTACATATTTTTACCTGTGAAAAGGGTTTTTAGTAGTTTTTCCTTACTCTTGTTGAGGGTTAAGGACAGAGGATGTCACACAATGTTAAAGCCCCATGAGACGAATTGTTATTTGTGAATGTGGGCTATACAAATAAAACTTGATTGATTGATTGATGTGACACTTTATGTGAATCATTGTTCTTTTGACAATATTCAAGCCATGAATGATTATAGCTCTTTAATCAGAAAGTCGACTGTTAATCTATCGCATAAGCTCTGACATCAGAGAAGACCGTTTCTCCATATGCAGGTTTTACATTTCTTCTCCCGGTTGTTTTGCCCGCCTACCTCCTGCTGAAGGTTGCTGTAGTATACACCAATGAGTCCTCGTGTCTCTGGGGAAGCATGTGGAAAAAAACAAAATGTCTTGAAAATCACATATGAAAGAAAGCAATGCTGTACTAAGTAGCGTGAACTATATGGATTTTTAGCTGATGCTAATGTTATATAATATAAAATATATTTTCAAAGATTTTCCTTAACGTGTGTGTGTGTAAATTGGTAACAACGATAACAAACAAATACATAGAAGTTAAATTAATAAAAAAATGTATAACATATATTTTGCAAACCGTCCATATAATCAACTTCACATTTGGCGTGCGTATTGTAAAATGCCCACAGAAGTGTTTTTGTGCAACTTGGACATGTGATATGCTCAATAATAAAAATATTTAATGGCAGTGAGCCTTCAGTATGTGGAGCAAGTTGAACACGTCTTCTTCTTCGTCCTCAGATAAACGACAGCAGTGGTCGACAACGAGGTCAAACTGAAGGTCAAACTCGGCTCCAGATCATTTGATCATTTGAACCATGTCGGACTGACACAGACAGACTGTCCAGCAACAAATACAGAAATCGATGTGTCGGTGACAGGATCATATGTGAATCAATAAATAGTTTCGGCTCCATTATTAATTGTTTCTGTCTTTTCATCATGTACCTTACCTGCTGACTTGGCAGATTACCAACGACTGCTGCAGCCTCTGTTTGTAAAGAAACTCCAGCTGTGTGATAAAATATCAAATATGCTGCAGGTCAATTTACACAAAGGAGTAATTTAAATTCTGTGTATTTATATTTTGCTAAATACTTTTAAATTAGTAAAATATGAGAATATTTGATCACCTTTGCAACAATCACACATTTTCTCCTGGATCAGGACGACAATAACAATCAGACTTATAGCCAATGCAGCACTTAACAGACACAGAACTGTATTGGCCTTCATTACATTCCAGATGTTGAGTGCTGAAACACAAGAATTAAATAATCAAAGTTAATTAGGATTTGAAATAATGTTTAATTTCAGATGGAACAAATGTGACAAATTTCTTATACATGATAGTAATTTATTCTATTGATTCCAAATTAAACACACAAATGTGATATTTTAACAATTAAAACAGTTACCTTCATTTTCCAGTTTTATTCCTTGTCCAAATAAAATCTCTCCACATGTGACCACAGCGCAGTAATAAGTCCCAGAATCAGAGGAACTAAAACTCTTACAGAAATTGAAGACACATCTGTGGGGTGAGTGATCTTCAAGGCTCCCGTCACATTCATCACCACTACTGCCATGAACATAAACTAAACTGGGATGAGATTCATCAGCTCTGAACCAGTACAGCTTGTCATATGTTGGACATGTGTGGTTGTCAGCGTCGGACAGGACGGAACACTGCAGAGTCACAGAGTCTCCTGAACCGACTGGGTCAGATGGAGGGACCTGAATGACGGCAGTTATATCAGGTTCTGGTCCTGGGAAATACAAACACAAAAATGAACAAGCTCTAATGAAAAGAAAACAAGTTAAATACATTGACTTATATGCATTAAAGTAAATTGAAAAGATGTTTATTCTCTTTATAAAGACAATAAAGAGAAAATATTAAATTACTTATAAGTTGTGTTTGGTGTTTGCAAAGTTATTGTATTTTTAAAAGATGTGAAATGTTTGTGTTTTTTTATTTACCTTTAATTTTCAGGAATGTTCCATTCAATAATTTCATGTCAAGTACATTTTGTTCCATGCAGTAGTAACCTCCAGCATCACTCGGCTCTGCTTTGTTAATGTACAGAACACAGCTTCGAGGCTCTTGTTTGACTGTAAAGTGAGGAGTCTCATTAACACTATCATCATCGAAGGAATGTGCTCCTCCCAAGAATTCAGGCAAGTTTCCAGAAACAAGCCTTATCCAAAAAAGTTTGGCTCCGAAATTCGTTATCTGGCGGCTGCACGTCAACTTCACTTCATCTCTGACATCAACAGTCTTTGTCTCAAAGATCTGACCAAATGTGCTTCCTAAAAATAAAATTAAATAGAACAACGATTAATGATAATGACAGACTAATACATTTGCTGTGCTGATTTGACGCAAGAACAACAATTAAAACATCCCGTATTTTCCAAATAAAATCTAGAGATTGACTTACGCGTCGCTCCGAGCAGCAGCAGCAGTTGGAATAAGATCAGCATTTTAATGAATCCTCTTCAGACAGTCGTTGATTTAGATGTTTATATACTGCAGGAAGATTTCCTTCATGTAATCATATCAAGTGGGTGGGAACAACGTAAGAGCAATATGATTGGCCTCTCATTTTCACAGAGGAAATAATATCTGATATCTTTCCATCTAAAACACATGAAACAACCAACAGCAAACTCAAGTTTCTTGTTTCTAAAAATTACACTAGAGTAACACAACATTATGTAGAGTACACACAATAACCTCCTACACATTACATGTGGTCAAATATAAGATATTTTCCCTTATAACACAATTAACAACAGATTATAACTAAATGCAGGAGATATTTCTGTTTGTCATCTCATTTAATTCACTATTGAAATATTTCATTTAAACAGAATTCCAGACTGGTTTCTACAAACAGTAAAAAAGACCGACTTTGGTCAAGGATGTTGTGTTTTCTTTGCTGTTTGTCAACAGGAACATCATAAGACTGCTAAACCAACTTCATTAAGAGTTGGTGGTGGTGGTTACATTGTAATATAGGCTGGGCAACTAACAGAACATGTGTCGAAACTGACATTTATAACTTCTAACAAACTTAATCTTGCTCCTGTCGATTAATTCAGTTCATACTTTTCAACTTCCTTATAAAGACTTTGATGCTTTGCTTTAAAGTCGTCACCATTTTGTCCAATTTTCTCTGAACGTCATTTTAAATGCATATTGAAGTCCTGTGGAAAAACACTGTTTTATTGTTATGTTTCTGCACAAGTGATGAACCAGTTATGAGTTTAGAATAACTAATTACTTTAATTTTCCTACAATTACAAACATCTTATCAACTCCACAGGTTTAGCAGGATGTAGTGCAGGTAACTTTGAATAACTCATGGAATAATGTTTTTGATTTGATAGGATATTAAGAAGCAAAGGGATATTGAATACAATAACCTGAAGCATTTCAATGCCAAAGCTGTGAAACCCGAATCAATTCTGACAGCACTTAACAATATATAACTACAGTGTAAGATTCTGCGTCCTCAAATAAAAAAATACCATCTTACAAACGGTTTATATTTAATTAATTCAAGACAAAAATATGTGTGCAGCTCTTTGACACAGTGAAACGCTGCAGGAGCCAGTGATGACCCTCCCACACAGCACATCAAGCACAGCATGTTGAGCTGGGGGATGGTTGTGGTCACACCGTCCATCGTCTGTATTCTCTGCAGACGGCTGTGAGCAGGAAGCTGAGCAAATAACACATCTGAATTCCCCCCCCCCCTTCCTATTAAAACCAATGCGTTTGCAAACAGCTACTTAATTCTATCAGATTTATGGAGTAACATTAGCATAAATTTAGTCGGTTTTGCTGATGCTGCAAATGTAAGTAAAAAATTCACAGATAATAAGATTGTCTCTAAAAGCTTCACTACGTCACAAACTTGACATTTTTCAGTCTGCTGCTTGGAGCTGGTTGGGTAGTGTAGTGGAAAATTCTACTGTTCCTGTAGTGCCTGTAAACACAACACAGGTTCAAATGTATCTGATCATAAGTTCTTCTATTTTCATCTGCATCAAGTGACCCGGGTTCATATGAGTCATTAAATGTGTGTTTGTTCCCGAAACTTTCTCTAAAAATCTATCGTTGGAGATTGTGTCTAGACACTGTCTAGTCAAAGTTCCTGTTTCAAATGCTGTATCTTAACTTTATTTATGATGTTATTGATGCTGTGATCAGATGATCTGCCTGTCCACGTGTGCTGTTCATGTGTTTGTGTAAAGTCCCTCTGAGTGTTTTGAGGAACTTGGGGGGGCTTCATAACTGCCATTTCCTGAGAGACTCATTGCACTCTCAAGCAGACAGCCTTGCTCTCAGTTTGATTGTGTCCGGAGCTTCGTTAATAAAAGACAGACTAGCTGTTTGTTTGATTCACTCTTTATTCCTGATGACGACGTAAAATTGCCATAACAGTAGGATGAAGTTAGTTTATTAGAACTTGGGGGAAATCATTAACCTGTTGCACTGGGAAACTAAAAGAGTGCTAGGACAGCATTAAGTGTACCTCCAGTGTGGCTAATGCCATGTCACAATGTTTATTGGTGAACGTGAAAATAAAACAGCCTGGTTCGCTCACTTATCCAGATCTACAGCAGAATGTGTTGGGTTCTTCCTTGGGTCTTGCCTCTTCAAAAAATGTACTGGATATTGATTCAAAGTTTGTGAACAAATCCCACAACCAGAGAAGCAAACAAACTAACGGCTCCTTGGCGCAGGTAGTAACTCAAATGAGAGAAGTGAGGGTGAACATTAAACTTTATTAATTTATTTATTTATTTTAGAACTAATTATTGTTTTTCTTCTCAGCCTTTATTGATATTATGTGTATCCCCTGAATACCCATTCAAGCATGTTTGTTAAATGCTAAATGTAAGAAATAAAACAAACAAATATTTATGAAACAACATGTTCTGGTTTGTCACTGTTTCAAAAGCATTACTTTGACACTAAAGTTGTTCTTAATACTACAAGTGTTGCTTTTGATGCATAATAATCTTAAGGTTACTGTTAAACCAATGATATATTTACAAGGGTGGACTCAAGTGTATGAACTGTGAGATTTCATATAAAACAAAAGCCCTGCAGTTGATATTGTATCAACATGTATTTTTTCTCCTCCTTTAGATTCAGTTTTGTTTCTGGCTTCATGCTGCATCTGAAACACAAAGAGTTGCACATAAACCCACATTCACGGAAACGTCAACATTATTGTGGCTTGGTTTTCAAACTAAGGGGCATCACATCCTCTCTCTCTCTGTTTTGATCTCAGGAAGCTGGGCTGCACTAGGTTTAAAATAATCTCTTTTTTTAAATACACCACCTCAGCAGAGTGGAGCCTCTTTCCTATTGTAACCCTTGGTTACACTAGAATAAGTGTTAGTCTGTTAGTCTGGACCAGGATAGGAGATTCTAGGTAAGTAGGAGCCCTGGAGTTGAGAATCAATAATGAGAAATACAAAAACACAATTTCTTTAAATGAACTTATATTTAAACATAAAAGCAATTCAACTTGGCTTGACAATAGAACACATCATAAATTTTCCCCAAAATAATCAGAAATAAATAAAAGAAAAGTGTGCACATAAAGGTCAGTCAGTCAAGTCTTAAATGTCAGTCTGTAGAATGTTGTTGGGTCCAATCCGTCTTTTTACAGGGTCTGTCCTACCACACTGTGGAGTGAAGAATAAGAAAGTCCAATTCCTTCAGAAAGATCGTAGGGTAGCTCGCCACCAGTTAACTGGAATCTTCGGGAAAATCAATCTTGATGTCCTCGCTGGCACCGGATAATTATTTTCTTCAGAATCAAAAAAACCTGACCTATAAACAGGTCACACATGTATATCGATTGTATCAATACAACTTCAATTCTCAAAGATCAAACTCAATGCTTAAATTAAATTATAATACTATAAGGTTCAAGTATTAATATGAAAACAGAATCACATTGACTTAACACATTCATTCATACACATATTATCAGTCCTATGTAAGACACATGACTACATGCTAATACTGAAGCTCAATGAGTAGAAACTCCACAGCTATTAGACAAGAGTAAATTAACATGAAGTAGGGCTTCAAATCTGCACTAATAACCTCTATACTTAACATAGCTAGCAAGGTAGCTTTTAACATACAATACACATTTATCATAAACAGTTCTGAGGTAACAGAATTGTGATTAGCTCACAACTATATCCCAGATCCTACATGCTCACGCTATTAGCGAAAGTGAATGGAGTTTTACATGTTAGCCGTTAGCTTAGCGGCTAGCGGACTTTTTTTCACTCGGTGATTTACTATATTTCTCAACTAAATCAGCAGCTACGGATGTCGTACTACTCACCGTTGATCAGTAAGAGTCCCTGCACCTTTCAACAGGTCAGCAGGATTACTTTACTCATCTACACAGATTACGATCTGACCAAAACCGAGAGCATGCGTGTAGCTCGAGTGATCTAAAATGGCGGACCGGATGTAGACAGGTGATGACACTCAACACAGGCTGGGTGAGTTAGATGACTGGTACCTCCCCCTACTGGCTAGAAAACGTAACAGCAAGTCTACATTCTCCCTTTCTCTCAATATGTGTTCACTGGTTTTATAATGTGGGCTACATCTTCCCCCCCTAAACTCATGCACGTCCCGTTGCATGGCAGTGGTTGGGCAATTACTGCTTGATGGGACTGCCCAGAGTGGAAGTGCTCAGTCTCACTTAAAACATCAGTAAATGCTGTGGTTAGACCCTGGAACAGAGACTGCACAACAGCTATCAATGGGTTTCCAGGTTTCACATACTGGAGTCTGCTAGGCTGCTGCCTATTCCTAACTGAACGTCGGGCAGAACTAGGCTGATTGTCACTGCAAGGCTGCGACTGGTTTTCTGACTCTTGATCACAAGGCTCAAGGATGCAAGGCTTATCTACTAAGTCCGTCTCAGCCTGGCCCTTCCCCCCAATAGTGTCATACAAGTTAGTAATAACTGGAGGACTCTCAGTTCTTAAATCATGGCAGTCACTCAGAGACACAACCCTTTCAGTCAATAGTTCTACTGGTGGGATTCTGTCAAGGAGTAAGTGGTCATTGTCATTATCGTTAGACAATGCAAGTGTCTCTGGGCTTGGGACAACACCAGGTAAGTCATTCAAATGGGCAGTCTCTGAAATGGGTTCAGTATCTTGTGAAGTCACAGGAGTCGCAACAGGAAAATAGTACTCTGAAGGCTCAGCATGGGGTGTATCATGCACCTCAGACATAACCGGACCTGATTGCACTGAAACATTATTGACTGCTGAGAACCTGGAGATCTCGGCACTGGGGGATTCACTGAACCAACATGTTCCATCCTCGTCCTCTTCTGGGAACTGCTCTACATCTGCAGCAGGATTAAGACGTGTTGCAGGTCTGCATCTTTGGGACTGCTTAACAGGCTCATTACTTGTTTCGGGAATGAGGTAGCCACAAGGGAGTAATAGGTCCCTATGTAGGGTTCTGAGTGGACCGTCCCTGTTTTCAGGTCTAATGGTGTACACTGGGAGGGTTCCAGCCCTTTTTACCACTACATAGACAGTGGACTCCCACTTGTCCATAATCTTATGCTTCCCTCGAAGACGAACATTCCTGACCAGCACTCGATCACCAGCTTCTAAATCTGAAGCAGTTACACGTTTGTCAAATCTGGTTTTATTCTTTTCTGCTACCTTGGCAGCATTACCTATGGCTAGCCTGTAGCTCTCTTCAAGATGGGACTTGAGGTTTTGCACATATTGGGAGTGTGATGTGTGTTGCCCCCCTTTCACAGGTAACCCAAATGCCAAGTCAACCGGCAAGCGGGGCTGACGGCCAAACATTAGCTCGTAAGGCGTGAATCCTGTCACCTCATTCTTGGTGCAATTGTAGGCGTGTACCAATGGTTTTACAAAATCACGCCAGTGAGATTTCTCCTGTTCTTGAAGAGTGCCTAACATATCCAACAAGGTGCGATTAAATCGCTCCACAGGATTACCCCGGGGATGGTATGGAGTAGTCCTCCCCTTATGTATGTTAGCCATCTGACAGAGCTCCTTTATAGTCTGTGATTCAAAGTCTCGTCCCTGATCGCTGTGTAACCTCTCAGGGAACCCGTAATGCACAATGAGATTGTCCCAAAGACATTTCGCAACCGTGCGGGCCTTCTGGTTCGGCGTTGGAATAGCAACCGCAAACTTGGTAAAGTGATCTGTAATCACAAGGATGTCTTTGGTCCCACTTTTGTCTGGTTCAAGCGAGAGAAAATCCATACAGACTAACTCAAGGGGTCGTGTGGTGTTAATATTGACTAAGGGTGCCGCTTTCTCAGGCAAGGCCTTTCTGCGAACACACCTGCCACAAGTCTTTACTTTCCTCTCTACATCCAAAGCCATTCTTGGCCAGTAAAACCGAGTACGCACAAGATCTAACGTGCGGTCAATCCCCATGTGACCCATGTGGTCATGCAGGCTGGTCAAGACGGTCTCCCGGAGTTCAACTGGCAACACAAGCTGGTTCAATGTTTGAGACCCTACTTGGCGCTTTCTGTACAAGATGTTGTCAAGGAGTTCTAAGCGACTTAGCTCTCGAAGCAGGAGTGGAAGATCTGGAAGCTCATGCCTCACAGTTGGAGGTGGACTCACTCCCTGTTCAATCTGATGTATAACATGCTTGAGACACTGGTCAGCCCGCTGCTTAAACATCAACTCCGCCTCGGTTAGATGAGGAATTACTGGCAATCCTCCAAGTTTATCCTCTTCCCCATAGCTGTCAGGCACAGCTCCTGGGGACATAGCAAGAGCCTCAACAAAAGCAACACCACTGGCGCAGCTGTGGTCAACATTGCTGACACTATAGACAAGTTGTTTCTCACAAATGGCTTGCACCACATCATGATCTGCTGCATCAATGTTCCCAGGATCAGAAAGATGACCCTTTGCAAACTGATAGATGCGTTCTCGCTCTTTTCGTGATTTTTGGTCATCAACAAGAGGTCCATGAGATCTGCGGGACAATGCATCTGCCTCAGCGTTTTGCTTCCCAGGGCGATATAGAAGATTGAAAGTGAAGGTGGACAAAGCTGCAAGCCATCTATAGCTGGTTGCATCAAGTTTTGCAGATGTCAGTAAGTAAGTTAGAGGATTATTGTCAGTGACTACAGAGAAATGGTTTCCATACAGATAGTCACTAAACTTCTCTGTCACTGACCACTTGAGTGCCAGGAATTCTAGCTTGTGCGCTGGGTAGTGAGACTCACTCCGTGACAGGCCCCTACTTGCATAGGCAATGACCCGTTGCTGCCCCTCCTGCTCTTGATACAAAACAGCACCAAAGAATAAGAAAGTCCAATTCCTTCAGAAAGATCCTAGGGTAGGCCGCCACCAGTTAACTGGAATCTTCGGGAAAATCAATCCTGATGTCCTCGCTGGCACCGGATAATTATTTTCTTCAGAATCAAAAAAACCTGACCTATAAACAGGTCACACATGTATATCGATTGTATCAATACAACTTCAATTCTCAAAGATCCAACTCAATGCTTAAATTAAATTATAATACTATAAGGTTCAAGTATTAATATGAAAACAGAATCACATTGACTTAACACATTCATTCATACACATATTATCAGTCCTATGTAAGACACATGACTACATGCTAATACTGAAACTCAATGAGTAGAAACTCCACAGCTATTACACAAGATTAAATTAACATGAAGTAGGGCTTCAAATCTGCACTAATAACCTCTATACTTAATTTACCCTGGGCTCCTGGCTAGCTCGCCAATTATGTAACCCTTGGTTACACTAGAATAAGTGTTAGTCTGTTAGTCTGGACCAGGATAGGAGATTCTAGGTAAGTAGGAGCCCTGGAGTTGAGAATCAATAACGAGAAATACAAAAACACAATTTCTTTAAATGAACTTATATTTAAACATAACAGCAATTTAACTTGGCTTGACAATAAAACTAAAATTTTCATCACATGCTTTTAGGGCCATACTTGATTACAGCGCACACATCACACTAACCACTGGCTGTAACTGCTTCTCTCTGGTGTCTGATGGTAGTGATGATGATACTCAAAGCTTGTTGCAGGACACAGCTTTCTCCTACAAGTCCTCATCTCTTACAGCACCAGGTTTGGCATGTAAAAAAAAATTAATTCCTCCCCTGTATTGAGCACCGCAGTGATCCCACAAACAAAAGTTCATAGTTGGCTGATATTTGCTATGTCTGTTGTTTCCTCCGAAGCCAAACATGCATTTTTTGTCAATACGTCATATCAGTAAAAGTAAAGTGAAGTAAAGTAAAGGTAGATTTTCAAGAGAAAGCGTCACCACACAGCAGCAACAAGAGACTCCTTCACAAACTCTCCTTTTGAATGAGGAGTCAGTTTCATTAGGCTCCTTCGTGCTGCCTTCAAGTACAAAAAGAGAAACGTCCATTTCAAACTGTAACTGTCACTGCTCACATACGTCCATGAGAGGGTCACCCAGAGAGAAGAGGATCTGGACTATTGTGGGATGTTGTTGACAAATTTAAGTGTAACTGTCAGCAAAACCAGCCAGTTTATGCAGACTGTTTTATTCTTTTATTTTAGGGTTGGGCTATATATTGTTCTTATGTTCAACTACGGTGTGGGTTATTTTCAGTTTTATTTCATTGTCTTTTACACGTAGCGATTCCCCTCGCATAGTTACCTGCAGCAAAGGAGCGGACGGTTTTATTCGACACACCTGATCCCTCGTTTCCGCCCCAGTGCAAAAAATACCTGCCGTCAGCCCGGCACAGATAGGAGCGGAAACCAAACCGGACGCCAGCTTTGCGGCATTTCTCGGACCTAAAGAACCATCCAAACAACTATAGCTAAACACCCCTCGCCAAGCGGAACGAGGTAAGGAAGCTGGTCCCATTCACTTTGCTGCGGGTAGTGCGGAAGGGAGTCGCTGTCACGTTAACGAGTCAGATGTGTCTCACGTGGCGATTTGTTTATTCATTGTATTTTAACGTTGGTGTTTGGTTTTTATGATTTAAATCTTTGTAACTTGTAACTGTCATTACAGTTTTACAGTGTCACTACGGCAAGCCAGAGTGAAAATAAAGAGCCGTGTAACATCAGTTCAAGAGACTCAGCGTTTGTATGGAGAAGGGGGGGGCCGTTACATTAAGTATTTTTACAGTGCATTTTATGATATCATCTCACTTTATATGAAAATTATTTTTTAGTTTATTGATAAAATATTTTAAGTTTGAAGGTCAAATGTTATTATAGATTCCGTTTTTTACAGTGCATTTATCTATCAAGATTTAAACAATAAACACAAACATACATTTTATTTATAGATTTAATTTCCATATGAGACAGTGTGAAAGTTTAAATCTTTCAAAAAAACTGTTGATGTAGAAGCACAATTGACATTGAAAAATAAAAATGCAGAGACAATTTAATTACACAGTTCTATCAGGTCACACCAAAAGCAGTTGCAAATGTGTTTTTATACAAATATTATTTAATACGATCCAAATATTGTTCTTAACATCAGATGTGACACTTTATGTGAATGACTGTTCTTCTGACAATGTTCAAGCCGTGAATGATTATAGCTCTTTAATAAGAAAGTCGACTGTTAATCTATCGCATAAGCTCTGACACCAGAGTAGACCGTTTCTCCATCTGCAGGTTTTACATTTCTTCTCCCGGTTGTTTTGCCAGCCTTCCTCCTGCTGAAGGTTGCTGTTGTATACACCAATGAGTCCTTGTGTCTCTGGGTAAGCATTTGGAAAAAAAACAAAATGT
Source organism: Limanda limanda (assembly GCF_963576545.1). NCBI lineage: Eukaryota > Metazoa > Chordata > Actinopteri > Pleuronectiformes > Pleuronectidae > Limanda > Limanda limanda. Next base: position 21,542,075 of record NC_083645.1, on the reverse strand, counting down.
CTTGAAATGAACATATGAAAGAAAGCAATGCTTTACTAAGTAGCTTGATCCATATGCAATTTTTTAGCTGATGCTAATGTTATATAATATAAAATATATTTCCAAAGATTTTCCTTAACGTGTGTGTGTTTGTGTAAATTGGTAACAACGATAACAAACAAATACATAGAAGTTAAATTAATAAAAAAATGTATAACATATATTTTGCAAACCGTCCATCTAATCAACTTCACATTTGGCGTGTGTATTGTAAAATGCCCACAGAAGTGTTTTGTGCAAGTTTTGTGCAACTTAGACATATGTTCAATAATAAAAAGATTTAGTGGCAGTTAGCCTTCAGTATGTGGAACAATTTAAACACGTCTTCTTCTACGTCCTCAGATAAACGCAGCAGTGGTCGACAACGAGGTCAAACTCAGCACCAGATCATTTGATCATTTGATCATTTGAACCATGTCGGACTGACACAGACAGACTGTCCAGCAACAAATGCAGATACCGATGTGTCGGTGACAGGATCATATGTGAATCAATAAATAGTTTGGACTCCATTATTTATTGTTTCTGTCTTTTCATCATGTACTTTACCTGCTGACTTGGCGGATTACAACCGACTGCTGCAGCCTCTGTTTGTAAAGAGTCTCCGGCTATGTGATGAAAGATAAAAGAGTCTGCAGGTCAATTTACACAAAGGAGTAATTTAAATTCTGTGTATTTATATTTTGCTAAATACTTTTAAATTAGTAAAATATGGGAATATTTGATCACCTTTGTAACAATCACACATTTTCTCCTGGATCAGGACGACAATAACAATCAGACTTATAGCCAATGTAGCACTTAACAGACACAGAACTGTATTGGCCTTCTGTACATCCCACATGTTGAGTGCTGAAACACAATATTTAATAATCAAAGTTAATTAGGATCTGAAATAATGTTTAAATTCAGAAGGAACAAATGTGACAAATTTGTGATACATGATAATAATTTATTCTATTGATTCCAAATTAAACACAGGAATGTGATATTTTAACAATAAAAAACAGTTACCTTCATTTTCCAGTTTTATTCCTTGTCCAAATAAAATCTCTCCACACGTGACCACAGCGCAGTAATAAGTCCCAAGATCAGAGGAACTAAAACTCTTACAGAAATTGAAGACACATCTGTGGGTTGAGTGAGCTTCAAGGCTCCCGTCACATTCATCACCACTACTGCCATGAACATAAACTAAACTGGGATGAGATTCATCAGCTCTGAACCAGTACAGCTTGTCATATCTTGGACATGTGTGGTTGTCAGAGCCGGACAGGACGGAACACTGCAGAGTCACAGAGTCTCCTGAACCGACCGGGTCAGATGGAGGGACCTGAATGACGGCAATTATATCAGGTTCTGGTCCTGGGAAATACAAACACAATAATGAACGTTAAATACTTACTTATATGAACTGATGTCAATTGAAAATATATTTATTCTCTTTATAAAGACAATAAAGAGAAATATTAAATTACCTGTTAGTTGTGTTTGGTGTTTGCAAAGTTACTGTATTTTTAAAAGATGTGAAATGTTTGTGTTTTTTTATTTACCTATAATTTTCAGAAATGTTCCATTCAATAATTTCATGTCAAGTGTATTTTGTTCTATGCAGTAGTAACCTCCAGCATCACTCGGCTCTGCTTTGTTAATGTACAGAACAAAGCTTCCAGGCTCTTGTTTGACTGTAAAGTGAGGAGTCTCATTAACACCATCATGATCAAAGGAAACTGTTCCTCCCAAGAATTCAGGCAAGTTTCTAGAAACAAGCCTTATCCAAAAAAGTTTGGCTCCGAAATTCGTCTTCTGGCGGCAGCACGTCAACTTCACTTCATCTCCGACATCAACAGTCTTTGTCTCAAAAATCTGATCGCATGCGCTTCCTAAAAATAAAATTAAACATAACAACGATTAATGATAATGACAGACTAATAAATGTGCTGATTTGACGCAAGAACAACAATTAAAACATCCCGTATATTCCAAATAAAATCTAGAGATTGACTTACGTGTCGCTCCGAGCAGCAGCAGCAGCAGTTGGAATAAGATCAGCATTTTAATGAATCCTCTTCAGACAGTCATTGAATTAGATGTTTATATACTGCAGGAAGATTTCCTTCATGTAATCATGTCAAGTGGGTGGGAACAACGTGAGAGCAATATGATTGGCCTCTCATTTTCACAGAGGAAATAATATCTGATATCTTTCCATCTAAAACACATGAAACAACCAACATCAACCTCGAGTTTCATGTTTCTAAAAATGACATTAGAGTCACACAACATTATGCAAAGTAAACACAATAACCTCCCACACAATACATGTGGTCAAGGATGAGAGAACTTCCCTAAACATAATTATCAACACATTATTATATTTGTGTTTGTCATCTCATTTAATTCACTATTGAAATATTGCATTTAAACAGAATTCGAGACTGGTTTCCACAAACAGTAAAAAAGACGACCTTGGTCAATGATGTTGTGTTTTCTGTGCTGTTTGTCAACAGGATCACCATAAAACTACTCAAACAATTTTATTAAAAGTTGGGGGGGGAGGGGGGGCCATGGCCCAAGGAAGACGTGAGTGTACAGAGAGGTTGTTATTAAGGGACGTAACCAAGAACACTCCCCCACAGTCTTACATTGTAATATAGGCTGGGCGACTAACAGAACATGTGTAGAAACTGACATTTATAACCTCTAACAAACTTAATCTCCTGTCAGTTAATTCGGTTCATACTTTTCAACTTCCTTATAAAGACTTTGATGCTTTGCTTTAAAGTCGTCACCATTTCGTCCCAATTTTCTCTGAAGGTCATTTTAAATGCATATTGAAGTCCTGTGGAATAACACTGCTTTATTGTTATGTTTCTGCACAAGTGATGAACCAGTTTTGAGTTTAGAGTAATTCTAACAATTTCTAACAATTACAAACATCTTGTCAACTCCACAGGTTTAGCAGGATGTAGTGCAGGTAACTTTGAAAAACGTTTGGAATAATGTATTTTATTTAATAGGATATTAAGAAGTAAAGGGATATAGAATACAATAACCTGAAGCATTTAAATGCCAAAGCTTTGAAGCCCGAATCAATTCTGGCAGCACTTAACAATATATAACTACAGTGTATGATTCTGCGTCCTCAAATCAAAATATGCCATCTTACAAACGGTTTGTATTTAATTAGTTAAAGACAAAAAGATGTGTGCAACTCTTTGACACAGTGAAACGCTGCACGAGCCAGTGATGATCCTCCCACACAGCGCATCAAGCACAGCATGTTGAGCTGGGGGGTGGTTGTGGTCACACCTTCCATCGTCTGTATTCTCTACAGACGGCTGTGAGCAGGAAGCAGAGCTCCACTGCCACAGTATCTCAGAAACACATTCACATCGAGTTTACAAAACACAACAAACTGTACAACGTCAAAAAAGACCAAAGAATGGAGATTCATGGTACAACTGGAACTACCTATAAAACATGTCTAAGAAATAATTATATATTTTCAACATATGGAGTTAAGACTACAGCAAAAAACGATGCATGAGACACAAATAGACACAGAAACACACGTGCACAGTCACCACCAAAGACCAAATGATTCATCTGAAGCTCTCAGTCAAATGCACATGGTTGACAGGTTAACCCCCCCCCCCTTACTTTAAACACCAATGTGTTTGCAAACAGTTACTTATTTTTATCAGATACATGGAGTAACATTAGAATTCATTTATTTGGTTTTAATGATCTTGAAAATTTAAGTCAATTATTCACCAGTGATAAGAACTCTTTTGTCAAGGTCAACACAATTGACCTTGAAAAATGAAAAATGCTGAAAATTTTTAATTACACAGTTCTGTCGGGTGTCACCAAAAGCAGTTGCAAATGTGTTTCTATACAAATATTATTTAATACGATCCAAATATTGTTATTAACATCAGATGTGACTTGTTACGTGAATGACTGTTCTTTTGACAATGTTCAAGCCATGAATGATTATAGCTCTTTAATCAGAAAGTCGATTGTTAATCTATCACATAAGCTCTGACATCAGAGAAGACCGTTTCTCCATCTGCAGGTTTTACATTTCTTCTCCCGGTTGTTTTGCCAGCCTTCCTCCTGCTGAAGGTTGCTGTAGTATACACCAATGAGTCCTCGTGTCTCTGGGGAAGCATGTGGAAAAAACAAAATGTCTTGAAATTAAAGTATTAAAAGAAACCAATGCTTTACTAACGAACCTGACTATATTATGGAATTTTTAGCTCATGCTAATGTTATATAATATAAAATATATTTTCAAAGATTTCCTTAACGTGTGTGTGTGTGTAAATTGGTAATAACGATAACAAACAAATACATAGAAGTTAAATATATGAATTGGAGAGGATCTGTTTCTAAACCTTGTCCTCTCACTACTGGTGTCCCTCAAGGTTCTGTCCTGGGTCCTCTCCTCTTTTCTTTGTACACCAACTCTCAGCTCTGTTATTCACTCGCAAGGCTTTTCCTACCATAGCTATGCTGATGACACCCAACTAATCCTCTCTTTTCCTCGATCAGAAACACAGGTAGCAGCACGAATCTCTGCCTGTCTGACTGACATCTCTCAGTGGATGACCGCTCACCACCTGAAGATTAACCTTGACAAGACTGAACTACTTTTCCTTCCAGGGAAAGACTCTCCCAACCACGACCTGACTATTAACTTTGACAACTCCGTGCTAACCCCCACTCACACTGCTAGGAACCTGGGTGTGACACTGGACAGCCAACTCTCCCTTTCTGCCAACATTACTGCAACAACACGGTACTGTAGATTCATGCTATTCAACATCCGGAGAATACGCCCCCTTCTCACTCAGAAGGCGGTGCAGGTTCTGGTCCAGGCTCTGGTCATCTCACGCCTCGACTACTGTAACTCCCTCCTGGCAGGTCTACCTGCTACAGCCATCCGACCTTTGCAGCTCATCCAGAATGCAGCAGCTCGACTGATTTTTAACCAACCTTAATTCACTCACACTCCTCCGCTCCCTTCACTGGCTACCAGTGGCTGCCCGCATCCGGTTCAAAACACTAGTACTTGCGTACCATGCTGTGAACAGATCAGGTCCAGTTTACATCCAGGACATGGTCAAACATTACACACCAGCACCTTCACTCCGCTCTGCTTCAGCTAAACGGCTCGTTGCTCCTTCACTGCGAGCTAAACACTCGTCAAAGTCACGACTGATTGCTGTCCTAGCTCCTAAATGGTGGAATGAGCTCCCAATTGACATCCAGACATCTGAAAGTTTACACATCTTCCGCAGAAAACTAAAAACACACCTCTTCCGACTGTACCTTGAATAAAAAAATACAAAAAAAAATACAAAAAAATAACCACTTTTGAAACTAACACTTTGGTAGCACTAAAATGGCACTTACCAATAGCACTTTGTAGTTTTGCTTTATTTCGAAGAAATTGTACTGTCTTGATTCTTGTTGTTCTGGGTTTGTTCCCTCGGGGTTGAATGCACTTATTGTAAGTCGCTTTGGATAAAAGCGTCAGCTAAATGAAATGTAATGTAATGTAAAATAAAAAAATGTATAATATATTTTGCAAACAGTCCATCTAATCAACTTCACATTTGGCGTGTATTGTAAAATGCCCACAGAAGTACAGTGCTGAGTTTGGTGCATCTTTGACATGTGATATGCTCAATAATAAAAATATTTAATGGCAGTGAGCCTTCAGTATGTGGAACAAGTTGAACATGTCTTCTTCTACGTCCTTAGATAAACGACAGCAGTGGTTGACAACGAGGTCAAACTCGGCACCAGATCATTTTGATCATTTGATCATTTGAACCATGTCGGACTGACACACACAGACTGTCCAGCAACAAATGCAGATACAGATGTGTTGGTGAGCGGATCATATATGAATCAATAAATAGGTTGGGCTCCATTATTAATTGTTTCGGTCTTTTCATCATGTACCTTACCTGCTGACTTGGCGGATGACCACCGACTGCTGCAGCCTCTGTTTGTAAAGAATCTCCAGCTGTGTGATAAAAGAGTCTGCAGGTCAATTTACACAAAGGAGTTATTTAAATTCTGTGTATTTATTTTTTGCTAAATACTTTTAAATTAATAAAATATGGGAATATTTGATCACCTTTGCAACAATCAGACACTTTCTCCTGGATCAGGACAACAATAACAATCAGACTTATAGCCAATGTAGCACTTAACAGACACAGAACTGTATTGGCCTTCTGTACATCCCACATGTTGAGTGCTGAAACACAACAATTAAATAATCAAAGTTAATTAGGATTTGAAATAATGTTTAAATTCAGAAGGAACAAATGTGACAAATTTGTGATACATGATAGTAATTTATTCTATTGATTCCAAATTAAACACAGGAATGTGATATTGTTACAATAAAAAACAGTTACCTTCATTTTCCAGTTTTATTCCTTGTCCAAATAAAATCTCTCCACATGTGACCACAGCGCAGTAATAAGTCCCAGAATCAGAGGAACTGAAACTCTTACAGAAATTGAAGACACATCTGTGGGGTGAGTGAGCTTCAAGGCTCCCGTCGCATTCATCACCATTACTGCCATGAACATAAACTAAACTGGGATGAGATTCATCAGCTCTGAACCAGTACAGCTTGTCATATCTTGGACATGTGTGGTTGTCAGAGTCGGACAGGACGGAACACTGCAGAGTCACAGAGTCTCCTGAACCGACCGGGTCAGATGGACGGACCTGAATGACGGCAGTTATATCAGGTTCTGGTCCTGGGAAATACAAACATAAAAATGAACATTTAATACAGTTACTTATATGAACTGATGTAAATTGAGAAGATATTTATTCTCTTTATAAACACAATATAGAGACAAGATTACATTTCTTATAATTGTGTTTGCAAAGTCATTGTATTTTTAAAAGATTTGAAATGTTTTTTGTTTTATTTACCTTTAATTTTCAGGAATGTTCCAATCAATAATTTCATGACAACGTCATTTTGTTCCATGCAGTAGTAAACTCCAGCATCACTCGGCTCTGCTTTGTTAATGTACAGAACAAAGCTTCCAGGCTCTTGTTTGACTGTAAAGTGAGGAGTCTTATTTACAAAAGAGTAATCAAAGGAAACTGTTCCTCCCAAGAATTCAGGCAAGTTTCCAGAAACAAGCCTTATCCAAAATAATCTGGTGTAACCATCCGTCTTCTGGCGGCGGCACGTCAACTTCACTTCATCTCCGACATCAGCAGTCTTTGTCTCAAAGATCTGATCGAATGCGCTTCCTGAAAACAAAATGAAATTGAGCAACGATTAATGATAATGACAGACTAATAAATGGACTGTGCTGAATTGATGTAAGAACAACAATTAAAAAATGCATATTTTCCAAATAAAATCAAGAGATTGACTTACGCGTCGCTCCGAGCAGCAGCAGTAGATGAAATAAGATCAGCATTTTAATGATTCCTCTTCAGACAGTCGTTGATTTAGATGCTTATATACTGCAGGAAGATTTCCTTCATGTAATCATGTCAAGTGGGTGGGAACAACGTGAGAGCAATATGATTGGCCTCTCATTTTCACATAGGAAATAATATCAGATATCTTTCCATCTAAAACACATGAAACAACCAACAGCAACCTCAAGTTTCATGTTTCTAAAAATGACACTAGAGTAACACAACAAGATTTAAAGTAAACACAATAACCTCCTACACATTACATATGGTCAAATATGAGATATTTTCTCTTATAACACAATTAACAACACATTATGACTAAATGCAGGAGATATTTCTGTTTGTCATCTCATTTAATTCACTATTGAACTATTGTGTTAAAACAGAATTCGACACTGGTTTCCACAAACAGTTAAAAAGACAACCTTGGAGAGGATGTCGTGTTGTATTTGCTGTTTGTCAACAGGATCACCATAAAACAACACAACCAACTTCATCAAGAGTTGGGGGGGGGGGGGGGGGTATGGCCAAAGGAAGACATCAATGTACAGAGCCGTTGTGATTAATGGACGTAACCAAGAATTCCTCTCCGCAGTCTAACATTGTAATATAGGCTGGGCAACTAACTGATCATGTATTGAAACTGACATTTATAAGTTCTAACAAACTTAATCTTGCTCCTGTCGGTTAATTCAGTTCATACTTTTCAACTTCCTTATAAAGACTTTGATGCTTTGCTTTAAAGTCGTCACCATTTCGTCACCATTTTCTCTGAAGGTCATTTTAAATGCATATTGAAGTCCTGTGGAATAACACGGTTTTATTATTATGTTTCTGCACAAGTGATGAACCAGTTTTGAATTTAGAGTAATTACTTTCATTTTCCAACAATTACAAACATCTGGTCAACTCCATAGGTTTAGCAGGATGTAGTGCAGGTAACTTTGAATAGCTGCTGGAATAATGTTTTTGATTTAATAGGATATTAAGAAGTAAAAGGATATAGAAAACAATAACCTGAAGCATTTCAATGACAAAGCTTTGAAGCTTGAATCAATTCTGACAGCACTTAACAATATATAACTACAGTGTAAGATTCTGCGTCCTCAAATCAAAAAATACAATCTTACAAACGGTTTATATTTAATTAATTAAATACAGAAAGGTGTATGCAGCTCTTTGACACAGTGAAACCCTGCACGAGGCAGTGATGACCCTCCCACACAGCACATCAAGCTCAGCATGTTGAGCTGGGGGGTGGTTGTGGTCACACCGTCCATCGTCTGTATTCTCTACAGACGGGGGTGAGCAGGAAGCAGAGCTCCACTGCCACAGTATCTCAGAAACACATTCACATTGAGTTTACAAAACACAACAAACTGTACAACATCAAAAAAGACCAAAGAGTGGAGATTCATGGTACAACTGGAATTACCTGAAAAATATGTCTAAGAAATAATTATATATTTTCAAGTGTGCATGTGCACAGTCACCACCAAAGACCAAATGATGAATGGAAACTTAAGCATTGCTGTGGCGGGGATTTGAACAACTCATCTGAAGCTCTCAGTTAAATGCACATGGTTGACAGGTTACCCCCCACCCCCCTTACTATTAACACCAATGTGTTTCCAAACAGACTTATTTCTATCAGATATATGGAGTAACATTAGCATTCGTTTAGTTGGTTTTGCTGATTTTGCAAATGTAAGCCAATTATTCACCGATGACAAAAACTCTTTTTTACCTAAAAGCTTCGCTATGATGTTTAGTTTATTGATCAAATTATTTTTTTTGTAACAATGTCAACTGTTATTCTAGATTTACTTGTTTTACAGTGCATTTTAGGTATTAAGATTTAAACAATAAACACAAACAAACATTTTATTCATAGATTTTATTTGCATATGAGACAGAGTGAAAGTTTGAATCTTTCAAAAAGCCAGTTTGAGTAGAAGCACGATTGAGCTTGAAAAATGAAAAATGCTGAGAAATAAAAAATACACAGTTACATTACATTTCATTTTATTGAGCTGACGCATTAATCCAAAGCAACTTACAATAAGTGCATCAACCATGAGGGTACGAACCCAGAACAACAAGAATCAAGGAAGTAACATTTTCTTCAAGAAAGACAAACTACAAAGTGCTAGAAGGATTATTTTTTTTTATTTTTTTTTTGTTTATTCAAGGTAAAGAGATGTGTTTTTAGTTTGCGGTGGAAGACGTGTAAACTTCCTGCTGTCCTGATGTCGATGGGGAGCTCGTTCCACCATTTAGGAGCCAGAGCAGGAAACAGTGGTGTTGTGCAATAGTAGGTAGACTTGACGTTGGCTAATTATTAATAATCATGAAATATGATTATTAAAATAATAAAAGATTATTTCTTTAAAATAATTAAAAATGATAAGGCCATAACTTATCGTAGAGGGGCACCACCCTGGTTTCCAGGGACCAACTAGTCAAACTATAATTATCAGTCTCATAATGATAAATGTCAAATTAATAATGTCAATATTTTAATATTAACGATTACTTAATAAACAGTGAAGGCTTCTAAGTTCGAGCACAGGCAATCATAATCCAGCTGTATTCACACACTTATGCACAAATAATCACAGAGTACAGATACTTTAATTACAAAAGTATTTATTAAAAAGGGGAAATAAAGTTATAATGTTATTCAATGATTCATCATTTTAACAAGCTCCAATATTTCAAAGATAAACACAACAGCAGCACTTATCACAATTCAGAAAATACATGTAAAACCTGCGGTCTACCTATGTATGTCTGTCTCTGTGTGTGTGTGTCTGTGTCAAAGTGTCTCTCTGTGTATGTGTGTCTATGTGTGTGTATGTGAAATAAAGTTAGTGTTATTTAATGATTTATCATTTTAACAAACTCCCATATTTCAAAGATAACAACAGCAGCTTATCACAATTTAGAACACGCATGTAACCTCTGGTCCATCTATGTGTGTGTGTATCTGTCTGTGTCTATCAGTGTGTGTGTGTGTGTGTGTGTGTGTGTGTGTGTGTGGGTGCGAGAGAGAGAGAAAAAGAAGGGGCGTGGCGGTGACGCAGTCACGTAGTGACATCACATCTAAGATGGAGGCCGACAATGTTAGGCTTAAAACTACAAAACAAAATGGCGGGTTCGTTATGAATTTAGAGCCAAAAATGAGGGCGGGTCTAGAGATGCATAATCTCCAATGGCCGACGGACCACGTGTAAGACACAAGGAGGAGGAAGAACAAAGGGGTTCTTTGTTCTAGCTCAGTTTTGGCTTCAAAATGGCGGCCAGATGCGTTCAGGCCCTTTAAATATAGATTTAACTATGTTACATGAACTGTATTCTAAATACAGATCGGAACGGGTGTATAGGTCGGTTTAGAAGGAGAGAGAGAGAGAGAGAGAGAAGGCATGCAAGGAGAGTTCAAAGAAGCTCTTAAAAACACGCCAGAGATAGATTAACAGTGATTTAACCACTTAGCCCCAAGCGGACGTTGTGGGCTGAGTTTCTGATCGGTAAACTCACTGCAGACTAACACAGACGTTAACAGTGCGGGCGGAGGCGCTTCTCGCGGCCCTATTCACTGTAACACAAAACATTGACGTCAAACCGGAAACCGGAAGTGGCTGGCTCGGAGTAGCCGGCTAAAACAATGGAACACGGAGGTTCCACCAACAAAAATACACTCAAGTATTAAATCAATACGCTACGTATTAAACTAACATCTGCCCAGACAACATAAGCCTCTCTTACTGTAACCATGGTTTCGTGGGGTGCGTGCGCGTTGGCGCGAATATCCCGGAAGTTCAGTGAATAGCTTGAAGTCTCTCAGGCGGGCTCCCGTGAGCACCGCAGCTGGGCCGGAGCGGATCCGTCGTGCTCCGTGGCGGGATGAGGCTTCGTCTTCTTCGGTAGCAGCGGAGATCGTGCTGCCTCACAGGAACGTGCGGCTGCTTGTAGCCGTTGTAGATCGTGTGGAGAAAGAATAAAAGTAAAGTCCGTGTCTCACTCGTCTCGCGAGTGAGATTCCTGTCTGGTCTTTTCAGGTTAAAACAGGAAAATGTCCTTTCAAAATAAAACGTCGACTAAGATAAAATAATAAATGAATGAAATTAATTGAAACAAACATCTTATTGCCTCCTTAAGTTTGCTGGAACCTCTGGTCAGACCCGGAAGGGCCTGGTGGGAACGTCAGCATCGGAGGAAAGACAGGACAAATGTGTCGGTGACAGGATCATATGTTAATCAATAAATATGTTGGGCTCCATTATTAATTGTTTCTGTCTTTTCATCATGTACTTTACCTGCTGACTTGGCGGATTACCACCGACTGCTGCAGCCTCTGTTTGTAAAGAAACTCCAGCTGTGTGATAAAAGATAAAAGATGCTGCAGGTCAAGTACCAGAAAGGATTAATGTAAATTCTGTGTATTTATCTTTTGCTTAATCCTTTTGATCATTTAAAATATGAGAATATATGATCACCTTTGAAACAATCACACGTTTTCTTCTTGAACAGAACGATAACAACAATCAGACTTATCGCCAATGCAGCACTTAACAGACACAGAACTGTATTGGCCTTCTGTACATCCCACATGTTGAGTGCTGAAACACAATAATTAAAAAATCTAAGTTAATTAGGATTTGAAATAATGTTTAAATTCAAAAGGAACAAATGTGACGAGTTTGTGTTACAAGATAGTTATTTATTCTATTGATTCTAAATTAAACACAAATGTGATATTTTAACAATAAAGTTAGTAACCTTCATTTTCCAGTTTTATTCCTTGTCCAAATAAAAACTCTCCACATGTGACCACAGCGCAGTAATAAGTCCCAGAATCAGAGGAACTAAAACTCTTACAGAAATTGAAGACACATCTGTGGGGTGAGTGAGCTTCAAGGCTCCCATCGCATTCATCACCACTACTGCCATGAACATAAACTAAACTGGGATGAGATTCATCAGCTCTGAACCAGTACAGCTTGTCATATCTTGGACATGTGTGGTTGTCAGAGTCGGACAGGACGGAACACTGCAGAGTCACAGAGTCTCCTGAACCGACCGGGTCAGATGGAGGGACCTGAATGACGGCAGTTATATCAGGTTCTGGTCCTGGGAAATACAAACATAAAAATGAACATTTAATACAGTTACTTATATTAACTGATGTAAATTGAGAAGATATTTATTCTCTTTATAAACACAGTATAGAGATAAGATTACATTTCTTATAAATTGTGTTTGCAAAGTAATTGTATTTTTAAAAGATGTGAAATGTTTTTTGTTTTATTTACCTTTAATTTTCAGGAATGTTCCTATCAATAATTTCATGTCAAGTTGTTTTTGTTCTATGCAGTAGTAAACTCCAGCATCACTAGGCTCTGTTTTGTTAATGTACAGAACAAAGCTTCCAGGTTCTTGTTTGACTGTAAAGTGACGAGTCTCATTTACACCAGAGTATTCAAAGAAAGGTGTTCCTCCCAAGAATTCTGGCAAGTTTCCAGAAACAATCCGGATCCAAAAAAGTTGGGCATATACATTCATCTTCTGGCGGCTGCACGTCAACTTCACTTCATCTCCGACATCAACAGTCTTTGTCTCAAAGATCTGATCGAATGCGCTTCCTAAAAACAAAATTAAAAAGAGCAACGATTAATGATAATGACAGACTAATAAATGTGCTGAGCTGAATTGACACAAGAACAACAATAAAAACATCCCGTATTTTCCAAATAAAATCTAGAGATTGACTTACGAGTCGCTCCGAGCAGCAGCAGCAGCAGTTGGAATAAGATCAGCATCTTGATGAATCCTCTTCAGACAGTCTTTGATTTGGATGTTTATATACTGCAGGAAGATTTCCTTCATGTAATCATGTCAAGTGGGTGGAAACAACGTGAGAGCAATATGATTGGCCTCTCATTTTCACATAGGAAATAATATCTGATATCTTTCCATTTAAAACACATGAAACAACCAACAGCAACCTCAAGTTTCATGTTTCTAAAATGACACTAAAGTAACACAACATCATTTAAAGTAAACATAATAACCTCCTACACATTACATGTGGTCAAGTATAAGAGAATATCCCTTATAACACAATTAACAACACATTATGACCAAATGCACCACACATTTGTGTTTGCCATCTCATTTAATTCACTATTGTACTATTTTATTTTAACAGAATTCCAGACTGGTTTCCACAAACAGTAAAAAAGACAACATTGGTCAAGGATGTTGTGTTTTCTTTGCTGTTTGTCAACAGGATCACCATAAAACTACTCGGTTAATTCGGTTCATACTTTTCAACTTCCTTATAAAGACTTTGATGCTTTGCTTTCGCCCCATTGTCTTTGAACATCATTTTAAATGCATATTGAAGTCATGTTCAATAACACGGTTTATTGTTATGTTTCTGCACAAGTGATGAACCAGTTATGAGTTTAGAGAAGTTACTTTCATTTTCCAACAATTACAACCATCTGTTCAACTCCACAGGTTTAGCAGGATGTAGTGCAGGTAACTTTGAATAACTGTTGGAATAATGTATTTTATTTCATAGGATATTAATAACTAAAGGGATATAGAATACAATAACCTGAAGCATTTCAATGCCAAAGCTTTGAAGCCCGAATCAATTCTGACAGCACTTAACAATATATAACTACAGTGTAAGATTCTGCGTCCTCAAATCAAAAAATACAATCTTACAAACGGTTTATATTTAATGAATTAAAGACAAAAAGATATGTGCAGCTCTTTGACACAGTGAAACGCTGCACGAGGCAGTGATGACCCTCCCACACAGCACATCAAGCACAGCATGTTGAGCTGGGGGGTGGTTGTGGTCACACTGTCCATCGTCTGTATTCTCTACAGACGGCTGTGAGCAGGAAGCAGAGCTCCACTGCCACAGTATCTCAGCAACACATTCACATCGAGTTTACAAAACACAACAAACTGTACAACATCAAAAAAGACCAAAGACTAGAGGTTCATGGTACAACTGGAATTACCTGAAAAATATGTCTAAGAAATAATTATATATTTTCAAGTTATGGGGTTCAAACTACAGCAAAAAACACAGAAACACATGTGCACAGTCACCACCAAAGACCAAATGATGAATGGAAACTTAAGCATTGCTGTGGCGGGGATTTGAACAACTCATCTGAAGCTCTCAGTTAAATGCACATGGTTGACAGGTTACCCCCCACCCCCCTTACTATTAACACCAATGTGTTTGCAAACAGACTTATTTCTATCAGATATATGGAGTAACATTAGCATTCGTTTAGTTGGTTTTGCTGATTTTGCAAATGTAAGTCTATTATTCACCGATGACAAAAACTCTTTTTTACCTAAAAGCTTCGCTATGATGTTTAGTTTATTGATCAAATTTTTTTTTTTGTAACAATGTCAACTGTTATTCTAGATTTACTTTTTTTACAGTGCATTTTACGTATTAAGATTTAAACAATAAACACAAACAAACATTTAATTCATAGATTTTATTTGCATATGAGACAGAGTGAAAGTTTGAATCTTTCAAAAAGCCAGTTTGAGTAGAAGCACGATTGAGCTTGAAAAATGAAAAATGCTGAGAAATAAAAAATACACAGTTACATTACATTTCATTTTATTGAGCTGACGCATTAATCCAAAGCAACTTACAATAAGTGCATCAACCATGAGGGTACGAACCCAGAACAACAAGAATCAAGAAAGTAACATTTTCTTCAAGAAAGCCAAACTACAAAGTGCTAGAAGGATTTATTTTTTTTTTTTTATTCAAGGTAAAGAGATGTGTTTTTAGTTTGCGGTGGAAGACGTGTAAACTTCCTGCCGTCCTGATGTCGATGGGGAGCTCGTTCCACCATTCAGGAGCCAGAGCAGCAAACAGTGGCGATTTAGTTGAGTGTTCAGCAGTGAGGGAGCTACAAGCTGATTGGCAGATGCAGAGAGAAGTGGACGGGCTGGGGTGTGAGGTTTGACTGTGTCCTGGATGGAGACTGGACCCGATTCGTTCACAGCACTGTATGCAAGTACCAGTGTTTTAAAACGGATGTGGGCAGCTACTGGTAACCAGTGAAGGGAGCGGAGCAGTTGAGAAGTGTGAGTGACAGTTCTGTCGGGTGTCACCAAAAGCAGTTGCAAATGTGTTTTTATACCAATATTTGTAATACTATCCAAATATTGTTATTAACATCATGTAATGTATGTTAATGACTGTTTTTTTGACAATGTTCAAGCCATAAATGATAATAGCTATTTAATCAGAAAGTCGAGTGTTTGGATTGTTAATCTATCGCATTAGCTCTGACACCAGAGTAGACAGTTTCGTCATCTGCAGGTTTTACATTTCCTCTCCCGGTTGTTTTGCCAGCCTTCCTCCTGCTGAAGGTTGGTGCAGAATAAACCAATGAGTCCTCGTGTCTCTGGGGAAGAATGTGGAAAGAAACAAAATGTCTTGAAATTAACGTATGAAAAGAAACCAATGCTGTACTAAGTGGCCTTACTGATATGGATTTAAGGAGGCTGATGCTAATATTATATCATATTAAAGATTTTCCTTAATGTGTCTGTGGTTGTGTAATTGGTAGCAACGTTAACAAACAAATATAGAACTTAAATTTAAATAGAATGAAGAAAATATACATCTACATATAATGTAGAACATGTATCTCGCAAACCGTCCATCTAATCAACTTCACATTTGGTGTGTGTATTGTAAAATGAGTTTTGTGCTACTTGGACCTGTGATATGCCCAAGTTGAACACGTCTTCTTGTACGTCCGCAGATAAACGACAGCAGTAGTCGACAATGAGGTCAAACTGAAGGTCAAACTCGGTACCAGATCATTTTGATCCTTTGATCATTTGAACCATGTCGGACTGACACACACAGACTGTCCAGCAACAAATGTGTCGTGACAGGATCATATGTGAGTCAATAAATATGTTGGGCTCCATTATTAATTGTTTCTGTCTTTTCATCATGTACTTTACGTGCTGACTTGGCGAATTACCACTGACGGCTGCAGCCTCTGTTTGTAAAGAAACTCCAGCTGTGTGATAAAAGATAAAAGATGCTGCAGGTCAATTTACACAAAGGAGTAATTTAAATTCTGTGTATTTATCTTTTGCTAAATACTTTTGATCATTTCAAATATGAGAATATTTGATCACCTTTGCAACAATCACACGTTTTCTTCTTGAACAGAACGATAACAACAATCAGACTTAACGCCAATGCAGCACTTAACAGACACAGAACTGTAATGGCCTTCTGTACATTCCAGATGTTGATCACTGAAACACAAGAATTAAATAATCAAAGTTAATTCGGATTTGAAATAATGTTTAAATTCAACAGGAACAAATGTGACAAATTTGTGATACATGATAATAATTAATTCTATTGATTCCAAATTAACACACGAATGTGATATTTTAACAATAAAAACAGTTACCTTCATTTTCCAGTTTTATTCCTTGTCCAAATAAAATCTCTCCACATGTGACCACAGCGCAGTAATAAGTCCCAAGATCAGAGGAATTAAAACTCTTACAGAAATTGAAGACACATCTGTGGGGTGAGTGAGCTTCAAGGCTCCCGTCGCATTCATCACCACTACTGCGATGAACATAAACTAAACTGGGATGAGATTCATTAGCTCTGAACCAGTACAGCTTGTCATATCTTGGACATGTGTGGTTGTCAGAGCCGGACAGGACGGAACACTGCAGAGTCACAGAGTCTCCTGAACCCACCGGGTCAGATGGACGGACTTGAATGACGGCAGTTATGTCAGGTTCTGGTCCTGGGAAATACAAACACAATAATGAACGTTAATTACATTTACTTATATGCATTGAAGTAAATTGAAAAGATATGTATTCTCTTTATAAAGACAATAAAGAGAAAATCTTAAATTACTAATAAGTTGTGTTTGGTGTTTGCAAAGTTATTGTATTTTTAAAAGATGTGAAATGTTTGTGTTTTTTTATTTACCTTTAATTTTCAGAAATGTTCCATTCAATAATTTCATGTCAAGTCTATTTTGTTCCATGCAGTAGTAACCTCCAGCATCACTCGGCTCTGCTTTGTTAATGTACAGAACAAAGCTTCCAGGCTCTTGTTTGACTGTAAAGTGAGGAGTCTCATTAACACCATCATCATCGAAATAATGTGTTCCTCCCAAAAATTCAGGCGAGTTTCCAGAAACAAGCCGGATCCAAAAATATTTGGCTCCGTAATTCATCTTCTGGCGGCGGCTGCACGTCAACTTCACTTCATCTCCGACATCAACAGTCTTTGTCTCAAAGATCTGATCCGAATGCGCTTCCTAAAAACAAAATTAAAAAGAGCAACGATTAATGATAATGACAGACTAATAAATGTGCTGAGCTGAATTGACACAAGAACAACAATTAAAACATCCCGTATATTCCAAATAAAATCTAGAGATTAACTTACGCGTCGCTCCGAGCAGCAGCAGCAGCAGTTGGAATAAGATCAGCATTTTAATGAATCCTCTTCAGACAGTCTTTGATTTAGATGCTTGTATACTGCAGGAAGATTTCCTTCATGTAATCATGTCAAGTGGGTGGGAACAATGTGAGAGCAATATGATTGGCCTCTCATTTTCACAGTGGAAATAATATCTGATATCTTTCCATCTAAAACACATGAAACAACCAACAGCAACCTCAAGTTTCATGTTTCAAAAATGACACTAGAGCAACACAACATTAGGTAAAGTAAACATAATAACCTCCCACACATTACATGTGGTCAAGTATAAGATATTTTCCCTCATAACACAATTAACAACAGATTATGACTAAATGCAGCATATATTTCTGTTTGTCATCTCATTTAATTCACTATTGAACTATTGTATTGAAACAGAATTCGAGACTGGTTTCCACAAACAGTAAAAAAGACGACCTTGGTCAAGGATGTTGTGTTTTCTTTGCTGATTGTCAACAGACTCACCATAAAACTACTCAACCAACTTATTAAGAGTTGGGGGGGGGGGGGGGCATGGCCCAAAGAAGACGTGAGTGTACAGAGCCGTTGTGATTAATGGACGTAACCAAGAATACTCCCCCACAGTCTAACATCGTTAAATAGACTGGGCAACTAACTGAACATGTGCTGAAACGGACATTTATAAGTTCTAACAAACTTAATCTTGATCCTGTCAGTTAATTCGGTTCATACTTTTCAACTTCCTTATAAAAACTTTGATGCTTTGCTTTAAAGTCGTCACCATTTCGTCCAATTTTCTCTGAACGTCATTTTAAATGCATATTGAAGTCCTGTGGAGTAACACTGCTTTATTGTTATGTTTCTGCACAAGTGATGAACCAGTAATTCTAACAATTTCTAACAATTACAAACATCTTGTCAACTCCACAGGTTTAGCAGGATGTAGTGCAGGTAACTTTGAAAAACGGTTGGAATAATGTATTTTATTTAATAGGATATTAAGAAGTTAAGTGATATAGAAAACAATAACCTGAAGCATTTTAATGCCAAAGCTTTGAAGCCAGATTCAATTCTGGCAGCACTTAACAATATATAACTAAAGTGTATGATTCTGCGTCCTCAAATCAAAAAATACAATCTTACAAACGGTTTATATTTAATCAGTTAAAAACAAAAAGATCTGTGCAGCCCTTTGACACAGTGAAACGCTGCAGGAGCCAGTGATGACCCTCCCACACAGCACATCAAGCTCAGCATGTTGAGCTGGGAGGTGGTTGTGGTCACACCGTCCATCGTCTGTATTCTCTACAGACGGCTGTGAGCAGGAAGCAGAGCTCCACTGCCACAGTATCTCAGAAACACATTCACATCGAGTTTACAAAACACAACAAACGGTACAACATCAAAAAAGACCAAAGAATGGAGATTCATGGTACAACTTGAACTACCTATAAAACATTTCTAAGAAATAATTATACATTTTCAACATATGGAGTTAAAACTACAGCAAAAAACGATGCATGAGACACAAATAGACACAGAAACACATGTGCACAGTCACCACCAAAGACCAAATGATTCATCTGAAGCTCTCAGTCAAATGAACATGGTTGACAGGTTAACCCCCCCCCCCCTTACTTTTAACGCCAATGTGTTTGCAAACAGTTACTTATTTTTATAAGATACATGGAGTAACATTAGCATTCATTTTGTTTGGTTTTAATGATCTTGAAAATGTAAGTCAATTATTCACCAGTGATAAGAACTCTTTTGTCAAGGTCAACACAATTGACCTTGAAAAATGAAAAATGCTGAAAAATTTTAATTACACAGTTCTGTCGGGTGTCACCAAAAGCAGTTGCAAATGTGTTTCTAAACAAATATTATTTAATACGATCCAAATATTGTTATTAACATCAGATGTGACATGTTATGTGAATGACTGTTCTTTTGACAATGTTCAAGCCATGAATGATTATAGCTCTTTAATCAGAAAGTCGATTGTTAATCTATCACATAAGCTCTGACATCAGAGAAGACCGTTTCTCCATCTGCAGGGTTTACATTTCTTCTCCCGGTTGTTTTGCCAGCCTTCCTCCTGCTGAAGGTTGCTGTAGAATAAACCAATGAGTCCTTGTGTCTCTGGGGAAGCAAGTTGAAAAAACAAAATGTCTTGAAATTAAAGTATTAAAAGAAACCAATGCTTTACTAATGAACTTGACTATATGGAATTTTTAGCTCATGCCAATGTTATATAATATAAAATATATTTTCAAAGATTTCCTTAACGTGTGTGTGTGTAAATTGGTAATAACGATAACAAACAAATACATAGAAGTTAAATAAATAAATTGGAGAGGATCTGTTTCTAAACCTTGTCCTCTCACTACTGGTGTCCCTCAAGGTTCTGTCCTGGGTCCTCTCCTCTTTTCTTTGTACACCAACTCTCTCGACTCTGTTATTCACTCGCATGGCTTTTCCTACCATAGCTTTGCTGATGACACCCAACTAATCCTCTCTTTTCCTTGATCAGAAACACAGGTAGCAGCACGAATCTCTGCCTGTCTGACTGACATCTCTCAGTGGATGACCGCTCACCACCTGAAGATTAACCTTGACAAGACTGAATTACTTTTCCTTCCAGGGACAAACTCTCCCACCCACGACCTGACTATTAACTTTGACAACTCCGTGCTAACCCCCACTCACACTGCTAGGAACCTGGGTGTGACACTCGACAGCCAACTCTCCCTTTCTGCCAACATTACTGCAACAACACGGTCCTGTAGATTCATGCTGAACAACATCAGGAGAATATGCCCCCTTCTCACTCAGAAGGCGGTGCAGGCTCTGGTCCAGGCTCTGGTCATCTCACGCCTCGACTACTGTAACTCCCTCCTGCCAGGTCTACCTGCTACTGCCATCCGTCCTTTGCAGCTCATCCAGAATGCAGCAGCTCGACTGATTTTTAACCAACCTAAATTCACTCGCACTACTCCGCTCCTCCGCTCCCTTCACTGGCTACCAGTGGCTGCCCGCATCCGGTTCAAAACACTAGTACTTGCGTACCATGCTGTGAACAGATCAGGTCCAGTTTACATCCAGGACATGGTCAAACATTACACACCAGCACGTTCACTCCGCTCTGCTTCGGCTAAACGGCTCGTTGCTCCTTCACTGCGAGCTAAACACTCGTCAAAATCACGACTGTTTGCTGTCCTAGCTCCTAAATGGTGGAATGAGCTCCCAATTGACATCCGGACATCTGAAAGTTTACACATCTTCCGCAGAAAACTAAAAACACACCTCTTCCGACTACTACTGTACCTTGAATAAAAAAATAAAAAAAAATAACCACTTTTGAAACTAAAATGGCACTTACCAATAGCACTTTGTAGTTTTGCTTTATTTCGAAGAAATTGTACTGTCTTGATTCCTTTTGTTCTGGGTTTGTTCGCTCGGGGTTGAATGCACTTATTGAAAGTTGCTTTGGATAAAAGCGTCAGCTAAATGAAATGTAATGTAAAATAAAAAAATGTATAACATATATTTTGCAAACCAGCCATCTAATCAACTTCACATTTGGCGTGTGTATTGTAAAATGCCCACAGAAGTACAGTGCTGAGTTTGGTGTAACTTTGACAAGTGATATGCTCAATAATAAAAATATTTAATGGCAGTGAGCCTTCAGTATGTGGAACAAGTTGAACATGTCTTCTTCTACGTCCTCAGATAAACGACAGCAGTTGTCGACGACGAGGTCAAACTCGGCACCAGATCGTTTTGATCATTTGATCATTTGAACCATGTCGGACTGACACAGACAGACTGTCCAGCAACAAATGCAGATACCGATGTGTTGGTGAGCGGATCATATATGAATCAATAAATAGGTTGGGCTCGATTATTAATTGTTTCTGTCTTTTCATCATGTACCTTACCTGCTGACTTGGCGGATGACCACCAACTGCTGCAGCCTCTGTTTGTAAAGAATCTCCAGCTGTGTGATAAAAGATAAAAGAGTCTGCAGGTCAATTTACACAAAGGAGTTATTTAAATTCTGTGTATTTATTTTTTGCTAAATACTTTTAAATTAATAAAATATGGGAATATTTGATCACCTTTGCAACAATCACACACTTTCTCCTGGATCAGGACGACAATAACAATCAGACTTAAAGCAAATGTAGCACTTAACAGACACAGAACTGTATTGGCCTTCAGTACATCCCACATGTTGAGTGCTGAAACACAATAATTAAAAAATCAAAGTTAATTAGGATTTGAAATAATGTTTAAATTCAAAAGGAACAAATGTGACGAGTTTGTGTTACAAGATAGTAATTTATTCTATTGATTCTAAATTAAACACAAATGTGATATTTTAACAATAAAAACAGTTACCTTCATTTTCCAGTTTTATTCCTTGTCCAAATAAAATCTCTCCACATGTGACCACAGCGCAGTAATAAGTCCCAAGATCAGAGGAACTAAAACTCTTACAGAAATTGAAAACACATCTGTGGGTTGAGTGAGCTTCAAGGCTCCCGTCGCATTCGTCACCACTACTGCCATGAACATAAACTAAACTGGGATGTGATTCATTAGATCTGAACCAGTACAGCTTGTCATATCTTGGACATGCGTGGTTGTCAGAGCCGGACAGGACGGAACACTGCAGAGTCACAGAGTCTCCTGAACCGACCGGGTCAGATGGACGGACCTGAATGACGGCAGTTATATCAGATTCTGGTCCTGGGAAATACAAACACAAAGATGAACGTTAAATATTGACTTACATGCATTGAAGTAAATTGAAAATGTATTATTCTCTTTATAAACACAATATAGAGACAAGATTACATTTCTTATAAGTTGTGTTTGGTGTTTGCAAAGTACTTGTATTTTTAAAAGATGTGAAATGATTTTTTTGTTTTATTTACCTTTAATTTTCAGGAATGTTCCTATCAATAATTTCATGTCAAGTGTTTTTTGTTCTATGCAGTAGTAAACTCCAGCATCACTCGGCTCTGTTTTGTTAATGTACAGAACAAAGCTTCCAGGCTCTTGTTTGACTGTAAAATGAGGAGTCGTATTAACATCAATGTTATCATCAGCGTATGTTCCTCCCAAGAATTCAGGCAAGTTTCCAGAAACAAGCCTGATCCAAAATAATTTGGCAAATTCATTCGTCGTCTTGCGGCTGCACGTCAACTTCACTTCATCTCCGACATCAGCAGTCTTTGTCTCAAAGATCTGACCGAATGTGCTTCCTAAAAACAAAATGAAATTGAGCAACGATTAATGATAATGACGGACTAATAAATGTCCTGTGCTGAATTGACGTAAGAACAACAATTAAAAAATCGCGTATTTTCAAAATAAAAGAGATAGACTTACGCGTTGCTCCGAGCAGCAGCAGTAGATGAAATAAGATCAGCATTTTAATGATTCCTCTTCAGACAGTTGATTTAGATGTTTATATACTGCAGGAAGATTTTCTTCATGTAATCATGTTAAGTGGGTGGAAACAACGTGAGAGCAATATGATTGGCCTCTCATTTTCACATGGGAAATAATATCTGACACCTTTCCATCTAATACACATGAAACAACCAACAGCAACCTCAAGTTTCATGTTTCTAAAATTGATTTGTATATGGCCCAAGGAAGACGTCAATGTACAGAGCCGTTGTTATTAAGGGACGTAACCAAGAATACTCCCCCACAGTCTAACATTGTAATATAGGCTGGGCAACTAACTGAACAAGTGTTGAAACTGACATTTATAACCTCTTACAAACTTAATCTTGCTCCTGTCTGTTAATTCGGTTCATACTTTTCAACTTCCTTATAAAAACTTTGATGCTTTGCTTTAAAGTCGTCACCATTTCGTCCCATTTTCTCTGAAGGTCATTTTAAATGCATATTGAAGTTCTGTGGAATAACACTGTTTTATTGTTATGTTTCTGCACAAGTGATGAACCATTTTTGAGTTTAGAGTAACTACTTTAATTTTCCAACAATTACAAACATCTTGTCAACTCCGCAGGGTTAGCAGGATGTAATGCAGGTAACTTTAAAATTCTCCCACATTTGGGGCAAATGAATAACTATTTTTGATTTAATAGGATATTAAGAAGTAAAGGGATATAGAATACAACAATCTGAAGCATTTCAATGCCAAAGCTTTGAAACCTGAATCAATCATTTAACAATATATAACTACAGTGTAAGATTCTGCATCCTCAAATCAAAAATACAATCTTACAAACGGTTTATATTTAATTTATTAAAGACAAAAAGGTGTATGCAGCTCTTTGACACAGTGAAACGCTGCAGGAGCCAGTGATGACCCTCCCACACAGCACATCAAGCTCAGCATGTTGAGCTGGGGGGTGGTTGTGGTCACACCGTCCATCGTCTGTATTCTCTACAGACGGCTGTGAGCAGGAAGCAGAGCTCCACTGCCACAGTATCTCAGAAACACATTCACATCGAGTTTACAAAACACAACAAACTGTACAACATCAAAAAAGACCAAAGAGTGGAGATTCATGATACAACTGGAACGACCTGTAAAACATATCCAAGTAATAATTATACATTTTCAAGTTATGGGGTTAAAACTACAGCAAAAAACTATGCATGAGACACAAACAGACACAGAGACACATGTGCACAGTCACCACCAGAGACCAAATGGAAACTTAAGCATCGCTGTGGTGAGGGTTTCGTATAAAGGTGTGAATACGAGGGGGCTTTTTTCACGCTCAGTTTCAAGAAGCTGAGCTTGTTCTGCTTTTATATCCGTTATTAAAACGTCCAGTGGAATACAAGTGTTTTATTTGTATGTTTGTTAATATCACATCAACTTACAGTAGTAGTTGATGATCACACACTTGCTTGATTTATGCTTTGATCTAAACTTAACTTTTGACAAATTATCAACAAGTAATTCGACAGTTGTTGAATTCTGTTTCAGTGTGCATCAGCCGATGCTCGTGATGTTGTGGCAGCATTTACACATTAATACTGAATGAAATATTACTCAATCTAAACACCACCACAACAAAATAACTTTTTATTTTATATATTACATTATATAGATGAGTAATAGTTTAAGAATCACAAGTTCATTTGGAATTTGTTTTTAAATATATGTGTTTGTCAATAAGGGGGCTTGTTATCGCAAGAGGGGAACAATGAATCAAAATGGTACTTTGTCAAAAACTCAAACCAACAGAATATCTTCCCCAACTTCAAAATATTTCGGACTTTTGAGCTGTATTCAATATATGTAAAAAAAAAAAATACAAGGCTTTTGTAACACATATACAACTAAATGTTTTTATAAATTCATGGTTCCTCAGCCGGCCTGTTCCAGGGTCAGATGAGGTGCACTAATCAAGTTTCCAATGTGACTGAAATTTTTAGAAAATGAAATATTTGAAATTGAAAAATGTTTTTCCCATTTGTCGGCCTCAATTTCAAAGCTTTACCAATAACCTGTAACTCTGAATGTCAATTATCATTCAAATGCACAGATAATAGGATCTCAGCAATGAGGGGAAGCAGATGAAAATACACATGCAGAAAATATATTTTAACACACACACACGAACACTTCAACTAAAAGCAGCCTGCTGAAGTTGTGTGACGCTCTTCCCTCACTACAGATCAGTTTGAAGCCCATAGTTGGGTGTGTGGTGAGTCAACAGCCTCAGTGGTTGGTCTCAGGGCAGAGAGACGGCCCAGCCTTCTCTCAGTGTCGCTGCAGCCTGTGGTTTTACTTGTTGTCGCAGACATGTACCTTAACAAAGACCGATGGAGGAGTTTCAGTGTTTGAGTATCTGTCCTCTGGCATTTTATGAAAAGCTGCACATGTTTTAAATGCATATGTACATAACATGTCAATTGTATCCGAAATACAAAAAGCTAATTTTGTTTTAATTGTTTCCCATACAGCTGTCTGCAGTTGTGGAAAAATACAAAGCACGTCAGTCAAAAACCACTGAAACTCCTCCTCCCTCTCGGTTTGTGTGAGTGTGTCCATCTGCATTAGACAAAGATGTGCGGTGAAACAGCATTTTAAAAAAACAGATCATTCTCATACAGGTGAAAACACACAGATGTGACGAGTGAGATTTCACTACTGCATTGAAATAATTGTTGTGTTCCACGGTTAATTTTAATAATTTCACTTCTGAAGGTTTGTTGTGATATTGGGTCCATAAATCGGATTAATATGGGAATAATTAACAAACATGGGTACGGAAACATGTTAAGACTAGGATTTGCTTTAAATGAAAATGACATGTAAAATACACTTTTATCAGAGAAAAATAACTGATGATGATCAAATACACAATGGCCGCAAACTGTGCTCTGTCTCTCTCATATGTTTATCTGTGAACTCTCCACATCTCTCGATTCTCTGAGTCAGGTTTCCTCTCACCGTTGCTTTCAAACCTCTGTTCCTCAAACCCACAGACCGCCATGCTATACGCAAGCTAACATGATTACGTAAAAATCTTCATAGTGTTTAAGTGGCGTTGCAAACATCAAGAAATGTATTCAGGCCTCCTAAGGTTATCTAGACCAGCAGAGAGGGAAATGCAGCTTTCAGTGACCGACTAGTTCCACGTTTACATGTTGCAACTTGTTAGGGAGCGAAGTAGCCACAGATATTTAAAAAACAAGGATGTTCAGTTAAAAAAAAGTGAGAGAGGTCATCGGGGCTGCATGATAATTATAGATGACTCCATCTCATAAATACAATACAAATAAAAACAATGTGTAATGTATTAAGACTCATCAGCATTTACAGTATTATTAAAATAATTCAAGTGCTCATGCTAACAAATTTTTTAATTTTAATATTTCAGGGAAATTAAAAAAAAAAACGAAACAATCTGATCTCAATGAAGACTCATTTGAGGTGAACTTATTTCATTGATTTATTAATAACTTGTAGGAGAAATTAAGTTCAGGGATGCAAACACACGTATTGTGTAAAAAGAGAGAGCTATCCAAAGTAGTAATACGCGTAATACACCATCTGACAAAGGCCTGTGTTAGAGAGAGAGAGAGAGAGAGAGAGAAAGAGAGAGAGAGAGAGAGAGACAGAGAGAGAGAGAGAGAGGGACAGGTTATTCACTTGTGAAGACCATCGTCTTTTCCCTATGAGAGATAGTTAATACTTGGTCTCACACACCATGTGTACTCTCTCACACACACTATACTCTCTCAAATCTACCATCATTCTCTCTCACACACACTTCCAAGAGAGATAATTCATAATTGCTCTTACACCTAATATCATAATCTCAGACATACACCACTATACTCTTACACAAACACAAATATACTCTCTTACATGCACAATCATAATCTCTCTAATTCACGATCATGTGTGTGAGAGAGCGAGTGATGGTACATTTGAGAGAGAATGAGTGTGTGTGTGTGTTTGAGAGAGAGAGAGAGAGTATGACAGTACATGTAAGAGACTATAACAGTGTTTGTGAGAGAGTATTCTGGTCTGTGTGAGACCAAGTATCTCTCATACAGGTCTGTTGAAACACCATACTATGTGGTGACAAACACTCTGGCGCCACCTGGTGGTGGGATCCTCCTCTTGCTGGGATCAGACTGCAAGATATGGTTATAATAGCCTGAAACCTGTTAATCGAAGGGCCACCCCACTGGTTGCAAAAAGAAGTCTGAATCCCGCCTCCTCCACCTTAATGGATGGGACATTTAACAGAGTAAAGCGTTGAAAAAAATCCTTCTGAAAGAGGGTTTGTCACTTTAGGTCGTTCTATATATCTTACTGATATATGTTTAGAATATTTCTGATAACTTTGGTTTTAGCTCGTTATTTGACGTTGTGAAACAAAGTGAAACATCGTGATTTACAGATGAGGCTGACATATATCGACGGGATCCTGTTACCACGGCTCCAACCCCTGATGGCTAATGTGCAGATGTCGGCATTCATATCCAAGGTAGTTAATTTCTGCATCGTGGGAGGAAGTGGACACATGTCGTTCATTTTTACGTACATTTCTAAAAGTTTAGGCCTAGATTTGTCCCCTAAATGACGTTTTAATGATTAACATTCACTTCCTGACAGAGTGCAGGTGGTAAACGCCTGAATTATGAATTAACCGTTGCTCAGTGAATGAATGGCATAGTGTTTCTCAACAAGAGGTCACCATGAGTGCTCAGCAAATCTCTGGAGAGAATGTCAGACCAGTTTTTTATTTACAGAGTCCATTAAAGGCAACATAATCTATAACCTATAATCAAATTTTTCTAAATATTCTGCCATGATCGAGTGTGGTAGTATAACGGCTGCTCAGAGGGTGTTTCTCACAATTAACTTTTATCAGAGTAGAACTCGGTAAATATTAACTAGTTATCAGCTCATAAACGCTGAGCAGTCCGGCTTTGTTACTATCAAGATAAATGTCTCACCACCACACCCTCTGTTTGTCTGCTTCAACAGCGAACCAGTTAGCACCTGCTAGGGCCATTCCCTTTCAAACACTCCCTCTGTGCTCTCAGGAAGCCGGGGCACGGTGTGAGAAAACGGCAGATTACACATTTGAATCATGGCTCAGCACTGGCACATGTTGTATGTGTGCAGTGTTTGGTTGCTCCAGACCCTTCACGTGGCAGCTTTCAACCTGGACACTCACAACGTGCTGCAGAGAAGCGGAGATCCGGGAAGCCTGTTTGGATTTTCTGTTGCGTTTCACCAGCAGCTGAGGCCTGCCAGAAAGAACCTGTGAGTGAGAATATGTATGTTATTCAACTAAAGGATATAAAGGTCTGTGTGTGTGTCTTTACAACTTGAGGTGTCTTCCTCCAGATTGCTGGTCGGAGCTCCACAAGCAAAACACCAGAACCAGGTGAATGTTACAGGTGTTGTTTACCAGTGTGACCTGAGTACAACATCCGAGCGCTGTCAGCCCATTGAGTTTAACAGTGAAGGTTTGTCTGCTTCTTTTAATCTGAAGATTGCATTATTTTACTATGTTTCAAACAATGGAGAGTAAAGTGTATTTTCCCCAGTAATGTGTAAATTATATTACTCTATATTAATTTAATGCTATTTTGTACTTTTTCTTTTCTGACTGAAATACTGAATACGTACAGCCGGGTCCAAAAACACTGAGACCTTTTCGTGGTTTTGTATATATATTTTGGAAAGTTTCACATTGTGAAATTCCCATTTATCTGTCAGATTAGGATTTATTGTAAAAAAATCCCATAGGTTAAACGAGAGGCTCCCGATATATTTGGCTAATAAAGGTCCAAAATCTGAATTCAGATGAATTGCAGCCTAGATTGTTTTTTCCTTACCTCTCCTTATCCCGCATTTTTACCTTGTGACCCCTAAATGTATATGAAGTAGTTGAAATGAAAAAGTTAGAAAGCCTTGAGACATCTGATACATTAAGTACATACCAGGAATACATTTTTGGTAAGTAACCTTTTAAAAGCAGGATCTGAGTTTTAAAGTGACGTTGTGGCCTCTTAGTGAGCTCAGCTTGTTTATTTTTGTAGCGTTCCTCAATAGCAAAGACATAAATGGCCAGTGGATGGGAGTTAGAGTGACGAGCCAAGGTCCGGGTCAAAATGTAATGGTAAGCGAAACACACCACACTGGAAGAATAAAATCAGAATAGAATAAACCAGTCAACAGATTTTTATAGTTTTATCTTCCGTCCCTTATAGACTTGTGCTCATCGATACCAGCAGTGGAGCCCGAGCCCCAGCGTGTATGTCCCTCACCTGGTGACGGGTCAGTGTTACCTTCTGGGAGACGACCTGGGGGCCGGGGGGGAAGAGAGGACCTGGAGGAGGGTTGTTTGTGATTCTGAGCACCTCAGCAGACGGCGAAAGGACCACGAGTGGTTCACGTACTGCCAGCAGGGCCACGGAGCCTCTTTTGCAAAGGATAACCGGTCGCTGTTGTTCGGGGCCCCCGGCGCTTATCAGTGGAAAGGTGAAATAAAGCTTACAGCTGCAGCTCAGGTGTTTCATCAGAAAAAAATTATTTAAAAAATGTGCAACTAAGACAAAATAAGAATTCATTTTTTGTTGGTTTGTTCTTTTATTTCTGGAAATGCTCCTTAACATTAAACCCTTTGCAATTTGTTAAATGCTAAATATGATTTTTCTCCTGAAGAATAAGCTATATTTTTTCATTCGAATCACATTTTCGACCTTAAATCATGCATATTTTCAACTTAAAATCTTCAAGGATTTAATACTTTATTTCAGTTGTGTTATTCTGTATAATGTTTTTTCTTGTTGTATGCAGGGATTGTACGACTGGAGCTTTTGGACAACCTGGACATCTTTGGTGAAGATCCTCGTGAAACGGGCGATATAGACCTCTTCGACCCAAAGCTCATTCCTCTGCGGAGAGACAGCTACCTGGGTCAGTTTCTAGTCCGGTCAGAGTCAAATTGATGGTATATGAAATAAAATGTAGAAAAGGTTATTTCAGCCATAGAGTCCTAGCATATTACTTTGATAACATATAACTTTTCAGTAATATAGCCTCATTTTTTCCCGCTCAAGGATTCTCCATTGACTCTGGTATGACCCTGATCAGGAAGGGGGAGCTGACGGTTGTATCAGGAGCGCCACGCGGAGGCTTCAGCGGCCAGGTGGCTTTTCTCAAAGCGGATCCTGGTGCTAAGAGAAGTTTGTCTGTGGAGTTGATCCTCTCTGGTCCAGGCTTGGCTTCCTCCTTTGGTTACGATGTGGCAGTGGTGGATCTGAACAATGATGGGTAGGTTTGATGAAATCTATTCAGATATTTAAAAAGGGCTGCACGTAGGACAATCTTTTTATGGATCAGTCCATCCTACACTTAAAAAACGTGATTTGGGGATAGTCATGGTCACCGGAGGAAGTTTTCTTGACTTTCTTGACTCCTTGGTCTTTTATTCACAACCATCATCATGAAATTTGTTTGGTGAAGTGGTCCTGAGTGGATTTGTCCAAGTAGATTTGAAGTGACTAGATGAGCTTCTGTGTAGCCTGACGATTTATTTTCCCTTTCACAAATACCCTCTCGAATATGGCTGTGAAGACGTCTGTGTAGACTTTTCAGTTTGGTCCATGTCCTATACACTAACATGGAGGAGACGGGGTTCTGCAGCCAGCCACCAGGGGGTGACTCAAATCTGATAGTCATTTTGTAGGCCATGATCTTTCTGTCTGTGTGACAACTTTATGATATATCGATCTCATAAGGCTTCAATATGATACATTATTCTACTTTTTCATATTGAGGAATAATTTGGCCTCTTTCTACAGAGACAGCTATGAAACCTGTATTCACATGACTTATTACTACTTTATTTGGATTAGTATTCAGCAATTTGTCTTCATCATCTTCGTCAAAGAGCTCAACGTGGCCCGATGATCCAGTTCTACTGACAGACACTGTTAATAGTCTTGTTCCTGTGTTGTGTTCTCAGATGGGAGGACCTTGCTGTAGGAGCACCACAGTTCTCCGTCAGAGATGGTTCTGTTGGAGGAGCGGTTTACATCTACATCAACAACAGAGGCAGAAACTGGGAGGATGTTGTTCCAACTCAGCTTCTTGGACATAGAGAGTCCCTGTTCGGCCTCGCAGTGGAAAACATAGGAGACATCAATCAGGACGGTTATGGAGGTTGAGATGTTTTGATATTAAATTCATCATCCACTGAATAAGCTAAAAAGTAAGAATATGATACTAGTTTGGGATTTAAACCCATCTTGAATGAAGCAGGGGTAGAACAAACAATTACACCAAACTGAAAGTTCACTGTAGGGCCGTTATATAGTTGAACATTTCCATTCAGTTATAACCACACTTTGCATTTCCCCCTCCCATTAGGGATTTTAGACAAACAAACTTTAAATTGATTTTGTAGCAGTAATTAACTTCTACCATTGCCCCCCCCCCCCCCCCCCCCCCTCTGTCTTCATGTGCCTGTTTGCTGACAGATGTGGCTGTGGGGGCGCCGTATGATGGTTCTGGTCGGGTGTATCTCTACTGTGGCTCCTCTGATGGGATCAACAAGAAACCAGCACAGGTGAGGGTCGAGGGGCTTGTAACGAAAAGGTCACAGTTCAAATCTCTTGATGGAAATACGTAGACAATGAGAATGGATGTTATGTCATATTTTCACGCCTCCAGGTTCTCTCATCAGGATCCAAAAACATTCATCTGTTTGGATATTCTCTGTCTGGGAACTTGGATGTGGATGATAACCAGTACCCGGATTTGGCCGTCGGCTCGCTCTCAGATTCGGTTTTTATCTACAGGTAATTTCACAGCCACAACATGAACACCTTGATATGAGGGAAATATTATGTTTGTGTTGACTGAAGACTGTCTATTGTACTGCACTGTTGTTCTGTCGCCTCTTGTCCAGAGCAAGGCCAGTGGTCAGTGTTGGCAGCACTCTACGGCTGCAACCAAGTGAAATAGACATCACAGAGGACCAATGTGATAAACGCACGTGGTAAGTTGGACAAAAACACAAATTATAACGTCTTCTACCTGCAGGTTCACTGGCTTTTCACCCAATGTCTCTGCACAAATGTCTGTGAAGTGATTTCACAGTTAAGGCCTGTTTTACCTACACCTCACATCCGGCATCGTTCAACCCCAAACTAAGTGAGTTTCCTTATCGTCAGTTCATTTCTCTTCCCATTGAATCCACGGGTTTCACTTGTATTCTGCTTTTTAGAATTAATTCATGGAAATGTCGTATGGCAAAAAAATCCGTCAACAGTCCCCTTATAAAACCACATTTAAATCCACTAGAATCCAGATTTTTATATGGATTTGCTTTAAATTCTTCACATTCACAAATAAATCAGTCCCGTCAATATGCCAGAGTCATGTCAAAAAAGAAAACTAATCGATAAAAAAAAAAAGATTGACTCTAGTATCACTTATACTCTCACATGTTTCCTCTGTAGAGCTCAACTTCACCTTTGAGGGTGATGCTGAGAGGAGGAAGGTGAGGCTTCCTCCCAGAGTCGACTTCCTGGGTTTATCTCGAGGAAAACTGGAGCTGCCGGGACAAGGGAAAGAAATGTGTGTCGGCACCAAGCTTCGAATTCTGGTACTGTCACATCTATTGTTATTTGAAATCTGATTATTGTCCAAATGTCCCTTAAAGAGGACAGCACCATAACACATGTTGATCCACAATAAACCTCTGTTCCAGCATGATATCAAAGACCGGCTGAATAGCATCCCCGTCTCCGTCACTGTGTCTCTGTGGAGCTCCAGTCAGACGACCAGGACAAGTGCAGATCTGCCCAATGTGACCCCTGTCTTCAACCTCTACCAGCACAGGAGCACTTTCTCAGAGGTACAAACAATACATTACATAACACTACCTCATCAGAGCTGCAAGAATATAATCCTTTGAAATGTGTCTATTAGTGTTTGAGACCAGGCCAAGCTAAGTGGAAAGACGCTGGATGCAGTTGTATGAAGAAACATCTGCTGTGTTGTTTCTTGCAGATCCTCCTAATAAACAAGGGCTGTGGCAGCGACAACATTTGCCAAAGTAACCTTGAGTTAAAATACAAGTTCTGTTCAAGAAAAACACGAAAGGATCAGGATGTTTTCACATCACTCGCCAGGTAAGACAAAAGGGTGAACCAAAAGAAAAGCAGAGTAACACACTTGTTTCTAAATGAATGTTTACTCACCTGTGGTTGTGTCTCCAGAGAGGACGGTGTAGCAGTCATCACTCCCTCGCAGGACGACATAGCCTTGGAACTAACTGTGACCAACAGAAACGGGGATGACGCTCACCAGAGTCACTCAGTCATCATGCTCCCAGATACTCTTCATTACTCCTCTATTATCTACGACAAGGCAGCAGTGAGTATACAGCAAGTCTCAGTATGTAATATCAGCAAATAAGGACACATAAGTAGCATACATATGTTTTTTTTAACCAAAACCTTTTTCATTTATTACCTCAGATACTTATACATGGTTTTGAACTAAAACAAAATGTTGTGAAGGGGAAGTGGAAAAAAATAAATAGTAAAGGTTAATTACAAAATAAACACAATAACAATGAAAGAGCTGTGATGGATATATAACATTATTGGGAAAAGTACATGCCTGCCTCAATTGACCATTTCCTTATTTGCATATATACACTATTGGTATTTATATATATGTACGTACCATGAATTAATTTGTATTCACAGGAAACACAAATGAGTTGTACAGCCAATGACAATGGAACACAAATAGACTGTGACCTTGGAAACCCACTGCGCAGAGACGCTGAGGTGAGTGTCACAGCTCAGTTCACACATGTGTTCCCATCATGTTCTCCCTCTGTGTAATCCAATGAATGCTCTAATCCCTTAGATTACTTTTTATGTCCTACTCACCACGTCCAGCATTTCCCTGAGCACAAAAGACGTCAACGTCACAGTGCAACTTTCCACGTAAGTGAGATGAAAACACTTTAAAGTTATTGATCAGTGGGCTGCGTGTGATTAGGAATAACAGCTTTTTATTATTTTGTGGTGTAGGACAAGTGTGCAGACCATCCGATCTGTAGAGGCAGTCGCCAAAGTGGTTTTTGAGCTGGAGCTTCAAGTTTATGGGTCGGTACCGAATGTTGTTTCTCCCTTTGAAGCTTTTAAGTCTTGTTGTCAGAGTCGGACTGATATGGAAATACTTCTGATATTACGTGTAAGTCAAAAATGTGCAATACAGATCTATCAGATGATAATAACATAGTAATGTGATTGAGGCTTGATATTCTACAGTTTAACCATTAACTTTTTTTATAAGAAGAAACAGAAATTAAAACCAAATAGATAGAACTTGAATTAGGAAAATAGACATAAATCTTTAAGGTCTAAATAGGCTGATTTTTTTTGGTCCACTAATATTTTGATTGTTTTAATATCTATCCTAAAACGGATATGAAGACCTCAGATTTGTATCGCAGTAAAATACACAAAGATCTGACTTTATTTTAATTTGTTTGTAGACAAGCCAGACCTTCCCAAGTGTCCCTTGGTGGAAACGTGATTGGTGAAAGTGCCATAAAGACAGTGGAGGAAATTGGAACACGGGTTCGATATGAGTTTAGGGTGAGACCCCATTTGTTGTTAACTTAAATACATTAAAATGATTAATAAAACAATTTTCTCTCACACAAACAAAGTTCATTGAAATTGTAAGCTTCTGTTTCTCAGATAAATAATCTGGGCAGACCACTGAAATATTTCGCCAACGCTTCACTAAACATCCACTGGCCAAAGGAGAACTCTGTGGGAAAATGGCTTCTGTACTTGACTCAGATCACCAGTGACGGTGTCCAGTCCGTCTCCTGCTCACCCGCAGAGGAAATCAATCCACTCAAACACGTAAAGGTAATAAAGACATTTCAGCTTTTTGTTTTATTGTGCAAGTACTGCATGTTAACCCCCCTGTAACTGGCTAATGTTTGACATCAAGGGTTGGCTCCACCCAGCGAGGAAAAGACGTGAAGCCGAACATGAAGCGCTCTCTACTGACCTGTTCCCTTTTCTGTCAAAAGAAAGGAAACGCAAAACTTTGGTAAGACATTATTAAAGATACACACAATAACCTACAGTCATGAATGAGAGTGAGTGAAGTCGTTGGGGTTTAATCCTTACATTTCCCTCCGTAAAACCCTGTCACTAATTTGGTAAAAGTAAAAAATGTGACTTTCCAAACAGTCTCTGAAAAATGTTAAATTAGTATTCATATGAAATAAGAGAAGATCCAATTAAAGAGATGTGTCCTGTATATCTGGTATACCTGTATACAGGTCACATGACACACATACATTTTACAGATACTAGAGGATGCACTAAAATCCACTGAAGAAAGACCTGTGTCCTATTCATCTAAATAAGCTATAATATCTAAAGTCATTTTAAGTCAGTGGGTCACATGACATGGAAGCTGTTAAAAACAACCCAGTCAACTCCTATTTACACAGGAATTTGTTGATGCTCCCTGAGAGAAACGTCTGTGATGGGGAGAGATATGGGGGAAATGAGTAAAGGTTGGATAGGAGGCGTAAAGAAAAGAGCACCTTACTCAGTGTGAAGTTGTGTGATGACCTCAGGCCTGTTGTGTGTGTCTCCTCCTCAGACCTGCTCCGATGGACTGAATTGTGTGGAGATACGCTGCCCTCTGCTGGGCCTGGACAGCTCTGCAGTGGTGGTTCTGCATTCATACCTCTGGAACTCCACTTTGATTGAGGTTATACAACTTCTGTGAAATACCTCCTCCTCTCTTTAAGGGTTGACATGACCAGCTTTATTGTTGTTGGTTCATAATGCATGAGTCGGTTTTTTTGTGTCTCTCATTTAGGATTACAGCTCTTTGAACTATCTTGACATTGTTGTGGATGCGACCCTCAGTTTAACCAACTCTCCAGAGAATATTGGACTGAAACAAGAGAAGCCCGGCACAAAGGTAACATCTTAAGGAATAATAATATAATTATAAAATAATCTAATAAAATAATCTAATACAGTAGATTATTTTAGAAAAAGATTTAAGATCCTTCACATTAACAGTTGTAAAACTATAATTTATGCACAGAAGTAAAAGATATATTGTTATTTTAGAGGTTTTTTTTACAATGTTTACTTGACTCAGTTATTACAGTAAGTTGTATCATTTCCCACAGGTTAAACTCACAGTGTTCTTTGAGAAAAAGACAGAATACTTCACCAAAGTTGCCTGGTGGATTATTTTACTTACGGTCGTTGCTTTGCTTCTGCTGCTGGCCGTTTCTGCCTACTTGATGTGGACGGTAAAAAGTTTAATGAATCTTTAATAATGTGTGTTGTGTTTGTGGTAAAACAATTGAACAATTGAAGTAAGTGTTAAATGCTATAAATCAATACAGTTTTCTGATCCAGAGTTAAACTTTGCACTTTGCAGTTTGAATAATCCAACATGTGATGTCAGATTGAAATGACAATGCTCTATTCCTAAAATACATAATTTTCATGTTTCTTCAAAATAAGAAGTGTCTGCTTAAACTTTTACATTTGTCCGACAATAAAGTACATTTCACAATTTAATGATAATAGAAAAAACTTTATTCATAGAGCACTTTTCAGGCAAATAAGCATCATTAAAAGGTCAAAACCCAAATGCTGATAACTGATTGTATGAAGCAGTGTTAATATGTGCTTACTTTGAACTGATTTCCCTTATTTTGAGTTTTTGTCCTGTTTTTGTATAGTTTGCTGGAGTAAACACTAACTTTTAGGAGCTTGAATAGTCTAACGCTCTTAGTGCCCCCCATGTTGACTTTAAGTATATTATAACAATAATAATATTTGGATGAGCTCAATTCCAGATAATGTATAAAATGCGAATATATTAGAAGGCTTGAAAATACAAGTCAAGAATTTTGCAACTATATTATTAAGACTATTGTGTTATTAGCTCTGTCCTATAATTTACTTTCCATTCCACAACACATGCATTAAATGTCCCTTATTTTCTGTCCTTCTCAGCATGAATGCATCAACTGTCTCGCACATAACAAGAAGCTCACTGAACACAAGGAAGAAGTAAACCCAGAGACTGCTCCTCTCACAGCCTGAAAGAAGAAACCAACGACGCCCTGATGCATCATGGATGATATTACATACAGCTTTCTTTGAAAAGATACTTTTGATGCAGACCTTTTCTATTACTGTTGTACATTTACTTTGAGCATTTTTTGTAAGAAATAAAATGAAAAATAAAGAAAAAATAAATCAACACACACTTTTTTCTTGAGTTTTTTTTTTAATGAAGCTGAAAATATCACTTGTTTGATAACAAAAGGTTTTTACGACAACATGAAACAAAAACGGTCGGCATGAAGGAATGTGCGAGTCGAGGGAAATTGAGTTTGTGCTGAAGAACAATTTACCTGAAATTCAGTGGAAACATTGCAGCCGCCACCTCTGTGGTTTAATCTGACTGCTGATCATCGAATACACAAACGATTACAATACTGTTGGTTTTGAAATACTGTGACGCACTTTTTTTGTCTTTTACGTGGTTCCTGTTGTCTTGAAAGGGTTTAATTCCAGAATGAGATGCACCTCACACCATTTGTCGTTTTAGGGGATCAGATCAAATTTGTCATGAGTAATAAAAATGTAATATTTTTGAAAATCTATCAATTTTAGAATGAAACCTTTTTCTTGACATTTTCTGTATTGAACTGGGGTAAAAGCCCATTTGACTACTGGTGAACCTCTCTTTCAACCAGTTTCACAATTCCAAATTCAATAGAAACTAGTCCTTTTGCAGCATCAGTACATTCTGCTTGTTTTCTCCATCTCATTTTGGTCCCATCAATCAACTCCATCTTTAGAAAAGTGTTTGACATCTTGAGAAATGTGCTTTTTTTTTTTTTTTTATTTACAAAATCTGCAGCAGCTTAGCTTAGCTTTTTTTTTTTTTTTTTTTTACCTCAACACTCACACACTTTCTATCTTGACAAATACAACAACATGCAGTGCGTTGTATGTTGTCTGGATTGTGCACTCAAAACTGTTAAAAAGTTGACTCTCAACCATTGGACACGTGGCAGAAGGGAAGGGATCGTCAACCTGTTTTCAAATGTGTAAAAACGGCAACCGAGACGGGTGGTAGTTAAAATGAATAATTTTCATGTTGTGTAACACAAAAAAGTTTTTTTACGTAAACTGAGCAGAGCAGCTGGAGGATACTTTTATAGTCACACCATGAGATTGCCAAAATATCTGCATTTCCAGTGAGTGCACAAACTGCCATGTTTTGATTTTGTTCGCATTTAAACACCATGTCAGTGAGTACACCATGTGACTGTGTACACAGTGTACTACATGTGAGTGTACCGAGCGAAGTACCTGACTTCAAATCTACTAGCACCTCTAAAGTTCACGTTTCCACACATCGCACCTCTTTTGTTTAATATGCAGAAAAACCTGCCATAGTCAATCATACCTGCCATAAAAAACTTGATCCTGTTTTGTACTCCTCAGTTTTTAAACACGTTAAACAAGACACATATGTTAAAAATTTGACTTAACTTTAAAGAGTTGGTAGGCCGATTCTCTTACCTTACCTTTTGTCAGGTTAGCCGTTTCTTTATCTTCGGCCTTTAAGTTAAGCTAAGCAGCTGCTGGCGTAGCTTCATACTTTACATACGGACACGAGAGTATGTATCAATAGTCAGATTATTACTTTAAGCTCTTCAATGTACTCTTGTTAATGACCAACTCATCACAACCTAATTTTTTAATCTTTGATTGTATCTTTATCAAAACACATCCAATTTTCAATCCAAATTTTAAGTCACATCATGAGCTCGCTCACTGTCTTCATCATCTTTTGTTTGCTTTTAGGAAA
This sequence comes from Limanda limanda, assembly GCF_963576545.1. NCBI lineage: Eukaryota > Metazoa > Chordata > Actinopteri > Pleuronectiformes > Pleuronectidae > Limanda > Limanda limanda. The sequence continues at coordinate 21,502,575 of NC_083645.1, read as the reverse complement.
ATAAGTAGAAAAACGCATCATTAAAAACATCCCAACATCTTCTCAGCATGTCCTCAGAACAGGAACATGTAACAACAAACTATAAAAAAAAACACCAGACATACAAACACTCATTCACACATGTTCCTCCTCAACTATCTCTGGTAAAGATTTAAAAAAAGTGCAGCTGTTTTTTTGGCTCAAATAAATATAAAAGATTAACAGTTTTATTCTGATTGGTTTCAGACTTTAAAATGATTGGTTTGAGTTATAAATAAATAGAGCTTGATTTTCCTTTTTTACCAGAGAAAGTCAGAGACAAACACTTCTTTCAGAGGATAAACAATCATCCTTTAACCTTTAAAATCATAATAACAACAATGAAATATAATATTACAAATAAATTAAAAGCATCAATGTAATAAATTAATTAACCCCTTGTCGTCACAAGTAGCCTAAAATGAATTTAAGCATCTAGGTACATTCAAAATAAGCCCCGTGTTTGGTTTAAAGACTGTTCCTGACTTCTTCCTCTTTTTTTTATCTTCCAGGCAGAAATACAGATCAATAATTTAATTAATTAATATTAAATTAATTAATATTAAATTAAATGTCACTATTTCCACAAGATGAAAAGTGAACAAAAATTAACCACAACAAGAAATCAAATCAAAAACATGAGTCAACTTAATTTTGTGAGAAAAGGCAGCAAACAAATGCACTCGGATCATTTCAGCTGCTCATTGAAACTACACAGTAATCAACCAGCTCCACTAATCTCTCTCTCTCTCTCTCTCTCTCTCACACAGACCATGAGATCACTGGCCCCGTCACCCACACATGCTGCTCATTCCTTTTGCTGTTTCAGTACTTTAGTTCCACCTCTATGCTGCAGCCCGGTTCAGCTTCATGACTCCAACAGGTCAAACATCTCCAACAAAGGGCACTAAAAAAAGGGCAGTACCTATTGATTAAGTATTAGTTTTCATCATGTGAAAATGCCTCTTTTGTGGCTGGGGGAGTAGGAAAAATATTCACTTTTACCTTTTTATTTTGTGCTTTAAACAGGTTTTTTGATTATTGCTAAATTAACCTGTTTTACCTTTGTTTTGTTTTTCGCTGGTGTAAAAAAATGGAATGACTTATTTTGTTCAACAATGTGCTTTGAGACTCCAGCAAGACAGAAAACCTCCACTCTGCAATAACCGGTTATCTCCACATGAGGGCAGCAGTGACCAGAAAAGAACACAAAGATAGCAGCGAGGACGTGAGCCCGCTGGTCCCAGAACGAACCCGACCATGGCCGTTGTTTCTGTTCCACTTGGAGCCGCCTTTCTCCCGGACCCGAGGAGGCTTTGCAGGGTTGGAGTCGGGGTTACGAGGGGGTTTGTTATAAGGGGGGGAGTTAGGCCCATAGCCCGGCCAATCATCATTGTACCTTTCACCGTAATCCCCTCCCCCTGAACCACTGCCCTCCTCACCTGGAACAAGAGAAAAGATTTCTGACGTGTACAATAAAAAAGAGTTATTACTTAAAATGGTTCACATCCTCAATGCCACTTTCCTCACTGTCCATTGCTGCAGCTCCTCTTTTCAGCCTCTGTCTGAAACACTTGGTTTTAGCTACTGTTTCTTTAAGGCCCGCCTCCCGATAAAGCCCAGTCTGCTCTGATTGGTCATCTGGCCCACTCTGTTGTGATTGGTCAACCTCTTACTGCACATGTAGGAAACTCCCGCCTCAACTTTCAGTTACCCGGCTTTGTTAGGGAGCTAAATTATCCACTGGGTGAACTTTGTGAAATATTATTATATTTGAGATGTCATAGACGAAAAATATAGTTGAAGAAAGAAAAACTAAGAAAGAATAATGCATCTTGTTCCAGATCTTCATAATCATCAATTTACCTCTAAAATGTACCAGAATATAACATAAGCTCCTTAAGATATACGCAGATATATAAATATCCAGCACCAGGAACACTCACTGTCCATGAAGTCCATGTCTTGTCCGCTCTGAGCGTGTCGCAGTTTGTTGGTCGCCACCCTCAGCTCCATGATCAGCTGTCTGGTCCTCACATCCGGCCGCGCAATGTCCACCTCCACCTCGGGGTTGTTGATCTGGCTGACGAGACCGTCGCCCGTCACGTCCGGCAGGTACCTGAGAGAGGGGGGGCGGTGGAATTCATGTAAGAAAACACCGCTCACACATGAACACAGATCTTTTCAAAGCAGTTGAAATCAGCCTGGATGTGCAGTGAGGGTGTGTATCTGTGCAGAAGGCCGACACACGGAGGATATGGTGGTGGCAAAATTAAACCAAGTTCCATCTGTAGCATTCTGCCACCTTTGTACCATCCCTCCCTCCATCCCTCCTTCCCTCTCTCCACCTCCGTCTCCCTCCATCCCGCTCTGATCCCCCTCACCTCCCCCGGGTCTGCCCGTTCCAGCAGCGCTCCTCGTTAGTGACGTCTGCAGCCAGCCTCTCATCGTTGCAGGTGGTGTGTGGGAGGGACACCCAGAAGCCCTGCATCGGCCGCAGTCGCTCTTTCAGCTCGGTAACCTGTGCGGAGGCGGTAAGCAACTGGTTATGACTCACACCGGCTTTTCTCCCTGTTTGCTATGGCTGGATGGAGGAAGCATACGGAGGGTGCCACAATGACAAAGTCAAAAACTGACATGGCACTGAATCTGGGTCAGTTTCTCAATCCCATTTCTTTTATATCTTATAAATAGAAATAAATAATGACTGTACTTTGCTCTCTCCTCTGCTCTCGGTTTTATTTTGCAGCTCACTCTCGTCAGTGGGAAACTGTCTGAGCCCTGGCGGCTGAACTCTCATATCGTTTTTTTGAAACTATTTCAATCTCTCATTTTCTCCTCTCTCTGCTTTCTGCTCAGTGGCCATGTCTGAATCCTGATGCAGGCACAAAGCAAACATTTGACTTAACTGTAGCTTCAGTGGAATACATTAAAATAACACCCAACCCAAACATGTGACCACAACAAAACAAACTATTGTCTTGTTGATTGCTTGAGTGTTTGTCTGTCTGCACCATTCTTGTAAACCAGTGTCTCAAAAACACCTTGAGGGAAATTCTTCAAATTTGGCACAAACGTTCATTTGGACTCAAGAGTGACCTGATTAAAATCAAAGGTCCCTTAGACCTTACAAAACTCTTTCTTGCCCGTAAATGTGTTATCTTAGTAAGAAAAATGTAGCGTTAACTCTAGTTTTTTTTCTTTGCTTTAATAAACTAAATGAAACCTGCAGAATAATTCATTTCTTGTTGATACAATGAACATTATACTCAATAACCCAGAATTTGAGTTTTCAATATTGCACTCAACTCAACTCTCAGACCCTTCACTCAGTATTTGTAAGACCCCATTGGACAGCAATTAAAGTGCAAGCAACAAGGTAAAACAAAAGTGAGGGGGTCTGAATTTTAAGAGCCAGATATTTATCTTTAAAAGAATGCTAACGTTGTTCTGTATGTTTTAGCAAAAAAATTCTTTGATAAGTGATAATATTTCAGTGTTGTGTTAACATCTTGTTCTGCTTCCCCCAAGTGGCCATAACAATAAAGTCATGCAGTTTTAAACTATTTTCAAAATCTAGTGTATTATTAGAAGAGCTAATAATCTATCTAAAAAGTGGACATGTCTCTTCCTCACCAGTCGATCCAGGTTGGTGCCTGCAGCAGTGGTGGGTTTCTCTTCAGGGCTGTAGGTGCGGAACGGCCTCCTGTTTCCCCCGGACTCCTTCGGTGAGCGTTGAGTCCGTCCTGGAGTCGGCCGGGGGTTTCCACAGCCCTGGAACACCTGGAGATAAACCAGACAGCAACCAGTGTAACCAGCTGAGGGGATGGGGATAGTATCATGAAATATGAAACATAAAAGTAAGGGATATCTTGGCTTTTTGCCCAAAAGCCCTTTTACAAGACTTGTCTAGAGAGCTGTAGTTGCTCTTTATGAGTTTTTGAAATGTTTTTATAGTGTTAGATGCGCAGGACCTAAAAACGATAAGGCTCAACATCAGAAGGTGTATATAAATTAATGTTAATGTTGTAATTGAGAGCAGAGAGACGCTTTGTGAGTCAGTGTCTACACTCATCAGTTGTAGGGATGGTTCTGCATAGTCTCCATAAATCACACCCTGTTAATGTAAAACTGCAAAAACACAAAGCTAAATAAAGAGTAAAAGCTCTGCCTCCACAAACCAGGAGTTTTTCTGGTTCTGTTCAGAAGTGAGTGTCTCTGGTGGATTAGCTCCTGGGCCGACGTCCACGTTTTAATCGGGCTGTGAAGTCGTTTTGCTCTCCGCTTATAATTCTCATCAAATTTCTTGTATGATGTCTCATCAGGGAGATTAAAATTCGAATTAAACAATAAGTACAATTATAGCTTTGACATGAGAGTGACATTTTTAAGATCGCAAATAAAATCTGTTTTTCTCAAGATTCAGTAAAAACAAGAAGATGCACGATTGCAAAATTCTCCGAAAATAAAATAAAAATGTATCACTGTCTTTATCTGTTCCTTTCTTATATGCACATCATTTTTTCTTACTTTAGTGGAGATGGTGACGCTGTTCTCCTGCATGTGCATGATGGCCTCTGACACCTTCACAGAGATGGAGTCGGCTGCAAGCTCCATGTTGAACGGCCCCTCCAACTTCTCTGAAACCTGGTAAAGAGCATCTGAGAGGAAGAGACAGAAATAAAGAAGGTAGGGTGATACGTTTTTTTTACGTCCACATTCGCTCATATTCTCAGGGTGTTCAAGCAAAAACAGAAATATAAGCTCTGTTGGTGGCATATTGTTCTGATAAACATCAAGACAACACTTCCTGGTGTCTGTCAGGGTCTCAACCCGCTGAAGAGATTTGATTTACATCTGTTTGAGGTGTTTAAGAAGCGGAGAAAGAAAGAAAGGGAATGAATGGTGGTTGAAGAAAAGGGGGTGAAATGGGTTTGGGTGCAGCAGACATGGATGGAGCGATGAAAGGTGAGAGGAGGCGCTGCAGATGAAAAGAAAGAAAATGCAGGGAATGTGTGGGTTTGATGAAAGGGGAAAGGAAACACAGGAAGACAGATCAATTGGGAAGGAGCAGAGAAGCATGAATGATTAATGGAGGAGGAATTCATTAGGGGAATAGGAAGTGGAAAGTGAATGAGTGACAGAGGAGCAATAAAAGGATTTTACTTTTACGTCTGCTCCGTTTATTAATGATAGTGCGCTTAAATGTCACTTGGGCCTTAACATCTTTTTTTTTCTGAAGAATCTAAAATAATTAAAAACCAAAAGGAACATAATAAATACCTTTTACACAAATATAAAATTACCCTAAACCCACTTAAAAACATACTGGGTTACATTGTTCAGCCTGCCCTCACCCACCAATGAAATTGTTCCACTCGGTGTCGAGGTCGGCCTGATTGGCTAAGCAGCCCTTCATCACGTTGAGGCACAGGGAGTGGCAGGGCCGCAGGGAGGGCTGCCCTCGACACAGAGGGCAGTACCACTGACGCATCAGGCCACGCACACACTCGGAGTCTGCTGTCAACTGAAAAACAAGGCACAATATTACCATGAATATCACTACACGAGGGAACTTGGCATGTCAGCAGCTCCAGAATGAAATATATAAATAATATGAACACAAAGAAACTCTTCTATAGTACTTTTTTTTTATATACTGGGCTTGTGGCTTGATTTTACATTTATTTTTTAAGTCACCTCATAACATTGATTTTTATACAATATTTTTTATTTTATAATTTTTTTTCTTTCTTTCTTTTCTTTTGAAATTGGTATCATTTCACCTAGTTAAGCACTTTGTAGCGTAACTTGAATATAGTATTAGGATTTATTTATTTAATTTTCCACGACAAGTTGAACCTGATATGAGCCTGATGTTGCTCATGAAACAAGCAGATACCAAATAGGCGACAACAACCAATAGGACGCAGTCACCTTTGTCGCTTTGTTAACGATATCCCGACCTGTAGCCAGACCCTGAGATAGAGCTCTGGCTGCAATGAAAGCCCTGGATACCTGAATGTGGAAAGAAAACAGAACAAAATCAGTCACAACTCAACAATCTGCACAGTTTTACTGAATCACAACCACGTGTTTTGTGAAAGTGTCCATCCCGAGCCCACACACTTGTACACGCAGCTTGCGAGGCACGTCTCCAAACGGCTGCAGCTGTTCTGTGTGTTTGCTGACGCACTCCAGGTAGTCCTCGCTGAACTGATACTGAGGGTTGACCAGAGAGAAGACCCGCTCCACGAGTCTGGACCAGAAGTCTGACAGAACCTCGGTCAGACTGACACTGCCCCCTGTGGACAAAGGCAAATTAGATGTACAGAATATTGTTCCACAGGAGTTTTCATCCTAACCACCATATCCTTTTGTAGTGTGCTACCCAATGGGCCCGATGAAAGAGCACACCAAACCAAACTGTCAGTAATCATCTAGTCACTGCTGAAAGAATGCAAACACACCGTGGCCAGCAGCTACTCACTTCTTAGGAAATTAAGAAAAAGACAAATAAAGCATAAATCTTTAAATATATTCACAGACTGTGTAATATAGTGCTCAGGTTATGTCTGTATCCAATACCTCCTGCTTGATGGCTGCAGGGTGTGCATGCAATTTCACAGTCCTTCAAGAAAGAAAACACAGATAACAGGTAATACCTCCACCGAGGCAGATTGGCCACTTTATCACCATATTACATACACATGTACTGAGATCAGATAAACCACCGCACATTATGTTCTGGAATATTCTCACATTAAAACGCAGGCGAAATATCCATTCTTGGATAAAGTTGAAAGGAATGTGTGTTACCATAATTTAACAGAATAAAGATCACCCCCTCTTACAGATACATATTTTGATTCACAAAATCCAAAGAAGTTATAAATACTATAAAAAGTGAATAAGAAGAAGTTCTTCCTTGGCATAAACACGCTTCCACCAAGTTACAAGAAATTCCGTTCGGTAGTTTTTATGTAATCCTGCTAAGAAACAGATGAGAAACATTTACTTGACTTGTGTTTTACAGTGTTGGTCTCATGGTCTTGAACACATGGTTCAAGTTAAGATATTGGACACAGCTGCTGGTGCAAAACACTATAATCAAACCAGCACTGGTTTCTATACAGTCCAATAAACACAACACAATGACATGTTAACAATAAGACATGATAAATTGTGTGTGCTGCATTATTTTGTTTGCTTTCGGTGATTTGACAGCTGGCAGACAGGTTCTGAATGTGCAACTCTCCAATGTGAAGTCTACTATACAGCCTCAAATTAGCCATCCATGCTGTTTGGCAGACAAAGACAGGTTGACTAAGCAGCGACAGCCTGCAGACAGACTAGCCAGCGAGCGGCTGTCGTGCCAAAACAGAGCCATTCGGAACCGGAATAGAAACATCCTGGCATCCGTGGGATTTCATTACGTTTTCTCCAGTTCTTCTTGGCATCTCAGTGCTCGTCAAAGAACAACGCTGCCTCCACAGTGCTGTGGATTCACCCCAATGTGAGCATGGACTGATAAGACCACACTGAACCGCCGGTGCAACGATGAATCGTCAAAGCTCCATCTCTGACAAGATCTCCAGAAAAAATATTCTTTGCATTTATTCACTCATGATACTGTTAGAGGAGCATGAAGTGGAAAAACAGATTTCTACATGACCCACTTTGCTTTTCTGGATAAATATCTTCTGAAATGTGTTTTTTACCTCCACCAAAAAGGTTATGTTTTTACCCCTGTGTGTTTGTGAGCTCGTAAACAGGATTTCCTAATATCTACCGGACGGATTAGCATGAAGCCTGGTAGAGCCTGGTGAGGGAGGAAGCCTCACTTTCTTTAACATTGTGAGATATGATTTTTCTGGATTTCTCAGAGAATAATTAATGGATTTTGATTCTACTATAACTTAAACTTAATTCAGTACAATATAGAAGATGTGTATTGCATCACACTCAGTCAGGGAGTTTCTGATCAAAGTTAATGGAAGGATTAACCCGGGTTTCAACAAGGTCCTGAAATGTCCAGAACTCATTTCATTACCTGTGCTAAGGAGGTTGTGTTTTCATTGCTATTTGTTTATTTATCTGTCTTTTAGCAGGATTGAGCAAAAACTACTGAACCGATTTATATGAAACCTGAAAGGTTGTATTATGAAACATGGAAGAACCCATTACATGTTAGGGCAGATTAGGAAACACATTAACACTTTCTTTAAAATTGGCCACACTTTCCCCAATTTCACAGAGAATAATTCACAGTCCTTCATGAAAAGGTGTATTTTGGGGACTGATATCTTTGAGCGTGTGACATTTGGTGAAGCATGGTTGAATTTGAGGTGACTGTTGGGCCGTGGCAGTGGCTATGTGCTCTAATGAGTGCCTTCCTAGTTCAGACCGTTTCTGGCACTTTGCTTCGAGTAGAGCCTGACAAAACATATGGAAAGAGGAGATATGCAAAAACATGGTCCCCAGCTGGAATCATGGACATGCATCCTCGAGCACTAAACCACCAGGAGGGCCCTCATTTCATTGATTTATGTGGAACCACATTGCAAAGACCATCTACACACATAAAATCACAATTTGACTGCATGTTGTAGTAACAGCAGCTGAGGGGGATTAAGTCGCCGAACTAACCAGAGTAATATCTGCGCAGCTCCACAAACAGCTCCTGGAAGACGTGTGCATTCTGGGTGAAGAGCCGGCCGTAGGTCTTGGTGAACATCTGGTTCACAGACTTCTCCGAGAGGTCGATGATCTCCCTGAAGAACTCTGCAGTGAGGCAGAAAGAACAGATTATATTATACCAGCGTGTCACCCACCTTCTCTTCTTCTCATATCTTTGCCAGGTTTCTACGTAGGCGCTCAGCCACCACCCGCCCCCCACCCTTTTCCCAGATTCACAGGGACAGTTACATCAGATCGTGCTCACTGATAAATGAGTGTAACAACGTGTACTTTTATTTCAAATCCATCTTTAAGACTCATATCCAGTCTCCCACTCCTCCGGCATTTTTAAATGATTCATCACGTATATTATATAAAAGCCTGAGGAGGGAGAAAAAAAGGTCAGAACCACAGCAAGTAGGAGGAGGAAGTGGAACTTCAGCTCTGAGCTGTGGCTGCTAGGATGTGGATTGAGTTCTCTCAGACAGTGACAGACATTACAGGTGTCATTAAAGATGAAGGTTTTCAACACTGACCTTTTGTTTAAAGGGGTACTTCACCAAGTCTACACGTGAAGGTCATTTCACTGAACACGGGTAGACCTACTGCCTGCTGTGAAAACTGATTCATAATGTGTACTGCAGCTCGACAGGGATCTGACATCACTATGACATCATCCGGGTCATCTCCGGTCTGAGACATCGCGTGATACAAACCCTCATGTAGGAGTCTAAGGACGTTTTCTCTCCTGAAAGTCTAAACCAAGGACACCATCAAAGTTGCGAATAAAGACACCATTGAGTTGCACTGTGGGAAATGTGGGATCTAGTGTTTCTGAAGCTTAAAGGATTAATTGTCAAACATATTTCGGCCTCTGCTGCATTTGTGACCTTTATTTTTTTATAATCTGCGTGTGCGAGTCCCATAACTGTATGAATTTGCGGGAGCTGTCAAAGCCTTTAATGTCAGCACCTCTCCCACATTCAACATGAGTCATACCAGGATCTTTAGCTGGCACATTTGAGAGGATCGGCACAGTAAGAGATCCTACAGATGCTTTTATCAGCTGTCAATCATTGCTGCTAACTTGACAGATAGAGGAAGCAGAGATGAAAACAAGCCGACTGCACTGCATCCATTAAATGTGCAAACTATGGCTTCAAGGTGAATAACGCTCTTTTAATTTCATACCAGGTTAAACATTAGTAATATCCTCTCACCGTCAAATCTGCGGTGTCTCTGGCTGAAGGTGGTCAACAGGAACTGGCTGTTTTCTTCCACGGCTTTCATGAAGTCCCTCTCACTCTGGAGGGCCAGCGTCTCCTCCATCTGGCTGGAGCAGCAGGTGTAGTCCTGAGGACAGAGCCGCAGGTGCTCACCTGGGGAGGAAGGCCGGGAGAGACAGAGAAGTCAAGACAAGTCTGCTTGTAATATCCTGAGCATTGCCATAAGAGAGCCTGGGACCCAAGCATTTCATTGCAAGCGACTTCTTAATGTAATCGTTGTGCATATGGGAATTAACTCTTGGAACTTGAAACTTGAGGCTTAGAAAGTTATGTGGATAAATTAGATTGTTTTTTTGTTTAATCGCAACAAAATGTAAAATGATAAGCTGGTATCAAATAAAGCACTGGGGGCTTCTTTTCCTACCAATAAAGTCATTATAAATACCTCAAATATAACATCAGTCGCTCTATTACCAGATGTTTTAAGTGAAAGAGTCAATGCCTCCACTTATCAGTCAGTTTCATCACTGTGGAATCTTATCAAAGACAGGCTGGTGATAGAAATTTTGTAATTTCCTTGAATAAATAATTCACCTTCAATCCGTCTCTCTTTGTCTGCTCAGGTTGAGACTTTGATACGTCAGAGGTAATGAGATGCAAACGTCAAGCAGGAGGGGAGTAAATAACACGCAGCATTCAAAAGGTTTGAATTTTCTGTTCCTGTCGTTTCACATCCGTAAAAAGGAATATTACTGCAATTAAAACAGTTGAAAGTCTCGATCCCAACTCCACCCACGCTGATGTTCCCCTCTCTGCCTCTTTTGTTCTCTCTGTGTGTCTCACCATTACCCCTCTCTCATCCCTCTATTTCCATTTCTAAACTGCCTCTCCTCATCCTCTGCTCTCCCAGCCATCTGCTCCCCTGGCCCACGGGACAGTGAGCCAAGACTTAGGGAGCGGTAACACACACACACACACACACACCACACACACAAAATCAATCAATATTGTGGTTTCCTCAGACACTCACAAATACAGCTGAATTGAAATAAAGTGACTTTTTTTAAAACAATCAATTTAGTCAAAGGTTTGTCTGAGGGCAACACACCAAATTTTTTTAATTATCTTTTAATAGGACTTTGCATTTTCTTTACTCATCAAAACCTTATCCCAAATATAACCATGACCAATTCATGCCTATAACCTTATACCCTTAACCTGAAAACTGAAATGTTTGCCTCATTAGGACAGAGCTTTGTTCCACATATGATCTACTGGTCCTGGTAAGGCCAGTAGATATTATGTTTATGCTGGAGAAGTGTCCTAAATAGGATGGGACAAATGACTACACCCACCCACACCATCAGGGTAAACCTCTCAGAAGTAGGTTACATCTTCATCCACTCAAGCCTGCTCCATCATTTGCTCACATTCATATTTTAACAAATCTGGGCTTATGTCTCCTCTGCTTTTCCATATCCTCTTCATCCCATCACCCAAAAACGTCACAGCTCCCAAACTGTTTGTGACACCTCTTCATTCGGCAGATGGGATTAAGAGCACAGCCTGTGGGTTTATGTGTGTATATATATTTATATATATATATATATATATATATATATATATATATATATATATATATATATATATATATATATATATATATATATATATATATATATATTTATTTATATTCAGGGATTTAACAGTGGGCCAGTAGGCAGAGACTAATTAGGGGCGAGGTTCTTTGTTGCACCGGTGTTGGCAATTTGCTCATCCCCATAATCATCCTATTTAAGGCGCACAGAGGGGAGGAGGGGGCGGCTGTAATTTGTTTTAAACCACCCAGCGTCAGTTCTCTGGAGGAAATCTCACCATGATACCGCTGCACTGTGTGTGTGTCTGGTGCTTACTAGTGAGTTTGAAGCCACATTGTACTTTATCATAGTTCCTCATGGTGATGTTTTGTGTGTATTTGGTTTACACAAGTGTTAGAATATGGATGTAATGTTCTCCTAGTGATTTTCTGGTGACCTGAATGTGCGTAATGAAAATTTAATCCAGGTTGCACCCACATCTCTACGTGCGTCTTATTTTAATTTCAATATAAACTCGATAAGGCTCATGTAGGACCACATGTGACTCCGGGAATATTATGCACATGTCCCAGAAAACTCAGATTCTGTAATTTGAGTTTTCAAATTAGGTTATTGCAGAGTCTTACCGGAGATTTGAGTCATCGGAGCGATGTCGGTGCCGTAGCCCTTCTCCGCGTACACCTGCCGGGTGTCGGCGCAGCTCCTCCCGGCTGCAGCCACCGGGCTCCGGGGCCCCGACAGGGCAGCGGCCGCCCAGAGCAGCACCAGCAGCGGGCACCTGGGGACAGGGAGCCGGGGGTCCATCTGGTCCACGGGGCTCAGACACACACCAGAGGAGGGGGGGTGGGTTTAAAAGACTATGGGTGCAGCGGCTTAGTGATGAATGAATGAGTGAGTGAGGGGTTCAGATGAAAAGTCAAAACATGAACAATGTCCCGGATCGTCAGTCTCTTAAAAACAGTTTCTCCAGATAAGTGCAACAAAAAGACACATCCGGACATAAAGTTTCCATCCACCGCGTCCCGTTAGTTTGTGTCTCCTGTGATCCGCTGCTGGAGCGTGTGAACGGGACACTCCCGATCCTCAGTGTCCTCCCACTGTGCCACTGTGCCGGAACACCCAGGCTTTTCAAAATAAAGGTTCACATGTATCAACAAAGGAGCAGACCAGATGTAGAAATACACAAATGACAATTTTGAAAAATTAGCATTTATTAGGTGCAGTTAGTTGAGTCTAATACAACAGTCCTGCAATAATAAAAGGCATTATATTTATTGCCTATTGAGACATCAGAAACAGCTTTATTTGCCATGTATGAGTACAACATACTTGGAATTCTGCCCCAGTGTAGTCAGATGTGATACTTACACAACATGACATAATTGGCTATAATAATTGCTTTGGGGAGATAATTTACCATTTGTGAAAAAAGTGACAAAAACAATAAGGTGAAATTTGGACCTGTTATGAGAATGTTTAAGATTCAAATTTCCAGATTCTTTATTGTCATTTGCACTATTTAAAAACAGTTGTCACACCGTGGAATGAAATCTTTACTTTCTTAGTCCTCCAATTGGCACAGAAATTCAAAAAGATTCAACACGAAAATAGACCAGCTTACTAATAAATACAAAATGTAAAATTGTCATCGACAGCTCTCCCTTAAAGGATAAGCAGTATAGATAATGGATGGATGGATTTGGTGTCATTGTAATACAGCAACTCTATAAAAATAGAGACTTATCTATACAACTATATTCAGGACTAATCCCATTGAGGGCCTAATGTCTTTTGCCCCTGCACACGGATAAATCCCAGCACGGGCCTATTGTGCACAGGCCTCAGGGTCCAGGGGTATATAGGAGCATCTGCGGTTAGTGACGGTTAAAGTTTCTTGTTGTTAATTCAGTCAGATGACCACAAAACAGATTCAGAGCAACCACAAAGAGACGCTTAACAGCCACAAAGACCTGACAAACACTGAAGTGTGGGCAACATTTTATTTTGAAGGACCTGACCAGAATGACTGCTTTTCACCTCTGCTGGTTTGACTGTGGTCATAGTAACCCATCAAACACAGAACAATGGACCAACAGGGGAGAGAGGGGTGAGGAGCCTGTGGTGGTGAGGGGGGGACAGCAGCTGAGACACACACCTCAGGGTCACACACACACACACACACACACACACACACACACACACACACACACACACACACACACACACACACACACACACACACACACACACACACACACACACACACACACACACACACACACACACACACACACACACACACACACACACACACACACACACACACACACACACACACACACACACACACACACACACACACACACACACACACACACACACACACACACACACACACACACACACACACACACACACACACACACACACACACACACACACACACACACACACACACACACACACACACACACACACACACACACACACACACACACACACACTAGAGAAGGAACTGTAACATAGGAACCAATAGATGGATGTGAGGGGCTGTGGCCTGCAGCTATTAAAATTTTATTTATTATTTTTATTTTCTTTGTTAATTCATGTCTTGTGAAAGAGGGACAGAATATGTAAGATTATTCTTCTTTCTGATCCTTTTTATTCAAGATTGGAAATTTTGTGTTTGCATTTAAATTGTCTTGTTTGGCCGATAATGAAATAAACTTATATACACAGACTTAAAAGCTTGTACAGGTTACAATACTATATATAACTGTAAACATGTGCATTTATAGAGGAAAAGTATGAGTCAATGTTCAGCTAAATAAGTGTTTCTCTCCTATAGGCTCATATCCAGCAGTAACTTTATGAGAATCCAATCAGTGACGGTGTACTGTGGAATAACCAATGACAATCAAGTGACCACTCTGAAATGACCAATCACCTTCGGAGCTGGGGAGGCGCGGGCCAATCAGCATCCAGAGATCCGCGGAGCTAACCTTTGCGCGCTCTCGTTTCCGACCGGACGATGACGAGAGGGAAAAAATCCGAAAACCAAGAAACTCGAGTGAAAAACGACCTGATCGATTATTAATCGACGGTAATAAACACACGTCAACTCTGCTGTAAGTTGTTATGGATTGATTTTTGTTCGTGGACGATGTCTGGACTCTGTTTTAACTACTGTAAACTGAGGATGAAACAATGCTAATGCTAGCCGTTAGCTCAGGTGCTAGCTAGCGGTGGTGTAGAGGCTAACATGGAGTTTAGCTAGCATTGAGTTTAGCTAGCATTGAGTTTAGCTAACCCTCTGTCTCTCTGTGTCTGTAGCAGTGCTAACAACATCGGCTAACCAGCAGGTCAGAGTCTTCTCCTAACACCTGGAACGTGTGTCACCAGCAATGGATGCTAGAGAGTCAGTGTGGGACAGGTAAAGTTAGCCAAGCTAAGCTAAGCTAATCGTTTTCTGTGCCTTCTGAATGATGAAGCCTCTCTCTCCAGACTCTTCACTCAGTCAACAAGTAATGCTGAGTTATTGGACATATTAATATGAGTTGGTGTCTTGAGACAGATTTCAAAATTGTGGAACAGGAGTTGAGTTAAATAGACGAAGCCTGAATATGTTATCTCAGTCAATTTAAGCAGTTTACATATATTGACACAGACTTGGCAGCATTTATATGTCTGTAGCAGGCGTAACTAGCTAGAAGAACTAAGGGTGTTCAGAATTAATACCCAAGTTACTATTTGAATAGGATAATACAACTTTCTTATTCAGACACACTGCAAGAGATCTTTATTGTCACAGACAGCACAAGTACAATCACATTTTCTGAAGAGCAGGCACGTAGATGCCTAATTGGTAAAATGTACAACTAAGACTTAAATAAATCTATGGAATTGATTCTAAAAGGTTAGACTCGGAATTCACAGTAGAAATAGCGTGTGTGTGTACACACAAGGAATTAAAATGAATAAGTCATGAATTAAAGATAAAGAGACAATAAATACTTAAATGTGACAAATTAATTAAAGTGGCACTAGATAAACAGATATTGCACAGTTAAAATTGAATAAATATTGCACTTGAGAATGATGGATAAATATGAATATATTAAAATAAGCAGAGCAGACACTGATAAGTTAATTGTAGTGTAGTGGTGGTGCTGTTTATAAGCGCTATGTGGTTTATATATTTTGTAGGTTTATTAATCTGAGGGAATTCAGTAGTTCCTGAACAACTCCAATGTAAAACATTACAATCCATACCTCTATGTGCTCCTGTCCAGGCCCCCAACTTGGTTAAGTAATCTTGTTAGTTTCAGTAAAATTCAGATTTGTTGATTCTGGGATTTGTCTTGATTCAGTCTTCTTCCTTGTCTGTTAGTCTTGATGAGCTGGAGGATTTCTCAGACTCTGGCAGTGATTATGAGACCACAATAAAAACCACCAAGAGGAGAAAACTAGCAGTGCCTGGACCTCAGGTGAAGTATTTATACAAGTGTTTTTAATCGCCATCAGAATATTAAATGCTTATTTAAACATGTCTGAAAATGCTTTAGATGAATCACCTGGAAGTAGACCAGAATAGTTTCATATTTTGTCTACCATCTCTCAGTTCTGGCAAACAAGGCTTAACTGACATCATGCAACACTGAGGTCAATGTTTGAAGCCTCCACCATATCATGCTTTATTTACCACTAATTCAGTTGACTGCATCATTTCACTCTAAATCTCATGCTGAGCTGCCCCTCCATCTCTCTTTCATCTCAAGCCACCCAAGAGACCAAGGCGTAAACCTGCATTGAGGGTGACGTCCAGCCCCCATAATAGCCCCCTCCCCGCTCCGGTGGACCCCTCCCTGCAGCAGCAGCAGAAGTCCCATGGGTCATCCAGGCAGGTCTCTCCAAGACGTGCGATAGTAGTGAATGAGAGAATCCCGGGCATCAGTGCAGAGGACATATACGATGCAGTCTGCTCGGGAAAGAGTGCTATGGTGGTGAGCAAGCCCTTAGCTGAACATGAAGGGAAGGGGAAATGGTTTGTAGAGATAAATGCATCGAAGGAAGGAGGTAGTTGTAGTGAAAGGAGACACACGCCTCTGTAGAGCTGACGGTGAGAGAGATTATCATGTGCTGTCAGTGGCTGACTGATGTGACCCTATAGAATTGCCTTTGATACGCAAACTGGAAGGAGTCCTCCCATTGGGTAGAGTAGTCAATGATTGACGGCACGCGTCCATCCCAACTATTGTTGTCCTGTGCCCCGGTCTCTTCTGGGTAAAGATTAGGAAAGTGGGCCCATCCTACAAAAGACAGACAAAGTGTGGTGATCAGTGTAGAGAAGCATCACATGCAGGTGGGGATTTTGGCTCAAGACCTATTCTCATACAGCACATCCAGCAAATTTAATCTGCTTTACAAAGGTTTAACGGTTTTTGACTATATTTCACTCGGTACTTCTTTTATATTGCATTTACTGCATTCCTAATCTACACCATTATTATATACCCAACAGATGCTCTGTAGGAGTCTTTGTATTTATAATGGAGCTACGGTTGACAAAGTGATTATGCAAAAGCGTAGGTGATTAAAACCAGAGGGCCAGAAAATACATGGGCAAGATAGAGATGGGGGAATACAGAAATACACACGTTAAAAAAATAAAATATAAAAGACTAATGATAGAAATGTTATTTCTGAACTCCATAATATTATTCAAATGACATTTTGGTATTATAACCATCTGCTGTTTGATCTGAGAGGAGCATTGTCATTGTCTGTTGTCTCCCTGTCCATCTTAAGACGGTGGTGGACGAATGGCTGGACAGCTACAAGAGAAGCCGAGAGGTGGGGCTGCTGGTGCTCATCAACTTCATTGTTCGGTCCTGTGGATGCAAAGGTCAGAGGTCAAGAGGGAAGCCAGTAGCTGGGAAGTGGGGGGTGCGGGTCAGAGTTCAACAGATTATCTTTCAGGCAATGATCAGCAGTCAACTATTGATCCTCCGGTATGCTAACGATTCAGTGTTGAGTTGCTGTGCTACTTCTCTGTCTATTGACAACACAGTTTATCAATATTTTGTCTGAGTGGAATTAAAATGTGAATAAAATCAAACTGTGTAATTACAAGAAGAAGAACCAAGATTATTGCACGAGCACGCTTATGTATAAATCCTTTGGATTTCAGTGTGTTAACCTTTAACCGTTTTGTCCAGGTGTGGTTAGTAGAGAGATGCTTGACAGCATGCAGAATGCTGAGATCATCAGTTCTCTAACTAAAGAGTTCAATGAGGTGAGAAAAGAAAAACACAAGTTTAGAATTAGACCCTTAAAGTTAAGATAATCTTTATAGATCAAGTTTGAAGTCTCAGAGTCTTTGTTATCCCTTCTCACTGCGAATAATCCTGCTGGAATTAACTGAGCAAGTCAAATGACCTCAAAATCCCAGGACATTATGATTGGGAGGATGCAGCACAGCGTGATGGAA
Source organism: Limanda limanda (assembly GCF_963576545.1). Lineage (NCBI taxonomy): Eukaryota > Metazoa > Chordata > Actinopteri > Pleuronectiformes > Pleuronectidae > Limanda > Limanda limanda. Next base: position 21,484,564 of record NC_083645.1, on the reverse strand, counting down.
CACGCTAATTAAGATCTAATGCTGATAAATGGACTTATTAATGAGTTAATCACTCTGTTTTGCCACTGACACAATTGCTATTAGCAAACCACTAGTTTCTACCTCAAAATAGTCTGAGACGCTTCCTGTTTCTTTTGTTTGCTGTCTTCCTCCTGCAGGATTCAGTGAACTATCCTCTGTGCACCCCCGGCCCCCAGCTGAAGCGTTTCAAAGCCGGCCTGTGCGAGTTTGTTAGGGTTCTGGTTCGCTCTTGTCGAAATAGCCTCATTTATGATGAGTACCTCTTCCCCTCCTTGTTGGCTCTGCTCACGGGCTTGTCTGACTCCCAGGTCCGAGCCTTCAGACACACCAGCACCCTCCTTGGTAAGCACATGGATACCGTACAGGTGTATATTAAAGAAAGTACATCGATTTCACAAGGAAGTTTTGTTCATAGCATTGAGGTGTTGTTATAGTAGATTAAAGATGCCGTTCCCCTTTGTAGACCCATCACTAATGTCACTTGCTTTTGATAATGAAGGAAACCTGCACTCCATGTCTGTGATACCAGAGGTTTTTCTTTCTTTCCTCTTTTCTGGGAGACGGAATAATTTGCTCCATTCAGCTGACATCTGTATTAGTCGTGAGACAGGTTCCTTTGTTTTTTTCAACATGTACTCCGCATGTACAGATTTCCTTTGTTGTGTCTCTTTGTTTTCTTTGGCACACGCTGCCTAAGGTTGTCATTTCTTCTTTTCTTACAACCAAACCACAAAAAAGAAATTCAACAGCTTATTTATAATGTGAGTAGAACTGTAGAAATCATTAGCAATTAAAAGTCTTTAGTCTTGAAAGGGCGCAATTAAAGTAACTAAGACATCACTCAAATTAAGTTTTCTATGGTGCATTTTGTGCCTGAACCTGTGCAACAAATTTTTTCATCAAAATATTAAATCTGTTGAAAACCTGAATGAACATTAGTGAAAAGTGTCATTTAAAAGAGGCATAGATCGTGTTTTTCTTGTTAAAGATTAATTTAGTTAGTTTTTTTGGTACCAGTAAGTGGGTGTGTTATGTGGATATATTATCTCAATTGACCTTGTCAACCTCTATTTTGTATTGAGCAATGAAGCTGATGACCGGGCTGGTGGAAGTAGCTGTGATCGTGTCTGTTCAGCTGCAGACCACCCAGCGGCAACACAACATGGAGAACAGCAAGAGTCAGGATAACAGAGCTTCTGACAGACTGGAGGAGCTGGAGGCCACCCTCAGTGAGGTGACACATACACACACCACACACATTAGCATGACTGCGGCCATTTTTTCATAAACATGCAGGTCACAACATGAAAGCGGGGAAGTGACATCTAACCTGTGAGGGAATTCAGAGTTGTTTTTTTTTGTTTGCTTTCATGGGAAATGATACAAAGAACAATGCAGAGAACCGGTGCCTTTTATTTTTATATTTATGTGCCCCAGCTGCAGGAGAAAAGAGAGGAGCTCTCCTCCATGATGAACGCTACCTTCCGGGGCGTGTTTGTGCATCGGTACCGGGACCGGCTGACCGACATACGGGTGTTGTGCATTGAGGACTTGGGCATGTGGCTGAAAATAGATCCTGAAGACTTCCTGAATGATGGATGCCTCAAATACCTGGGGTGGACCCTGCATGATAAGGTTGAAAACACAAAGGACTAGACAGTTGAAAATACATTAGAAAGTAAAGTGTTAAATGTAACTGTCATTCATTTATTTAGCTGGTCTGGCCATGTCTGACAACACAATTTATCACAGAGGTAGCACCAGTCTGTCTGCAGCTTTCTCCAGACCAGTGATGAGGACTCCAGAGCACAGGGAGCTGGCCAATTCAGATTGAACCACTTCTTTTTTTTATTTTCATTTTCAGGCTTCTACAGCCTGTTGTACCAAACACAGTTGTAAGAATATCTGCAGACAGAAGCCAGAAAGATCACATACCCACACTTGCACAAAGATAAATCTTCACTATGAACAGACTTGGGAATTAGTCTGTACGCAGGTTAGAGAAATTGTATTACAATACTCTTTTCTTCATTCCCTTAGCAAAGTCCAGTGCGTCTGCAGTGTGTGCGTGCCCTGCAGGGTCTGTACCAGGAGGAGGAATTCATTGGCCGCCTGGAGCTTTTTACCAGCAGATTTAAAGTAAGGCATCCCTCTGGATTGGACTCAAACCTCATGTAATTCCTCTTTTATTCCTGCTCTTCCCCAGTTCTGTCTGTCTGTCTGTCTCCTGCAGAATCTCTCTTTAATCTATTGTTTCAATTCATTGTATTGTTTCTATTTTGTTGCCTGCCTATGTCTTTTTTTGTTGCTTGGGATATCTTCCTTTGTCCTGGCGGGTGGCTGGCTGTGTTAATTGCTGCCAGTGACTGATGGTTAATAAGCTGTTCTCAAACACAGAAAAAAAAAACCCTGCTAAGCCGTGTGTGCTGCAGCAGATAAATGTTTTTTATGCCACAGCTTAGCGGCTAATCAACGGGTTTGTGTGTGTGCATATATGTCTGTGAGTCTGGGTAAATTTATGCATGTCTGCTCTTTTCTTATTTATGCCTGTTTGTCTGCCTCCATGATCATGCATGTGTCTGGTGTGCCACTGTGTGTGTGTGTGTGTGTGTTTAGGAGAGGATTCTCAGCATGGCTCTGGACAAGGACTCAGACGTGGCAGTGGATGTGGTCAATCTGTTGCTGCTGATCCATCAGTGAGGGGTTTCTCTGTCTCTGGTGGTTTCTCAGTGACACTATCTGCAACGTACACTGCAGGCATTTCATTGTAGCTGACCTGTACCAGTAAAACCTATATTTTACTGTACCAGTAAAACCTATATTTTACTGGTACACTTTGAAGTGCCTTTCGAGCTTCGTTTACTCTGTACCATATTAGCTCATATCCGCAGTGTTGGTTTACTGCTCTGAGGCTTTTGCGTCAAATCCCTGAATGAGAAACTCTTCAGGAGTGTTATTATTATCTGGAATCTATGCTCACACAGCCAAACAAAATTCAATGTAAAAATAATAAAACACCACAAATGTATTCCTCGCTGACTGCAAGTGATTCCAAGTCTTAACTTCTCAACAATAGAAATGAAAGGGTGACTCATAGCTGTGATAACACTCTGTCGTGATTCACGACATGAGTCGTGATCTCTCGCGTCGGCTAACATCTCGAACAATAGACTCAAGTCACATATGAGTTGAACGTTTTTGGGGGTTAATTAACAGGAAAGTGGAGAATTCAGGAACTTTAACTTCTGGTTATTAAATGTCTGTTTTAATCCTATGAAAAATATTTATGTTATTTGCCTGGAAGACATATTTCACTATGGATCACTTTAAAAGATCAAGTAAAAACCTTGTATGTCTAATGTAGCGTCCACTATCTTGACCTGTACCTGTCTGTATGTGTTCACCATGCAGGAGGACAGAAGAGGGCCTGAGAGAGGAGGAGTGTGGCCACATCTATCCTCTTGTTTATGCTTCACACCGAGGCCTGGCGTCTGCAGCCGGCGCCTTCCTCTACAACAAGTACACTTTCATCCTTCCTTTACAGACTAATGAGCAGATTTGTGTGTGTGTGTGTGACTCAAACCAAATTTGACAATTTTTCATTGCTGTTCAGTGATAATGTCGTCAAAACCGAGAACAAGGATTAAAAAGCATGCCATGATTTTGAGGTTGATTAAACATAACGCGTCATAATGACCAAGCATGGATGAATATTAACAAGTTCTGTTAATTGTGTGTAGACAGTTTTTATAATTTCCTCTTCTAATTGAGAATAATGATTAATTAGGCTTGTGTCGTCCATTTTTTCAAACCTGGTCTATCTCATCAATGATAACACATTTATTTGTTTTTGCATATGTGATGTATGTGATAAGTCTGTTCATGTGTGTGTATGTGTGTCAGACTGAAAGGTTTGATTTCCAGTGACAACCAGGAGAAGGAAAGAAGTGACAAGGCAGCCTTCCTACAAATCCTAATCTCCTTCTACACCCAGAGTGAGGTAGCCTGCCTCCACCTCCTCTTTTTCAATCCTCCTCTCGCTCTGTTTTTATGTAGAATCATTTGACACTGTGATTAAAATGTATATATAGATCAATTACGCTAAATAGAATCACGTTAGAATAACTACAAATGCCAGTTATTGTTTTTTCAAGGGATCTAAATTAAATTCACACTTTCCTACAGGTAGTAGAGTTTCAACTGTATTTAATCTATTTTATCATAGGTTCAGAATCAGACTGGTGCTTTACATCTAAAGTAAAGTAACTCATTCACTCTTGTCAGTTTCATGAACATGGAGCGTACCTGGTGGACAGTCTGTGGGCTGTGGCAGGTTCTGAGCTGAGAGACTGGGAGTCGATGACAACGTTCCTGCTGAAGGAGGCTGGTGAGAGGAAGAAAATTAGTCTTTGTACACACAATAAGCCGTATCTGAGTGGTACTCACTGTAATACAACGTATTCATAAAAAAATAAACGTCAAGTCTGCTCCTTTTTGTTGTCTCAAATATAACCCACTCAGTTGTTCTCCTGCCTCTTTATTGTCAGGTCTCACAGATAAGGAGGAGGGAGCTCTCATAGAGCTCATGATTTGTGCCGTCAGACAGGCGGCACAGTCAACCTCACCTGTGGGGAGAGCTCAGGGCAAGAAGGTGCTGACGCAAACGCATGCATAAAGCTCTGTAGTCGTGTGATTCATGGATCAGTGGAACTTGGGGGCGAGAGAAATGTCATCCTTTGTTTATACTATTTGCACTTTCTTAAAAGTCATAGATTTAAAGCAGAAATTTGTGACACTCAAAAGGAAAAGACAAGACACACTGCATCTGTCTGGATCTAGAGTAAATGTGAATATACTTTATATAAATATACTTTAATATATACAGATTGATTCTTCATTATTCCAGTTAATGGATTGAGATCAAATTTAAGATCGTTAGCTGTTAAAAGTACGATCTAATCTGACGTTTTTCTTTCAAGACAAAATGTTGTTTGAAAGACCATTTCTTTGATAGAGTTGTTGATAATTTACATGACCCATCTCACATGGATTTACTAACCAAGTATTCCCAATTATTTAAATAGTGTGTTTATAGATCGAGCTCTTTCAGAGTTTAACAACTTGCATAGTTCTGGGGAAAAAAGACAATTCAGAAGAAAAAAAGGACAGATGCACATAAATACCCTTAAATATTTCAGAATTTAGCAATTTCATGTCTGTGGTCCTGTTACTTCAACATGAGAAATCAACCTCCAATGTCTTTTGTGTTAACTGCTCTTCCTTTACTCTTCACTGAATGTAAATGTGATTAGCACCCGAATATGAAGGATAAGAAGATCCAGGAGCAAGACAGGAGACGCATCACCACACACTTCATCCCTTTACTGCCGCAGCTACTGACCAAGGTACACAATCAAAGTTCACTTGAAGTAGCTGATATTAAAAGTATTTGAATCCATTTCATACAGCACATAAACAATGAGTTGACGGTGCTTAGCAGTTCTTTGAAGTCACCTTAGTACCTCATATTACTTTTACAATGAAGATCACAACTACAATGTGAATATGTACTTACACTTTTTGTAGTACTACTGAGCTTGTTCTCTTTCTCCCTCTGCCCTCACTGACCTGCAGTTCTCTGCCGATGCTGGGAAAGTGAGCCGCCTCCTCAAAGCTCCTCTCTACTTCAAACTGGAGATGTACAACAGTGCTCAGTGGCTGGAGACGGTAGGAGGACTGGGAATGTGAATCACCATCAGGAAGCATTACCTCCTTTTGACACTCTTCTTCTCATACTCCTCTACACACACACTTTATTTTGAAGTATATGGCTAATAAGCTCACCTGTGGCAGATTGCTTCAGTTAGCAGACATGGACAACCAGCAGGGGCATAAATATGATAAAGTCAATACAAACTTTATTCTGTTGAAAATACAAATTCATTTCAAGATATTTTAGATGCAATATCAGTGAGCAGGTGGAACAGCAGTGTCCAGTTTCAATGGAACAAAAAGTGTGCCCCCACATACACTCATCCACCAGCTTCACCTGCACTTACAAATATGAGGTCAGATTCTAAAGGGATTATTTTCTCAATATTAGAGAATTATTATAATGTATTCTCTTCAATAATTATTACAATCAAGTCATAACAGTGACTGCTAGCTGTTTAATTGGCAATCAAAATTGTTGTAATTCATTTTCTACTTTTTCTTTCTTATTTTTCCTCCATCTTCCTTTTTTTCGCTCTCCCGTCGTTCTCTCAGCATCTGGACCTGCTGCTGTCCCAGGTGTGTGGCATCGTGACGAAGCACACAGATGCCACTGTTCTGGAGGCTTGCACCTACCTGGCCTGCGCTCTCTGCTCCGACACGTACACATTCTCCTCCCGTGCCCACCTGGCATTCAGCCAGCTTATGGACCACCTCACTGAGTGCTTCAACATGTACTTAGGTGACCTGCTGCAGGTGGGTGAGCGTGTCAGTGAGGTTCTCAGACCGGAAAAGATGGCACGTATTAAAAATGCATGTGCACATGCTCGTACAGAGATGACATCTGTATTCCAAGCTTCCATCCTGCATTTGCAATATGAACGGTTCATTCTGGGACGTTGCTCACTTAAAAGTCTCTCTATAAATGAGGTGACTTGTCCATAGACGCATTAAGTTAACAGTTTAAAATGAATTTAATGAAACTGGATTGTTTTACAGACCATTACAAGTCAAAAATATATATAAATTGCTCGAAACCTTACAGAAATCAAATTTCTCAACTGTCAGAATGGTTGAATACAACCATGTATCTTTTTGAAAGTGCTTCTTTTTCTTTAACATGTTTCTGTCATAAAATAAATGAATAAAATATAAAGCATCTGTTCTCAAGACTGTGAGTCTGTTTGTGTACTTAGGGATCTGCAGATGACGATGACTTGTACAGTGCCGCCACTGCCTTGAAGAGGATTGCTGCCTTGTGTGGGTAAGTGTGGATTTTTATATAACATTGTGCTCACTGTATTGTTTTATATTTAAGAGTCTTGTCTGTTCTTGTTGTCCAGCGCCAAAGACCCAACAGGCTGGAAGCTGTTTGACCCCTGTGTTGAGCTGCTGAAGAGCAGGCTGGAGTCTGGAGAGCTCGACAAGGAGGTTGATATAAACTCTGATATTAAAGACTTAGCTAGGCTGGTTAAGCCCTGAGATGTTTCAAGGATAAACAAGAATATGATTGTCACCTTCTGAATAATGGAGCTGAAAATGTATTATGTAAATTGTGTTGATTGACCACAATTGTTCTTAACCTTGATCAATGTCACCGGAATTTTGCTCCATGAAAACTTAAGTAAATGTGTTTGATTTATTTGATCCGAACGTTTTTATCCTAAAACAGACTTTCATCTTTTATGATGAGCAGAAACCACACAGGAGAGTTACGTGTGAACACGTTTTTTTTGCATCAAAGCTGAGTTTTAACTTGCGTCTGTATAATTTCAGCTCATGGTGTCGGCTCTGAAGTGTGCAGCCTTTCACCTGATGTGGGCCAAAGTGAATGCAGTCAACTCCAAACCAGCCGAGGTATTCGTCTGCCATGAAAGAGAATACAAGAATTTCCTCCATTCAGTGTTTTTTAAAGCAGTTTGACCTTGTCCCAGTCTTACACACACTCAAGTGGCTCCACGAGTATCAGCCTACCTACATGTGCTAAGCCAACCTGCGTCAGACATCACAGCCGACCCCTGGTGGCCATGTTGGCGGCCTTCCTGTGTGTTTGTGGACTTTTTCTCGTCTGTGTTGTTCAACAGTTCACCAGCTGTGTGGACAGCAGGCAATTAACTTAGCAATCTGTTACTTCAATATTTATTTCCTGCTCATTCACACTTTTTCTTAGAGTTTCTCTCTATGTATCTGTTGTATCTCATTCTTCAATTGAATCATTCCCAACCCTTTGTTCTCTCTTTCAATCACTTTCATTCTCTTTAGTACAAGCCCGTCATTATTACTCATCCAGCCACTTGTGTGTTTTGGACACACACATATCTCCTCCCCGTGATAAGTTCTGTTCTGTTCTCTCGTAACCATAGACGCTGGCGATATGGCTTGATAACATTCATGTGTTCTTAAGAAAGCTAAATTTAGAATTTATAATGCTTGTTGCATCTTGTTTTTGTTCATGTATAAATGTGCACATGAATGAAATGAGATATTTCTCTATCTGTCTTTTTTGTCCCTCTGTTGTCTCTGTTCCAGTCTGAACTGACGCGTCTGAGGAGGGAGGTGCGTTCGTTCTGCAAAGTCTGTCAGACGTGTCTGTCAGTGAACCAGGCGGAGGTCAGAGAACAGGTATTAATGGTCCCACACTACAACATAATTGGGTTTGATTCACTCCTACCGATTTTAAGCTGGTCTGAACTGATTATCTGCTCAGTTGATCCTTAAGCGTGAGAGTTTTATACACACAATCTGAATGTCCATCCACAGGCATTCGAGCTGCTGTGTGACTTGCTAATGTTGTACAGTAAGAGTTCAGTCCGCTCTGAACCCACCCTCCAGTCCCTGGTCCACCTTCCCTCTGACTTGCTGCGCTCTGAGATGGCTGCTTTCCTTCTGGACTACATCTTCACCGACTCTGAAGATTATGAGCTCAACGGTAGGACTGGAGGATGTGATATTTATACGTTTTGTTTTTCCTACTGATTTGAGATTGGTTGTGGAAGGAAATACACTCAACAGTGTGTCAGCCAACATGAATGCCTGCAGACAGTTTTCATGTCTTGAGATGAGAATCGAGCTGTATCTGTTTTTCTCAAAGTACCCTAGCAGCCAAATCCATGTTCAGATTTTTTGCGAATTAACGACTGAAAGTTTGTACTCTGGATCTCCTGTCTAAAATTCTCGAGTTTACTTGGTCTAATAGTGCACCGTCATCTCTCTTCCTCTCGTTTCTCTGACCGCCTCTCCTCTCTAGTCGAGGGTGAGGAGGAGAGGAAGATAGCCCTCCTCCAGAGGAAGCGGAACCAGCTGGGGGGCTACTGTAAGCTGGTCATCTACGGGGTCCTGGACCTCTCTGCTGCCACTGACGTCTTCAAGCACTACAGCAAGGTGGAGATAGAGAATAATGGCATAAAGATATTCATATTTAATACATATACATTATGAGCGCACTCCTATTCCTATTCATTAACTGTCACAAGTGTGCAAAATAATTAAATTCATGATTTCCGAAATATATTACATTAATAGTTGGGTTTGACTGTCATTCTTTGCAGAAATTAAATAGGTTAGGAAACAGTTTGTCAAACAGAAAAATTAATAATGGAGTGGATGTGGAGGAGGGTGAGAGGATCTGTTTTACAACCAGCGAGGTGCTAAGAATGAGTCAGAGGCTGAAAGACGCACGGATGACTGGAATTATTTTTACATTGTTCGATATTGAACCAGTGGTGTTGGCTAAATAGACTGATGATCACAACTCTGTTTCTTTGTTGTTCTCTCTTTTGCGGTTTCCTCCAGTACTTTAAAGACTTCGGTGACATCATTAAAGAGACGATGAGTAGGAGCAAGCTCATCAATCCTGTTCTGAGCGCCCTGACTGTCTGTCTGAGCCTGCAGCAGGTGTGCATGTATTAATGCATTTCAAACAATCGGAATAATATCAATAATTACACTGTCAGGGATGTGTAAAAGCAAGTAACTTAAAGAACACATGACTGAGTATTTGAAAATGTATTAAGATTGTCACTGCCCCAGAGGTTCATGTGCATCCTTACAATTTACATTTACTATATGATTATCATAGTTATTGTGAGAAGCAGGTGACCAAAGAATCTCCGTCATCTATTTACACCTTCTGTAATATTCCGTTGAGTGTTTCATGAAGCCGACTTCTGGTATTTGCTTGACCGAGCCAATCAAAAACTGTGTTTGCATTGCTTGGAGCCGATTTCTTTCCTTGTCCAAACATGTGTGTCTGTCCGTGCATATCCATAGAACTGTTTAAATAACACAAAGTCATGTTTGTCTTTATTCAGCTGTTCTCAGAAATGCTTACGGAGGAGCACAGCAGGCGGGATCTCAATGAGATTAGAGACTTGGGCAAGAGGCTCGCCATGAGCTTTGGCATCGATCTCCAGCGTGTCCGCAAACCACTGGTGGCCCTGCACATGTCAGTGAAACACATGTCAATGACAAACGCACACAGGCCTCCTCCAACACACATTTCCACTTGATTCAATTCAGCTCAATTTTATCTGTATAGTGCCAAATCATAGTGTACATTTTCTCAATGCACTTTACATTGAAGGTATAGGAAACCCAACATTTCCCATAATGAGCAGCTCTGACGACTGTGTAGAGAAAAAACTCCCTCATTAACTGAGGTGAGCAGAGAAGAATGGGGAGGAGAGAAGAGAGAGATAGGGGGGATGGGGAGAGAGGCCAGTTGTGTACCATCAGGTTTCAGCTCTGACAGACTAGCTGTCATAATGAAAACAATAAGAGTGATAATTATGAATGTAAAGATGTTGTTAATGACAACTTTGATATCTTCATGAATCGCCACACACCCCACAGGCTTAAAATCAAACTGTCTTACACTATAGTTGCTCACTCTTTGTTATAAATGTGTTTTTGAGTTCTTTGTGTCGGGTTTACTCTCAGGGATGGAATACGCTTTGCGTTTCGGGATCCGCAGGAGGGAGAGGAGCCGCTCCGGAACGTGGCCTTCCTGGAAATCCTCAGCGAGTTCAGTTTTAAGCTGCTGCAAAAGGACCGAGCCCAGATGTAAGGAACATGTTTACTGTTTTAGTGGAAGGTTGATTTGCAGAATCAGCTGCAAGATTTCTCTGCTATTATCAGTAGAAGTAGTGCATTCTAGAATCACAGCAAAGAAACTATTTTCTATCGGGGGGATGATTATTTTTTTATTTAAGATACTTGTAAAAAATCTGTCTTTTGCAATAACAGCACAAAAGGTCTGTATACAGATACACAGTTAAAGAAATGTAGTCAATACTGCAGTTTATTATCAGAGGAGCAGAAATGGGATTAAAGCATTCTTAACTGTGGGCTAAAGCTTATAAATAAACAATTAGAATAAGCTTTTTGTGATAAAAACAATTAATTTTGATCGATGAGGCTTTTGTGTTTGTGTTAATAGTCTAACTGTATCTGAAATGATCCGCTATAATTTACAGAAACCTTAAAAACTGAACCATTATACATCCAGGTTTGTATTTTTCTTTGTCCTCATCTCTCCTGTCACCGCCTCGTCTCCTCCCAGGGCTGCATCGCTGAAAGCAGAGTGTCCCAGTGCTGCCATCTCCTGGCCGCCGGTCAGAATGTATCAGCAGTCCTTGGAGACGCGCTTCACCTCCAGACCCAGGAAGCAGCAGGAGGAGGGAGGGGGGGTCTCCTCACATGAGACTCCAGTGGCAAAGCGCAAGAAGACCACTGCTCAAGGTGTGTTGAGTGTCAGGATCAGAGGTGTCAAAAGTATTCGCATTCATTACTCAAGTAGAAGTATAGATACTTGGGTTTAAAAATACTTTTGTAGAAGTTGAAGTATCAACACAAGCTTTTTACTTAAGTAAAAGTGTAAAAGTACTGGTTTCAAAACTACTTAAAGTATAAAAGTAAAAGTAATGTAAGGGAATTTTTTTTTGCATTAAGGACAAACTCTTAAGGGTCTCAAGGGCACTACCCCACCTCCTCCTAAATAAACAGTTTTCCAAAGGCCATTATGACTATCATGTTATATTAAAATGTTATGTTGAAAAATGTGGGATGCACTAGGCTACCCGTTTCAGCTGCATATATGCCTATTGAAAATCATCACATTTTATTACAATGAAAATACATTAAAGTACCATATGTGTACTACTTAGCATTTACATGCGTTTCATGGAGCGGAAGACATGATAACTAGTTGCCAATAAGTATTGTAATAATGCAAAAAGTCAAACTTCAGTGGAATGTTATCAATAACCTTTATTGGAAGAGACCTTGAGACCTTTGGACTCAATCCTGTATTTACAACAACACGACCAATAGGCTTTGTTCAGCCGCAAAAGCAGCAGGTTCTCAAAGTTATTTGAGCCTATGCATGCTCTTCCTGGCCTGAAGATGAGTCCTGCAACACTAAACAGTCTTTCACAGGCTGCTGAGGCAGAGAGTGCAGTATTAAACTTAAGTGATAGCTGGCACACAGCTGGGAAGGACTTCACTACATCTACTGTGTCTCCGGGTAACCCGCTGAACCCCACTCGTGAAAGGGATTGGGGATTGCAATTATTACCCATGAACGAGGAATTCCCAGTAAGCGCGGGTCATATTTATTATCATTTATTAATTTTTTGATGCCGGCCAATTAAAAATGGATGGCGGGCCGCAGTTGGCCAGCGGGCCGTAGTTTGGACACCCCTGATCTAGAGGAAGTAAAAGTCGTACCAAGGTTTCCGTAGGTGAACCTGCGGAAGGATCATTACCGGTACAACCTGATTTGACTCTGGTCGAGCATGGCACCCAAACCCCCCCACAGGTGCTTATGGTCTCGCGCTGCGCCCCAGGGCCAGCGTGTCTCCCGAGGCCGGGGTGTGTGTGTGTGGGTTGGCACGCGAGTGCCCCCCCCCCCTTCGCTTTTTCTGTCTCCTCCACTTTGTCTGAGCCCAGTCCACGACCATGCGGTGCCTCCTTCTCCGCTCTTCTGAACCCCACCTCCGTGCGCCTTTGGTGGCCTGCTCCGACGGACCTGACAGCGAGGCGCGTCAGCGGAGGCGGGTGGATGGCGGATGCTGAGGACGGTGGCTTACGCCGCGCGCAGCTCTGGCTTTGCTCTCCTCCTTTTTCGGAACCCTCCGGTGCGATTGTGTGCCAAAATTAAATCAGAGTAACGAGGCTATTTTAAAAATGTAAGGAGTAGAAAGTACAGATATTTGCGTGAAAATGTAAGGAGTAGAAGTAAAAAGTCGTCTGAAAAATAAATACTCAAGTAAAGTATAGATACCCAAAATTTCTACTTAAGTAAGGTAACGAAGTATTTGTACTTCGTTACTTGACACCTCTGGTCAGGATGCACAGTAATCATGAGCAGAAATACCTGAAGAGGGGCTGAATTATCGGAATTATGTGGGAAATTGTCTTTGATGACTATTTTAAAACTAGGTCAAAGGTGAGGGTCTGCAATGTAATCGTGTTGTTGGAGCTGATGCTGATTTGTGGAGAGGTAGCATTTCTAATCTTCAGCCAATTACTTTTTTGATTTTTTAATACTTTTTTGCTTAATCGTCAAGGAAACTGATAAACTAGAAACTGAAAAAAATAAGATACCAATCATAAGTTTTCCTAACTCCAACGGGACATTTCCCTTATTTATTGTTTATTACAAACAGTGCAAATTAAAAAGTGTAAATCCTCCGGTTTTAAAAGCTTTAACAAGCGACTATCTGGTATTTTTACTTGTTTTATGACTTGAATAATGATCACTTACTAAAACAGTGTTTCAGGGTTTTTTTGTTAAGGACATGAATCTATCATTGTCAGTTCTAAAAAGCTTATGAATCCATGACACTGTATCTTATCTATTGTTTAGAATGAGTTTGTAAAATCCACACAATGAAGTAAATGTCCTAGTTAATCATGGTTCATTGTATGTTCTGTCCTCCAGGTTCAGTTTCCAGCGACACCAGAGGGTCGTGGTTGGAAAGCAGCAGCCTCCACAGTAGCCTTCCCACCCCGGCCCTCACCTCCACCGTCCAGAGGCAGCCCCCCAAGCCACTGGCCTCCAGAAAACCCACAGCAGCAGAGTCTGATATCAGCAGCGGCTTGAATGAGCTGGATTCTGAGGATGAGTTCTCCTCAGGGTAAGTTTAGCTCCAACACATCTGCAGTTTCTGCCATCTCTAATTCAGAGGAGGGAGATCACAGCCAGTCACCTGTAGAGTGTCAGATTTTCTGTTAAAATAAAGTTCATTTTAACCTTTTATTACTTTAATGCTGGAAATATTCACCTGCTGCTGTTCTCCAGGCCCGCAATGAGAAAGGTGAAGCCCTCCAAACGACGGCCGCTTCACTCCACCATGACCAGTTTGTATCAGCAAGACCTGACCTCCAACCTCACCCTGTAAGACTGATCTGAGGGCAGAATACAAACTGCCTCATCCCAGAATGTTTTCTTTCGTATTTATAAAATGTGATTATTTCTTTTGCGTCATAATAGCTGCTATCAGCCAGTGAAACTTAGATGAAACTGTCCTGCGTGATCCACAGGTTGTCTCTGATTGAGGATGTTGAGGATGAAGAGCCAGAGGAAGAGGAGGACGAGATAGAGGATTATGACTCTGACCTTGAAACCGGATACACACTGGTAAAAAAAACATCTTGGTGCATATTGTTCAGGCTATTTAACAACAAATTATAATTTATATCAGACAGAATGTATTAACTGTTTCAGTCTGCTTTAAATCTTGTATATTACTTAATATAATTGTGAAAGTATTGCCTTGATATACAGCTTTGATTGCATTTTGTGTTTACAAAGAATCTGGTATCAGTTTAATTAGCAGCTTGTAAATACCCTGAATGTGCCACAGAAATCAATAAATGCCAGTAAAAACACATTATACTTGTGATGTGTGGAGCTGATAAAGACTTATTATGTTTTACTCATCCTGTTATTTGCTTGCAGCCGTCCTCACGTCACACTCCAGCCAGCCTCATCGATGAGCTCTTCGACTGAGGCCACAGAAACCTGGATCCTCTGGGGAGCAACTGTTCTGTTGGATGAATTCACCTCATCAACGTTGCTGTGTTTTCAATACATTCAAGTCTGTTTAGTATTAACTACTTAAGTCTCATACTGAGTTCATCTGTCACATAAGTTTGAAGTCATTGATTTTGTGAGTGGTGGGAAAAAAGAGAAAGATGATTCTAAAGTTTGGAGACAAAGGCTGAAATAATTAATTGTCTAAATATTAATGTTTTGAATACACAGAGAAGCAGTTCCGGCTTTTTAAGTACCAGAAACTTGCCAAATGGTTAAATAAATAATTTTGTTAGATCACTGTTTTCTGGCATCAGGCTGAAAGTCTCCTGTGTTCCACATTATGAATTCAGGTTCATGACATCTTGCACTTCTGTTGATGGCACCTTAAGTTCTTGAGATTTGTTAATTTATAGTTTATTAAAAGATGATGAATTAAGCGTGGTTATTTTTTTTGTGTGTGTTTTTACTTGATTTACATTATATTTTGCTGATAAACCCAGAAGTAAAAAATATCTGGCCACTTCTTTAGCTGTCACCACCACATTTAAATGTTATCAGAGGAAACACTGAGGTGATGATACAGAAGCATTTGATGGAAAGCACTTTTTAATGTATAGTTGATAATAGGGATTGGATTTTACTTAAGTTCAACCAAATCAACATATATAATTTACCTGTAAAATAAAACAATCTTTATTAGACCCACAACAAGGAAGTTTTCCATATAACAGAAATAGACAGTAAATAGAGGTAACAGCAGCAACGGGGATGTAACGATAAATCATTTGTAAAACCATAAATAAGTACACATGCAGTAGTCTATAACAAGGAAATATATAAATATCAATAATATAATGTGAACAAGGATGTATATGAGAGAGACTGAACAGACAAATCTAAATGCACAATTTTAATGAAACCACATGAAACGTCCTGTACACTGAGATTTACAGGAGTCTTGTTTATGTAGATGTCTACTCTGTGTTAATGGCAGTTTATGTAAAAGTAGTGATCAATATGAAATCTTCCTCCTCTGTGGATGAGTCTTTCCTCCTCTGTGGATGAGTCTTTCCTCCTCCTCTGGATGAGTCTCTCCTCCTCTGTGGATGAGTCTCTCCTCCTACTCCTCTTTGGATGAGTCTTTCCTCCTCCTCTGTGGATGAGTCTTTCCTCCTCCTCCTCCTCCTCCTCCTCTATAGATGAGTCTTTCCTCCTCCTCCTCTAGATGAGTATCTCCTCCTCCTCTGTGGATGAGTCTTTCATCCTCCTCCTCTGTGGATGAGTCTCTCCTCCTCCTCCTCCTCTGTTGATTAGTCTTTCCTCCTCCTACTCCTCCTCCTCTGTAGATGAGTCTTTCCTCCTCCTCTGTGGATGAGTCTTTCCTCCTCCTCCTCCGCCTCCTCTGTGGATAAGTCTCTCCTCCTCCTCCTCTCCTCCTCCTCCTCCTCCTCCTCCTCTGGATGAGTCTCTCCTCTTCCTCCTCCTCCTCCTCCTCCTCCTCTGAGCCTCTGCTCTCAGGTCTGTCTCTCCAGTCTTGGGTCTCGGTTCACCTCGGGGTCACTCACTCGTAGAGAAATCCAATCATCGCTTTTCGCGCCATTCCTGACGAACAGGGCGGAAGTCGGCCGAGTCACGTGACGCGCGGTGGCCTGCAACTTTCGCGCCACGGACAAATCCCGCCCCCCTACGCGGAAAGCAGCCACCTGATTGGCTGCCGGAGACGTCAGACTCGCGCCACTTCTTGCAGCGGGACCAGGGAGAAGCCGAGGCTGCGTGTGGATGACCGCTGGATCCGGACACGGAATCGAACCCTCAGACTCGAACCCACGGTTTAAACAGCCCGTTTTGCCTCTTTCTGGATCCCGGGAGTCTCGCCGCCTGCAGACATGAGTCGGAAGGATTACGCCACAGAGAAAGGTAACGTGAGGACTTTCACAATAAGAGCAACAGGTCGATGTGAACGAGGGAACCTCCAACTCGCTGAAAAGCTCAGGATCGAGTTAAATAGGATCTGAGAAGCGATTTGAACTCGGAGTTAGTTTAATTTATTCTGTGCAGCTTCAAACTGTCTCATTCAATCTGCTGCTTTGTCTCTGGAACATGTTTGTGTGCATAAACTACAACCCACTTTAATAGTGTGTATGTGTTATATTGAACAAACCCGAGGAATTAGTTTAGATCGAAGTTGTACAAACTTTTCTGGCTGCTCCAGAACTCTATAGGACCCAGTCATGCATTGTGTTAGTGTGTGTCTGTGTTAGTGTGTGTGTGTGAGTGTGTGTCTGCTGACAGTGACCCGGATGGATCCGCTTTAACAAAGGAGCAGGCGCCACTGTTCAAGCACATGTCCGACCCCAGCCTCGGCGGAAACACTCATTGTTAACTTTAAAAGTCACGTTGGAAAGTTAGTTAACACAACAGCTGTAGAGTTGTGTTAGAGATGTGTGTAGTGCAAGTTGCACCGACATCTTGGATCAAAGTTATTGTTAGTGTTTAGCCTCGACTTTAGAGACGCTAGCTCGTTTCCCTTTTTTATGTCACAACGCAAAAAGTCAACGTGAACTTTTAAAAAGCACGTAGCGTCACTACGTCACCCGACGCAATTCCGCGATTTGGTTGAACTTATCACGTTATCCGGTGTGTGTTTTTTAATGTCGTTTAAAGTCTGTTAAAACTCAAAAAAGACCACTTAATGTTAACTGAGTTAGCTTCCACTGCTACTATTAGCATGCTAGCCAGTAAGCGCCCCCCCCTCTAGTTGTGAGTCACAGTAGTTTTTGTGTTTGGATGTTTCGTTGTGTTAGTGTGTAGTTTGGTGCCTTGCTTAAGGGCAGGTGTCATATTCACGTACCTAGCGTAGTAATATTTAAACTTACGCAAGTGGGAACCGTGTGTAATCAGTTGTATTGTTTGTCTAAAGAAGTAGTTCCACCTGCTCGCACTCTGTGAATACAACCGCTACGTAGAACCCGCTGTTAAGGAGCTCGACTCTGATTCGTCTCCACCGTAGTTAACATGGAGACGTGTGTGTGGTTAGCATCGACGAGCTAACCGAGGCTAACGTCAGAAGATGGCTGGTGATACTGGCTCTTTTGCCAAACAACAGTCGGGACTAGTTTCCCGGGCGGACGCTTCCCCGCGGCGGAGGGATCCCAGAGAGTGACGGGGCACAACAGCCATGTGCTGCTTTGTTTACAATAACAATCCTGGAGCGGAGGAATAACAACGCGGAGCTGCGTCAAAGTGAGTGGTTCGAATCCCTCCTCCTGGCGTGCAGGGTCAGCTTCCTCCCCCCCCCACCAGCTTCCCGCGTTGTTCTCGGTTTCGTGTCTTTGTGGAAGTGAGGGATGTTCTCCTCTTTAAAGATGGAGCTCGTCGGTTGTGTTTCTCTCTGAAGCTCCAGTGGAAAGGTTCCGCGGAGGGAGATCTGCTCCGTGTGGTGAGTCCGGGTCGGGTTGTGTCTTTTTGTTTGGTCGATAGTGACTCATGGAGATCACAGGATGCCATGTTGCTACACAAAGAGGGGGGGGGGGGGGGGGTCGTGGCAGGACAACACGTTAGCTTCCAGCGAGTGGGCCCACTGCTCTTCAGCAACTCCAGCTGGTCAACCCACAAACCTGCTTTCAACTTTCACAGAAATATCAACATGTAAAGCGACTACACAAGGATTTATTTTGTGTAGACGTGCAGCTGATAAACAAAAACCCCTGATGGACATGGTTTGTGTTGTTGTTTTTCACCTGTGAAGTAAAACTAAAAGGTGCTTTTTGTTTGTTTTGTGTTTTGCAGACAAATGCAAGAGGTTCCTGCAGGAGTTCTACACCGAGGATGACAACGGGAAGAAGGTGTTCAAATATGGAGCCCAGCTTGTAAGTGTAGTAAACACACGGTGGAAATGGGCGTAGCTTTCAGAGGAACTGTTTTTCCTGATCCCTGAGGATTGTTGACAGATTCCTTTTTAAAAACAGTACATTTGGGGCTTCATGTTCTGAACAGTTTTCTCTTGTTCCCTTAATTGTTTTGGTGTTTTGCTTCTTTGTTTAATAGATATTAATTTAAACAAATTTGATTTTTTTTCCGATAGAACCAGTATCTGCTTAATAAAAGTTATGGCATGTGTGTTAAAGAGTGTTAATGAATATTTCATTATCTACATTATAAGATTGTCAATTATTTTTCCACTTTGGGAAATTGTGTCCCAGCAGTAACTGGATAGTAAAATTAGCATGTCGGTATATAATAATGAATAAAAGACAATGTAAAACCATACATGTACAACGTAAACAGAATACCAACAGTGTTTACGAACAAATCTGAAGGCCACTGTAAAGGGGTTTGGCTCTAAAGTCTGTCCCAGCCCGCCCAAGTTTGTTATTCATCAGTGTCTGTACAGACGTGGCCGTTGCTGATCTAGTTGCTCCTCTGTGTGTTCAGGTGGCGCTGGCCCACCGGGAGCAGGTGTCTATTTTTGTGGATCTTGACGATGTGGCGGAGGAAGACCCCGAGCTGGTGGAGAGCGTCTGTGAGAATGCCAAGCGCTACACTGCCCTGTTCGCCGATGCAGTCCACGAGCTGCTGCCAGAGTACAAAGAGAGAGATGTGAGTCGGTTTGATCAGTTGATCCAATACAAAACCAAGTCGTTAACAGTAATGCAACCATTACATTGAGTTTTTTACTTCTTTTAATGGACATTTGTGCTTTGGTTTAATCCAGATTGTGGCCAAAGATTCCCTGGACGTGTACATTGAGCACAGGCTGATGATGGAACAGAGGGGTCGCGACCCCACGGACACCAGAGACCCACGGAACCAGTACCCACCTGAACTCATGAGGAGATTGTAAGTTTAGACTCAAAGTTGACATTTTACTGGCCTATGATTCAATTTGTTTGTTAAGTACTCCTCTTATGATTTTTATCTTCCGTCCACAGCGAGCTGTACTTTAAGTCTCCCACTACATCCAAACCTAAAGTGGTGCGTGATGTCCGAGCCGACAGCATCGGACACCTCGTGCCGGTCCGAGGAATCGTCACCCGTGCCACCGAGGTCAAACCCATGATGGCAGTAGCTACATACACATGTGACCAATGTGGTGCCGAGACCTATCAACCAGTAAGTTTGGTTTAAATTCTGTTAAACATCCTGTGATGAGATTTGAAATTATCCGACATGTCTCATAATGTCTTCTCCTTCTTCTTTAGATCCAGTCTCCCTCCTTCATGCCCCTCATCATGTGTCCGAGTCAAGAGTGTGTCACCAACAAGTCGGGGGGGCGTCTCTACCTGCAGACCAGAGGCTCCAAGTTCGTGAAGTTCCAGGAGATTCGTATTCAGGAACAGGTGAGGAGCTAATCGGATACGTAGTTCGGATCAATGTGGTAAAGCAGGTCACCCGGGGCCAGTTTTCTCATCAGGTTATTGTTGTGTTTTTTAGAGCGATCAAGTGCCTGTTGGAAATATTCCAAGGAGCATGTCTGTGTACGCCCGAGGAGAGAACACCCGTCTCGCTCAGCCAGGCGACCACGTGGCCATCACAGGCGTCTTCCTTCCTCTGCTGCGCTCGGGTTTCATGCAAGCAGCGCAGGTCAGTGGTTTCCCTCCCATCGCACGCTCCAAACTCAAACCCATAAAAAGACTGGACTTAATGTTAAAAGTCTACCTCTGTTAAATGTACTGTTTTTGTTTTAGGGTCTTCTGTCAGAGACGTACATGGAGGCCCACAGCATCATCCTCATGAACAAGACGGAGGACGATGCGCTCGGTAACGAGGAGCTGAATGAAGAGGAGCTGCGCGGCATCACAGGTGCGGGGGGGGGGATCCGTGTGGGCGATTCAGTAACATCCACCCACTTCACTGCCAAAACCTGCCAACGCAGATCTACCAGCAAACTAAAGTGATGTTTCTCTGCTACAGATGAAGGATTTTATGAGAAACTGGCTGGTTCGATAGCTCCAGAGATCTACGGACATGAAGACGTGAAGAAGGCTCTGCTGCTGCTGCTGGTCGGGGGGGTGGAGCAGGCTCCCAAAGGCATGAAGATCAGAGGTGAGCATCTTCATAAAGTCGACAGTATGATCAAGGACGTTTATCAGAGGGAAATAAATGTTACACAGTAATACTGCGAGACAATTTCTAGATTCCCAGTAGACCATGGCGATTATTCCCTTTTTTAAGTCCCACCTCCTTCATATCATGAGAAATTCTCATTTCCAACAAGACATTTTTAAACTCAAACAGCAAATTATCTTAAAGGCCCGGCAAGGGATTTGTTAAAGGAGTTAAAACATTTTTTGTCGGTTCATTTCATGTCAAATCCATTTGAAGGGCTCAAAACATGTATTTAGATTCACATTCAGCTCCAATATTTGCACTTTTGACATTTTGTAATAACTTACAATGCTCTTCCTCCTTAAGGCAGCATCAACATCTGCCTGATGGGCGACCCCGGAGTGGCCAAGTCCCAGCTGCTGTGCTACATCGACCGTCTGGCTCCTCGAAGTGAGTACAGGCCTGGAACTTGTTAAATATTTTATCTGGTCATCCATTTTCTTTCCATTAGGTTTTAGGTAGTAAAATATTAACTCGGTGTGATGTCTGACTAGAGACGAGCTGAGTAAAGGTTGTTTTGGCTAAAATGCTGAGTTTGGGCTTCGTGTGCAATTTTAGTTTTTAATAAAAAAACAAAAAAAATCTTCTTGTTTGTGTTCATGTCTCATTTGATAATTTTGCCGTCTGTGACTTTCAGGTCAGTACACAACGGGTCGCGGTTCATCTGGTGTCGGTCTGACTGCAGCTGTGATGCGTGACCCGGTTACTGGGGAAATGACCCTGGAGGGCGGAGCCTTGGTGCTCGCCGACCTGGGCGTCTGCTGCATTGACGAGTTTGACAAGATGGCCGACGCTGACCGCACAGCCATCCACGAGGTGATGGAGCAGCAGACCATTTCTATTGCAAAGGTAAAGACATGCACAAGCACAACGGGTGGTTTAATACATTTATTACTAAGTTTGAATATAATGCTTGATAAACACAAGTCTCTTCCCACCAGGCCGGCATCATGACCTCCCTCAACGCCCGCTGCTCCATCCTAGCCGCAGCTAACCCCGCCTACGGCCGCTACAACCCCAAGAAGAGCATCGAGGCGAACATCCAGCTGCCGGCCGCGCTGCTCTCCAGGTTCGACCTCCTCTGGCTGATCCAGGACAAGCCGGACGCCGAGGCCGACCTGCGTCTGGCCCAGCACATCACCTACGTCCACCAGCACTGCCGCCAGCCGCCCACTCACTTCACCCCCATCGACATGAAGCTGATGAGGTGATGATGACGATCTGCAGTTTATTTACTGCTGTTTGACTTAAATAATAAAGACTTGTGAGTTTTAACGGTACAATGTCCAAACCCAGCAACTAAATTATTTAAAATTCCTCTCCAGACGTTACATCGGTGTGTGTAAGAAGCGGCAGCCAGTGGTGCCCGAAGCTTTGGCTGATTACATCACTGCTGCTTATGTGGAGATGAGGAAAGAGGCGCGAGTGAGCAAGGACACCACCTTCACCTCCGCCCGAACCCTCCTCTCCATCCTCCGTATAGCCACTGCTCTGGTGAGAAATACACCCCCACTTAAGTTGGCCACAGATCAAGTCACAGTGTCATTTGAAAGCTCCCAAATATGGACATAAAATATTGATATGAGTTCAATGGTTATCTTCCTGTGCTTTCAATAGTCCAGTGTGAGATAAAGTGCTTACAGTGCAGGTAGTGATGATAAACCAGCCTACTGCAATGTGAGCACTTCTTTCTCACGCTGGACAGAAGCTCTCTAGTCTGCACACTGAAGATAATAATCCTTTCTAATCATATTCTTTAACTATATACATCAGCTGTAAAAACTGTATTAAATCTTTTTGTATTTATTTATTGATTTGAGACCTGCTGATGCTTCCTGAATGAGTTTAATCTGTTGACTCTGCCTCTGGTTGTCAAAAGTGCTGTTTGTGCAGGTAGCATCATCCACCTACTGCAAAACCAGCACTTCAGGCAAACAGGTCGGCGATGTGCTCCACTAATGTTTCCACCAGGGGGCAAACTGCTCCCATAACAATGTCTGTGTGAAGGCAACTGCTTGATATGTACAGTAAATGTATCACAGCTCCACAACAACTGAGCCTTGTTGCACCTTCGTCACCCAACATGTGAGACACTGAGGTTTATCTGGTCCTGACCAGCTTTGCAGGGTGGGCAGTCAGCCTGTGTGCTTTAGGTGCAGCTGTGCAAACCCATGCAAAACTGACCATGACCAGAGCTGTCATCAACGTGTCCAATCCAACTACCGGATCTCTACAGTATCAAGCTTCTGCCTTTCTTGGTATTTCTTGGTCAGATGTCTGGATTTCCACTTGTAGAGAGACTTGCTGGTGTTGAGAGGCGGAGACTTGGGCAATTGCCGACCGTCCCAGAGGGCATTGCACTTGTCTCGGTCTGACAGTGCCGGCACAGCGCAGCCTACTTAATCAAGATGGACTCTTTGGCCAAGCTAGAACTTCCTGTTTATGAAGTAACAGGATTTTCAGGACGTCTCTTCCTCTCCTCTCTCCCCAGGCTCGTCTTCGTATGATGGACACTGTGGAAAAGGAGGACGTCAACGAGGCAATGAGACTGATGGAGATGTCAAAGGACTCGCTACAAGCGGACAAGTCCAGCACCACAAGGTCAGTGTTCACACTGGAAACTCTCAACAACGACGTGAAGTCAACGGCAGCTCCGCACGTCCTAGTGACCGGATGTGGTCGTCTTTACGAGTCTCTTGTATTCCTGTAACAGTGGCTGCATATCCTGCAGGAAGCTGTAAAACGTCTCTGGGTTTTATAGAGCTCTGTTCTCACGGCAGCATGTTCACCGAGGCAGGCGTCCCCACGGCGAACATGTTCAAGCCTCTTTACCATAAACTGAAATCCAAGCAGCACTCGAAAACTTCCAAGAGGCTTTTTATGGCGATGGGAAGAGCAGAGTTTCTCCTGAAGCCGTTAAAGTAGTTTGATGTTTTAGGAGATTGTGTTTTATTTACTTTCTTGTCCAAAGTTGGCAAAATGCCCAAAAATATAATGAATACAAAAAAAAACTCATCAATCCCCTTTTACAAAACAAAAAATGGATGAATCCCTCAACTCATCTCCTTGTCAGCAAACAGGTTTGTTCTTCCAGGGTCTAAAAGTCTGAATTCTCCTTCTTCCTGTACAGGGCCCAGAGACCGGCTGATGTCATCTTCTCTCTGGTTCGTGAGCTCGCCACCGAGGGCGTGGTCGGCCGCGGCGGAGCAGGCGGCGTGGTCCGCATGGCCGAGGCCGAGCAGCGCTGTGTGACTCGTGGCTTCACCCCCGACCAGTTCCAGGAGGCCCTGGAGGAGTACGAGGAGCTGAACGTGTGGCAGCTCAACCAGGCTCGCAGTCGAATCACCTTCGTCTGAGGAACCCGGGACACGTCTCCAGCCACCCGAGGGGAAAACTCTTTGTTTTCCACAGACTTCTATTGAGGCTCTTTTTTTCCTCCTTCAGCATTTTCTAAAACAAGTTGAGCAGAACCTGGATGATTTTAAGCTCGACTATTTTTGCAAGAATTCTGCTGTTGGAGATTCAGTGTTTTAAGAATCCTGTTCACCATTAAAACACGTGTAAATATGTGTCAGAACTTGTTATTGTATGATCTGCAGTTTAGAGTTTAAAGCTTCAGCTGAAGTGGATTATTTCTGTACATTTTAAAATTAAAAACCGGGCAAGAGAAAGAACAGTTGAGCCTTGTATTGTGACTCCCTTTAAAATAAACTGATGGGTCAATAATACACTGTATTTGGTTCTTTTTGTTTTGTGTGCACACATGAACGTTTCACAATCACCTGAGGTTACTCCAAAGAGTTAGTTTTAGTTAGTTTGCTTTTCATTTAGGTGTCAAACGCTGAGACGAGGGAAACTGAGATTAACCCTGAGTCCGTCACCATGGTTACCTAATTTGTTTCAACAAACCCTGACATTCTCAGTCCTGTCATTCCTGAAAATACCTAATTTCCTCTTTCAGTCATCAGAGCACATTTATATGCAGAGAAATAAAATCTTATTTGCACATTGATACCCAAGAATAAGTTTTACTTGAATAACCTCTAAGTCAGCACACAGGTCGATCTCTTCCATTCAAACCTTACATGTTGAGTCACTGTTCTTACAACACTAAGAACAGTTAAGCCGAAGTTTCACCTTCAGTGTTTTGTTAGCAGCTCTGTTGCAGCTTTCACTAACACCTCAAACACCTTCCTTGTAAAACAGAACAAGGAGCTGTAACCAGACATTGTTTCCATCATCGTTCACTTCATATAGAAAAAAAGCCCATTAGAGAGTTAAACACCAAAGTCGATCCTCTGATGTAAAACATAAAAACTCTAGTGGAAGGCCTGTGTTTGAAAAGTTGTATCAGCAAGGGAAACTCAACTGTGCATGGAAAGTGATTGTCATTATTAGGCTTATTCCATTGTACTGATTATTGCTGATGCATTAATGTACATGTAGGATTTTATTGTTGATCAAGATGGAGCTTCTCCGTTGAGGAGCTGCTTTTTTAACCCCGTCGGTTTATTTGTTCATTAGCAGGATCACACAAAAACTACCAGAAAGATTTACACTAAACTTGTTGGAAGGAAGCCAAGAAAAAAACCATTAAATCTTGAGGCCGGATGTAATTTTTTCCCCCAGTTTTTATTACTTTAACATCACAAGATAGTTTTATAGTTTCACCAATTTGTCTGGAAATAATTATGGATCTTGATGAGAAAACCACATATTTAGAGACTGGTGTTATTGAGTCTAGTTTGTTTTTAGATGATGCAACATCATGGTGCATCATATAAGAGAATCGTGTTGATTGATCAGCAACAAAAACAAGTAAAAACTGCCTTTGTTATACTCACATCGTGTATATGCTAGCAGCATTTATCCTGTTTATAATACTTTCTCAAGTAGTTGAATGGGAACCCAGGGGCCGTGCATCACATGCAGTGATGTTAAGACATGTCACATAAACTGTATGACGGACTTCTGTAAGAATGCAGTTTAAATTTAAGCACTTCAGATTTTTTATCGTGGACATGTTCAGACCCAAAGGAAGGTGAAGCCACTCTTTGTTAAAGCAGGTGTTCTCTGGGTAAAGACACAAGCACCTTCAGGAGCTGTGAGCGTTCCAGAATCCTCGTTACGACTCGTGTCAAAGTCAAGGTTCTGTGTGAGTTGTCATCTGTGAGGCTTTGCTGTGTTTTTTTGTTTGGCTGAGATATTGTGTTAGTCGGCAGCATTTCCCCCACGGCAGCAGTCGTCCCAGCAGGTGATGCTTTCCTCTCAGACTTAATGGGGGAGTTTCCATTTGAAGTCTGTTCTCTTTACGACTCTGCTGCTAAAGTCCAGGGGCTTTTTTATTCTTAATTGGCGCCAGAGGGCCTCATATTAAACGGTATTAAAGAGAGAGGCGGGGACCAGAGTTTGGTCTCAGGTTCGGTGAAATCCCATTGGACAGGAGATGATGTGTCAGTGGGACTGACACTGGCTTCTGTATTTAACCCAGTCAGCCAAGTTGGTCCAGTGAACACAGCCTCCTGAGCCAGGTGAGTGACACACGGACGGGTGGGACCGAGGTGTTCAGCATCATGAACTAGAAACTGGATGGTAGTCAGTTAACATGGTGTAACTGCTTTTTATCACAATTGACAGGAACCTGACGGGACAATAGATAAACCTGGAGACAAGTCTTCTTAAAATCAATGAGTTATTTTCTTTTGTGTAAAACACTTTTGTTAAATCTTACACAGCCTCAATTTGAGTAAGAAAACCAAAAATTTGCTTTTTTACCTTTTAAAACTTGTCTAACGTTGTGCATAATGTTGGATACATATTGTAAATTAATTTTCTATTTCTAATTTATACTCTAATAATAAGAAAACAAGGATTTTGTGAAATTTACATCTTTTCTCAAGCAAAACATTTTTTTCCTGTATCAGTGGTTCAAGATGATTTCGACATTATGGCTGGGGGGGGCTCTCTGCTGTCTGATGCTGCTCCCAGGTCAGTGTCTGATTCTCTATTGTACAACTTCTGAAAAGTAAATGTCTCATGATTCTGGGACATTATAATCTAACACATGTTTTGTTTCCTCTCCCAGGGCTGATGGAGGCCAAATCATTACTGAACTCCATCGAGCAGGACGGTAACGGCTGAGCTTTAAATCACTTTTCAGCTTAAAAGTAAACTCTTTGTCCCTTTGTGCAGCAGTAACTGAAAGGTTATCAACTCTTCTGTCAACAGAGATGGTTCCTGTCAGTCACGTTAACATCGCCTCAGAGCAAGCAAACAGCTTCCTGACTCACTCCAGACCCAAACGCAACGTGGACCCCAGATGGCACCGAGGAAACCCCGACTTCCAGGCTTACTACCGATACTACAGCAGCATCGGACACACTGAGGGGGTGAGAGTCAAGAGTCTGTACGCTACATGTCAGGATATGGGGTTGTGGACAAGTGGACACACCGCCTCTGGGCTTCAAACTTCTCATTCTAGTGGCCTGACTTCTGTAATAAGGAGAAAAGGAGAAGGTATTTTGCATAGACACCTCACTGCATAGTCAATTTAATTTTTTGCTAAAAAGAAATTAGTTGTCAAAATATAAATAATCTGAATTTTTTGCTTAAAATCTTTTTGCTTAAATAAACAAATGAAAAAGTTGTAAAATATGGAACTCACCGATTTAATAAATCTTTTTTTTTTTTTAGAATATTTTATTTCTCCAAATATTTTCACAATGTAAGAGAACATGCACAGCGTAGAGAACACCCCACATTAGACATTACAGAAAATTACATAACAAAATAAAAAAAATACACACATAGATGAAATAAAACTAATTAAATAAATAAAGTAAATAATTCCCACCACCCAAAGAGAAAACAAAACAACAACAAAAAGTTGGTGCATAGGATGACACATCACAGAGAAATACCGCAATGACACAGTAAATAATGTAATTCAGAGCTCCAAATAGTTACAGTCCTATGGTATCGTTGGTGGTGTATCCATGTACTCCAAATAAGGCTGCCAGATTATTTAATAAATCTTTTTACTCTCTACAGGTGATTGTATTTATTTATTATTGTTATTATTATTATAACAAATGAGTGGGTTTTCCTGTTGGATTCACTGTCTCTCTTTGCTCCACCTCTCAGCTCTATGAGATCGACAAACTGCGGATGCTCTACCAGCAGATGAGACAACTGGAGCAGACCTACGGCCCCAATGCCTCCTACTACCAGAACAAGCTGGGGGTTCCTCCTCCACCTCCCATGAAAGGGGTTCCCAATCCACCTCCCATGAAAGGGGTTCCTCCTCCACCTCCCATGAAAGGGGTTCCTCCTCCACCTCCGATGAAAGGGGTTCATCCTCCACTTCTCATGAAAGGTGTCCCGAGGCCCACCGCGCCCCCTCCTCCTCTCCCAGCTGCTCCATCTATCTCCCAGGCCGATGTTCTCTATCTGTGCAACAAGAAGGATCCGCTCTGCAAGCCCCACATCGTCTACCTGCCCAGT
Organism: Limanda limanda; assembly: GCF_963576545.1. Taxonomy (NCBI): domain Eukaryota; kingdom Metazoa; phylum Chordata; class Actinopteri; order Pleuronectiformes; family Pleuronectidae; genus Limanda; species Limanda limanda. The sequence continues at coordinate 21,456,180 of NC_083645.1, read as the reverse complement.
GGCGCCATCCCAGTGCTCTGCGACCCCCGCTACCACCCCCACTGCACCCCCCAGAAGGCTGCACCCGCCCCTGTGGCAGTGCTTCAACCTCTTCCCGCTGCACCAAAGAAGTTTGTCCTACCTCCGCCGGTCCTTGTCAAGGCTGGCCCTGCTCCCGTCCGCACCTTCAAGGGCATGGAGTACGACTGTGACCCCTACTGGGACCCCGACTGCCTGGTGGACAGCCCCCCCAGGCCTATGAAAGGGAAGGGTGAGGTCCCACCACCACCACCACCTATGGAGGAGAAGGAGGTACCAGCACCTCCTGCACCCATCGAGAAGAAAACTAAATTCTACCCGTACCCTTACTACCCTATGCCCTACGACCCCAGGGACGAGCTGTACGACCCGGTCCGCTTCAAGTACCCCGAGCCGGTGGATCCTTCTGAGCCTGCTGATGAGACTGCAGAGGCCAGCCAGTAAAACATCTGGGAGGTGAAGGAGGAAAAGACTTTTCATTGAAAACATTTAAGTTGCACAATATCCACATTTTTGGTGTTTTTATCTTTGAGCTTCTCTGCGACTGCACCGTCACAGACAAAGCAAAAGCATAAATAAGTTGCCATATTTGTAGGAACCTCTCTAAAGTGAGAACTTGACATATTAACTGTCAGTATGTAAGAAAGCAGTCAACACAAGCATGTAATGCAAATGATGTATTTTGGCGTAATGACAAATAAAATGTTACAAAACTGTCCCGAGAAGTATTTGGTCTTTGGATGTGTTTTTACCACACTGCATGAAAACCCAAAGAGGAAGCTGCTGCCACATGGCAGGTGGGAGTAGACCAGTAAAGTCAACGTGTGGAACGCAGGGGGTCATTACACCTGGTTTATGTAAACGCTGACTCCAGTTAGACCCCCGACTCTGCAGCCATAACCCCCCCCCCCCCCTCTTCCTAGTGCGTATGCCCATCTTTCCAGAACCTCCCGAGGCGATCACACAGCGGGAACACTCTTCAAGGGATCAGCTAACTGCAAACACTCCTGACAATAAACCTGAAGCTAAAGCAGCTCCACGTAGTTACTGTACTTTCACAGGCTCATTTAAAAATGCAGGTCTGACATTTTTACGAGCCGTGTTCTGTGATGTTTACGCTGTTTATAATCACTTAAATTCAGGAAGAAGACAAATTAAACTCCCATGAAGAAAATCAGCAGATCATTTATTACAAACAGAAACGATAAAACAAACAGGGTAAAATAATATAACGATCATGTACAGTGGATTCATTTCTGTGTTGACCCGAGAGTTTTGTACAAATCTCTTACTGATCGGTGTAATTAAGTGCTCTTGGATACACTCGCGGTTGTAATTGAAAACGGTAAACTGGTTTGAAAAGCTACTGTTGGTTATGAGTTTGTCTTAGCTAACCAAAATACAAACAAACCAAAAAAATAAAATAAAACGACGAAACAGAGAAATTAAACTGCAGTGCTTGTTTTTGTCTCTGGCTCAGCTGACCGCCGGCTCAAAAGAAGAGTCCTCTCATCCTCCGGCCGATGCCCTGTCTGTCGTACAGGACGTTGAACTTGTTGATGAACTGGTTCATACTGTTGCAGGTCTTGGTGATGGTTCCTAAGTAGGCCATGAGGCCCACGTCATTACATTGCTGCAGGGAAAACAAGAGGCACAGTTACAGGAAGCATCTGTTATCAGGATTCAGTACAATCATCTCAAACTACTGTCTTGTCTTTATCCAGACCAAACGGAGCAGAGTACTTTTATGTCAAGAGAATTATCAGAGTTAGAAACGATATATCTGTTTCAAAGGATTTCTATTTTCAGTCAGAATAAATGGGCCTGAGGCTGAGTGTAATAACTGTTTTCAAACAAGAGCTCTGCTAAATGTCGGGACCCAATTTATAGGATATTTTCATTCTCAGTTTGCTTTTCACATGTGAAGAATGCAGCAGGAGATAGACGGGAAAATATCCAGAACAACCAGGGGAGCATTGGCTGCTGGGCAGAGCTGCAGGAGGCAGGACATGACGCATAAATTCCACTATGGAAAGCACATGTTTTTGTTTACAGGATATCACATGGTCCTTATCGCCAAAAGCACGATGGATGCCAAGTCATCATCTTCACCAGCATCATCCACGTCTACTTAAAAACTGATATTTTGATAAAAAACAATCTCATATTACAAAAATAGTCATCAAATGTGTATGTGAGACTTACATCGTAGAAGTCAGTTTTAAATTTGATGGTGCTGAGGACGGGCAGTCTATGACACAGGGCGTTTGCTTCTCGAAGGATCTCATGGTTGAACGGCACCTCTCCTGCGGCACATGAAGGCAGATGGGGGAGAGAGAAAAAGACAGAGCTTGTTATGAAGGGACAATAAAAAAAGAGCTGAGATGATGTTATCAAACTGGAGCTGGTAATTATGGTGCTGCGCTCAAAGTGGGGCCTCACTGAATGGTGTAAAAGTGAGGAAGGGAAACATCCCATTTAGAAACAGCTGTTTTCCAGACATATTCCCACATTCTTTGCTCTCAGTGCATCATTAAAAAACCTTGTCGGTCCACTCACCTGATTCCACGGCTTTGACGTACTCGAGAATGATCCTCACCCGACTGTGGAGCATCTTTATCGCACTGTGCTGGGCTATGAGGTGTTCAGCCACTAACAGACATAAACAAAACACCAGAGTTAAAAACGTTTTCAAACAGAATTCATTTTCAATGAAATGTTTTTATGTTAAGTATACAATAACGTGCCTCTGAATATTTATTTGAATGGAATAAGGGCGCTTGTAATGTGCTTCAAAATGATCTACAATTATTCAAATTCGTTCAGTACTACCTGAAGAATTAGACCGGAATCTGTCACAATCTGTACAAGAATGCTTATTGTAAGACATTGTAGGTACAAGCTGTAATAAACATTTGATTTGGATTTGCAATGTGTCTGAGATAAGGGCTTTAACTGCTAACTGTTAAATAAACAGTCCGACAAACAGGCGTCTTTAGAAACGAGTGAGAAGGTTTCCAACAGGACACTGGAGAGAAAGTGAGATAACACTCACTGCCATTAACATGTAAAGCAGCAGAGCTGTGGTTACATTCCTCTGGACAAACCTGTGGAGTTTTCTCCGGTGCCGGTGGCCGTCATTCGTGCTACGTGGTCGACGCCGATTCTCTCCGCCTCCTCCGTGGCCAGCGTGTACGTCAGCTCAGCAAACAACATGGTCGCCTGGGCAGAGATAAAACACACACACGAGATAAAGCTATTTGCGCAGAGAAAACTGGTTACTGCATAAGAAAAAAATGGATGATATTGTATATATATATATATATTGTACCTCGCCATTGATGATGTCGATCACAGATTCATAAACACTAACAGGCAGCTGAAAGAAGACAGGACAAGTTGTTTTCGAGCAGCTGTATCTGAATAAGGAACATAATCGGGCAGTTGTTGAATTCTTGAAGGGATTTAGAATGCAGGGAAACTCACGTCGGTGTGTTTGGTCAGCGGGTTGAGTTTGAGGAAGAGAGGGCTCTCAATGATCTCACACACCTGAGGGGGGGAGAAGGAAACAACCAGTAGAACAGGTGCTGAGCACAACTTCAAATAATCGAGCCACGTGCCACTGACTGAAAATGTGATGATCTCAGGTTGTTCATCGTCTGACTTCATTCATATTTACTGTACATGTTGTAGCTGTGACTTGTTCCTACCTGCTTGTGGATGTGGATGTCGGACTGGTCAGGAGGCCCCCCCGTGGCGTACCAGCCCAAGAACTCCATTTCTTTGAAAACCTGTTTGACTGAGAGATCACGTTAAATGTTACAGAAGAATTACAGCCACATTTCACTGATACTTATTTATCAATAACTGATCTATGATGTCTCGTGGTGAAAATAAAGTAAACACATACACAACAGAAGCACATTCTCGCCCTCACACACAGCACTTACATTGTTCTTCCTTGGTGTAGTAATACTCCTTGTCAATATGCACTCGTTCATCTACGGTTGTAGACAGCAACTCAAAGGAGTTCATCACCTCGATGTTCCTCCCCTCCTGTTTCCCTATCAGGGCCCCGATCACTGAGCAGGAGAGAAAACCCAATGAGCCGTTTCATTACGTTCAGCTGCAGAACAGGTGATGAGCGATGCACTGGTTTGTGATGTGTTGTTATTCCTGCAGAGCGTATCATACGTACCCTGCATTGGTTGTCCCTCTTGTGAGCGGATACGGATCCAGTGGTCGGATATGTTGAGGATAACCAGAGGATGTAAGGCCACAGAGACGCTCCCGGTGACGCCTGCGGCCATAACACTGGGGCTGGCTACAGTCACACAGACAAAAACGACTTTAACAATACAGCAACTGCGAGAATACAAAAGTCAATCCATAGATTTCTTTGACGAAATTCCTTTAACACCTGATTAATTCTTTAAGTCATTTATCAGTAAAGATTCAAAATAATTACTGTCTCCAGCTTCTCACATATGAGGATTTGCAATCACAAATAGATTTATCTTTGGATCTTTGGACTATTGGTTGTGAGAAAGTCATCCCGGGAAGTTGTAAAGCTCCTTTTGTGATGATTTAACGGTTTGATGATTCTGGAGGATGTAGTTTGTGTTGCATTAAACAGAGATGTGTTTGTGCTATTTAGCCGGATATGAATAATGGAACAGACACAGCTGTTCTTTGTAATACAGGTCGACAGCAGCACACAAACTGAAATCTGCACAATGACCATGAAGTTGAATCAGCTCCTCTCTGGAACAGTTTCATTAAAAGCTCTACATTATAATCTCTTGTTTGTCAAAAGGTCTGTTGAACTACTATATGTTTTCCTGATTAAATACTTACTAAGAGTAATTTGTGTAATTTATTGATATTCCCACTAGTGTGGAGCTACTTGTGGACCAGTAAGACTCATACAGAGGAGGAAAGGACTTTATAATGAAGTAAAATATCTTGTGACTGTTAAAATGAACAATATTTACATGAACCCGGGAGAGAAAATGAATAGAGGTGAATTAAAGGATTAAAAATATGATACTAGGGCCGGACAATAAAACAACATCAATATAATGTTGATCAATAACAATATATCAAGAGATATCATTAATCCACCTCACGTGTATTCATTGTTTGTCCTCCTTTGATCATGAAGAGTTTAAAGCCACAACCTTCATTGAGAAGCAAACCTCTGTCTTTAATTCATCAAGACAATTGTCAATATGGATTGATGAACATGTTTATCTCAATATATTTTGGACCGTGTCACCCAGCCTGAGGGTTTAATGTAGAAAACCTGATCAGACACGAGTAATTAATAGATTATACATCTTGAATCAGGTCTAATCGGATGTTTAAACAACGAGCGGTGCAGATGTGCTGCTACTTTGGCTCCACATCTGTATTTTGACATGTGGTCATTGTTGTGTCTCAGTAATACGAGTTTATATGTGAACCCACTTGTGCGGAAGGATTCGGGTGCACTCCACCGACACACGATGTAGAGACACACGAGAAAAGAACCGATCTCACATCCAACGTGATTCAGTTGTTGACACATTTTTTACATGAGATTTGCTTCACGTCAGCCCCGCTGGCACCGAGCAGCCCGCGGCCTCCAGCGGCAGATCGGCCCTAACGACCCCCGGAAGCACTGCGGGGCGGAACACGTCTCCGCCCGGGCACTGCTTCCCGTCGGTGTCGGGAAGAACCAGGGAGATAAGTGAGAAATACTCGCCTGCCCCATCCACTTCCATTCCTCCACCATTGCTGGTCGCCATCTTGTCCGGTGATCCGCGCAGGCGCAGTGCACTGTTGACGTCATGGATGGCTACTTATTCTTCTTTTGGCTTTTACTGGCGGTTGGTCGACAAGGAATTTGTGGCATTACTGCCACCTGCTGGTGTGGAGTGTGGGTCAGGGAAGATAGATACAGAGATGGATGGATGGATGGATGGATGGATGGATGGATGGATGGATGGATGGATGGATGGATGGATGGATGGATGGATGGATGGATGGATGGATGGATGGATGGATGGATGGATGGATGGATGGATGGATGGATAGATAGATAGATAGATAGATAGATAGATAGATAGATAGATAGATAGATAGATAGATAGATAGATAGATAGATAGATAGATAGATAGATAGGTAGAGACAGAGAGACAGAGAGACAGAGAGGGATAGACAGACAGACAGACAGACAGACAGACAGACAGACAGACAGACAGACAGACAGACAGACAGACAGACAGACAGACAGACAGACAGACAGACAGACAGACAGACAGACAGACAGACAGACAGACAGACAGACAGATAGATAGATAGATAGATAGAGAGAGTTATATAGAGAGTTATATAGATAGATAGACAGACATAACATGCACCTGTAAAATTAGGGAACAGTAGATGTCAGTGAGTCTAAAAAATAGGGCAAGAATCAAACTTAAAATATGAAACTAGAGATTTATATAAATTATAACTATATTATCTATTATATTGAGATACAAAAAATATGTATACTCTCTAAATTCTAGTTAATTTAACCTGATGTTCTTCATTTTCTAATAATAATCATTATTAATATTATGTTAATTGGCGGATGGCAAACCAGCCTATAGGCGCATTACTGCCACCTTCTGGACTGGAGTGTGTAGCAGTGCACAAAACAAAACAAAACAAATTTGAAACGTAGTTTTTTATTTTCTTTCTGTTTCTCTTCAGTACATCATTTGAAGACGTTGCTGAATAAAACAAATATATTTAATTCATCCGGTTATTTCCGCTAGGGCCAAGAGTCTCCGGGTAGCTGTTTCCGGGGGAACTGTTGGTTCGTGCGCAGCCGCGGTGCGTCGCGGTATTAGTCCCGTGTCGAGGGGTCCGGAGGAGTTTTGTTTACAAAATGGAAGAATTTAAAAGCTGGAACCTGGACTACTTCCCGGAGAACATCCTGATAGACGTGCTGTCGTTCCTCAGCGTGAGGGAACTGGTCCGAGCTGGACGGTGAGACACATGTAACCCAGCTGTCACAGGCTTGTCCTCCTTTATCAAGCAGATCCTCGTCCTGTGAGACAGAAAGCGTCCACCTCTGTCTTTGTTCTGTCTCCAGTCACATGATGACACTGTTTGTTGTGTTCACTTCCGCAGAGTGTGTAAGAGATGGAAACGCCTCGTCAAAGACCAGCGGCTGTGGAGGTTTGTCGACCTGACTGCCTGGAAAGGAGTAAGTTACTGACAGTGTGTTTCTTTTTCATTGATCCAGTCATACATCATAGTGTTTAGACACCACCACACACCTATAGACACATTTGTTACACAAAACCAGGTGCTTCCACAACTTCCCCATTTTAGTTGGTGATAAAGAAGAAAACCTGAGAGCGACTGAAAGCCTTTAAGTCAAAATCCTTGAGTAATCAGAATCACTGGGTTCAAACTTTGTCGTCACAATAAATCAATGACAACAAAGCCTCCAATAATCATGGGATTCCTGACCAATCATGTCTGTTTAAGGCTGTGAATATATTAAATTGACACACATCAAAACTGACATTTACAATTTGATGACCTTTACCCTACGTTCTTAGTTTCGATCGGTCCTGTAAAATCTTTATAGTGTGTACAACACAAACAACCTCTGAAACAAAACCAAGAATCCTGATTACATATCTTAAATGTTCAGGTTTATGTTTTCCAGTCGGTCATTGTATAAAAGAGTTGGAGGACTCTTATATCAAATATGTCTCTGACCTTCTTTGACCACTTTCGGTTTTGCTTATGATTTCCATAGTCCAGACTAAACATTACGACATTTAGCTTCACTCTCTGCACCACAGAGTTGAATTCCATGCAGTTACATCTCCTCCTGTCATGTATTTATATCTCTTGTGTTTTTAAATCATTTAAAATCCTCTTTAAGGTTTAATTGTGAAATGTAATGTTTAATGCAGTATTTTTAATCACTTTGAAATACCTTAGTGTGTATCTTGCCCTAAGCCTCTTTTGAAGTTAACACTATAACAGATGGATTGTGTGTGTCTGTGAAATTATTGACATATTCTCTGTTTTGCCTCCCACCCTCCACTCTCAATACACACACATATTCATGGACTGTCCACTGTGTGTAAGGTGACGTCCCGTATTCTTTGGGTCCTGCTGCGTCAGTATCTGGGTTGTGGACTAAGGTGCCTCCGGTTGCGTGGTTTGCTGCTCTCGGCCCGAGGCGGCACCTTTCTCTCTGAGTCTTGGCTCAAAGCTTTGGCCACAAAGTGCCCTCGGCTGAGTAAGCTCTACCTCCTGCACGCAGACCTGAGAAGCCTGTCCAGCTGCCAGGTCCTACCTCCATCTCTAAAGGTGCTGGAGCTGCGTGGTTGTGAGCTGCCTCGCAGCTTCTTCAACCAGGCACTGCCTTCTTCACCTGCCCAAGAAAGAGCAGAAGCCACATCCAGTGTTGGTGCTCAACGGCAAGGACAGGATAAGAAAGGAAAAAAGCCTGGCTCTCCGTCAGGGATTCCTATTGAGACCTTAGTCCTGAACAATGTGCCCTCTTTCACGGACCAGCACCTGCAGAGTCTGATATCATGGGAGAGGCTCCATCGACTGGAGCTACGTGACACGTTTCGCGTCACTGCCAATGGGCTCAGGAACTGTGCTGCCAAGGAGGGCGTCTGTGGTGTGGAAGGGCTCTACAGGCTCAAGTTTCTGGAAATAGGCATCACTGGGCGGCAGGGCTACCAGTTACAGATGGCCTCCCTGGGTTTAGGGGCAGGATGGCTCGGACTGGAGGAGCTGAGCCTTGGTGGTAAAGAGGTGGGGCCGGGCCTGCTCTGTGCCAGCCGCCTGAAGGACCTGAAGCGCCTGTGCCTGTGGGCGTGCACCCTCAGCGAGATGCAGATAGTCCGGAGCTGCCGGATGCTCCGGGGACTTCGCCAGCTGGAGTTTTTGGACGTGACCTTCCAGCCTCGGCAGGGTCCACCAGTGGTGGAAGGGGAGGGTGGTGGTGAAGAAGAGCAGGAAGGTGAGGAAGCTGCAGATGAAGAAAGCAGCAATGAGGACAACAAGGCACAGGACGCGAATGATCCGATTCCTAGTCTGCGTCGCTCACTGGCCGTCCTGCTGCCGTCCTGCACACTAGTTTTCACCAACTGCTCCATTCAGATTAATGCAGATTAATGACATCTTAGCTGCTGCTGGCCAAAATAATGATATCTCATTCACACAGGCATATGCCATTTTAAATAGCATCATTGATATCATGATCAATTTAAGTTTTTATTATTGCCCACATAAGCTTAAAAGATATTACTATTTCATATGAAGCTCACTGGTGCAGCATCTATGTTTTCAGACCTTTGAGTCAACAAGTTTAAAAATGACTAACGAAGCAGGTACTCTGTGAAACTGAAGAAATCAAAGTTAGCTGTAATTAAATAAGTCTTGATGTCTTTTGAATCTGTTAACTAGCCAGAGGCATACCAAGTCTCAACTTTGCAAATCTGTGGTTTCTAGATATGTGAAATAGGACATAAGATGCACAGCCATCCACAATATAAACATAAACTCAGACAACCACTTGCCTCTTATTGTGAAGGTCCCCTGTGTGGAGCCAAAACAGCTTTGATCCATCGATGCATGGCTTCCGCCAGGGCTTTTTCTTTCAAAGCGCTTTACTGCACAAGTTACATTCACCCATTCACATAGGCACAGCACTTCTGTACACAATGTTTTTTTAGATCTAACATTGTTCATACACCGTCAGCACAGCCATCAGAGGCAATGTAGGGCTCATTATGTTGCCCAAGGACACTTCCTCGTGCAGACAGGAGGAGCTGGAGATTGAACCACCGACCTCCTGATCCACAGCCGCCCATCGGCAGCATCAGATAGTTTAATTTTCATGGATTTTTCTTTTCATGACGTCCCTAAGTTTGCCTAATGGAGACCAAGTCAACACCTTGAACTTTGTGATGATTGTTGTGTGCCAGGGCACATTCCCCTGGTGAGGGAGACCACTGCCACCAGGGAATGCTGTCTGCAACAATGTTTAGGTAAGTGGTACATGTCAAACTAAAGTCTACCTGAATACCAGGACCTGAGTATTCCCAGCAGAACACCATCCAGAGTTTAGCACTGTTCCAGCTGGCTTGCTTTTTTTCTCATAGTCCCTCATGGGGCTATTTCTTCTGCAGGTAAATTATTCACACACATCAGGCCGTCAAAATGATGAAAAAGAAAACATTAATCAACTTCAAGAACTGAGTGTTCACTGGCTGCCTAACACATCCCACTTCTTGACGGCTGTCACTGTAACTAGATGTTCAGCTGTCAGGTTTTAATGTTGTGGCTGTTTGCTGTACGTCCTCTTTATGGAGCTAGATTTAACAATGAAGTATGAAAATATTTCTTTGGATAATACAACTATATGACAATGTTGGCTATACAAGACAAATTGTGGGACTTCAATACTTTGAAAATTGTGTTGCCACAAAGCAGCCTTGCTAGACTTGGAACTGCCAGGTTAGTAAATGGTTCGGTGACATTGGTAAAGTTAACAAAACATTGACTCATGGTTTATATTGACAGAATCTTTACCCACCATCTTCAATGCAAATCTGTAGACAGTCACTTCCAAACCGAACCAAAGTGTTTTGAATACTCAGTTCGCATATTATAGAACATTTGTAAGTATTACTGTAGAGACATGAGCAGCTGCAAGCGACAATGAGAGAGATATGAAACTAACGAAAGGATATGATGCACCTGTTTCCTGTTCTTTGACACCTTTCAACTGATCAGAAAAAAGTGTCTGTCACAAGCAGGTGTTTTGGTGTTTGTCAGTTTTGTGTTTGTTGAAGAGCAGCATACCATTTTTAAAGTCCTCTTTGTAATTTCTTGTTTCCATTTTATTTTATTTTACTCCTTTAGAAATTATGAAATGAAAACAATGTAAAGGGAAAACATAGATAAGTGTTTTTGACATGATTTCTCATGTAAATAACAAAGAAGATTGAAATCTTAAATGAGAAACTGGTTTTGAATAAATCTATTTTGAGCAAATAAAAGTTGGTGTATTTGTCTCGTATTTTGTGATTGGTTTGCACAATTCATCAAAAACCTGATTTAAAGGTTACAGCATTTCAGTGAAGTCCACACACATGAGCCTAACTCAAAAAATAACTGATGTATTTAAACATTAAGATGTGATGAAGCTGCAGCTAAATTTATCTTAAACTAAACACCTTCAAATATATTACAGACAATGACTTCATGTTAAAAATACATTAAAAAAAACAACTGTAAAGGATTAACACACAAGTGGTCAAGCTGGAATTAAAGTGCATGTGTACTTGTTCAGATATTAGTGTTGTCTCATTCAAATATGCCAGAAAAATAGGATTTGTTTCAGGAAATTACATTTGTGTAGGAAAAGTATTGATAAGATACATATACACTTACTTCACATCATATTTGATATGTGTTGATATAAACCGTATTGATATTATATATAATTTTATACAAAAATATTGTCTTTTGAACACTCTGTCTACATATTCTTACACTCATAGTATATTATATTATCTATTGTATAGTCAAATACTTATATTTATACCTCTACTGTGTATCATATAATATATCATTCTCTGTATATTCTTTGTATATAAAAGTCTATATAACCCTAACCCTACATGTTATTATTATTATATTTACTATTATTATTATACATAATGTTGCTGCCATTATTACTATATACTGCTATTTTATTGATATAATTACTATCATATATAAATATATATTATCATATTTTATATACTATATATACTGTACTATTTTCATATACTGTCTAACAATAACATTACCATCATATCATCAGTACTATTACCATCATCTTGCCACTGCACCTTATCTACCTATTTATCTTGTGTTTCTGTTTTTATTCTTTCTACCTCAATATTTTTTATTTTTATTCTATTGTATTGTATTTTTTTGTATTCAAATATACCGGCTGCTATGACGACTTAATTTCCCTTCGGGGATGAATAAAGTAATCTATCTATCTAAATTCTTATTAAAAAACTGTAAACTCTATTAAAGAAATACATTGTCCTTCATTTGAATAGTTAATTTGATCTTTTCATGTGTTAAGAGTTGGGTTATTCTGAAAAACGTTTGGTTTCAATAGTTGAGTAAAAAAGTTTAACATTTAAAATACACATTTTGAACACACCGCCATTGTTAAAGGAGGAAAAGGGGAAGAAGGCGGGTCTCTGTCTGAGTAGCACCGCTATACACCAATCACAGGCTCGCTCCCGCGGTGACTCTAGCCAATGGGAGCCTTCCGTGTGAGACTCACCAGCCAATCGTGTGAGTCGAGGCTGTCTTTTTGAAAACGTTGGCGGCGCAGGAAGCAGAAAACTACAGATTGAGCTCCACTGAGTCTCCGCTCCGTGTGTTCGCCACCATGCAGGTAACTATCATGGATTCACTGGTTCTGATGGTGAAACCAGAACTTTAGAATCCGCTGGGAACCAGTCACCGTGTCGCTCCGTGGACGCGGGTTCGAGCTGCGGAGCTACCGGTTGGTTTGGGAGCTAGGCTAACACAGCTAGCTTACATGTAGCATGTAGCCTCGCTAGCGGAACAATGACAACAAGTTGAATATAAAGTGAACACACGACGAAGGGAATACGAAAGTGCGGAATTTTAAATGTAAATGACCAGCTGCTGTTGAACTAGGGTCAGTGCATAGAGCCCGAGTGCGAGGTAAACAGTGTTAACCTGGACAGGGGCCTAACGTCATTGTTTAACCACAGAAACGTGAAGATATTATGTTTATCTGTAAATTAATTAAATCACAACCTGAAATATGACAATGCTGTAGTAATTTTTGGGATTTCAAACTTTTAACTATAGTCTGTGTCTGACTGAACTCTTAACCAAATAAAGATTGAAGTATTTTTAGTTAGATATTAGGCCTTCATACAGATTATTAGCAATAACCTTTTGATTCTCAGAATGTTCAATCTTGAAACTAGCTGGAATCAAAAGGTTATTGCTAATCTGTATGAAGGCCTAATATCTAACTAAAAATACTTCTTTATTTAGTTAAGAGTTCAGTCAGACACAGACTATAGTTAAAAGTTTGAAATCCCAACATAATGAATCAGGTTTTATATTGCAACGAAATGTGTTTCTATTGTCATTGTAGTGGAACCTTTAACTTTACACACACTATTTCCAACTTGAGATCGTATAATCTGATGCACGGACACACATCCTGAAATGAAATAATGAAATGCCAGACCTGAACAGTCCAAACCCGAACATGGTAAATCATGGAAATTCAAGAAGTCTTCAATCTTCAAGCAAACAGGGAAACTCGTTGAGTTCTTTCACCTCTCAGCCAGCCACATTCCAGACAGGAAGAACCCTGATAAAGTGCTGCCATCTTGTGTATTCTCGGGACCAGTTGATACATGCATACCTTGGGCATTGTCTAAAATAAGTAACACGACTGGATGCTAAGATAACGCATGAATGTCAAGAGAGACGCACTCAGTAGCTCAAATACACTTCAGTTAATGTCCACTCTGTGTATTTCTTTACAGAATAAGGAAAATGACCCCAGGGGCTTCCAAAGACAGGTACGTAGTTATAGTTGTAAACACATTTAGATTTCCGTGTTTAACTTCATGTGTTCTCAGTGATCACCGTTTTAGTTCCTTCCCTCCTGCTTTTAATGTTATGGCATTGGTCATCAGGTCACTCACAGCTGCACGTTTGTGTTTTTGCCTCTGAATTTTAGTTTGCTACCCCGAACATGGTCGGGCCACAGCGTGTTCTGGTGAAGCCTCGAGCAGAAGCAGACAAAAGTGCAATCACAGGTAAAAAAAAAAAATCTACCTTCTTACTAGCAGAAACCACCCAGTCCTCAGGAAATATACCTGTTCTGATTGTATTGTGGTTTGTAGGCCCTGGGAGAGAGTGTGTTGGCCCATCCTCCAGTTTAACTTCAAGGTACGTGTAATCACTAGTAGGGTTGCAAAATTTCGGGAATATTCAAAGTTGGAAACTTTCCATGGGAATCAACGGGAATTAACGTGAATAAACTGGAAATGTTGTGGGTGATTTATACTAACTGTATTTACCTTGTCATATACAGACATAAACATTTTGTTTTGTCATAGGCTGATTTGAGACCTGAGGAAACTTTGGGCACTTGACTATACGCTTCTGCATCGTTGTGTCATTCTTAACATAGGTCTTTGCACAGTATTTGCAAATGTACACAGCCTTTCCTTCTACATTGGATGGGGTGAAATGTCTCCACACATGAGAGAGTTCACGTGGCATTGTTCTGTAGAATAAGATGAGAAAAAAGTTTGTAAAAAAACACTAATGCAATGCCAGAGATATAAATAGTTAGCCAAACAATTGGAATCAGCTGTAAAAATATTTTACAATTGATGGATAAATCAATGGAAATAGGCTAGATGAACAGATGAACAATCCTCAATCAGCATGCTAATATATTTTCCCCAGTAATATCATTGAAACTTACCTGACTAGTCCTGCACACTACAGCAGGCCTCAGTAGCCCTGCTGTAGTGTGAAGGATGCTGGGAGTTATCTGTGCATGTGATGGAAGAATGCACAGTGGGGGTTGAAATTCAATGTGCAGTGTGTGCTGCATTCCATACATCTGTAAAATAGAGTTTTGAATGATGTTTTTATTGCTCACCGTTTAATTTGCATAGTTTTTTTTTTTTCAAAATTCCCTAGCTTAACTTCCCATGGAAAGTTTCCTGAAATTTACTGTAAATTTACCAGAAACTTGTCGCCCTTTTGCAACCCTAATCACTGGTCCATCTCCAGTTGTGTTTCTATGAATGATTCCAAGCAGCTGTCTAAGAGCCTCTGCTATTTGAGAGGTTAACATGAGTATGTCTGTCTTTGCACCTTTTCACAGGAAAGTCACCATTGATGACTTTGACATTGGTCGACCACTGGGGAAGGGCAAGTTCGGAAATGTCTACCTTGCAAGAGTAAAGAAGCTGCAGGCCATCGTTGCACTGAAGGTGTTGTTCAAGTCCCAGATGGAGAAGGAGGGGGTGGAGCATCAACTCAGGAGGGAGATCGAGATTCAAGCTCATCTCAAGTAAGTCTCCTGAAAAAGACTGTTTTGCGTCACAAATGTAATGTTTTTATTTATGTATTTATTTCATCTAATAGTCATTGAAAGAAATAAAACATCATGTAACATCACGCTTTGAGTGTTTGAGGTTGTGCCATACTGAACAAACAACTTTAAATGAATTTCGATTGGTCTTTGAACTAGCATCAACAACAGGCTACCTTGAAATGAACAACATTTTCTCCTCAGGCACCCGAACATCCTGCGCTTCTACAATTATTTCCATGACCGCACGAGGGTTTTCTTAGTACTTGAGTATGCCCCACGTGGAGAAATGTACAAAGAGCTGCAGAGATGTGGAAGATTTGATGACCAGCGCACCGCCACAGTAAGAGATTAACCAAATTCTAAAACAAATCCTTGTGCACTGCTTGTAATGTATGTTGTTGGCCTTTTGCCGTTATAATTCACTGCTTACTTTTTTTTAATTTTGTAGTACATGGAGGAGATAGCTGATGCTTTACTGTACTGCCATGAGAGGAAAGTGATTCATCGTGACATCAAGCCAGAGAACCTGCTTCTCGGCTATCGTGGGGAGCTGAAAATTGCCGACTTTGGTTGGTCTGTTCACGCACCTTCTCTAAGGTGAGGAATCGGCGTCACCAATGCACCACTGTACTCCATTAGAAACTGTTGCTACTTCCTGCTCACCTCTTGTTTTACACCTTCTCAGACGCCGCACCATGTGTGGGACACTGGATTACCTCCCCCCAGAGATGATTGAGGGCCACACCCACAGTGAGAAGGTGGATCTGTGGTGCATTGGGGTCCTCTGCTATGAATGCCTTGTGGGCAACCCCCCGTTTGAAACCGCCAGCCATTCAGACACATACAAAAGAATCATGAAGGTTGGTGTTTCTCTCTGAAAAATATGAGCCAATCCTTTAGTCGTATGAGCTATCTGGACAATTGACAAAATGTATCTTTATATTGTTTATAGTGTATCAGGAAATTTATGAATTTCAATCTAGAAATCTTGCATAAACGCTCTGTCTACATATTCTTAAACTCATAGTATATTATATTATCTATTGTATAGTCAAATACTTATATTTATACCTCTACTATATATTATATCATACTCTTTGTATATTCTTGTATATACACATATTTATACATGTGTACATATTATTATTATATGTATTATTATTATATATACTGTTGCTGCCATTATTACTATATACTGCTATTATATTGGTATAATTACTATCATATATAAATATATATTATGTTATATTATATACTATACATACTGTACTATTTTTATATACTGTCTAACAATAACATTACCATCATATCATCAGTACTATTTCCATCATCTTGCAACTGCACCTTATCTACCTATTTATCTTGGGTTTCGGTTTTTATTCTTTCTACCTCAATATTCTTATTTTATTCTATTGTGTTCAAATATACCGGCTGCTATGACGACTTAATTTCCCTTCGGGGATGAATAAAGTAATCCACTATCTTTTTGTGCAAAGAGTCTAATGAATCTGAATCTCGTGGTTTTTGCTGATGCTTGATTAAATGAATAAGTATCTTCTTGCCATTTTCAGGTGGATTTGAAATTCCCCAAGATTGTCTCAGACGGTGCCCGGGACCTGATCTCCAAGCTGCTTCGCCACAACCCCACCGACCGCCTCTCACTACAGAGCGTCATCGACCATCCATGGGTGCGCGCCAACTCCCACCGGCTCCTTCCCCCGTCCTACCCTTCCAAGAAATCCTGAGTCCACCTGGCCAGCCATCGTACCTCCCTCTGAGGGGTGTTTTATATCCTCCACAAGAGACTCTGGGGCGGCACCTTTTGACTTCACTGCCATGGGCTTTAAACTGCCATTATTCTGGCACATTTTATGATGCCGACTTTTTATGTTGTACAGTGTGGTGTTATTATCTATGTCTAGTACTTTGCCTCAGAGGTGTTTGTTATTTTTATTATCAAATCTTTTCTGCTCCTTTTTTAAAAATGAAAAGCTCTGTTTTGGATTTCTGTATCTGATGGTGCTTACTCCAAAGTGCTGTTAAACCGCCTGCCTCATGCTGAATATATTCTCTAATAGTTAAAGATGTGTACTGAGGGATTGGGTGGAAAGTGTGCTTTGTTTCCCTGAAGACTGTTCGTCAAACTCTAATAAATGATATAAAATACAAAATTTGTGGACATCTAGTGAATAATTTGCTTTCTACACATGGGTTCTGGTTACAGAACCAAATTTATAGTAATACAAATTATTACTAAGGAAGAGGTCGAATAAAGAATCACCCAAAATTACAAAAGTGAGTGTCATTTGTTTCCTTTTGATGTTTTTTTCTAAGTATATGAACCAACATATTATATTGAGTGGTATGTGTACAACGTATGATCCACACGTCGTCATGGGGGTAGCGTGGCCGAGCGGTCTAAGGCGCTGGATTAAGGCTCCAGTCTCCTCGGAGGCGCGGGTTCGAATCCCGCCGCTGCCAAAGATTTTTGTTTTCGTTGAATTTACTTAAATTTTTCTGACACATGATCCAGCGTCTCATCACTGAGCGATTGCTGTCGTCAATCACCGTTAATTTAACGTTCAACGTGGATGTCGGTTGTTGGAACAGTACCATAGACTGTGTATGAATTAGAACGCTAGAGGTCGCTAAATAACCATAATGTGCCACGGTGTTAGTTACAGTTAACACACAGAGTTTTAAATATAAGATACCCGACTATTACATAATTTTTATACATAGGGTAATTTTTGTATATCTTCATTTGATCCAGTGACTACAAACCAATGGCATATTATACAGCCACACTAGCCTTTTAAGTTTCCCTTCAACCTTTCTCTAAATGTCTACAGTAAAAGCTTCTGAAACTTGACATACAGGCAGTGAGCGTCACAAGACTAAGGTGAATATATCTGTCACCTTATATCTCACCTTTCGAATATCTTAAAATAATCTTAAATATGATAATTGTAATTATACAAAAACAGCTAAACAACTCTTTCTTTCAGTTTCAGATCTCCAAATATCTTATTAGGGCCCGAGCACTGACGGGCACTGACAGACAGTGAGGCCCTATTGAAATTGTAAGGAATAATATTATAAAATATTCTTACCAAAATTTGCAGAAAATTAGTTGTATTTCTTTTCTATTAAATGTAATTTTAACATATTCTTATGTTACTTCAAATGTGTTTTCTTATATTTTTTATTTTCTTCGTTTCCCTGAACATTGTGACTTTACATAATTCAGCATAAATCATTTCATTGAGCGAGAATCTACTTTCCCTCTCGCTTACTAAACTTTTACTTTGGTAGGGGAAACCGCGTTTTGAAAGCTCTTCCGGTTCAAAATCACCATGTTACAGTTCACTTCCGCCTCCAGCTTGACTCGAACTTCATGAACCACAACAGAGACGAGCCTTGTCCCGGTCTGGAATGATCCCAGTTGTCCCAGTGTTCTCTCATCTGAACCAGTTCACCCACCGCTCGGCTCGGACATGGCGGGTCTACCACCGGGAGACCCCCAGCTCGTCTCCATGATCGTCAGTCATCTGAAAACCCAGGGGCTGTTCGACCAGTTCCGGAGGGAATGTCTGGCAGACGTCGATACGAAGGTAAACTTCTTCACAACCCGACGATTCCCGGGCTGTTTAAGAACAAAGTCTGAATTCAGGAAGCGGTGAAAGCAGCAGGTTCTGTTCTGCAGGTGCAGGTTTGATTCTGGAGCTCGTTTAGCTTCATGCTAACAGTAAACAAACATGCTAGTAGTAAACAAACAGTGTTGTTCATTACTTTACTGCTTCTGCTAACAGGGAGCTGCAGCTACATGTCAACGGCTAACATGTTAGCTAGCTACAGTTTTTAATTCATTCCTATTCATTTAATACAGTTGGAAAATGGAGGCTAAGGGAGGATGCTGATGTTCAATCCTCCAGTTTAACAGTTTAGATGCATTTGTGTGGCAGCTCGGTGTGATGTTACTGGTTTGTGATGCTACATCTGCACATCTGCACATTTATTTATTTATGTCTGGAGTTGAAAACCTTGCACACTGGACTAGAAGTGACCATAACACATTGAATGGAGAAGTCTTGTGATATGAGCCGTTTTTATTATTGTCTGTTAAACCAGTTACCACACAGACATATGTGGAGGAATTCTGTTTACTAACCAAACACTACTTAGTACTACATTAACAGTTGATTGATTCATTAATCCACAGCTTTTTACCACATATCCAGTTATGGCCCAAGTTACTAATCCAAAAGTTGTTGGTAATTGCCTCTAATCTGTGATCACTCTCTTGTCTTTTCTCCTGCAGCCAGCCTACTTGAACCTGAAACAAAGAGTGGACAACTTTGTGTCCAATCACCTCTCTAACCACACATGGAGCCCACATCTGAACAAGAACCAGCTGAGAAACAACATCAGACAGCTGGTGCTCCAGTAAGGGACCATGGACTGTTGTTTTTAAGTCTTAGATGTTAAATTACTAGTTTTAATGTACAAATCAAACTGTTCTTCTTAGATCCGGGATGCTGGAGCAGGGTGTGGACAGGATCGTGGCCCAGGTGGTGGATCCCAAAATCAACCACATTTTCAGGCCACAAGTGGAGAGGGTGGTTCGTGAATTTCTGTCACCGGGCAGCTACTCTGAAGAGCCACTGCCCCCGCCCCCTTTACCAGAGACCAGACCAGACAGCAGCATTCCTGAGCAGGGTAAACAACACATCATGTCTGTAGGGGTGCGAATTGGCAAAAATGTGACGATTCAATAGTATTGCGATATTTGGGCCACGATTCAATAGTATTGCAATTCTGCGATATATTGCGATACTGCAGGTATTGCGATTCGATTCTGCGATTCATGTCCCCCATATTATTCAAAGACATTACAAAAAATGAGGAAAATAAGACTGCTCAATTCACTTCAAATGTCACATTTAATTCTTTGAACAACATTGTCTTCTACACATTAACTGAAGTGCAAAAACTAAGAAAGGGTAGTGCAAAAACTTTGTCCTTGAACATTCAGGACACAGGACCTTTGTAATTATTTTCTGAATAGGAGACCTCTCACATGAACACTGAGCTCCCAGCACATAACTTACAATTATTTAAATACAATACAGTAACATAAAGCAGACATAATAGAGTAACATAAACCTGAGAATAATCATATAAGTAAGAGTAACCTAGATCTTCAATCAAATTGAGAAAAATAAACAAATGTATACTACTAGAGTCCAGTTGGCTGCAAGGTCATGACCCAAATTGTTAAATTCATTTGGGAATATTGGCCTTTTTGTTCAGAAAAAGGAGTTGGTCAACATGCTCAGATGTTAAAGTGCTCCTCTGGTCCGTTACTATATCTCCTGCAGTGGAGAACATCCGTTCCGCATACACACTAGGTATCTTTTAAACTCTAAAACTCTCCTCGTCATGCTTTGCCAGCCAGCTGCTGTTACAAATATAATTGTAAATATATACATACTTTGTGCTACAGTATCGATATAATCGCGGGCGCAAAATATCGCGATACTGAACAGAATCAATTTTTTCCCCCACCACTACATGTCTAGCTGTGCATGTTTGACCAGTAAAGGAGAAAAATCATTCTCCCTCTTCATCCTGTGGTTTGAAATAATTTTCCAATCGAATCACACATTTAACAGCTGTTAACATATTCATATGTTCACAGCCTCGTCGTCTGCTCCAACGACCGCTGCAGCCAGGAACGCCATGTCCATCCTGGACACGATCACTTCTCTCAATCAGGAAGCGAGTGTCCGGGCCAGCTCCGGCAGCGAGAGAGGACGTAGAGGCCCCGCTTCAGACGACAACATGGATCTGGTGGAGGACGGCGAGCAGGACATGGTCATCGTGGAGGAGGGAGACAGCCCAGATGAAGGTGGAATCTGGGAAGAGTCAGAGGACATGAAAGTGGCATCTGAGATCCAGGTGATGGAGGTGAAGATGGAGGACACGCAGGACCAGATGGACCTGGGAAAAGAGGCGTCAATAGAAGAGGTGAAGATGGAGGATGAGGAGGCAGGAGCTCTGGAGGGCACGGAAGAAGAGAAAGAAAATGCCGCCAACCGAATCACCGGCAAACAGTCAGAAGAAAAGCAGGACAATGAACTCCAGAAACCGACATGTCCGGCCAAGCAGAAAGCCAAGGAGAGGATCAAGGAAGGTGAGCTCATCGGCTCTCTGCATGTTTCTTTAAATACAAGGGAAGCTACCTGCCTTCAGAACCTATTCATGATACAACCACATTTCTTTTTCAATTATTTGTTAAAAAATTGTTATTGTGTCAGCTCATTAAAGTCATTTATCAACAAAAACATCTTGAGTTTTAGCTTGTTCTAGCTTTTTATACGTTAGGATTTGCTTTTTTTCTATGTTTTATATCATTGTAAACTGTCAGGCAAATCAATCTCACAGCAGGCTTAGGGAATTCTGATGGCATTCGATTAAATCAGCCTCAGTTTTGTCAATGGAGAATAATAAATACATTTGTTATTTTTATGGATATCTGATCCACCGTTGCCTCGCCCCCTTCTTTGTTTTTCAAACATGAATGTGAATATTTGTAAGAGTTGTGCAGATAGTTGATCAGCTGACTCCGGTTCCTTCTTCAACTATATATTCTATCACCCTGTAGAATACTCTCTGGAGGACTCCGACCTGGATGGCCTGAGCGACATCACAGTAAGCTCTGTCCACACCAGCGACCTGTCGTCGTTCGAGGAGGAAAGTGAGGATGAGGAGCTGCTGTCGGACTCGTCTAAAGAAGGGGAACTTTCGTCTGATGGTCTCAAACCCTTTTTCAGATTATGAAATTTAACTGTATCATGAAGTGTTCAATATGGCCTCTACTAGAGATGTTCTTGTAAAGATACTTGATTTGGAACTTTTGTTTGTGTTTTTCATTAGATCAAGATGAGGGAGAAGGAACGAAAGACGCTTCCGGAGAAGAGGAGCGAAAGCCTCGAAGAAAGGCCTACGTCCACAAGCCCTTCCTCTACTCCCGTTACTACAGCGACTCGGACGATGAAATCACTGTGGAGGAACGTCGGAGATCTGCAGTAAGTTGTTAGTTGATTAATTGATCACGAACTGGAATACATGCATATCTTTATGCTCCTTCGTCATTCTTCTCTATCTGTTTCCTTTACTGTGACTCATAGGCAAAAGACAAAGAGGACCGGCTGTTCAAGAGACAACAGAACAGAGAGCGAATGGAAGAGAAGCGTAAACAGAAAGCAGCACAGGCTGAAGAACAAGGTAATTCTGTTCCTCACCTGTTGGCCGTCTTCTGTCAAGATTGAAAGCTGTGGCCTTGATTTCATTCAGAGTCGAAAACTTTTAGTCTCTCTCGTCACAGCTTTGTTTCTGTAACACCACAGTTTCTCTGAGATTCTCTTCAAACGTGCTCCCACTTTAAGTCATATAAATTAAAAAGCAGTGTTGTGTGTTATGTTGCCAGTTCCTGCTGTGTGTTCTCATTATCCCCATCTTAAAGACAAGTCTTATCTCTGTGTACTTTCACTGTCACATCATTAACATGCTTATTTCCAACACAGATCGGAGAAAACAAAAGAGTGGGGACTCTGCTGGGGCGGAGCGGCCCAGGGCCAAAGAGGCTCGCAAAGAAAGGAAAGTTCTGGAGAAAAAGATGGCTCTCAACAGGAAGAGGAAACTAGACTCAAGGTACGTCATCCAAAGCTCAGATTCTAATTTCTATAGCTGCTGCAGTGTACACTCTCTCAATAAATGCATAATTTTCTGCTTCAGGAAAGAGGGAGAAGTAACTGGCAGGAAGAAAGGAGACACAGGAGGAGAGGGATCCAGGAAAGTGGTATGTGAAAGCTGTCAAGAGTAAAGCAGATTCACCGCAGGTCATTATTGTGTCTTTGGATTGGTGAAGTTTAATAAAGCAGCATTGTGTTTTATTGTTCTTTGAAATCAGGAAGGGAAATCTTCTACCTCAAAGACCCCACAACCCAAATTGATAAGAAATCTCTCAGAATCTGCCTCATCTGACGAGAGACACAGAAGGACGAGCGGCAGCGTTTCAGAAGATTCCAGTGAAACCAAAAAGGTCTCGGACAAAAACCGGACCCACTCCTTCATCCTGGATTTGGAGCAAGGTTCCCAGGACGCTCTTAAACAACGTTCACTTGGAAAATTCGATCGTCCGTCGCGTAAAGAACCTCACTCTAAAGAGCGCAAAGAGAGAGAGCGCAGCTTCTCTGATGAATGTGCCAAACTCAAACAAAAGCAGGAGAAGAAATCTGAACATCAGGTCGATGAATCTCAACACAAGGAAGGTGTGAAAGGTCCCTCTGAAGAGAAAGGTGAGAGGAAGCCAAAGGTTAAAAATGAGAAGAAAATGACAGGAAAGGCGTCTGACGGTGTTGCTGACGAGGGTCCAAAGAAGGTGAAAGCTCCATCCACTGACGTTGTTAAAGCAGAGAAGGACAAACAAAAGGACAAAGTTAGGGAAAAAGATAAAAGCAAGGAAAGGGAAAAGACTAAAGGAGAGAAAACTTCAGTTAAAATTGATTTCAAGCCGCTGCTCCGCCCGGACTCTGCCGGTTCCTCCGAGGATCGGTCTGACATGGAGCCTGGGTCGGACGGCAGCAAGAAGAAGGATAAACACCCCAAGGAAGTCCTGAAAAGGTCCAAGAGCCACACTGAGGACAGGCCCGGAGAAAAAGTCAAGTCTGCAACGGATAATAAAGAGGGCGAGAAGGAGAAGACTA
Organism: Limanda limanda; assembly: GCF_963576545.1. Lineage (NCBI taxonomy): Eukaryota > Metazoa > Chordata > Actinopteri > Pleuronectiformes > Pleuronectidae > Limanda > Limanda limanda. The sequence continues at coordinate 21,432,197 of NC_083645.1, read as the reverse complement.
AACCAGATCAAGACAATCAGAAGAAGTCCAGCTCTGAAACAGAGAAAGATCCCAAAAAAGTCAAGACAACAGACAAAGTAAGAATCCTGGAAAAATCTAAATCAAAATCCAAAGAGGAAACTAAGACTCCATTGTTATCAAAGACCGATAAGAAAGTTCCGAGTTCAGAAGTCAAAAGTGCAGGAGGTGCATCTGTCAGCAAACCTGAGGCAACGAAGGAGAAGAAAAAAGAGGCGAACGCGAAGGAACAGAAGAAAGTGTCCGAAGAACCTTCACACGAGAAATCACAGGAAGTTAAGAGTGCCAAGAAAAAACTAGAGAAGAAGGACAAACTCCCAGAAAAGAAAGATGAGAGTCAAGAAGAGAGGAAAACACAGAAAGAAGACAAACCGGAAAAGTCTGATAAGTCTTCAAAGTCCTCCTCTTCCTCAGTGAGTGTTGAGGCAGAGGAGCCGCAGAAGAAACAAACTCTTCCCCAAGACCTGAGCACAGACTCTGAGCCGGTCACCACCACCGTCACCTCCTCCTTCTCAGACGACACCTGCGACGCCTTAAGTGACATCACCCCCGAGCTGACCGAGGGAGAGGCGGAGTCGGGACTGGTTGACGTGGCCGCTGTGCCGGCCGAGGCCGACGCCCTGCTGGCTCTCATGGCCGTCTGCACCTCAGCAGAGGCCAGACTTCCACCTGAGAACATTCCAGAGGAGGTGACCACTGAGATTACGCTTCACGATGCCGACATGAAAATGAAAGAGGCAGCTCTGACTCTGCTGTCCATGGATCCCGCCAGCGCAATGGCCAAAAGGTTAGTAAGTCAAGATACGAAGGTAGAAGCAGAAGTGGAACCGACAGCCTCACAGCCCATGGAGACAACTGTGGCTGAAGAGGAAGAGCAGCGTCCTCCAGCAGACGAGCAAACAGCGGCTGCAGCTGAGATCAAAGCCACTGAGACGTCACCAACTCCATCTCAAGAAACTACTGAGATTGTTGAAGAAAAAACAAAACGTGCAGGTATGTGTGAAAAGAAGGAAGATGCTTATAATTACCTCTGTATGCATGTCAGAGTGTTTCCATAATTAAAATCCTACATATGAATCTTCTTCTAGATGAGTCTGAGGGAGAAATGGATGCGTCAAAGGTTGAAAGTTCTGAGAGTCTTTCTCCAAAGGTAAAGAAGCGTTTCATCTTTGTGAAATTCAAATGTTTAAGGAAGTGACACCTCATGTTTTCTTACAATATTTACAATTTTGCTGGTCCCAGTAACCTTATTTTTGATCAAAAAGAAAAGTACCTAATAGAAATATTGTCTCACAGGAGGACGACACCACCTCGACTGAACCTCAGGCTTCTTCGAAAGACGATGAAGTCAATGTGGCAGAAATTTCTCCTGAAGTGCAGCTAGATGAAAAGATGGCGTCACCAGCATCGCACAAAGAAGGTAACTTTACTTATTTGAGCTGAATCTTTCCTTCTGTTGTATGTGCAGATATACATTTGTTTGTGAATGTGAAAATGAGAAACATTTTATCCATCTCATGGTTTGGTTATGTTTATTTCACAGAACATAAATACAAAATATATAAATTGACACATTAACACAGTAATAGCTTATATTAAACCAATCCCAAAGGATATACAGAAGCCATTGTACAAAATCACACACACACAGGTTGTATTTATTTGTTTAAGAAACAATTTGACGAGTATTTGTATGACATAAAACATTCAGTGGCATGAATAAAGGCAATATTTACAGTATAGATAACAGATTCTACTTCTTTACTTTCTTAGACATTTCAGCTGCTGAGACAGAAGAGGTCACAGAAAAGGTAGAGAGAAACGCAGAGGCGGCTGCTTCTGATCCCGCAGAACAAGTCTCCGACATATCCAGTAAACAAGGTGACTGCTTGAAATCTTGTGACTTGTTTTAAAGAATAATATGGTTTTTCTTTTTTACTTATTCATTTAATATCCCTTTTTTAATGTAGATCAATGTGAGCCAGATCCTTCAGAGACAAAGACGAGCCCAGAGGTGAGGATGGAGATCCGTGTTTCACACATTTTAATCGCGTGTTTTCAATTGAGACTAAAATTCAAATATATCATTCAATAGGCAAAGGAGGAGGTCGCTGAGGAGAACCAGGCCAAGATGGAAACTGACAACAGTAAATATTTTCTCTTAACAGATACAAACACGAAACAATAGAACTTTATGCAATGAAAATCTTAAGGGAATTAATCAAAATCCATGTTCTTACTTATTTTCACCACTAGTTCAACCTGAGAGTAAGAAGCAGGAGGAAGAAAATGTTGCAGATGAGAAGAATGAAACTGTAATTGTTCAAACACTCTCCTGGTTTCAAACTTAATATTCACATTGAATTATGTTTTACTTTGTTGACCTGTTGTTGTGTTGAACTTTGTTTAGATGGAAACTGATGTTCCAGAGAAGACGGAGGAGGTCAGAGAACCTGGGCCTCAGACCCAACTCGTCAAACAGATCAGTGAGTCAAGTGTCTTTGAACACTTTACTTAAAAATACGAAAGAACAAGATATTTACAGTTTGACAAAGTCTGCAGGGTAGGTTTTACAAGAATGAAAGGTTTATGTCTGTGTAAGTGTGTGTATTATTATTTAAAGTAATTTCTGTTTTCTTCCCACGAGTCACAAAGAGCACACTGAACCTTCATGAGCTGCAACAGAAACTGATTTTCATGCTGTTTTCTCTTCCACTTCACTCATTCATCACTATTTGTTTGTATTTTTCAGGCAGCATCTCCAGCACAGACAGCCAGGACGATGAGAACGGATCCACCCTCTCAGAGAAGGTCATTTTCTTTCGAGAACTGCGTGGATGAAATTCAGATCCTAATTATGTGAATGTAGGTGTTGCTAAATTTCAGTCTGTTCTAATGCATGTTTTCCTTTTGTAGGAGGAGAAGACGGAGGGAAGAGGAAGACGTAAAAGAAAACTGTCCAGTCAGAAAGATGCAGCAGTAAAAGAATCTGGTAAAGTAGCAGAGATTCAGAGATTATTCAAATCTCTTTTGTCTGATCTTGTGTAACCATGTTACTATTTAAGAATTAATATTAATTAGGTTTTATAATAATCACTTCTGAAAAACAATAATACACCTTAAACCATTCATGGATGAACTGATTCCACTGAGTAACTGACCTGTCTTGATGAGGATTTTAACATAACATAATTAATATATGTTTTTGTATTTGATCAGGTGATGAAACGGATGAGAAGCAAAGTAAGAAGCCACCGTCTGTTGAGGTAAATACAAGCTTCATCGTAGTAAAGTAAAAATATCAACTCTTGTGGGGTTCATTTTTCAGTTTAATTTGAATCAATATTGTTTAGCTCAATTTTTAAAATGTAATAATAACAGGAAACGGAGCAGGAGAAGGTTGTAGAGGTCAAAACACCTCGCAGGGGACGATCATCCAGATCAACAGAGGAGATGGAGAAGGACAGAGCTAAAGAACCGGAAAAGTCTGAGGAGGCTCCGAGCCGCAGGGGGAGACGTTCAGGAGCCGCATCCAAGGAAACCACTGCTGGTAAACTGCTTCCTTTAAATAAGAAATATGGTCGTTGTTAAGGTGTTTAAAAAGACATTATTTTTGATGAGTGCTACAGAGGATAGAAGTATCTTAAGTTTCTATTGTTTGGTTTTTGACTTCAGATAATCAGAAGAAAGAGGAAGCTGATAAAACCACTTCAGACAAACCTGCAGAGAAGGTTTGTTAAGAACAGTGCACCATGTATTTAATATGTAACAGTACCAGGTTTATTTGTTGTGCTTCTGACATTGTTTGCTGTTCAACATGTGTCCCTTGAGTGAAAGGTCTTACCAATATGACAAGTAACTTAAAGCTCAATGATGACACCTATGGACCAATTTGGTGTCCTGCATCCAATTGGCTCCGTAGAAAATTGCTCCTACGCTCGCCTTTAACTTGATCAGGCTCATAAATATAAATGTGTGATTTATTTCATCAGGATCCATGAATTTTATTTTATTTTTAAACTTCCCAATTTCTAGACAACTGAAGATGAAAGTGCACCCAAGGAAAGTGATGAACAGGGAAGTCCGGTCCACCTGCCGACTCCTGTTCCAGACGACTGTGAAGACGCAGGGAACTCAGGCTCAAAAGAGACGACAGAAATCAGTGAGTTAGTTTTTAAATTCAAGTCACATGTCTGAGGTAAAATTACCAACATAAAGAATAAGTAAACCAAATCTCAACAGCTAATTTGTGCACAAATTTGTGTGTTTCTATATTTTTGTCATCACCACTAACAACCTGTAAAACAACCTGTAATATGTCAGCTGGAGTTCCCACGAGAGAAGACTGGGAACTTTTCCATGAGTAAAACTTAACACAACATTTTCTGGCTTATCGTATTCAGGAAGAGATGATGAGCAAAAGTTTGACGTAGATTTCATCAATTATATTTCTGTTCCAGGTAAACCATCACTGAAGAGAAAGAGGTCAGAAGAACTGGATGAATCTGTGGAGGTGAGAGTTGTTATGTTATCTCTTCAGGATCCTGCTTTCTCAATCTCTATTCACTTCCTTTATCCCTTTCATGAAAGATGGAGTTTCCATTATCCACATTGTAATTTGTGTGTCTTGATATGTGTTCATTATTCTATAGGAAACCCAGGAAAACAAGATGGAGGAGGAGGAGGAAAACAATCAACAGGAGCCAAGTGAGCAAGAGTCAGTAAAAGACAGTGGTAAGAAAGCACCCACATTAAAAGATATAAGTCTTGTAAGAGTAAAATTAGAGCAGAGGCCTTTAAACACATCAGTTATAAAGAACAAGTTACTTGAATCATTGTTGTCTCTGAATGGTACTTTCATTTTTTCAGGTGCTTCTTCAGTGAGTCGGTCAGAGGAGCAGGAGGAGGTCAAAGAGGAGAGCAGCAGCAGTGAGAGGAAACCTGATGATGTGCGTTTGCATATTAATATAAATGTTAGTTTTAAATATCCTGAATCCATTGATTCATCTTTGTTTATTGACAATCAACTATACATTTTTAGCCCCTTCCCTTTAAGAGTCCAATAGTGTCTTGTTTATTCTTTTCATCTAAGAAACTGAAATCTGATTCATGTAAATGATATGTTGAGTAAGAGCCTGTTTTTTAATCTCTCCAGGTTGAGGAGGAGGAGCAGCAGCAGGAGGACCAGGACATGACTCCAAAGAGGAGTGTCCGGAGAGGGCGGCCATCGAAGGCAGCCGCAGCAGCCACAGACGATTCAGGTAAAGAAACTTACTGCTCGCTTGAAAGTATTATCAGGCACAAGTAATACTTAACAAAGCAATTTGTCACACTCAAAAAATGTTTCTAACCCACGTAAATAGAATCGTTGTTTTCCATAACTGTCAATCATCTTTTCCACAGAAAAAAAGGCAGAAGACAAAGAAGGTGAGCAGAATGATGAAGAGGAGGAGGAGGAGGACGGTGAGGAAGGGAAAGGAACTGCAACCAGAGCAACCACACGGTTAGCTTCTCGTCTGGAGGCTGAAAGGTAAAGAACAATCACAACCACAGTTCTGATAGAAACATACTGAGAACATATCAGGTCTGAACACAAACATGCATTTTTAACAAAGTTTGATTAGTTTCTCTCTTAACATGTTCTACAGTAATAGTTCTGCTCTGGAAATCAACAGACGACAATGTATTTCATAAGGTGTCATGAAATCAAGGCCATCAGTGCAAAGACATCAACTAAAAACTCTGAGGCTCTGTATCATGAGCCCGTGCAGGTGAAGTCCTCTGAAGTCAGACGTGATGAATGCATCTTTGATAATTTCCCAGCTGAGTGTTTGCACTCTGAAGGCATCATCACTGTCACATCCTATTAAACCGGAGCCGAGGAGATTTAGTACTAAAGCAACAACTGTTGTTTCATATTTGTTTTTACTGCTTCTCAGAAACAAGCCAAGTAAACCCTCCACCCGGGCAAGTCGACAGAGCGGCAAAGAGGAGACCGCAGCTGGCACCCGGTGAGTTTGTTTCTCTGAGGTTCTGCAGAACCAGCGAGCTCGTTGGGGGAATCCGACAGGAACCCGCCCGCTCGCTCGCTGCCCTGTGAAAGAGGACATTTCACCAAACCTCTTCCTGGAATTTTCAAAATGTTTTCAAGTTATTTGCGTCCAGAATGAAAATAAGAAATCCTGTTGCAGTGCCTGAGCGGTTTGAAAAGGAAAGTATGATAAACACCGTGACTTCGTCTGCAGGTGCATTGTCACAGTCTGTAAACAATAAGTCAACTTCTTTACATTGGATTTAGGAGGAGGAGGCATTTGTGTCTTATTACATGACAAATAAAAATAAATCCTGTAATAGTCTGAAAACTGAAATAAAAATAGAGATAAATCCTCACAATTTTGCACATAAAAAATATCAGTATTTCCTACTGATTTTAATATACACACATATTATTCCATACACTCATAGATCCCCACGGACACAGCATATAAATTATATATATATATATTTTAATGAGTTATTGGTCAGCCAGTGGGGATTATTTATTGATTCATCTGACCATTATTTAATTGGTCATCTTTTGGTCTGTGGGAAAAAAAAATATATATCCCAGGTTGCCGGAAAATTAACGGACAGTTAATTGATTATCATTTGTCATTGTGGATTATTTTTCTCGCCATCAACTTATCTATTAGTCAAATACTGGTTTCCGCTTTTGGTCAGGATTTCCAAAACTCCAGCTGTTCCCTCAATTTCCCGTTGATAAAAATGAACCGTTGTTAGAGAACAAGTAGAATCCTGTGGACCCAACAAAAATGCATGGCTCAAAATGTCCAGGTTAGAAATCCTCTGAAACATACCTCCTCAGTACCTATGTTTTCGGGAGGACACTGTTTCATTCATGAATATGCAAATGTCTTTTTTCGTGACGTCTGTGAGAAAATGTATTTCGACTGTCTCACTTAGTTATTTTAGAGTTGGTTTTATTTCTTTTAATTCCGCCCATGTGCGATTTCAGAGCAGATTTAGTCAAAAATGTGAATTTATCTAGTTTCTGAACATTAAAAAAGTCCTTAAGTCCTAAACGCTCTTCTGAAATCGGCCTCCCGCTGTTTGCTCTGTCCGGCGGTTACACAAACACGCCGAGCCCCCCCCCCCGTCTTTGTGCTCGTTCGGGGTTATTGCAACACTTTTCTTGAATTAACAAAGACAAACATTTACAGCTTTTCCTACGACACTTAAGACAAACGCACTGACCTGCTGCTTGTTTCCCCCCCCGCAGCGGATCGAGGGGCCAGGCCGCGGCTAAGGGGGGCCGCAAACGGGAGGCCAGCCCCCCTGCGGTGCGAACCCGGGGAGGACAGAAATCAGAGGAGCCCCCGTCCAAGAGAGCCAAGCGCTGAGGCCTCTGACAGCCCTGGACCCGTTTGCCCCTGCACTGTTTTTGCTGCGCTCCATATTCAAGTCAGTTTTGGTGTTGGTGGCTGGGGGGGGGGGGGGTCAGAGGGGCCTCCTCAGCGCGTTAGCACGTGAAACTGCTTCTGCTTCATTGACTGTAGATGTTTAAAAAGCTCTGGGTAGTATTATACACTCCCCTCTGATGGCTGGGTGTAAACCTGAGGATCTTTCTCCCGCACGACGCCATGTGGTTCGGATCAGACTTCATCATTCCTGCGTTTATTCAGTGATGCAAAGTGAACCAGAGCATTTCAGGCCAATCAGACGCGTAATGTGCTGCCGCGCTGTGAGATAAAGAGGGTTGATTGAAATTGGCCGTCAGTCGGACAGAGACCTCCACACTTATTCATGTTGTTTGTGATGATGTGTTGTAGAAGGTAGAAATCACCGAGGCAACGAGCAGCCCTGGTGAATTTTATTGTTTTCTATTCATTCTGTGAATGAAAGGAGATGTTTCTCCCTCTTTTTTAAGGTTTTATTTTTATACGTAGTACTCTGCTTGTATCTCTCTGTTGAAATAACATTTGTATCAGTCACTGAAAGGAAAAAGATGACGGAACACGTTTCTATAAACTCATTTTTTCTTCACAATATATTTTCTATACTCATTGCAGTTAAAGTGCTGTCTCTCATGAAGGTAGTTGACATTTTTGTATGGTTTTGGAATTCAGTGTATGTCAGTATAATGATATCTCAACCGTCTGTTAATGTTAACACCGTTTTTTCATTAATGTAAAAATGCTGAATATTGATTTCCTTTTTTATTCTTTGAAACAAATATAAAACACTTTAGGTTCTTACTTGTGATCTGTTATTTCTAATTCTAATTATTTATCAATTTACTTTTTTCCCTTTCACCTTCTTTCCCTTTTCTCCAGACAGGCACATTATATCTGACACTGAGCAAAGAGCCGGTCGATGATCCGGTCTAATCCCACTTTTAAAGACCAGATCTTTCTCTGAATTCCATTAACGTTGCTTCTTATCATATCCGAAACATTAACATTCCTTATTGGTTGAGTCACGCAGCTCCAAGAGATACCAACGGTTTCCCTTTCCCTTATCAGCTTGGAGGTTATCTTGTCCGTAGCACAACAATAAATTATTTCACTAAACCATTAGCAAATCGCTTTAATCCCCAGTTTGACTACTGGTGTGAGATCTAACCCCAAAATGATCTGCGGATCAAAGGCAACATTACATCCATACAGTGAAATAATGTGCACATATCTGGGATATTATTTTTAAACCATCACTGATGGTGAGGTTAACACACAGTCATATTATATTTTAGTAATTTCCAGTTTATTTACATCTGCACATATTACACCCAGTCATCCAGGGAAGGATCCTGCTGTATATCTGTCCTCCAGTCTTTTTGCTGATCAGTGAAGGATTCAGAGTTTTATTATGTTTAAACTTTTACACTTCCCTGTGATTTTGTACAATTTAATCAATTGAATCCACATATTGTCAGATTAAAACCTGTTAATGTGTCCAGGATAAACTTACATGATACTTTAGGTTTACAGCTGCGAAAGGAAACCGATACATTTGGAGTTCTTTGTTTATGAAAAGCTAAATCCGAGCACAGAGCAGAATATACAGATTTTTATTAACCCACCACTATTATGTCTCAAACTTTATCTCGTCCGTTGGCTGAATGGATTGTGCTGTCTGTACCGTGTAAATAACCAGAGACTTCAACCAATCCCCTCGGCCTGCAGGAGACGAGAGGACATTCCTGCCGGCTAATGGAGGAGAAAACTGACAAACTCAGAATGAAATATTCCACCGTCATTATCACGTTAGGACTCTTTAATCGCTGCACCTGAACCTGAGGCTCAGAGACGTTACAGAAAAGCTCCTGTGGTCCGAGTTGTTCCAGCCGCTCCTGCAGACGGCTGAACCTGATTCCCTCCAGGTGCACCTCTCTCAGGTATTTCCTGGTGCTGCAATCCAAGCCTTTAAAAAATTAGCACCAAACTGTTTAAAAGGTCATGGATCAGCTTTCATTCGGGCACCAGGCCTGGCAGAGCAACAGCGCTCCTTTCACTGCGCGATGCCACTGGAGACGTCATTTTATTATGGTCGTTTGCATTGTAATTCAAAATGATTTTAGAAATTGCCAAGCGGGTCCGAGCTGCTGAGAGTCAGCAGTTTGAGGATCGTTGGACGGATTTACAGGCAGCCAACTTAAATCTGCTGATCTAAGTAAAGCTGCACAGATCCACAGTCTGGAGGTACTTTACCAAGACTTTATTAATTTTTCTCATTTTCTCAAATGTGTGACATGTTTGACATCCCATTCGTCTGCTACTGTTTGCGCATTTCAATTTCTAACTGTGATTTCTCCACCAAATATTTAAAAAAACATCTTTTAAAAATGGATTTTTCAAATACAATGTTCACTCCACGTTCGTGCAAATCTGCAGTTTTCAATATTATGGTGGTGTGGATTTATCATAAACATGAAGAGATAGAAAAACACATATTTTGTGTTTTTAGGGAAATGGTTTTAAAACTTATGTTGAGAAGCAGAATTTGCTGCTTCTTATTTCCAAATTTACATTTGTTCTTTATTTGGAACAGAGATCTTTTCTTCAAACTACCCTGGGACCCAAATTGACTCACAAGTGACATAGAGAAGTTGCTCCTTAACGGATTTCTCACAAGAATTTAATCTTTATTCATCATCATGAGCTCGTATTAAAACCTGCAGAAACCCGGAGGGAGAATCTGATTTGAAAAGTATTTTTGACACAGAACTCGAGCCAGACGTGTCAAGGCAATGTGTCAGATACTATTAATACAAAGTAGAGAAACATGACTTCAGTGACTGTTACACTTTCCTATACAACATTATTTCTCATTTGTTAACCCATGTGTAAAACAGGATTTCACTGTTGTAGATATACACTGTTGTATGATTATTTTTATAATTAATTATAAATTAATCTTTTTATCTGGAAAAGGACAATCAAGTATTCAGATCCCAAAGTGACACCTTCTCAATGCTTTTATTTTAACCATTAATTATCTTATTCATTGAATAATTCAAGATTAATCACAGTTATTGAAACAAATGACATTTAAAAGTTACATATTCTCACAAATTAAAAGCTGGAACTATAAAAGGTTTGTAACTAGGGTTGCAAAGGGGTGGAAAGTTTCCGGTAAATTTCCGGAAACTTTCCGGAAACTTTCCATGGGAAGTTTAGCTCGGGAATTTTGGGAACTTTGAGTGAACATCCTTCACTCTACAGCAGGGCTGGTGAGGCCTGCTGTAGAGTGTCTAGCGTATTTCCATACGTTTATCCATCAATTGTAAAATATGTTTACAGAAGATTCCAATTGTTTGGCCAATTATTTATATCTCTGGCATTGCATTAGCGTTTTTTTACAAACTTTTTTCTCATCTTATTCTACAGAACAATGCCACGTGCACTCTCTCATGTGTGGAGACATTTCACCCCATCCAATGTAGAAGGAAAGGCTGTGTACATTTGCAAATACTGTGCAAAGACCTATGTTAAGAATGACACAACGATGCAGAAGCATATAGTCAAGTGCCCAAAGTTTCCTCAGGGCTCAAATCAGCCTATGACAAAACAAAATGTTTATATTTATGTCTGTATATGAAAAGGTAAATACAGTTAGTATAAATTACCCACAAAATTTCCAGTTTATTCCCGTTTATTCCCGTTAATTCCCGTATATTCCCGTATATTCCCGTATATTCCCGTTAATTCCCATGGAAAGTTTCCAACTTTGAATATTCCCGAAATTTTGCAACCCTATTTGTAACTTTACCTAAACAATGTTTTTAAAACGTATCCAAGTATATCTGCGTATTAATTTGGTTTAGTTAGTGATATACTGTATATAACACAGACAGAAAATCATTATACTTTGTTTCCCACTGGACACAGAACTTTGTCTATTACATAATTTCAGAAATAAAGTATATTTAAATAATCTCAAATATGAGCTTAAATGTTTAAACAGAAGGAACAAGATGGGCACAAGCATTTTCGACTTTGAACACATGTTTCCATCATTACTGTACAATAATTTTTGATGCTAGTCAATTAAATCAATGGAGCATCAAATTTTAAAAGCAGAAGTGGATACATAAATTAACTGGTAAATAATTGTTTTTCAATACAAGATTTTGCTCAAATCTCCATTACGAGGTGATGAGTTTTCTTTGACAGTGTTTGCACAGATCAGATGAATCAAGACGCACAATTCACCGCAGCAACAATCTCACATGTAGTTTATTACTCTAACGTCTCCCGACCACCTGCAATCAGATACCATGACTTATACAGAAGTGGCAGCAGCAGGCACCAGAAAGTATTTAAGACTCTTCGGAGAATTCAACGTTCTTTAACACTTAAAAGCCTCCACGGAGCCTGGTAATGGGTCGGCTCTGCTTGTTTGGGCTCTGGCACCGCACCCCCCTCACTTCAGCACTGGCATGGAGAAGTGAAGCTCAGAGCAGGGAGATTTCTACACTTTGATACGAGACACCAGCGACATAAACGGCCTCAAACCCTCCTCCCGCCGCCCTCCTATTAGGCCCTAAGCTCCATCCAGCAGAGGGCTGGGCAGAGGCGGTGGTTTCACACAGCTGTCAACTGGAATAGAGGTGACTGCTGGGTGGGAGCAGAAGGGGGGGGGTCCTCGGCCCGGCTGCTGCTGCTGGGGTGAAGGGGTCTCGCTCGCTCCTGCCTCTCTGCACTGGGAGTGGTCTTTCCTCTACTGGGGATTTGGCTTCGCTGACTGGCGCTGGATATAAAGCTCTCCCATTCAGCCAACCCTCTCTCAAGCCATAAAAGTTAACAGGTGTTTAACGTCAGAAGTGCTTCATGCGAGAGTCGTCGAAATGGCCAGCGACAGGCAGCAGGGAGGGGTGGGGGCTCAGAGTCTTAAGGTTTTCTCTTCCCCCCCACACCATTCTTTTGCAGCAGGGGCGGCTCCTGGTACAGGCGACATAGGCGACCTATGCCTAGGCTAGGGTGAAAAATGCCGAGAGGGCGGCACAAATGAATTATCATGACGTGACGCATGCAATGTAAAACAATATATATTAACGTCACACCATCATCCTCTAACCCGGGACGCACCGGAGGTAGAAGCGCCGCGAAAAGTGGTCCGCCTCATTTCGTTGCCCATGTTCGCACCGGCAGCGTAATGCCGGGAAGAAGCCGGAAGCGCCGCGGCTACACAGACACACACAAGCACATTATGTCCTGTGGGGGGTGGGGGGCGGCTACAGGCTTGCGTAGGTCAGTCACCTGTGAAGACCAGCATCATTTACCCCTGAACCAGCACGGAGAAATGTGCTCCCTGGGCCGCAGGGATGAGCCAGCCCCACGCCACTACGCTGCCATGGGTGGAACCAGGACACCAGTGGACACAGGAGCTGGGTCCGAACTCATGGGAAAGTTTGGCAGGCTATATATTAAAAAAAATTAAATTAAATAAAAAAATTAAATTAAAATAAATAAAAAAAACAAAAAACTGTGCGCGCACATCCTGCGCAGGAGCCCATTGCGCAGGAATTGCGTGCGCAGGTTTAAAAAAAAATTGTATTCATTTAATTTAATTTAATTTTCTTTTTTCTTTTTTCTTTTTTTATATTTAATTAATTTAAATTTACATAGTGTAATATATTTTGCAATTAATAGGTGATTGAAATCCTGCCAATTTTAAGAGTTCAGTATATTGCCGGCACGAAGATAAGAAAGAATGGGGATCGAACCTTCGTGTTGAAGAACACTCTACCCACTAGGCCAAACAGATATAAACACTCTATCTATGTGTGAATGGGTGAATGTAACTTGCACTAAATAAATTGCTATTTAGTCTATTTACTATATCAGTTGATAAAATGATTCCTTTATTGAGAGAAAAAGTATTTTGCTCATCAATGGTTACATTAAATGTGATGACTTGCCATGAAGCTCTATTTTTTCCAAAAAACTATTAAAAACATATTGATAAGACAATAAGTCACTAAGAGAAATGTCCCTTTACTACAATGAATGGACATGTTTGAATAATTTATCAAGTAAAAAGGCAGAAGATTGTCTGCTTCCAGCGTCTTGATTCTTCCATCCTCTGTTTACATCTCAGTGTTATATCTGTGTCCGACTGTTGTCCAGATGTTCAAAGATTCCTCCTCGTAAACTGATGTTCAACTTCCCAGATGAATGGATTCATCCAAAGATCAACAGACTGATAGATAACAAAATAACAGCCGGGCCTCCCTCCTCTGAACTTTAAGCAGCTGTCAGAGACAAACCTGTAAATATGTCTTCCATGTCTTCAGGAAACCTGAAGCTGCAGCTGCCCCCCCCGACACCCACTTCACCGTCTGAAAAGAAAGGGCCCATAATATCTCAAGAATTTCTAAATGGTCCTTAAAGCTTTCACAACTACATCAACTCCTGTGTTCAGAAGTGCTATTTAGCATGTGACAGGAGAACGGGTGAAGGGGGGTCTGCTGCTTTTGAAGGATGTCTGTATTTAGGCGTGAGGCGGAGGAGAAAGGCCCCCCCGACCGGAGCCAGGAGCCTTTCATGATGTGCTTGAGCTGCGTGCACTATCTGTTGCGTGCCAGAGGCGGATGGAAGCCGGGGTTGTCAGTGCAGCACAGCCCAAAATAAACTATAAATCACGTCTGCACTATCTACACATTAATTGGAGTGTAACAGCAGGCCAACCCCCCCACACACACCCCCACACCCCCTCCACTTCTGCCCCTGTGTCTGCAGCGGTGCAGCCATTGCTGAGATGTTTTGAATTTCTTCCACGAGACGGAGGGAACCTCTCTCCGCTCGTCTCTTGGCTCCATTTACTGTATTAAGCATTCTCTCCCAAGGGCTTTTCTATTTAGTGCTCCATCGCATGCAAGGATCACTGTTTTCCTTCGCCGAGAGGTTCGAATTGTAACTGAAAGCATACTTAAAGCTGGCAGTAGCCCCCCCAGCCCCAGCCCCAGCCCCACCCGCAACCCTTCCACTTTCCAACGTTGAGGTTGATTAAGGCTGCTATCACGGTGGAGCTGATATTTGGTGAGAAATCTAGATGGCGTTTTGGGAGCGTTTACTGCAAATGACTCTTGGCAGTGCCCTCTCACAGGCGGCTCCACCTGAACACAATTTGGCAGCTATTCTCACATGAGGAGGAGGAGGAGGTGGAGGAGGAAGAGGAGGTGGAGGTGGAGGGGGGAGTATGGCATTCTGTGAGCCGCCCTGTTCATACCAGCACGCAAGAAGAAGAAAAAAGAACTTAAAGAGCCGTCATAAACTCACCCTGGAGACGAGGGGAAACAGAGATGTTGCCGCAGCAACTGGCATGTTGCCGCATCAGGCATGATTTCAGTTTCAACTGTGAGATGAAAGTCACAAGAAGAGGCAAGAGAAAGGGGCGAGGGAGGTGGGGGAGGGGGGGCGTTCAGGGTGCAGGAGGGTGGAGGCAAATGTAATAATGTGCCATTAAAGTTTATATCCTCCCTGGGAAGGTGGGGGGAGTTCCTCCGAGGAGGGCAGACACCGAGTCTGAGGATATTAAAGGTAGAAAAACAGGCCCAGATACAACCCACCTCTTCCCGGCAGAGTTATTACACAGAGAACATCTCATCTTTCCACATCACCTCTGTCTGTGCCTGCAGGTTCTCCCGGTCACCAGGAGAGGGAGCCCTTCTGCTCCAGCAGCAGCAGCTTCATGTCGACTGTACACACACACACACACACACGAACACACACACACACACATACATACAGCAACATGTTTCATTTCTGTTTATTTATTCTCCAACTAGATTATCTGTTTTGACATCAGACCAAACATTCAAAGAAATTGAGCAAACAAGTAGTTTCCTCTTCTCAAATATGAGGATTTGTTTATTTATGTGTTTGTTTTGTATCTTTGTGAATCAGAAAGAAGATGTCACCTGGAGCTCAGGTAACAAAATGGACATTTTTTTAAACAAGAAAATAATAATTTATACATGAGACGCCTCCTCCCACTTGAAAACAAGTTATTAGTTGCTGTTCTACGCATTATTTATATTAAATTTAATTTCTATGCTTCTTCTCCAGGTGGGAGAAAATAACCATAAAGTAATGTTAGTACATTAAGACAATGACAATTCCGATTTGAGCTACTTTTTTTTTAATTTCATGCCTCATTTTCTCCCCTGTATTTATTTAACAGCCATAATTGAATACATTTTTATATATTCATTAACATAAAATTCAAACATTTATAGAATATGAGCCTTGACTATTGATGAAACAACAATAGTTATTAAGTAGTTTAAATTGGCTCCAGTGCACTGACAGGAGCCATTCTGTTTAATGAGTACTTTTAATAATTTGAGTCCATTTTGCTGGTAATACTTATAAGAAATGCTTAATCCATGAATTTTACTGAGAGTCATTTTTATACAATGGCATTTATACATTTATTTATTGGCTACTTCGTCCGTCTTCAGTGACTCAAGCTTAATTCAGAATAGATTTAACTGACTTGGTCTGTTCACCTGACTGACTTTCATCACTGACATCTCAACAAACTGTTGATCAGAAATATTCCAATAAAGTTAGATTTTATTAATGTGCTCAAATCATTCAGTGATTATTTTCTGAATCACAGCATTTGTTCTTAATTGACTTATTTGACGTGGGGGAATACTTATATATTTCCATTTATAATTCTACACCCGAGTCATTTCAATAGACATCATTATACCTAATTATTATTAAACAGCTATAGTCTTTAGTTATTTTACTCAAAACAAAGCACGAGATCAGTTTCTAAAATGTGATTCATCCGGATCAACCCAACATTATGAAGAAGCAGGTAAAAGTAGCTTCACAACAATAAAGTCATGTAAACAATTACTAGTTTTATTTTTCAATTTTATATTAGATGTATCTGTACAGTTTTACTTGAACAACAACAGTATTTCACTGCTGCTTATTCAGACAACTTACATGAGGCTTATACCAGCATCATAACAAGCATATTTGAACATTTGCACTACTGCACAAATTGAATATTCACCTGTAAGGATATATATTTAGATGTATATATTTTATTTTCTATTTTAAATTGTTGATATTCTATTTCATTGTTATTCTATTTTATAAAAAAATCTTGAAATCTTGAATCTTAACTTATAACAGCTGAACCCCTGACTACCTGCTCAGGTGCTGGGATGAACTAGAGGATGATGCGAGTCTTGTCTCTTCTTCTTCTTCTTTTTTTGATGAGATGCTCCAACAGTTGTCTGAATGAAAACCTGCTGCTGCTGCTGTTTACATTTCCTGCCACTTACAACTACTTACTGCGTATTACTCCTCCTCGCAGTGTGGTTACCAAAACACGGTGCAACCCGCGGTGCTCTGCTCCACATCACACTGATAGGCACACACTGGCCCACTCTGTCGGAGAACTGGCAGACACTTGTATTTATTTTCCATTTTTTCCCAGGGTAAAGTCCTGTGTACGGGTCAGTTTTTTGGGACAAACGCCAACACAAACCAGGGAGGGAAGAAAGTTTCTTGTTCTATACAATACAAACTATGTGATGTGCCACTTGGCCTTGCGTTGGCCTTGGGCGGATTGAGCAGTTTCTATAGGAGAACATGGGCAGCAGGGTGTGTGAGAATATCCAGACGGTGTCAGTGGTTTGCGCGTTTTCTTTTTTTCCCAGTTGTGTTTTCACTGCTTGTGGTGAAAGTTACAGACGTTTATCCCCAAGGTCACATCACATCCAGCCCATGCAGAGACAATGGCACATGCTTTTTACGCAGCAGCATTAGACTGGTCTCACGGAGCAGGAGTGGAAACCAGTTAACGGCTGTTGGGATGAAACTTCGCAGCTGATGCATTGGACGCTTGAGTTGCTGAGAGAATAAATCTCAAATTTATGTTTTCTCCTGAAATTACGCATCTAACGAGGCCGAGGGGCAAAATAGAGGCTCTGTTGCGCTGCGTAAAGTTCAGTGATCTGACCCCGAAGGTGCCAAATGTCAAGGCGAGGAGGTTTTTCCAGTGGCCACTAGATGGTATAATATATGCACGCAACGGGTTTGCACAAGGTCACAGCAGCACTGGTAAAAATCCGCTTAAACCAGCAGGTCAATATGATGACGGGACTGGTTTTATCTTCGTCTTTCACATGCGGTTGAGCTGCGGGTGTATTTTTTCAGCGACACATGCTGTTTTATGATAAAGTTGAAGAGCAATGTATATTTTACGCGTCAATATTTAAAACGCACAACTATTTCATTTTTACGCAAGCGTTTATCAAATGACCAGTGATCCAACGTGAATCCGAGGACACAGGCAGAGCTCTACAGATTTATTTATTATTAAAAATTGTCTTAGTTAAAGGTGACTTTCCTTAAATAATAATTCTGCGGTACAGACGCCTGCAGGTTCGGCTCTGAAGAAAATAGAGACATTCACCCAAGACTCCCCACTGACTCTGAAATAACTTAAAAACTAAAGAAAACCAGATTATAACAGTCTGCTAATTTTTTTAATTTGTTGAAGTCAAAATAAGGACACATTGTTCATTTAGGATACGAAATAATATTTATTATAATAATTAATAATAATAATACATTTTGAACAATGGTTACACTTTTATTGATGCAGCAGGAGAGTTATTTGTTTAATTTATTTCAGACTAAGGTTTTGTTTAATACCATTTCACACTTCCAATATAATCTTAAGCTTTCGGTACTACATTGTCGGGCTAGTTAAACTAATGCATAAAGAAAATCTATATTTTAAAAAAACTCTAAACTTTATAAGTGTGCAGGATATTAAGGATGTGTGATATTCCAGGCTGCAGAGAAACCTGTGCGTCCTGCCGCGACGGCATGGGTCACAATCCAGATCTGCAGCGACAGATGTTTGTCCACTTCCTCACACACACACACACAGCTGCAGTGACACACTCCTCATTTGATAGAACTCTATTACAGTAATATCTCTATATATATTATATCTTTGATAAATAATTGTACTTTTCTACCAAAAAAGGGTCAACGTCCTAAACGAAAAATAACAAGCTTTAATTTTATGATGCAAAAGGTGACAGAATTTATTATGAGAAGTCTTATTACGAAAATCGACCTTTTTAATAAGGTGTTTTCAGTTGTTTTACTGTGACACTTATTTATTTATTTTCTGAAATAGCTGTCAGTGTTTCTGGGGCTTTGCACAATCGGATCTACTGAGACAAAGACAGTCACCTGTTCTAAGATATATTCAGAATTTAATGAAACACTGCTTTACACTTAATGGAGTCAATAGTTTGTCAAATTTTTAATTTATCTCATGGGTTGTTTATGCGTGGAAATTGGTTTTGCGCACAAGTGGAGGGAGGCCTACCTGGTCATGGTGATCCATGATGCAGGTCGAGGAAGAGACGAGGATGTGCAGATCGACGAGTTAAAAAAAAATCTGAACAAAACGTAGACTCAGAGATTTGAAAACAATCAGACGCTTGGGTCAGATCCTGAAACGCAAAGGTAAAAGTGACCTTTACGCGCCTGACTCAAAGCAGACCTGATTGGATGATGAAGGGTTAAGTTTAAAAAAAGTAACAAATCCGGATAATTTATTGTCCTGATGCTGCATTCGGGTGTTGCAGAGAAAATAGGAGACACGGCTTTAACCTTTTATATTCGACTGGTGCTGCAGCTTTCTATCTGCTTTCTACATATCTCGGACTTTTACGCACGGCACGACGTTTTTTTGCAGACTAGAATAGTGGATACAAATCCGTCACATTAATCCTCAAATACTTAAGAATTAAACAAATAAAAAAAACAAGTTTATTGTCACAAGTCCCGCAGTTTGCTCTCCGTGTTTTGGGCTGTTTCCGTTGAAATACACATGTGTTGTTGCAAACTTTATGTCAGTTTTGCCTCCTGTGAAAAGCGTCCACCAAACTTTCCTTCAACTTTTTCCCACCCGGTTGAAAGTAGCATGACGCCTTTTTTACAGTGGCCAATGGTGAAGGAGCTTTCCTCCTCTCCGGGCCAATGGGAGACGGCTCGGAGTGCCTGTCAGTCACAGGTGAGGGTGGACGTTAAAAACATTGGGTGAAAAGAGCCAGAGACTGGAGCGAGCCCGGGCTGATGGCAGAGCTGAACGGAGCAGCAGCATCGAGCCTGCGGATGTAGCAGAAACTTTTCCACGGCTTCTCCCGCGGGGATGCGACCAGGAACCAGCTCCAGAGGAGGAAACAAGTCCAGCGACAGCAGAGCTCCACGGAGGACGTAGTTTAACATGTGGATGAACTGACATTTACTCCATTATCCGGGCTGGTGAATCTCTCAACCTCAACACCGAGCAAACTTTGTTTTTTTTTTGGCTTTAGTGAAAATGGCCGTGCGTGGCAACTCGCTGATGCCTTTCTCGATCCAAGCCATCCTGAACAAAAAGGACGACAGCCGACACTTGCCAGATTTGGACATGTGCTTCTCCAAGACGGCGTGCTGGAAAATATTTGGGGAGATGAACGGCGGCTCCAGGAGGGACGACGGGGAAACTTGTGAGCCGACGGACCAGAAGAGTTACGACTCGGACTCGGGACTCAGCGACGACAACGACAGCAAGACTCCGGCCGCCTGCAAGTCGGAGAAGGACGGGGACGCAGCGTCGGACGTGCCGGAGGAAAGCATGCAGGAGGAGACGGACCAGGAGTCTGCAGCGGCGGAAAACGCAAAGAGTGACAGTGAACCCAACAATGCCACTGGTGAGTAAGACAGAAAGACCAAGATGCAGCTGCACACAAAGCAAAAATACACCACGATTCTTGGATTTGACCAAAACCATAATGACGCAATACAAGTTTGAGTTAAAGAGACTCACGCTGCTTTAATGCAGATGTTTCAAACCGCTGGTACACTTGTGTGGGATCATCGAGAGCCGTGATTGTGTTTTCGTAGCGTAAACATCAGGCCTGTTGGCTAAACTCATCCTCATCCATAACTTTTACGCACAAACTGTTCAACTTTTACGCACAACCTGTTTAACTTTTACGCACGCTTATAAGTGGATTCCCTGGGGTTGTTTCTGTGCCACAAGTGTTTATAATACTTTATAAGATGTCATAACTGTTGTAATCTAACTAATGCTACACTGAGCAGATTTAACATTGGATATAAGTTGTAAACAAAGCGAGGATTGAAGCCAGTTTTACAAAAAATAAACTTTAAAAGTTTGGATCTTCAGACCTGTAGCAAATTCGATAGATCTGATATAGTTCACGCTTAATTTAAAAACAGCATTCAAAGACTTAAATACATTCTAACATGGTCTATTCACAACAAGGAGCTAAAAAGTGAAATTAAAAACCGTGCATGTCTCTACTCTCCTTTCATTTTAACATTTTGTTCAAATGCATCCATCAGCTGATTAGCACATGATTCCAGTTGTTTCAGAACTTTGAACAAATGCATGTATTGACTTGTTTCCCCCCCCCCTCTCCCCAGACTCCAGCACCCTGGACGAGAAGAGCCTGGACCAACCCAAGCAGCGGAAGAAGCGCTCCAGAGCCGCCTTCTCCCACGCCCAGGTCTTCGAGCTGGAGCGGCGCTTCAACCACCAGCGGTACCTGTCCGGGCCGGAGCGAGCGGACCTGGCGGCCTCCCTCAAGCTCACAGAGACCCAGGTCAAGATCTGGTTCCAGAACCGTCGCTACAAGACCAAGCGCCGCCAGATGGCCGCAGACCTGATGGCGTCGACCCCGGCGGCCAAGAAGGTGGCGGTGAAGGTGCTGGTGCGGGACGACCAGAGACAGTACAGCCCGGGGGAGATCCTGCGACCCCCGCTGCTGTCCCTGCAGCCCTCCTACTACTACCCCTACGCCTACTGCCTCCCTGCGTGGACACTCTCTGCGTGCTCAGGGAACCAGTGACAGCTCGGTGACTGTATTTATTGTTTGATTTGACTGTTTGATTTCCTGGGAGCAAAAAAAACAAACTAAACTGTTTTCCCTGACAAGAGGAGGAGAATTGTCTGATTGAACTGGCTCGTCGTGCTGTGCTGTGCAGGCCAGACCAGACCAGGGCTTCCCCAACATCCTCCACATCCTCACACACTTTTTAAAAGACTCCTTATTCTTTTTCAGTAAGGAGGAGGAACCCTGTTGAAGAAGATTTTTTCACGTTTTGGGGTTTTCAGTGGGAGCAGGGAGACTGGACGTCTTTATTAAATGTCAGTATGTTAACCTCTGAGGAGTGACACAGTAATAACAGTAAAGTATTCCTCTCTGTGCCCGGGAGCCCCCCCCCAGGACCCCTGAACACCCCACTTCAGGACCAGGAGGCCTGAACAGACTGAAACACGTCACCTGATGCTGGTTTATATTTTACATGCGCCTTCCTACCTCTGCAGTGATTGGAAATCGACATATTCCATTGACTTTTCAAAGAAACTGTCTCTGTTACAGGTTGTGTGGGTGTGTGTGTGTGTGTGTGTGTGAGTGTGTGTTTGTTTTTCTTGCTGTGTTTGTAAAGGTAAGATATTTCAGCACTTTTCATCATATACGTTACATTATTTCAATGTAAGAAACATTATTGGACAGTGTCAGACTGAGAAGAGGCAGTTTGTTGTGTTGCTGGCCTGAAAGTGTTCGTGTGGCAGTAAACACACAAACCTCCTTTTGATGAAATGTACATGTACATGTTACTCGTGTTAAATGACTGTTTAGATCGAAAAAAACATTAAAAAACATATCAGGCATTACTTTTACCTGGATGCTATTTTATTTTAAGGTTTTTATTATGATGTGTAATACTGGGACACGGAAAGAAATATTTTAATAACACCAATAAAACGGTCTGATTTCATTGATAATTATAAACTGGACATATTTTCTTATTTTACGCAGCGCTGGTTTACAAATTAAGTTATAGTGACAACTGCACGTAAACAGAATTACTAATCTTTATTAGTAATTCTCGCGTAATAAACACTTGCTGAAGAATTCTGTCCTACCTATTACCCCAACTTGAGTATTAACTTGTTTGTTGAATGCAGTAAGTGCTACTTGTTGGGGAAGTTTTAATTATCGCGTAAAACCTGGATTGGGGTTTAAACCTGTACGCATCTTTTCTTCCTTTTAGTCCTTTCAGTTTAGACAGACTGAGAATATGACTTATTATTTACCAAAACTGATTTATTGAAAACTTTTCTGTTGTATGAGATCACAAAGGAAACTGAAACTAAAAGTGATTTATCCATTGAATTTGATCCTTTTCGTGCGCAACGTTACTTGGAAGACTCGTTCTTTTTTTTTGCTGAATTGATGTCTTTAATTTCACTCCCATTATGAGAGCAAGTATTTATCCCCTGGGCCACCGTGACTTTCCTCCTGAACAACACCTGTCAGAGAATGATGAATAGCGATGTGATTCCCGGACAGGCTGAACTGACAGCTACCTTTAGCGCTGCATGTCAACACAAGGAGAGGAGGATTCCGGGGTTAAGGAGGCCCGTGTCACTGCAGCTACATTCAAACCAAACCCGGAAAACACGGTTCCTCATTCTGTGGTGTTTACAGACAGCAAACAGGAACGTTTTCCTGTAGCTTGTCTTGATCATTTAGGGCCTAACGCTGAAGTTGAAGTATTTCGGGAGTAGCAGAACTATTCGGTGTTATTCTGTGTGCAGTAGCAGCCTGAGTGTAAAGTCGGGGTCAGTCATCTCCAGCCTTATGAAATACCCACACCCCTCACACACACGTACACGGATACTGTAAATCAGGATTAAAAAGGTGTGCCTGTGCAATAGATCTACGATTTACTGTGCAGCGTGAAGAGGAGGAAATTAAATCTCTATTTGGTGATTTCGTAGACACGGTCACAGATTATCTCAGCACATGTCAGCTCACCGAGTCACATCCTGGGATCCAGATGTGAACACCTCTGTATTCCAGCGCTGCGTAATGACAATGTGCTTGTGCGCACAGGCGGCTTTACGCACCAATACGCACCAGCACTCGGGCATAGTTCGGGATTTGCTTGATCCGCGCCTCATAATCTTTAACCCTAAATGGTACAAACATTAACGAATGGCGCCTGTATGTCCTAACATCAGATTTGCTCGATGCAGGTATATATAGGCCACAAGAGGCCATCTCCACTGATGCTCCTCATTGTTTCCTCTGGAGCTGAAAGGACAGAGACGGATACTAAGGAGTGGACCGTCCCACATGACTTCCTTTCATACCTGCATGTGGAGATATCTGATATACGGAGACATATCGAGGCTGTTCTTCCTCTCAACCTGCGTTTGTTGAAATACAAATACCCCCATCGGTTGTGCATTAACCCCATTCCAGCGGCGTGATTTGTTCGACTTTATTGCCTGGGAAACGTACAATTTGTATTTCTCAATTGGGTTTTGAATACATTGTATTTGTTAACTGATTTATAAAAAAAAAATAGATAACGGGTACAACTCCCAAGAATGTGTATTTTATTATGTTCCTTATTAGCAAAATTACGCACTTACAAGGAGGTTTAGGCACAAGTATCGCCTTTTCTCATCCAATAAAAAGGAGAACATCTATTTTTAATCTCTTGGCTTTTTAAATATCAAGAGGAAAGTTAAAATTCTAGTTTTTTGAAGCCTGTTTTGCCGGAAAAGGAGAAGGTGGAGTTGTAATCGCCGGAATTGACGTTAACCGAGCAGAAATCCAAACAAACATTCATGATTTCTTTGTTATTTGGGTTTTCTTGTTGCAGGCGGATTATTATCATCCTTCCGTAGACGAGGTCTGACCCGAACCGAGTCAGGGACAGTTCTGCTCTTGACCTTTGCACTGAGCTGTAATCACTTTCATTTGCACAGACTCCGTTGTTGCAGTTGTTGGTTTGTATCCGGTTATAGGATGGATGACAGAAAATTGACATTTAATAGATATTATTAGACTGAGTTGAACTGAGCCTTATTCAGCTCGACTTAAATGGACCGAAGACCATTATGGTTCAAGTCTCAGACTGAATATATGCGCAGGCGCTGCCGAGCTCCTCTGGATCTGCGTCTGCTTTGTGGCGCAGAAACCACAAGAAAATGTGGGGAAGTGAATGGTTTTAAAATACACTCGTTTCCTTTAAATGTCACAACACAGCAGGAGTTAACGGTTCACCACCAAATTACACTGTTAAACGATCCACTTAACTAGTTGTTAAATCTCGTTCCCGTGATAAATTAGGTTTTAGTGTTGGTACAAATCAACCTGGAATAACTTCTGAGTGAAACATTTCTTTTGTTTACACGAAACAAGTGAAATACACAAGCGACAGAGTCACTCCACAATTACACCTTTTTATTTATAGACTGGATGAAATAGCATATTTTAACAATCAATAAATTCAATAATTTTAAGATACTTTTTTTTGCAATATTAACCAAGCAAGAATAGAATATTTTAATATGTGTGCTTTGCGTTTTATTAACCTGGTTGTGTGTAGGCTAAACCAACAAATGCAATTTTAAAGCAATAAAATAGAAATACATGTAGTTTGATCTATTTTGCGCCATAATTTACAAATATATTTAGACTACATAGTGAATAATGCTCTTCGTTTTGTCACATTTTCTGTGAACCTGTGCTTTTTTTTATTTGCATGAATGTTATTCATTAATGTTTGAAGCAGTGAAGCTTCGCAATTTGAAAAACCCATATGGGTCAATTGATTATCTGGGTTCAGTTGAGCTTTATTATGATTTTATTTTTTTTTTAAATCACGATTTCATCACAAGCAACACAAAGTCCAGACTAACCTATCTCAAATTACATGAAGATATTTTTATTTTCGTTTTTAATTCCATGCATTCCATGGAGCTTTCGTGAAGTTTATTATGATAAATATTCCCACATTTTCTTCCTTCTTTCCTTGTTGATTCATTAATTTGTGTTAAATCCCTTTGGCCCAATAGAAAAGTTAAACTTGTTTTAAACGAGCAGTTTGCAGGATAAATTTAATTCACTTATTGCAACCAACCCAGGAGGAGCAGAATTCATCCACAAACCGTTTTTAGTGGTGAAGTCTTCATCATCTCGATCCGTCTCCACAGCAGCTTTTTAAGACACTATAAGACTTCCGGTTTGGAAGCTGTCAATCACACCCCCATGAGCATTTTGCAGGACTCAGTGAAACTGACCTGACAGAGACTTCCACCTGCTTCACCGGGGCCCAGGTGCAAATTCCTCCTCGTCCCCCATGAAAGTCCCAGCGACACATCCTCCCCCTGCACCGTGTGAAAGACGAGCACCGTCATTCAGCCTCTGCTTTGTTAAAACACCACCATTGATTTTCTCAGGAAATGTGACTGAGATTCAATAAGAAGACATAAACTTAACTCTAAACGTGATGCCATGAAATCGTGGATTTGAAACGAGTGGAAACACATTCATTACATTGTTTGTGTGCATATACTCGACACACACATATACAGTTGTATATTTCCCCTTGAAATGCCTTTTTTTTAATCAAATTCCACAGGTTGTAGATTTTAATTATGAGTTATTGTACAGAATGTAGTGTTGTTATCCTCCTTTTTAACCTATTTAAGTTTAATAAGACTTCAACCCGATGACCCACAGGTTATTCCTGGTGATTCAAACCTCATTATTTTATTCTAATTTATTTCATTTACATTACAGAATAATTTAGGTGAATATTTGTATGCATGCTCATGAACTCAAAACAAAAAAAAACCATCAAAAAACATGCACAATAATTAAAGAAGTTATGAACAAAGCAACATTTCTTTTGCAAGTGTTTGTATTAAGAGTTTATTCTTGAACTAATAAGGGATCATTCACGAATACAACAGAGAGAAATTTCACAGAATAACTGTGTTTAAAATGCTCTATTTTGTAATAGCCTTCTTTTTGGAAATACATCAGTGTCATCTGGAGCAATCACATTACACAGCTGCTGAGGAATTTCTCTGAACTGTGTCGGTCTGAGACTCTGTCTGCTGAGAACTGAGCAGTGGAAAAAGGTCATCTGTCCGTCTGTGAGCAGGTCTCCTGAGGAATAATGTTGAGATTTAAATAGTTGTCTATGATGGTTAAAGGTGGTTTAGGACCAAAAAGAAAATACTTTAATGTGTTTTCAGACTTGACAGTTAAATAACTGAGATCAGTGTTTTTATTCAGGTGAACCAAAATGATAGACATTGTAGTCCGCTCACCCCAGAGTGGCCTTAAAGTTTGATTCAACCCACAGTTCAATGTGCACAAGAAGACATGTGCATAGGTTAAAAAAAGCGTAGCCCATAATAAGAATATTGAGATCCTTTTTTAATAGATAGGCTATATCAATATATATCATATATTCAGCAGTGGAAATTCCAGATAAAGCACACAAACAGAATATATGTATATTTAGGTTTGAATTCAATGATGTCATGTGCAAGATGTTACACTTCATTTTCAGTCGACACCATCTCTGCATTATTTCATTAATCACAAAGTTTGAGATTTGCAACACTGCACGTCCCCTATACTCCATCATCTTGTAAAGGGACTCTGGCTCATTTAGGTTTATAAACTAAATTGTCGTGGGGTATTTTGTTCATAAGTACATGATCATATGTCTGATTCTGTGTCCGGTAATTAACCCACAGAACCTCAGGTAATATAGTCTTTGAGAACTTTAATGCTGCAACCAGTGCTTTTATCATCAATGCATCTTTAATAACTGACTGATTGTTCAGTGTAAACAATATTAGTTAAGCTGCTCTTTTGTCACAACTCTCTAACCCTCATAAATGTTGAGTGTACTAATTGTAAGTCGCTTTGGACAAAAGCGTCAGCCAAATGACATGTAATGTAAAAGGTTGGGTTAGCTATCATAACAGGATATAGCAATATATGTCTTTATCGTTAAAAACATTGAAAATAGCAAATGCTTATATTCTGTATTATTTAAATGAACAGTGAATTTATGGCATTTATGAGAAAAATTACTCTATCTGTATTTTCTTTGAGTCGAATAATTGATTCATCCTGCTGTACTAAATGGTTACTGAGTGCCTGAGAAAATAATGACACATTTATGCAAAGTGAGGCTCACCAACACATGTATATTTAGGCCTTAGGACCCCTGTGGTCGTTAATCCACCCATATCACTTCCAGAATTTACAGAATAAAAGTTTCAGGATTATTGCTAATGCTGCATTAAGAAATAATAAGACATAAGCAGCATTGTGTTGTTGCAGGTGGTTGATGCAGAGCTCCTGATACTAACAATACATATTATATTATAAACTGATAATATGCTCTGAGTGTAAAATGCACGAATAGCTGTAGTACATGTTGTATATTTATGAAAATAAAAGATTTAATACTTCCCTCCGGAGTGTGGTTGAGTAAAAGTATACAGAAGAGTACCACAGCTTATTAAACAGTATGTAGTATGTTTATATATAGAAAATACAAACAATAAATTCTTATAATTATAACAATCTAACAATCAATCAATGTGAATTTGTTTTTATTTTGCACGCTTTTACTTTATAGTGATTCAAGTGCACACACTTTAACCCTCGTGTTACCATGGCAACCGCAGCGCGTCACACACACTCACGACCACACGGACCCTGGCTGCTACTTCCGGTTCTGCTCTTGTCCCCCCCTTGGAACTGCTAACGGCCTCGCAGCGGTTCTGACACCGTCACGACCCGGAACCACGACCCGGGACCCGAGACTCGTTTCTCCCGAGATATCAGGTCTCCTTTGAGAGAGAGAGGGAGAGAGAGAGAGAGGGAGAGAGAGAGAGGGAGAGGGAGAGGGAGAGAGAGAGTGGATCAGTCTGTGTCGTTGGAGTCAAAATGGCGTCTGTTTGCCCATTCGACGCTGGTTTAATCCGTGTGTGATTCTCCCCGGTACCTCAGACTCAGCGACCCGGGCCCTGGTGCTGCTGTTTCCCGCTTGGACTCACCGGAACAGCCGGGGACACGGTTCCGGCGTCATGTCGGACTCGGAGGAGGACAGTCACGACAGGCAGCTGAAGTTTGTGGTGATTGGAGACGGTGCTTGTGGGAAGGTGAGACCATCACACACACACAGACACACACAGAAACACACACAGACAGTCACAGACACAAACAGACAGTCACAGACACACACAGACACACACACTGCTTCACGGTGCTCATCCTGAAGCTCGCACCGTCACCATGGCGACCGACGCTGATCTAGCTAACTCGGCTACAAGCTAACAACAATCCCAGTACACCAGTGGAGAAATACGTATGTAGCTCCTTAATCTCATTAAATACACAAATATGTAGTATTTTAAGATAATGTCCTGTGTTTAAAACCTCACTACTTAAATACCCGAACGTAAAACTGTAGTAGGAGGCAAATGGACGTGAGGTACACACCATGAAAGTACTCACAATACTGTAAAATGTCTGCCACTGAAGTATTATCTACTCACTAATATAGAGTGTATTGAGTATATGATGCAAATAGACAAAACAAACGAGAGAAAACATCCTATTCTATTTGATAACACTTAAATGGCAAATACTGATCGCATATACAAACAATACATTCACATCTAGAATATTGTGACATTCTGAATTCTTCCCTCTGGTCGTGTCATGTTTCCTGTGCCACACAACCTCGAAGAATAATATCACCATCCCATAATTAACACCTGGCTACGGGGAAGTCGTATTACTATCAGCAGGTTTATCATACTTGAGTTGTGATACTTACCAAACGTAAAAACACAATTTCTTTTAAATCTGCCTCAGCAATTTCCACATGCGTAAAACTACTCAGCTCTGGAAACCTTATGTGGATTATGACAGTTGTTAATTGTACTATGGACAGGTAACGGCCATTTTACACAAAAGGAATAATATAGAGCTGTGCTTTTGTCTAAATAGTCAGTTCACATCATTACCATTTGTTAAATGACTATTTATTAAAAGCTTTCCTCGGCACAGATGGATGTAAATATTTGTTAGCATCGCCTCTTGTGTTCCTGACTGCAACAGGTTATTTGTTTATTGAGTTGTAACCTACGAGAGGACCCATTTCTCCGACTGGAGAAACTCGAGCGTGAGGAGAAAGTCTACATGATGAATGGAGGTTGACAAGATTTCACTCGGGAACTTGCAGCGTTCCTGTTGTCAGCAGACGTCTGCAGTGAGAGACGTGTACGGTTAAAGACGCTCGAAGTCGCCTGCACAGTTTGAGCCGTATTCTTTTTCTTGCTTAATCCAACATTTACTGAAGCTAAATAGCTGTTTACGCTTCATTAAATTAATGAATGTAACAGTTTGTTAGCTGCTTAACTAGCAAGCTTCTAATTTGAGCACAACTCATACAAAAACACTGCGATAGTTTAATGACACAGGATCTGACTTCACGCCCGACCACTCGCCCGAGCTTCCAGTAAGTCCTGGTGTTAAGTACACTTGTGTATTACATAATATAGTTTTCCTGAGGTCGCTCATTCACACTGATCTTGGGTCTGTCAATATTCAGGCAGGGTGTAAACGAGGTAGAGAGATTTGATCTCAGTTAGAGCTCCAGGTGCCTGAAAGCTCGATAGGAGAGAGGAAAGTATGAGAAAATATGGAAAATGCTTAACATAACTAATAATAATAGTAATAACTATTAGACAGCAGAATAACCTTACAATAACAGCAACACTAAATAAATAATTTTGTCAAATAACACAGTGTTTCTCATGGTTTTTATTGGTAAACAAATAAATTGTAAGGCTTTTAAATGTTAAAAAAAATGTAACCTTAAAATACTGTATTTTATCACTTTGCATTCACTTTCTGTAAATCAAGTGACTTCTTTTACAAAGTAATTGCACATCTGTAGGTTTTTTTTCATAGGCTTCACTACACTAAAGAAATTATTTGCCGTTACTATTTTTAGGTTAATGGTCAAAAGGTGTATATATTTTTGTTATATATTTATACAGAGCCCTGTATGCGTGGGCTAATTCTTATTATAACATGTTGGCGCACACATTTTTAATATCTTGCCCAAGCCTTGCCTCTACATGCCATTAAGTCCAGAGTTATGTGCTCAAATGACACAGAGAAGTAAAACATTTTAGAAAAATCCACTTAACTTTCCCCTTTAAGTTTCGATTGTTTCGATTAAATGTTTCTTTGATTTGTGTTGAATAGGAAATAAAGCAGTTTGATGCACTTTCACAGTCCCAAACTTTTAACACTACACGGCGGCTGCTCATGGAACTCGGGGTAGAACACACTTTGCACAGTGTTTAACAGAGTAAGATAGTTTATAAAGGAAGGCTACCGTTTGCTTAGTCAGCCTCTGGCAGCTGGTGGTCAGTGTACCTCTCTTCCCCCCTATGGAATTGGCTCCATTTAAGAACATTGTATCTGGACGACCCTAATGAGACACGTAGCCTTTTTTCTCATTTGATAGGATAAAAGAATACTGGGAATAGAGTCTGGGCGAACACTATGAAATTTGAGCAAATATACTTTTCCTTACTTTATTGTGTCTCTTTGTGGTAAATCTGTTCCGTGCTCATACCGGCTGTTTGTGCCTCTTCTCTTTCAAAATCACTGGACCGAATTCTTCACTATGTTCATTAAAATAAGTACAAGAGGCAGATTAAAAAGGGACGACATCCACAACAGGGGAATTTTTCCCCCGCCACACCAAACAATTATTTGCAGCAAAGCAGAGAGGTTGTCATGACGATCCAGCCAAGTTTCTTCTTCACTGCATCTGAATCCCCAGACGAGTGCGTGTGAATAGAAGGGAGGAGACGTCAAGTGCTTTTCGTCTACACATCCCCTTTCATAACTAATCTCTGCTTCCTCTGGGAGAAAGAAAATGAATGTAGCAGTAATGGTGAGACCCAATGAGAAAAAATGAATGTCCTCATTCTGGACATTTTCTTTTGGGGTAAGGGAGGGGGGGCATAGGGAGAACACACACAACTCAGTTCCCAGTAGATACGCTACATTAATAACCCTCCCCACACTGCTGCCAGGTGTCAGCTCGTCACTGTCTGAATGACTTACCTGCTTGTCTGTGTTGGGCAGAAAACAGGAGCCCTTCCCCCAGTCGGAGCAGGCACCACTGACTGACATCTTGAATGCCGTTTCCCCCTTATTAATGTCAATTTGCTCAGCAAATTGCAATCGGATCAGTTTTTCTTGGACAGCGTTCTCGCTGGTATTTTCGCTTGTGGTTGGTTGTCCATTCAGAAATAGAGCGGGAGATCTGGGGAGGCTTGTCCACCTGAGCAAGATGTTTTAACAACATGGTGGCTCACATATTGAGTCCTAACTTAAACACAGATCTATTTCTTTACCGGTGTCCAAGCAATGATCTTTACAGAGAAGCTCTTCTGCAGAATAACAACTTTATTGTCTATCTTGACTGTAAAAGAAGAATAAAGAGCCAGTTTTGATACCAAAAAATGCACAACCTTCCTCGTATGTATTGCATCACATGGACATAATCAGCTTGCCATATTTTTTTCCCTCCCTCTCTCTCAGTTTCTTGTTACAGTAGAACTTCCCCCATTTCCCGGCACTGGTATCGTTGGTGACCCTGTGCTGTTCTCTGTTGGAGTGTCAGGATTACGCCAGCTTTTACATTCGCTGGTTAGCTCCAATTGTACGCTGGGAAAAAAAAAAGGTCTACGTTGAGGGACGAGAGCCAAGCTACTGGAATGCCAAGACAAATGGCCGACTAGGCCAACGCGAGCATGTGGAATACATTTTTGCTGTCCGAGCTTGTTATTCCTGTGTTGTCAGTGATTGTTTGGGCTACTTAAATGGACGATTTTCTCCTTGTTGCGTCAGTCACCTCTAGTAATTTCTCAGTCACTCTCGAGCCTGTGACACGCTCTGCAGACTGTGATTAAAAAAGTCTGCAGGTTTAGGGAACTTTTAAAATAATTAGGTGGATTAAACTTGATCCTGCACCTGCAAGTTAATCAAGAAAGCCATTCGTAAAAGTCAGGATTATACATTTAATGGGTTAAATTAAAAGATAACATTTAATAATCCATGCTATAGTAAACAATGCTTTTATATGACAAGAAATCCAAACAGACAAAAATTTGGGTAAACAGTGATAAGGGTTTTCTAAATTAGATTACTCTCTGTTTGCCCAGGAGTGATTTGAAATAAATCCAGTCTAATTTGAAGCGTTACTTGGTTGAATCTAAACTCTCTGAGCATGATGGAGGTAGATAAGGACACCGGCTCAAGTGAAAGCTTAGTGGACTGAAAGAAAGAATTTAGTTTTAAATCCTCTAACCCTCAGTGATTGTCAAGTAGCACATTAAAATGCATTTGCTGCCACATGAACACTCAGAGAGTCCCACTGCTTCACTTTTCTGTTGTGTTTATGTAAGCACACTGCTCTAAAGATAGCTAATAGACATTCAGCACTTCATTTTTTCCCCTATCCTCATCCATCAAAATGAATTAAACTTGGCATGTCAAGCCTGCGCTATGGATTCCCATGGATTTCAGGAGAGCCCCTAACATGCTCTTTTTTTTCCTCCTCAAACACAACGGTGACAGTGATGGAGGTTTTATAATTTGTGGCAATTATTAGGTCTGCCGTCTGGAGACATGACACACACTCCAGCACCTGTTTTTGTAATTCACGTTGATTTTCACTGTCACAACTGCGGCGGAGCCAGGAGACGGCAGACAGTTACATCAGCGTACCTTCAAGTCAATCACCGCGTTTTTTGACGTTGCCTAAAATGGATTGGTAATGATGAAATGAAAACCCCGCAGAGCATAGTTCACCGGGGCTCTGTCTGTGAATTATGGCTCCGCTCTGTTGTGGAAAAGAATCACATAGAAGTGTGGTGATGTGATAAGTTATACTTGTGTATTTTTAGAAATATTAGAAATTGAAATACTGTATAAAGCTTAGTTTGGCACTTCACTCACTCTGTGTGAATGGAATCAAGCTTCTTCTTTTGCTAACCACTGAAATATCAATTTTTCAGGAAGTTCTTTAACACATTGTATATTTTCTCTGGAAGGAGTTTTAAAACATCTTAGATTTGATCTGAGCCATGCTAGGATTTTCATTTGGTTTTTACGCTATGAAGTGTGCATATATGTGTGACAATTATTTACCAGCAAAAGCTATGCAAAGACTCACAGATTTTCCTTTAGCTTGAAAGCATTTTCTTTTCAAAACACATTACTTGGAGTGACACATCTTCAGTCCTGTCTATTGCTGCAGAGCCGTGCTTGTATTCATTTTCTGTCCGTCTCTCTCTCTCTCCCTTTGTCTCTGGGTTTCAGACATCACTCGCCACCAGGTTTGCACAGGAGGCCTTCGGGAAGCAATACAAACAAACTATCGGCCTTGATTTCTTTCTGAAGAGAATAAGCCTTCCAGGTGAGACACCTTCATAATCTTCTGGGAGTGTTCGCTTGTGCACAGACTCAGCACGGACACGCGTGTTGCACAAGCACGCACTGGCGGTCTGCACACATGTTTATTCAATATAATTTGGGATGATTGTATTTAGAGAGACTGCCTTTATTGTTAGTTTGTTTTTACTGTCATTTTGACCTTAAGGTTTTGGTTGTTTGTGTGGATTTAAAATTATCAGTGTTAAAAAAGACCCAGAAACTCAATTTAAAGTCGAACAAAGAGGCTCGTTGTTTCAACTTTACTGAGCTGTCATAATTTAAGTTTTTTTCTCCAGGTTGACTCAGGAGCTGAATGTGTCTTTTCTGGTCGCTCCTCATTGTAGAGTGTCTGCCACTTCTCAGGGTTATTCACTCTGAAAGCTCTTCTCTCCAGAGCTTACAGCAAACCTTTTTTTTGGACTCCACAAGGCCAATGGACAGCTTATGTCCAACTGGGCGAGCCTAGCTCATAATTCTGTGGGCACAGTACAGAGTAAATACATTAACATTTTATATCCATATCGCTGATCCCCCAGTTCAACTGATCTTTGTCCTGCACCACATAAAACATTCATGTTTTTATTTGTTTATGTTGAACTCGCAGAAATAAAGCCACACTCTGTATCCCCCTTAGATCTGTAAAATATATGTTTATGGAATAATGCTATATTTAGATCCCATTTTACTTCCTACCATGTGAAATGGGGATTTTCAGCATCTTAAATGGCATTTCCCAAACTCTGCCAAGGCCTAAGCTCCAGAAATCTGCAAAGTGGCTCCATTCTTTCATTACTAATAAAACAACATTAAGCGAGGGCAAATTAAGTGCTAAATGTAAAATTTATGCTGATTTGTGAGTTGGCTGAAGGATTCTATTTTGATTTTGTGTCAGTTTCAGCTTATGAGACTTAGGAGAACTAAACCCCCAAAAATGTTGTGGTGGAGTCAGAATGAAAGAGCCAACTAAAAGCACAGGCTGGGCTTGACTTCTTAAAAAATGAACTTGAATGCTGTTAATCGTTTGACTTCTCTTTCCAGTAAGTTTCTTTCCTGAAACAATCAGTGCTCTCTCAAGTGTGTAACTTTGAGCTTTGTTTAAATGTAGTGTACATGTATCGCTGTGGCAGCAACAACACGAGCTCCAACACCGGAGTTGTTAAATGTCCCATTTTCCGGGGAATTGGGTGTTGATGAGCTGATGAATCGGAGGGTGGCTCTGCGAGCTGGGTGGTCCCAAACTCAGTTCGGACCCCCACCCTGCCTTGTACTGGAGAGATTGTGTGGCTGTCCAGGTTTCTATGGGTCCATAAGGGTCTTTTGCAGTGGGGGGGAGAGAGTAGCCTATAGCCAGCGTTGGCCCCTCTCTCCATGAAGGCCCGGATTGTCAAACTTAATTTACATTTTCCGATGTAGGGAAAGGTGAGGATAGGCCGACTGGCACACAACAGCCTCCTCTGTGTGTGCCTCTTATAACAATGCCTCGTCCAGATGCCCTTGCAAAACACTGAGGTACAGACGGCCGGAGGGAACTGACCAGAGGTGAAATTCACTTGATCGATTCTGTCACACCAAGAAGACAATTATCTTATCCAAATGCTCCTTTTTTGACCTCTTTATCATTCATCAATCAAGTCTATGGGGCTCACAATAGCAGTTTCTACTTTTGCAAAGTGTACGCAGGGAAACGTCGGTGGAGTCAGCGTGAATCTCTAACATAAATAAAGCTCCGGTCTGAGGATGGGTGGGGATGGCTCTTTAACCGTTATTCATTGCACTCCTCGGTGTAGCTTTACATTGACACTGTATAGTCTGGATGTAGCGACTGTGAACCTCAGCGTTTCCTGCCCTGGCTTTATAAAGGGGTCTTATGAAGGGTTGAGTCGTCCAGCCGTGTCCACAGGGTACGCTCTGCTCCCCATCACCGCTCCAGCCCAGCGCAGGGCCCTCATCACACCAACATAAACTCCTCGCTGTCTGGTCCACCCTCCTGCTCTTTTTTTTTTTTTTTTTTTTTTTTAACCACCCCTTTCATTTTCCAGAGGAAGCAAATATTTATTTGGATTTGGTTTTTGTGCCCGTCTTTCTCTCTCTCCCCCTCTCTCTCCCATTCACTCCTCTCTTTCCACAAGCATTAGGACTAGTCTTCTTTTCCTCCTATTTTGTGTTTAATTATTGCTATTTTCCTTAACAGCACATAATTCTCCTCGCTTTCCTCACTTGGCAGGACATGGCACAATACAAAAAGGTCTTCCCAGGCTAATAAGAAGTAATTTCTGAGTATTGAGGATGTTTAAATTAGAGGGTAACTGTACCCACTTGTCCCCCTTCGATCTTTGAGCTGGCTATTCTTGGACGTGAGGTGTTGGGGACCTGCCAGGCGAGAGCCCGGAGCATGAAACATTAATCGCTGATTTATCGTTTCCATTATATATATCGACAAGGTGGACTTTCATTAGAGGAATCACACGGCCAGAATACATAGTCAAGTTACAGCTGACTGGTTATTTCCTAAGGATTATGAGCTTTGTTAAAACAAACAAGTTAAGGACAAAAACATCTGCAATGGAATCCCACAAATTGCAGTATTATCAGTTGAATTAGTTTTAAAATTTAAGTTATTTGCAGATCAAAGAAAATCTAGGAAAACAAAGTAAGAAAAGAAGGTTAGTAAGATATTTATATTATTTAAATGTCATTCATTTTTTATATTAAAAGATATTTCTTTTTTGATTGCTTTCTTTCCACCACTGTAGGCAATTTGAATGTGACCCTGCAGGTGTGGGACATTGGAGGCCAGACGTTAGGAGGGAAGATGCTGGATAAATACGTATACGGAGCTCATGTAAGTGCACACAAATTCACACATAATCCTTTGAAGATGTTTTTATTCTGCCTCACAAACATCTTTATGCGCCGCTTCAGTCTTTTATTTCCTCGCACATGCAGTTACATTTTTTACGTACCAAACAAAATGCTACAGATGTTTGTCATGATGGTTAAAAAGTCACAGGACTCTAGTTATTATTACAGCTCTGGCAGCTTCATTCAGAGCCTGCCACTCCCTACCTGTGGAGCCAAATCATAATAAACCGTCATTTGGCCTCACAGTGGGCGAAGCAGGTCAAGAGATCTTTAAGAATCAGCATATTTCTCGTTTTTCAGAGTCCTTACTGTTGATGTTTTTTGGCAGATCGGACAAAAGATGATTAATAATACTGCAAACTGAAGGTCAATAGGAATATTCCAACCTACATTCTCATTCGTGTACACTGTTATTTTCCCGAATTTGTAAAAACATTGAAATTTAATTAAACCACTAATTATTTAAAGTAATGTTGTTATTAAATAATGAAAAAGTAGAGGAAAATAATCATTTAATAAATAATCTATTAACACTTGCCTTTTTTAAGGTTTGTCTTTCGGGGAATAGAAAATATACTCTTTTTTCGGTCATTGTATCCCAGCTTGTGCATGTGCCAACAACATCGGCATGACCAGGGAGCAGTGTCACCTTAGAGGAGTGCTCTCTGTCACCTCCAGAACACCTCATGTGTGAAGAGGCCCCCTTAAAGGCCGTGGTTTGTCAAATCCACAAAGCGAACTGCAGCAAGAGAAAGAGACACGTCACCATACACCTTCTCTATTCAAGGAAACGCTTGTTGGATACGCTAGAGAAAAGAATAATTGTAGGTTTTATTTTTTTAATGAATCTACATGGCCATTAACATTATGGAGGCGACACCTCAAGTGTTTGTTGAGCCATTGTCTAAACCGCCCTTCTTTCACAGTCTCCCATACATCACCACCACATTACAACACTTTGCCTGCTTCACACCTATTGTTCACCACTGTGCCTCCTGTAATCAATCATAGCTGTTTCGGAGAGACTCGCCGTAATTGTCAGAGGCGCGAAGCTGTCGTCACCGTCCTCTCGTGTTGTGACAGCGCATGTCTGCCGAAACAAAAAGCAACAGACACCCCTTATGTCGTGTTGCCTCACGCAGTAAAAGTAGAGCCGTTCACCTTGGCCCGTGTTCACATCGCATCCTGTAGAAGAAGCAGAAGAGTTAGATAGTTGAGCTATGAGAGGATTCGCCTTGAATCTCACCAACACCTTTTCTATCTGTGTTTACTGGTTGATTGATTTATGTGTAAAACAGTTTCTGGTCTCAGTGTTGGTTTGGTTGTTGTCTCTGTAGAGTGCAGTGTTCAGGAAAACTAAGGGAGGAGGAAAACGTCTCTCGCCAGACTGCTTTAATTCATTAGCTCAGACAGTCGATAACCAAACCTAACTGATATTCTGCACTGAATTTGGAGTGTACTTTATTTTAAATGGGAATTGTTAATTATTTGCAAACCACTATTTTCATTTTGAATCAGATCCATGTGAATTTACACAGTGTCACGCACCACAGATGATGTGTGAGTAAGGGAGTGTGTCCCCGACTGTAAAAAGAGGAGCAGTGCCACCTACTGTTCCCAGGCTCACTCAGGATTTAACTAATGTTAACGTGAAGGAATATGAAGTGAAACTGTATACTCGCATCCATAATTTACCAGTGGCTGATTGTAAATGTGAGACACATCCTTCACCATTGTTCCTCTTGCTTTTTCCAACGCAGGCAGTTCTCCTGGTGTACGACATTACCAACTACCAGAGCTTTGAGAATCTGGAGGATTGGTTCAGCATGGTGAAGAAGGCCAACGAGGAATCTGACGTCCAGCCTGTTGTCTCCTTAGTGGGGAACAAAAGTGAGTTTTAACAAACACACAAACACACACAAAGTTATTGTTTTTCAGCTAGGAAGAAAACAATACTGTAACTACTTTAAAAATGTCAGTGTAGTCCTTCAAGTTTGGATAGCACTTCACTTACTTGAACTCAGTAGAAATTAAAATGAAGAGAGTTTCTCCCTATCCACTTCACCTTGACACATTTTTCATGTTGCGTGTCTGTGTTTGTGTGTGGAGGAGTGAGTGTCTGATGGTAGCAGACGTGTTTGTTCGAGCAGCAGAGAACTGATCGCTGTGATAAGCCAGTTGATAAGAAAGTGAGGTCTCAGGGCGATGGGAGAGCTGATGTTTGGGAAAATCTTGGGAGTGAAGGCCGATGATTTAAGATCCCCGGGCCAACGGACCTGGGGCACCGCTTATCTGTGCCCCCTCCCTCCTCCCCAGTCTGTACCCATCTGCCCCCCCCTCTCCAGTACGAGCCTGCGCTCCTGACTAGAGTCGTCGGTTAAGAAGAGGAACTCGACGTTAACCAGACGGCTCTCCTCCTATCGGCCTGCACCCGTCTACCTATCTCCAAAATAAAGAGTAATAATGATGACTCCTTTTAAACATCCCCCTGACAGATGTGGAGTCATGGCGGCTGCCGTGTTATTGTAAAGCGAGGCGTCAGAGTGCGTGTGTGTAATGGTGACTGTCCACCTTCCCGGGCGATGATGAACGGTCAACAGAGTGGTGCCTGCACACAGGAAGCTCTCGCTAATGTTACTCAACGGGGGGCAGAGGTCACGGTTTAATTCGCCTGTCTGGAGCAGATTCTCTTGTCTTCGCATCCGTTTGCATCTCTTAATGCCCCGGCTTTAACGGTGGGCGCCTCTGTATTTAGGCTAGGTTTTGGGTGCGTGGGTGAGTGTGTGTACTGTAATATTTAAGTAGTGTACATCCCGCTGTCAGGCTCCTCACCCCAACACTCGCACAGTCACTCTCCCCCTAATGGCTCTATTGCTGAAAATGGCCCATGTGTGTTTTTTCTGTTCCTGCCGGCTGAAAAAAAAAGAAAAACAAAATCCCACACAGATTGCCCCGCTAAGAGCAATCAATTACCTTGTGGGACTTTATGAATCCCAGGGCCCTCCCATTGACTCCCTATTTTTCAGGGACCTTGAAGAAAGTTGGTCTAACTCCTATGTGCCCTCACTGACATTTTTTGTATCATACCGCTTCAGTTTTTTACTCAAATTTGAGTACTTGGTACACATTACCAATAAGAACGTACCATATGAATACTCGGCATTCCTTTTGAGAGCAGAATTTAGATTTTTTCCTTCTTATTGTTCCCATGATGTTTGAGTGAAACAGAAATAGAAGCACAGACATAACAAGGAGCTTATAAAAACACAACAGATTTATGTCTCTGTGAGGGCACGTCCTGGGGGAGATTGTGTTGTTTCACCACTCAGAATCTTTAGTGTTCCCACCTCGATAAACTTAAGGTGAACACTGCTGGTTAGTGCAGACTGCAGCAGCAATAAAGACCTGATCCAGTATTATAACATTAATATTTTTTTTTTGCATTTAATTTAACATTACTCTTTTTTTTCTATTAACAGCACATGTAATTTTTGTATGAATTGAGATTAATTTTCCTGAATTACCTTGTGCTTGTCTCCTAGTTTAATTCAAACTCATTCTTCCTTACACAGTGGACTGTGTACTTGTAATTGAGCCTATGGACCAGACGAGTAGTTCATTAATGAAGCTGTCCCCTCCTCTCCTCACCCTGCCCTGACTGCCCTCCTGTGCCATGTCACTGCCGGGGAACAACCTTTCCTTTCTTTGGCGCAGTGTGGCCGGCTGAGGTTAAGTGTGGTTGTTAAGACCCAGTGTGTTGGACTCCCATGCCCTCTGCATGCCGCCCAGAGCCTCGAGTAAAAGAATGGCATCACTTGTAATAACAATAATAACAATTCAGAGAGGAAGCCAATGAAATGTTTTATTGAGGGAACACATATGTGCACACAATTATTTATGCAATGACACACGCACACACACAGTCGCAGCTGTGCACAGAAACATGCCCTCCTGTAAAGCCACACACTTGTGGAGTTTCTGGGAACACATGGTTAATGGAAGAATGCTAAGCTCTTGTTCTGTTTAAACATACTATAACTGTTTATTATAGGGCAGCCCAGCGTAACACCATATGGTACACAGGAATCTCTCAAGAGATGAGTGCTCAGTCCTCTTCTTCACCGCTCAACTGTTTAATTTTTAGTCGTCTAAAAAGTACTGTGTTCTTTGCAGGACACTCAAACTATGAATTCTGTGGATCTTTGCTGAACAACAGCTGATGTGGCCTTTTAGTGACTGTTTGTTCATAGATCAGAGATGGACTTAAAGCACTTATATAAACTATAAAGAACTTCAGTAGAGTACAACAAACTTAAGTTTTAATCAAGATGCACCAAATTTCTAACACTCATAGATATAAGCTCCCGAAATATACCAGATTTTTTCCCTTCAGGATTCATTAATAATTCCCTGTGAAATGTGTGTGAAACCCCTGTGTCACAAAATGCTGTATCTCTGTAAAAAAAGTCCGGGTTTTCTCTTGTTCTATGTCATATCCTTCCATTAAGTTGTATTGAAATCTGGTTAATAGTTTTTGTGTAATCCTGACAAACAACAAAACCAACTGACAAACTAACAGGGGCATAAACTTAACCTCCTCAGAAGTAACTGTACGTCCTAATACACATTCAGAATCGTTTCGTGTGCCATAACAAATACACATCATCACCGTATGGGATCCTCAGTATTTCAAAATGACTTGCGTTGCTGTTTGAAATTTGTGCACATATTTCTTCCTCAGACATTAAGCCTGTGTCGTTTATCAAACCAATTTGTTTTTATTAAGTGGGGATCGCAGGACCCCTGCTCGCTTCCCATTTCTAGCGCTCTCTCCCTCAGGAACTCCAGAGCATCCATCATAGGCTTGTACAGCCCTTATTTGGGTGACTTAAATGGGTTCAGTTCTCTTAACCCCTCCTCATCACTCATGGCTTCTTACTCAGAGGTTCGAACACCGTTCACTGCCGATCCACTCAGGCCTGCCATGGGAAACGTTTCTTGCAGCAGGGAGATAAGGTCCCCGCATCAAGACAATTTGTAGACTCCACTCTGTCTCACCTGCCTTTCTCTTCTGGCTCTGTTTCCTTTCCCCCCAGTTCTTTCTTCTCCAGGTCTCTATCTCGCACAATCTCTCAAACATACTTGCACATTCATTTTCACCCCTGTGCAAACACTTACTCTTTCAATCACACTCTCAGACCTACTCTGAACTCTTATCTCTCACATGTGTAGCTGCCTTACTAACAGTAATGTCTTTTCAT
The DNA here is from genome assembly GCF_963576545.1 of Limanda limanda. Lineage (NCBI taxonomy): Eukaryota > Metazoa > Chordata > Actinopteri > Pleuronectiformes > Pleuronectidae > Limanda > Limanda limanda. Next base: position 21,390,122 of record NC_083645.1, on the reverse strand, counting down.
TGGCTCCTTGTCCCTGTTGTGTCAAACAACACGCGTGTGTTTGCTTTCTGCACGCTGCAGCAGATCTCGCCACGTACCGTTACCAGTCGCACTTCTCTCTCTGCACTTTTCCATCCATCCATGAGAAAGCCAAAGCGAAACATGGATCTCCCCTAACTCTCGATTCTCCTGAAGCATGTCCTTACCTCCAACATTGTTGGTCTTGAGTTGTTTGCCCTCTTGGCAAGGCCTCAGGTGGAGTTGAAGCCCCCCCCTGCCCTCCCCAGCTCTCTCACCCCCATCACCTCCCTGCCCCAGTAAAGCTGCCACAGTTCCTGTCTGTTCAGTGTTGGCCTGCACATTTCTTAATAGAGAGATGCTCAGAAGTCCAGGAGCGCAGAGGAGCTCAATGTGCTTCTGTTTTTGGTTTAGCTCAAAAATGTTTTTCCTGGCTCAACCCACTCCTACTTAGGTCCTCTTACAACAAACTAAAAGGTCCTAATTGCCCCCAAGGGAAAGGTTTAGCCACAATAGACATGTGGTGGGACAAAAGCCCAGTACTCTTATCCCAGCACCCACACCCCTCCCCAGATAGAAGAGATGAACACGTCAGCAGTGTCTGTGTTGCACTGTGGGTAGTGTGACCACAGGTCCGACGCTGTAAAACCTTATATATACAGTGTATAGACCTAGTAAGGCATAGTGTATGGTTGGGTAAAGATGTGGAATGTTTACAGTTTACAGCAAATCCAGTGTTTCCTGTTTCTCTTCACATTTTATTTAAGGTAAAGGGTCAGCCGAGACGTGTGTATCAAATTGTCTCAGTAACCGCACTGACTGTAGCCTGCTGTCTTTCTGTGAGTCTGGAAAAGATGGGAAATAGAGATTCAGGTTACACCAAGGAAACCGAGGGATGACTGAAGAATTACAGCTGTATTTCACTCAGGCTGATAAGTCAGTGTAAAACCACAGCTGCAGAAGCTGACACGTGTCCAGCAGTGATTAAGAAATACTTTAAGGGTTAATTTGAGGCTCCATAGGCATCAGATAGGTGGTCTTTCCCTCACAGAGCAATACCACAGAGGGCCAATCTGGTGATCAAATAAATGAATGCTACGCTGACATTTAATTGTAGCAACTGTTTGACCCGGCTCTGGTCCCCGCACTCATCTCTCTTGACTCTCATGCCTGTCGAAGCCTGGAAAGTCCTCATTCATATTAGTCATCCATAAAGCAAATATTGTTGCACATGCAGTAGATGATCAGTCTTCGAATACCTTCTTGTGTGGTATGTCATGGGCCATTTGAGCTGCACAGCGCAGCTTAGCCACCTGACCTGAAGGCAGCCTGGAACCCTCATCACGCTCAGCCTGTACTTTATTTCTTTACTGCTCCACAACATTGATATGGAGGAATTCCTGGAAGGGGTCTTGCTGACACAGGGTTGGGTAAATAACCGATTGATCTGGATCCACAGGATCCACATATATTATAAATCTATGCAAGATATCAACACGGCTTTCCCCTCTTTGCTAAATCTAGTTTTTGTGGTGTTAAATTATTACATCAGTGTCTTTGCATTCTGCTTCTGTTTCAGGTTTTTAACTTTGTCGGTGTTTGCTCAGGCAGTCATGAGCAGAACTCTCTTTCCACGTTACAGTTCACTGCTCTGGCTGCTGGTGGATATTTAGGCCAGTTCAATGCATTATTGCTAATACGAAGACTTAATAATTATAAGTAGACTTATAGTGATGAGACGCATACAATTATGAAGGCTCCCCTGTGCTCTGTATAATTATTATAGCTCATAGTTACACTGCCGGCTCACAGAGGCATGTATACTGCTCGCCCATAAAAGTCCACTTAGTTTAACAGCGACAGGAGAGCTTGGAGGACATGGCCAGTGAAACCCCGGGCAGCGTCTTGTGCGGTCGGCTCAGAACTGGGTCTTTTGTTCACTTTTCATGAGTCCTGCGAGCCCGTTAACCCAGCCTGCGAGACTCTCTCTCTGCCCCAGGTTTTACTGAGGCAGCGACAGCCCGGCACTCCAGCTCTCTCCCTGCCTGCAGAGCTACTGCAGGACACTGTGTCTTTTAAATTCCCTGACCAAGGAGGAAGACCACATTGTTTTACTAGCCACTGTGGAGTATCTGATTATGTTTTAAAGTGTGAATGCCTGCGTGCGTATTTGCACAAGTGTGTGTGTGTGTGTGTGTCTGCACATCGTTTCGCGAGGGGACGATCGAATGACAAGATGAGCTGTGATCAATGAACTGTCGACAGAACACTTCTGACCTAGTGGAAAGCGAGTCCCCTGATGGTCCCAGCCCGTTTCAGGCCACCGGGGCAGGGGCTCCCCAGCACAAAGAGCGCTCTGTCTCTGTCAGGATTCCCCCGAGGACTCGTGCACGGGCCCTGCTCACCTCGACAACACCCGGCTGGTAACAGCACTTCATCTGTCTGTACTCACTCAGAAAAGTCCTGATAATATTATTAGCTTAGCTTGAAAATGTAATATCCTGATTATTATTTCTAATTATTCCACCACAAGTTGTACAATGTCCAGAGGCAATAACAGCCGTATACAATTTCTACAGATTGCTGCAGTATTGCAAAGCTACACTGATGCTGGAATTATGATCTGTTAAAGCCAAAGGTAATATTAAAATAATGTTAGATTTCATGTTCTTTTTTTCATTAAATGTAGATGTTCCAGTCTTCAGAGAATAAACGTTGCCTACTGTAAACAATAACCACACTGTTCAGGTCTAATGAAATGTGTAAGAGCACCGTTTGACTTCTGAATGGCTGCGTAGCGTCTGAATAGTAAAGAAAACACAGATTTTTCTGTGCAATTCTGTATGATACTATACTCATGGTGAAAAATGAATTAAAGTGGTTGGTAGCCGGGGTTATTACGAGGGAGAAAAAGTACTTTTTCAATCTGTGGTCCATATTTTAATGCAGGTACACACGTCTCCCGTCCTTCATATTTCAAAAGCCTCAGTGTTTATGAGCTCTCTCCAAGTCATGTAGAGCAGTTGGACTCAGGCTTTTAAATGCTTCACATAAATTCCACCATCATTTGTTTTATTAGCCACTTGTGCTGTGAAAGTGAAATGAAAGTCTGATTCAATCAGACATCACACTGAATGATTCATTGTGCTTTTTTGACTTTTTAAACGGGACCTCTTATCCTTTTCCTTATTTACGGTCAATACAGTGAGGTCCAAGAGACTGAGCCCTCATTCCCATCATTTTCAATATAATATTTAATATAGTATAATATACTGTTGCAATGTTTTATGTCCATATTAAAAGTTTCAAACAATGAGGTAAACATACATAACAGTATATGTGATACAAAGAGGTTTCAGACTAGTCTCAGCTTCCAGTGGTTTTCTGTGATCAGCAGACGTCCGAGACATTCACTTGTTAGTTCTCCAAAATCAGCCGAGTAGTAAAACAGACATTTAATATACTTCATACAAGTGACTGATGCTGGTGCAAGTTTTCTATACAGTCATACTATTAGCAACGGTAGCTTTTACACTGTGATCGTAAGACTAAATATACCCTAAATGTCACACAATCACAGGTGATGGGAGTAATATTGACCAAACATATGCTTCCTGCTTTTGCCACACCATGAGTGTGCAGTCAGTGGCTGTTGCTAAAGAGCAAGATGGCAGCACCCGTATGCAGGATAATTAGCTATATTTCTACACAATGCGTTGGAAGTGGAGACGCGTAGTCCATCTGTATATCCAGTCGATGCTTGTAACCTGGTTTGATAATCCTCGCCTCGTGATACAGTCTGAATGGGTTCATGGTCGTCATTGAGGGGAAGTTGAGGCAAACCCTCTTAACAGGGTCTTAAAGGCACAGTGTGAGGTAATGTTGGAAGTGATAGGTTCTCCCCTGGGGTTGATTAGGCTCAATCCTGTAACTTTCACTTAATGGGATATGACCCCTCAGAGCCCCAGGTCTCTGACAACACACACACACACACATGCCCGATCATAACTACCACACACAGGCACATAGACACACACACACAAACACACGCACGGCTCACACATTCCTCTCGCAGCCCTCAAACTCCCCACTGCACCAACTGCTGTTTAGCGAGGCTGTCGACAATTAACTGTGTTATGTCAAGTTTATTCTCTGGCCGTTGCTTGCTGGGTAAACTGTTCCAATTGGTCCCCAGCAGCCGACCTGGCAGAGCAGTGAGTAGGTGTCTCTGTTATCACAGCGTGGTTTTAAAAAGACCCCTGAAGACCACACCACAGCAGGACTGTCGGGCTGTTAGCCAATACAGAGCTGTTAGCTTATTGTTGCTGAAGTTGCTGAATGTGTTGGTGAAGTCTAAACACATCCTTGAATTTGTCCAAAGGTGCATCATGAGACCCACCATAAGCAGGCGAAAGCTAAAGGTGACGTAGTTGAGAGACATCGTAAATTACGTCACTATTGTTTTGTGTCACTTTTGAAAAAAAGCAGTCTTTCTGTTTTACTGTGAACCTCCTGTTCTGATTGATGCCTGTGACTGGTTTCTGTTCCTATGGCAACGGCAACCTAAATACTGCATGGGTATTGCAGTATTTAGACCTGTCTGTGATTCCTAATGATCGACAAACGACAATTTCTCAGGAACTGTGACCATAACATGAACCAATTGTCCCGATGAGTGCCATGTTTCTGTGTCAGCGATTTGGATAGTGTGATGACACTGTCAGGTGTTTGTTGTGGCGTTGTCTAACAAGGCAAACAGGAAACGAGGACTAAAGAAGGGCTATGTACCCCCATCAATGCCATGCTATTGTGTCATGCACTGTAACCGTTTGACCACCAGAATGATCTGGATTTGTCATTTTAACAACAGGGATCCCCCCAAATGTTCCACCAAATCCCCCCCATCCTTGGCTTTGTGCCACCTGATTGAGATTACTTGTGAGCATTTGAACAGACTCTCATAATCTCAATTAAAGTCTCTTTTTCCAATGTCTTTTTTTAGACATTTCATTTCTGTCGTTGGCAAACTTTTGCATCTTCCTCTCAGTGAATTAGAACTAGCGAGGACTTTGGTTTCAAAGCTTGCTTCAGACAGATCAATCCAACCAAAGTCCAACCCCCCCCTTACTAATTTCAGGTCATTTAGTTACATGAACCTCTCTCCAAGTCTGTCTGGTTTCAGGATAATCAGGTCTGCCAGCAAGAGGATTCTTTCCATAAAGGATCTAAGCTTCCATCCCCACATACACAAACTTGTGGAGTAGATCGTCCATATTTTCTTCTCATTTGATTGGGTTCCCACTTACGTAATAGGTCACCACAATAACAAACTGGGGTTTGTTTTACGGTAAAAGCCTAATTCATCCAGCAGATATTAATCTTTAACTGTTGTCTTGAAGTCCAGTGCAGTGACAGGCAGACCTTTTAAATAAACACTGACGGTGACCAGAGCGAGGGAGAGCCATCGCTCCTGACAAGTGATGATCCTCTCCACTATCTCGATGCGCTCAGAGGCCTAAACAGTGTATTTCGTGTTTGCAGTCACTTCCTAGGGGTTGTTAAGCTGATGTACAGTTTGACAGAAACAGAGGGAAACCAGATCATTGGAGGAAGATTGCTTTGACCTGATAAGTAGAAATGGGTACATTAGGGAGAAAAATGGAGCGCAACACTGAAATGGGGATTAGTCTTGTATTCAGTATACACAGACAGATGCCACATGCTTCTAAATTCTTCTGTGAGAATGTGGGTGAATTAACGGTATTACTTTGTAAGGAGCTACTTACTTGTTCACAAATCATGATCAGTAACAAGAACATGCACAAAACTAGAGTGGCACCCAGAGTGGCACCCAGCAGAGGGCACATCAGTCCCCTCGTGAAACCACAGTTTACCAGATCCAGAACATTATTTATTTAGTTATTTTGTGCACCAAAGTGCAAACAATCACAAATTTCAGTTCCCCAAACATGCCTGATGTTTTTCAGTAAGTTCCATGAAGTATTCTCTGAGAAGTCAATGAAAATGTTGAATAAAAAATTATTGAAAAATGAAAAAAAGAGGAGGACTGAGGAGCTGAAGCAAGTGAATGTTTTGGATCAACATACTATTGGAAAATTAAAGTCTTGAACATAAAAGGTGTAAAGATGGACAACATGGCGGTTCCCCAAAAGCGAAGCCAAAGCATCTCCATTGCCACCTGGTGGCTGGCTGCAGAATCGGTCATAAAGTACACCTCCTCCATGATAATGAACGGGACATAGCCCAAATTTAAAAGTCAAATATACATGAAATGTTTTCTGTCAATTTAGTTCTCATCCCAGTGATGGTTTTATGTGTAAATTTGTTTTCCAAAATTTGATTTGATAACTTATTTTGATGCTATAACAACCAGGTGAAACCTCACAGTTGATATCTGAGACTGATTCTCCACCTGATGCTCGACCTGTTCCCACAGACGGAACCCTTTTTAAAAAATGTATAGTAACGTGCCCACCTCATAGCTGCTGAGCCCCTCTGTTAATGTTGGCTAATCTGACTGTGACACATGATTGATAACCTTTCCCAAGTGTGCAGGATCCAAAGGATTAGTCGAGTTTACCTCTAGTAGCGTGCTGGGTACCTCCGCTGTTAATGACTGGAATTAATAACCCGCTGACGCCTATGAGACAGCAGTGTTTATGCACAGGCAGAGACATGACAGTCTGCCCTGGATATTGAGTAGTTGTAAAAGTGTCAGCCCTTGCCCAGAAAGATTTGTGTTTATATGTCACTTATGATGATGGTAATATTAGTTTTAGTCCAATGCAATTTTTAAAAATACATTTTTCTGTCTCTGTGGATTGGCCTTTAACATTTTTGGGTCATATGACTTACTGAGATATTAATAACACTGGATTAGTGCAGTGTTTACATTTCTTCCTTGATATGTATCTTTCTTTTTCTTAGTCTGCTTCTGGCTTTATCCTCCTAACACACACACACACGCACACACAAACACACACACACACGAGGGCATGAGAACGGGGTAAATCCTTGACAGCTTCAATGAAACCTCACACAAAGAGAAAAACTCGGGGGGGACGAGAGAAACGCAACACCGTACAGTAGCCTGTATGCACCAGATAGCGGGTGTGGCCACCTTTCTGCACAAAGCCAGAAATAAAGAGTGAAGCTATTGCTTTCAGCAGCAGGACCCCCGGGTGACCTTCCCCACCGACCCCAGCGTGACCCCATAGTGAGGAAGGAGAGATGCAAAGCACCTAGTATCGGTGCACAGGAGTCGAATGCACCGAGACGCCATCACAATGGCTAAAAAGGAAGGCGCTGTCATTGTGTGCTCTCAGTAAATCAGCGTGGAGGTGACAGACCCAGTTCTTGGGCCTGTGCACCCACCTTAAAGACCGGCACGCTCATAAGTCAAACTGTTTTCTCCATCATACACTCTCCCTGCGAGTGTAGCCTGAAGACTTCGGTCACCCGCGTATTGTTTCTCAAGTATTTCTATGCAGCTGGCTGGTTTGTCTGTTTCGGGTCAAACAGAGGTTCATGGCTTCAGGGTGCAACTGTACTAGTCTTACACGGAGGAATGTGTCGTATCCAGCTTTCATACCAGCTGGGGAGGGAAGCTCCAGGCGACTGAATTGACCACTGTCGGTCTCAGACCCGCGAAACCGAAGCTGAATTACACTTTGTTTTCACATCTCTTTATTTGCACCATCCTCCTACACTAGGCAGACGTCCTCCCATCTTAACTCAAGTGTAAACAGTTATCTTTTGTGTTTATGTTCTGATATGTGACAGTTAACCCTGCGAGAGTGCTGTGTAACCACTGCATAAATCTATCCATCTATCTCTTGTAGATTTTTCTCAAATGTAACACTTTGTTTTGTCTACAGTCGACCTGGAGCACATGAGGACGGTGAAGGCTGACAAACACCAGCGCTTTTGCCAAGAGAATAGCCTCATCAGTCAGTTCGTATCAGCCAAAACGGGCGACTCGGTGGGTACCAGCTCAATGAATAAAAATGAAATAGAATGAGACGATCGTGATGCTTAATTTCTTTTTTGTTTTATCTCTTTCTCCAGGTGAATCTTTGCTTCCAGAGGGTGGCTGCTGAGATTCTTGGTGTAAAGCTAAACAAAGCAGAAATCGAGCAGTCCCAGGTAAGACACACGCTGCTTTGACAAGCAACGATCTCTAGATCTTCTCCTGAAATGTGTTAAAGTTTTAAAGTAAAGTAAAGTAGAATGTCTGAGGGGAGCCCATGTGAGAGTGCAGCAGGACAATTCATCACTTACGAGTGGGTGTGTTGATGTTTCTAACAATTGGCAGACAAACAAACACAAAGATGTCAAACATGTAGCAGATTCCTAAGATATCAACATTGAGGGCTTTTGGCGATGAGGGCAGATGATGTGCATGTGATGTTCTGCCTCCTGGAAGCTCCACACAGACGCCACCTGAACGCTCTGGAGATTCTTTTGTCGTGGTGAATGCCTCCGACTCAGACTCTCCTGCTGCATTGTTCACATTTTTTCTAGACATTTTTCTGTAATTCATGTCTGAAAACGTCTATAATGAAACATCGCTGTCTGTTAAACTTCTCTGAAATGTCTAAGCAGCTCCCTATTCAGCGACATTTTTGTTTGCTCCTATCTTTGATTTAGCTCTTCTCTTATCTAGCCACTTTAATTTGTAACTGAATGTTTAACGAGTGAAAGTATGTGTCTGGGTTCACCTCTGCTGGTATTAGGTGTCATGTTATGCCTGAACTAAAGGGAGGTCACAGGGAGTGTGTAAGGTCAGTGGAGGTCACCACACACTGTAAAGGACCTCTTGTTGTGTAAACATGAGTTTGTTACGTCTGCCTCCGGTGATGGTCTACGTGCTGCGGACACTGCCCATCTGTAAATACGCCCACATTGACCACATTAACGCGTGAAGTCAGAGGTTAAAGGTAGGCAGTGGTAGAGGTGAGGAGGTCTCTCTGATTTATTTGGGTTATCTCCCACTGTTTCGGGCCAAAGCAGCGTCTCGGCTTGCCAGCCAGACCGAGGTGCCCAGTGGTGGCAGCTGTAGAATTTACAAGGTCACCTCCCCCAGAAGCATTAATCCTGGGTCTGATATGACCAGTTGGAGCCACTCTGGCTGGGTAGTGGTTGATGAGCCTGGGGTCCACAGAGAGGTCAGGACCTCTGGAGCAGGGAGAGCATGGAGGGGAAGGACCGGCCAAATTCTCAAGCCCTTCTCCTCTCATCAACACTGCTGACGAACTATAAATGACCGTTGACTAATGGAGCTGTTTGTCTACTTCCCTCGGCCTCTCCTCCCTTGATAGCTCGGTCAGAGAAGCAAAGTGCTTTAATCCAGGCTAATCAAGCCGGCTGAGTGGATAGATACAAGGTTGTTCTTCAAGGATAAAAGGACTGAACTACTGTTTCGATCACATTCAAAACAAACCACATGATAAGTCTGCAACCCAGTGTTATTTCCGTTACTGATTAATGTAATCATTTTATTTGATCCGTTTCCATCAAGATAAACTAGGATGGCACCCAGTACGTCCACCAGGAGCCAACAGTCCCCCTAGAAAACCCAGTTTAAATTCACTAGAGCTGGATTTTGATCTGGATCTACACCAAATCTCACATGTCTGTTGTTTAACTCTGTGGCCACGGAGAAGGAACGTCATGGAGAACCTTTTAGCACTTCCCAGCTCCGGGTCTCGCTGTGGGGCCGGCGCAGCCTCATTATCAGTTGTCAGGTTTACAGAGCTGAACATGAGGGTCACAACCCCTGACAGTATTACCTCTGCCTGGCAGCCCTCTCCATCTTGCTCCTCTGTCTGCAGGATCAGATACAGAGGCCGCGGATCACTCACTGACTCCGACTACAGGCTTCGGCAGCTCGTTAATCAGGCAGCCAACCAGGACCTGGGATTCAGCCATGTGGCCGTCTCGCCTGTGGTTATTTAGCAAAGAGTCCAGCAGCCTGGTTCACTGTAAAATACAATTTACACTGATTCAAACTTGTTTTCCCACGTATCTCCAGATTGTGTATATGTGTGTGATCTTTCATATCCTTGTAAACTGGTAATTTGACAACTTTAGGACAAAATTAGCAATTTCCAAGTATGTTAGACAGTGTCTTTAGTCATGACCGTTTTAAATGTTATTTTGTTAATGTGCTCTGTTATACTTTGACTTTCCTGGGAAAGGGATCCATCACTTCTTACACTAATCCATCTTTTTTAGGTTTCTGAGCTCTTTGTTTACTGTAGCTCTTGTTTGCATTAAGAGTTTTCTCTCTGGGAGTTCTCTACAAAGTAAAAGATAACATTTCCTTGTGCAGCTCGATAAATTTAATCTCCAGGAAGAACAAAAAACACTTTGTTGGGGCTAAAGCCTAATTTATAGATCTGATTTTGATTCTTGCCTCATATTATTTTTTCCATTGTGTCTGCTTGTTGTCAGTTGATGCATGCTTCACCTTTACTCACATTTCATCCTCTTTCTCTCACTCTATCACCCTCTCCCTCTGATTGTCCTCACCCTGTCTGACTTTGGTCTTCATTCCTCTCATCCTCCTCTCCCATCCCTTTTTTCTTTTTTTGTCTCTCTGCCTCCGTCCATCGCTCGGCTGCTCTGATGTGTTGAACCCGCTCAGAGGATCGTGAAGGCTGAGCTGGTGGACTACCCACAGGACGAAGGGCCCATTAGTCAAGACAACTCCCAGCAAAGCAAAATATGTTCTGTTCAATAGCTTGAAGTATGTCTCCACAGTTTGATCGTATTCACAGATATATCCCAGTCCCTCTGTCATATAGCTGTTCAACAGTAGCTTTGTATTAACTAGTGGAATCACGGTAGTGGATGTATTAATGCCTTTAGGTTAGAACTCTAGAAAAAGTAGAGAAACTCAACCTAATCACATCTGTGGTTATATTGAGTTATCCCAGAGTTTATAATAACTGTCGTCTGAATCTAAGCTGGGTCTTAAGTTAAGCCAGTTGATAAAACCCTTGATGATGGAAACAGATACGAGTTTGACCTCTATCTTCCTCCTGACTGGTTTGGATCAGGAGTGCTCAAATGTTTTCACCATTAAATCACCACTTGGATTTGACCAAGGATTGTTAAAGAACTAAAGAAGGTTGAAAAACTGCATCTCTATCATATTTATCTCATATTTACCAGTGAAATATAAAGCTATAGCCAGTTAGCTCATGACTGTGTGACATGACCATGATCTCACATCCTGACACAGGACATTTCATATCCAGATAATGTTTTTTTTCCCGCTTCTACCTGCATCTCTATGGTTTAAAGTCTGGTTTCATTGCTTTGTGTATTTGAACGTGTTTTTTTCTGTTTCCTTTAGCCGTATCAGAGCTGTGTTCATTAACTGCTCCTGCACATTTCCTGCTGCTGCTTGAAAGCTCTCCTCTAGGGATATGAATGGATGCTTTTATTGTGAAAAATTACAGAAATTACAAATGTTTGCTGTCACAAAGTCTCCTGGTGCTCATCTTTAGTAAAAACTAGACTTACCCTCTGGACGTGATCAAATTCTCAAACAACTGTTCAGCAGATTCGCTTTAAATAGTCCAGTTGGGAACTTCTAAACAGTAACAGGGTTAGACAACTGAGTTAGAGTTTGTGTTTTCACATCATCCATCAAACAGTTAGGACAGAACCAGGCTAGCTCTTTCCCCTTGTTTTTAGTGTTTGTGCTAAGCTAAGCTAACTCTATATTTCTTACAATGATAATTTAAGTTGTAGATTGAGTTTATGTAACTAATTCACAAGTAATGTTATTATTTATAGGATATTTCCTCAGTCTCTGGAACTCTGCTGCATCCGAGGTTTTAGAAACATCCTTTCAATCAGGTGATTAAATCCTTGTGTATTTAACGCCGTTGTTCATGTTCAATTCTTTTTTTCGCATTTTTTCAGCGCGTGGTGAAGGCAGACATCGTGAACTACAGTCAGGACACCGTGGCCAGGACAGTCAACCCCCCGCGCAGCTCCATGTGTGTGGTGCAGTGACAGCCCCCCCCCCAACAACACACACACACACACACACGCACACACACTTAAATATCTAAACTTCTTCAGTCAGTATTCCTTGTTTCAGAGTTCCTGGAGTGTTCTCTGTATTCCTGTGTGCCAGTAGTTCGGGGGAGATGAAAAACAGACTGTGTGATCTCGAGGCCTTGGCCTGTTTGAATATTTAAAAAAGGCAAAGGGACCTTATTTGTTTGTGTTTACTCGCAGCTATCGTTCCATTTCTATGATTTTTATAAAGACTCTTAAAGCAACTACTTCATTTAATTGTTAGTATGAAGACGATAGTTAAAAAGAGGAAGAAATCTACTATAATCATTCACTCTGGTAGTTGACAATATTTTTATATGTATATCAAACTCTACTGTTGGTACTAGGAGCACGTTTCAATGAGGAAATATATTAAATAAAAGCTATAAAAATACTATCTCCACTAGTTTAATATGTTTCTGTCCCTACGACTGCAAAGTGAATGAATGGGACCCAGAGGAGGTGAAACCAAATGTTTCCTTAATGTCTGTGGTGCTCCTCAGGTGAACAGAAGGGAAGTAGTCGTTAGAATCTCTTTAAGTTGCCAATTAGGGGCTGTGATGTGAACCACTTAATATTACTTTACAGAAATCTTTCAGTTTTACAACATTTACATTTTATATTCTTTTGATTTTGTTTCCGAATCATGTGTTTTGCTTTAGTAGTCTGTCCGATCTCTAGAAGTTTGATGTTTCAGTATTTCATATTCACTGATAGAGAACAGTTCGGACGCTGTGTTGATAAAGTGTTGATGAAGAGAGATGGATATGATACAGGAACGATACCAGAGAGTCCAGCTGAGACGGAGCTGGAGTTAAAGTAAAGTTAGGTCGTAGCCTACTCACCTGTCCGTTATAGAACAGAAGTTTGCTTTGATAAATGGCTTTGAAACATAACATGTTTAACTGGATCTTCATTCTGACCACGTTTCATGAGCTTGCTTTACAGTTTGTGAATTGTTTGTTTTGATGTAGATGTTGTTTGTTAAACTTGTTTGTCAAACTATTGTCCACATGACGGCGTGATGGGATTTCATGTGTTGACCAACGTTTGTTTGTTTGTACTGTAAAAACCTGTCTGCTCTGTTTCCAAGATTATAAATCATTACAACATGTTTTATGAATTCTGATCATATAAAGAAAAAGTTTGCTATAGAAATATTATGAATGTACATTTAGACGCTAAGTTGATGTTTCTGAATAAAAATGCAACATGGAAAACAAGTCGTGATTTGTGCATTTGTGAATGTTTGTGATATTCTTTGCGCAGAAATTGATTTGATATAGAATATATATATAAAGCACCAGAAGGAATTTTGAAAAAGGAATTTGAAGGTATTTAACAAGTAATTTAAGAATAAGTTTACTTAAAACTTTAGCCCATTGCTGGCTGGAATATTATGTATAAGATTATATAAGGAGATGTTATACATGTCTGCAGGAGTCTGTTCCATCCTATATGTATGTTGTGAACCTGGAAAGCTGCAAACCTACAAACATGTCACCTCACAAACTTTAATGGAATGAATTTAATTTTTTAAAGATTAGTGGATTCTAGTCAAAGAGAATTTCAGTGGAGTATTCCTTCAACCAGGGAGCAACAGGTTGACAGTTTTTTTTAAAGTTAGGGCTGTAGTCTGCTCACATGATACTGTACTCATCAAAAGAAAGATTGAATTTATCAAACCCTTAAATAAACCTTCATAAATAAATAAACTATTAAAACTGTTCTTTAATCAAAGAGCAACATTTAGTTGACTTACAGAAAGTGAAGTATTTGCTGTTTCAAGCTTCTCAACTCTGAGGATTTGCTGCTTCATCACATTTACAGTAAACTGCAGCTTTTGTACTGTTGGTGGAGACAATTGAAGATTTCATCCTGGTGTGTGTCAAATTATAACGTGCAGATTTCCTCAATTAGCATCGAGTTGGAGCAGTGTAGTTTTACCAGATTCTGAGCTGTATGAATGTGCAGCTTCTCATAACTCAGCCTTTGTGAGCCTGTTGCCAGATTCAGTCATTTTTCACTCTCCTGGCGATAAGAGAAACCAGCAGGACCAGGCCCCGGAGCTGCAGCGGCTGACGGGAGCTGGAGCAGAGCTGATGAAGGCGTCGCAGATTAAGCATCCGAGTGTTGAAATTCAAGCATAAGACTGAAACTCGAGCGGCCCACTGATCCCCCCCCTAAGTCTCCAGTAGCTAATGAGCCACCTGGTCTTTGTTCGGTAAAGCCTGCCTGAAACAGCCCCTAACCCCACTCCGGACAGCCGATACAAACGACTTTATTAATGGTTGTAAGCTGCATTAATGAATCACTTAAGCAGTCCAGTCCTTTGTTGCTGTCACACACTGTAAGAATTTTTGGATTCGATGTCACGGAAACCGTCCGGCGTATATATTTAGACAGATTAAGAGAATTCAAAACCACACAGACACAAAAACAAAGAACTCGTATCTTTCCAGGAACATCTCACATTAGTTGTCTCCATTCAGAGATAGTTGCCTGCTGCAGAGACACTGGATGGCGAGTGAGTCGGCCCAGCTGGGGTCATTCCAGCACACGTGCATTGTTCCGCCCGAGTGGACGTCTTAGGGATCGTCTCTGCTGGATTTTTTGTCAGGAGCTGTCACCGCCGCTGACAGGCGAGACTTGCCCTTGGCTTTGCTGCTGTTTAGACAGGTGTTTCTGCAAAGAAAACAAAACTCGCAGCCCGTTTCCAGCTCAGACGCACACAACAGAGATCATCTCCCCCCCCCACCACCCCCCCTCACCCCACACCCCTGAAGACGGAAGGAAAGAATATCACAGTGTGGATAATGCCTGAGGAGGGTGAGGCTTTGGACAGATTAGTAAAAGTCAAGGGTGATTTGCATCAAAATGAGTTTGTGTCTACCTGCTCCTCTGGCAGCTGTGGTGAATCATCGTGTGTGTGTGTGTGTGTGTGTGTTTGTGTGTGTGTGTGACCCTGGTGTTTGCTCACTGGTTTTAGGTACACACATCAGCAGAGATGCAGAAGCAAGCAGACAAACTGTGGGATGCATTTGTTGATATTAAACCCCAGTGACACGTTGAATTTGCTCGGTACTTTGTCGTCTCAGGATGAGTTTGGCTCCGTCCGAAACCAAAACACTTCTGGTCCCTGAAAGTTTTCACTGCAGCGGGCCCAAGCCTTTCTGTTCTTCTCCTCCCTCCTCCTCCTCCCTCCTCTTCTCTCGTCTGTGTTCCTCGTTGCACAAACCCTGCGATGACAGTCTCACAAACCCACACACGACAAGCCGGTAAGAGGGCCATAGTTGTGGGCCGGGCCCTTTTTTTTTCTTGTGTGTGTGGGCAGAACGGAGCCAACACCCTCGTGATTACCCACTCACTCTCTTCCGTTTTCCACCTGAGCAGAGTGCCAGACCCACAGCGTTGAGGGAGCAGGCAGGACTGAGTCAACCCCTCTGATGAGCTCCAGTCCCCCCCCCCCCCAAACCCCCAGTCCCCACACTGGCTCCTATTCTCTGCCGGAGTGCACCAGGCCAGCCAGCAGCGAGAGGAGTGACAGGCAAAGCAAACCAGGGCCTGAGCTGGCATCCCGTGAGTCGGAGGCCCGAGGTGGAGCCGGAGCAGCTCGGTTCCCAGGGCACTTCAGACAGTTTGCTCTCGCCTGTTGTCTGTGGGTGTCCCGGAGAGTGAGTGTGTGTGTCTGTGTGAGTGTGTGAGTGTGTGTAGATTGTGATCTGAGAACCCGGCGTGTCTCGTTTACAGGCTGCAGCTCGTGTGGACAGACAGCAGCGTCCTGGAAGGTGCCGTGCGTCTGCTCAGGCTGAGAGGCACGTGATTTACTCTCGGGCCGAGGATGTGGGCGTTCGGAGAGAGGTCGTATTTTTAGTCTTGCCGGTCGGGTTGAGACGAGCTGCCAGTAAAAGCACGGATTCTGAAAAAGAGAGGCACGGGGACAGAAAAACCTAAAGTCTCTCTCTCTCTCCTTTAGAGGCCATGGATGATTGCTATTTCCAGTGGGCTGTAATGAATAGCACTTCAAACTGAATGGCTCTTGTATCAGATTTTAGATGCAGCAGGGAGAAGAAGGAGGGGGGGGCAGCGAGAGGAATAACAAAGCAAGAGCCTCAGTGTAAGAGATATTCTTTCATTGAAAAAAACACTTCTGATGAGACAATACAAGAACAATCACCCGTAGTGATGGATTCATTATTGTTAAAGGAACAGTTCAGTGTTTTTAATGCTCCTCTTGCTGCTCTGGGAACCTTTTATTTTTTTGTAATTCTCTTTCTATTTAGAAAGGCACATTTCCATCACATACATTAAATACAGCTTTAGTCTGTCAAGGACATAAGAAAGGATGGATGTAGTAAGTTTGGGTGATTTTGTTCATACTGCCTTTCTGGGGTTTTGTTTTATGGACCTAAATTACTCCATGTAGGAACAATAACAGAGGTAAAGAGAACACAACCGGGGAGCGCACATCACATCAAAAAAAGGAGGATCACACAAAACACAAGTATATTCAAATAAAATCAGATCTAACTGGTTTTACATACTCAGTCCATTTGGTCCAGGTCTTATAAAAAATGTCTTTCTCGACCTTGAGGGAAAAAGAGATCTTTTCCATAACATAGATCCTAGACCCTTGTGACATATTTCTTACTAGCTTCCCCTGGGAACCTTTTAATGGGACTGATGGTCACAGACTGGATTTAGGATGATGCCGTGGCTGCGTTTTTCAGGTCACGTGTGTAGAAACATATCGAACATGTTGATGCACATACGACAGCATCAACATCATCATCATCCAGACGAGCCAATCATAATCATCAGAGCTCGGCAAATATAAAAGCTGGAGTTTATGACGGTCTGTGTTTTTATCAGCGCTTCGTACGAGAGAATGATCAGTTTATATTTTATTGTTTAATACACGCTGTGCCAACATAAACATATTTTCCTGCAAAACTTGACTGAAGAGCCTATAAATTTCTCAATTACTCACAACACACAAGCAGCTACAATAACTTCTCCTTTAAAATAAGTAACCAGTATAAATCTGAGGTATTAAGACAGTGATTGAGTGTTAAATCTCCGCGGCACCTGCAGACACATGTGTGCACATCATGATGAAGGTCAGAGGTCGTCTCTCTCCTGAGGAGCAGGTGATGAATGAAGTCGGCCTTGAAAGAGATGATAACTGAGAGCTCCTCTGACTCGCAGGCCTGTGGATCATGTGTTGGATAAAGGATCTGCTCCGTTAGAAGGAAACACAATGATGTCATCATGTAAAAATGACGGCAAGGTTCCAACACCTGAACACGTACCTGTTCTCCAGAGCCTGGATCCGGCCTGTGCCTCAAACAAAGACCTGGTGACCTGGTGGGACCAAAGCCGGGTTTCACAACTTCACCGCATCTGTTGGAAGATAAATACACATAAAGGAGTTGATAATCAGAGTGAGGATATCAGGAGGAGGCAGGTTACCAGGTCGTAACTCACCTGGCTTTGTGAATCCTCCCGCATTGTTCCCCAAAATACTTTTGGTAGCAAACCTGATACGAGAGCCATTCAGTTTTTTAAGTGCTATTCATTACAGCCCACTGAAGAGCATTTATCCAAAGATGACACTTTGAGGCTTTTCAAAAGAATACTTAGGAGACGCTGAACAGTGTGAATGTCGATGGAGACGTTCCACTGTGGAGCTTCTCTTTTTTTTCTTGAGGTGGGGAAAGTTTGGCTCAGGAAATTAAGTGAGCGTCTCTGTGGTGAAAAAACGGTCAAAGCCAAACTGAATTGCGCGTTATTGCTAATTACAGAGGGCACATCCTTTCTGGATTTGTGGAAATATGATAATTCCATGTTGATCCGTACCTCAAATTATGTCCCATTTAACGTGCGACAGAGTGGAACTGGACTGGAAAGTTCACTCGGTGTGGAGCCTCTTGTTCAGGCCTCAGTGGGGAAACAACGGTGTGTGAAGACGACATGTTACACAGCAGCAGTCCACGATTATTCACGTCCACGACTCACTGCTTCAGGTGTTTGTTTCTCTCCGGGGACGATCAATCACACGGAGGGAATCTGTCCACGTGCGCTGGAAGTCTGACGTCTTGTCTCTTCTGTCTCTTCGGGAAGAACTAAAGCTTCAGGAAGACAAATCTTTCCACCAGCCGTCTGTGGAACAAAAAAAAGAAGCTAGACGATGTGCTTGTATCATCAGTGAACCTCCTCAATGTCAACTCTTCAGGAATCAAGAAAAACGTTTATTTTTTAACGATGGCAGGGCATTTCTCATGTTCTCCGATGGGAATTAAGAGAGTTTCAATATCCTCGTCCCAGAGAAGAAAAATAAAGAGAACGCTACATTTATTTGAAGTGAAAATGAAAATGACCAAATCCTGAAAGTGATGAGTTTCCCACAATATTTGATAAATGGAGCAAATATTTTTAGAATTAAAAAAAAAAGCCTTCTTGTGAAGGTTTTTCCAGTTGGTCATTTTTCCAAGAGAATAATGCTGAAGTCCGAGTTAAAGATATTTCTGTCCTCTGATTGGTCATTGTGTCTTATCAGTTCATCTCTTGCCGTGACTTGGCCGAGAGATGCGGCAGCTTCACCCTGGAATCCGACCAATCACAGCTTGCAGAGCTCCACAGGTTATTTGACGTGTTCTATCCAGAGGATCGACTTCACTGGGCCACAGCACCAAGTATGTGTGTGTGTCTTCACAGCTTTATGAGATAAAGACAAACTTGAAATATTCATCACCACTTTTTTTCTTCCAGATACAAGATAAGATAAGAATTGAAATATAAATGTGAGATATAGAAAGAATATATAAAATACAAAAAGAATATATGAGACCAAAAATAAATGATATCCTTTTTCCATTTGACTGTTTACAGTTGTACATGGAAGAACGTTGTGTGCTCACACTAGAGGATTTTCAACTCTTGACCAATTGGAAAACATTGGAGACCACAGACATAATGACAGATTTAACCAAATTTTTATTTAATAATCATCAGAACGCACACACTAGACAATTTGGCCCGAACGTGAGACCACACGCTTGTCGTATGTAGGAAACAATTTCACAGCAGCAAACGCAGAGACTTGCATGAAACTCACAGAAACTCACAGAAACTCACAGAAACTCACAGAAACTCACAGAAACTCACGTGGTCAAAAGTGACTTCAGAAGAAAAAGCAAACATGGAGGAGAATCAACGTCGTCAGCTTGTGTTCTGTTTTGCAGCAAAACACAAAAAATGGAAGCTGGTGGTGAGACGGAAAATGATTTTTGGTTTTAGTCGCAGCTTTACAAGTACGAGATTGGGGAGAATTTATGTTTTTATCACATCAAACTAAAGCATTCTCCAGTCATACTTTGTTCTAATGAACTTTTACCTGCTGCGTTTGAATCGTATGGTTTATTTAATCATGTTGAGGGAAAAAAAAACATCCGTGATACCTGGGTGAATTGAGCCTAAGCTGCATTGCTTCACGTGGAGCTTCTGTCAGCCCGGACTGAGTTCATGTCTTGCTGAAGGGCTCCTCAGCAGGGTGGACTCGGGCTGTCAGGGGGAATTGAACCCAGGCCGTGTGGCTGAAGCACCGCGACACCAATCACACCACCACCCTGCCGGGCCAGCCAACAACAATATAAAGTCAAACGTGGGACTGGCACGACACAGAGCAGCACCTCCAATGTTTAAATCAAGGGTTCTCATTTTTTTTCATGTTTGAAAGAAATGCCATTGGACAGAGTGTGGGTCGTTTCATGGCGGTCACAGACAATGTTCTCTCCCTGGATTTGCCAGAAACAAAAAATTGTTCGCTGGAAAAAGTAGCAGCCTCATGTCGAGAAGCACGAGAGCGTTGATCTAATGCGAGGTGACGTTAGAATTCCTTTCTCTGTCCAACACAATGTGGGCAGTGTGGAAAACCTGGTCGGTGTGACTTTCTTCAGAGGATCCATCACAGCGTCAGAAACCCTGCAGCTCTCACTTAGAACGCAGCACGCCTAATCCAAACCAGCCTGGTCCGGGGGGCTCGGGGGTCATCAGTCAGGAGGAGAAACCATCGGTGGAAACAAAGGTTCCGCGTGCAAACACACGCAGGATGTGGAGGTTCTGCAGCGGCTGCGCTCGGAACAAGCCCGACTTGTTCCCGGCTGATTTAAGGGCTGCTTTTGTCATGACTTACGCCAAAGAGGGGCTCATGCTTTTATTGGCTGTTTAGTCTATTTCCATTTCTTGACCCGCACTGAAAGTCGACCAAAAGTTAATAAGTCTTTAATGTTTTCTTACGTTGGAAATGGCCCACGGACAGAGTGGAGCCTGTGATTTACGGACGCCAGCCCCCCTCTTCTGTCCACGTATAATACAACATATGAAATCACTTGCTAGTAGCCGCTAATTCACAGTGATCCGTCAGAGCGTTTTTTAATCGAGACCGCTCATTACAGACTGTGGTGACATTGCGTGTGTGCGAGTTATGGCCGCTCGCCACCGTTTGGAAAGAGAAGTGCCGCGGAGAAAAGTGTCACAATAGAAGCGAGGGAGCCGGGAGGGTCGGGTTCCCGTGTGCAGGCTGTTGTGTGAAGTGTCTCGTGATTGCCAGGCTGCTCCGAGGACGCTGCTGGACAGGGAGGTGAGAGGCGGGTTAATTACTATCCTGAGAGGGAAGGGGGGGATGCTTTACACGGCCCTTTGTGGCCCGCGGGCTTGGGTTTCCAGCAGAGAGGTTGAGGTGCTGGAGAAGATGGCAGAGGTGCCGCACAGGGCAAAGTCCAGCGTTAGTCGCCACATCGATCACCGGTGACAGGAGCGGAGAGTCGCGTGTGAAAAACATGACGTGGAGATCTCAGTCAGACTGGTGCTACAAGCATGTGTAGACCCAGAGGAGCACAGGAAGCCTTAGGATAACACTCCTCAGTGCCATTTGTGTTTGAGGATGGTTTCTTTACTACAAGTAGTGACCATCACACTGGTCAGTCAGTATTCATACTGTCTCTAACAGACAAACAACAACTGAGGGTAAAACCTGAGATGTAATTAAGACGTCTGGAGGCTACAGTGCTCAGGGAGGGACTGTGTCTATATGGTCTGAGTTTTTAACGATTCTTTCAAATGTAAATCACAGATTTACATCATTTTATTGATCTTGAACTTGAAAACTTTGAGAGGCCGACTCGACTTTACTTGACGGAGAGTCTGCGGTTGTTACTGATCAGCACTGGTGTATAAAGTACTTGAAAGCCATACTTGAGTAAAAGTACAGATATCTTACCTGAAAGTGACTTCTGTAAAAGTAGAAGTCACCCGTCAGAAAATGACTTGAGTAAAAGTCTTAAAGTCGCTCATATTGAAAGTACTTAAGTATCAAAAGTATCTGGTGTTGATATGTACTTGAGTATCAAAAGTAAAAGTTCAAGTACCAAAATTAAAAATGCAAAGTGCTTTTTATAGTAGGCCTATACAGACACAAAACAACCCAAAATGTTTCTCCTCAAGATTTATCTCAACTGACTGAAAAATTATAACAACAATATAAATATAATGTATATAATGTATTATTTTACAAATTTTGAACCCTAGATGAGAGAGAGAGAGAGAGGTGCGCCGTGCGTAGAGGCGTGCCGCGCCAACCTCCGCTGCTCAAGTAACGAGCCAGTTTGAGAATGTAAGAAGTAGAAAGTACACAAATTTTTGTTCAAATGTAACGAGTAAAAGTAAAAAGTCGTCAGGAAAATAAATACTAAAGTAAAGTACAGATATGTGAAAGATCTACTTAAGTACACTAACAAAGTATTTCTACTTTGTTACTTCCCACCACTGCTGGTCAGTCATTCATACTGTATCTAACAGACAAACAACAACCGAGGTGACCACATGGTCTGAGTTATTAACGATTCTTTCAAAATGTGAATCACAGATTTACATCATTTTATCGATCTTGAACTTTTCCTGTACAGGATCAGACAAAACGTTGGTCGACTGAGAATGTTCAAAATGAGCTCCCTCACACGATGGGATCACAGTTATGAGAAACTGAGACTTGCATCAGTCAACTGGACGGAGCATCTGTCTGTTCTGTGGTTAAACCCCCCCCCCTCCCTTTCAATTTTCCAGTTTTCCGCATCACTTGCACAAATTGTCATTTTCCTCCGCAGCTCTGTCTCACTCCCTCGGGGGCAAACACCAAACCTTAAACATCATTAATACAAACCCAAACACTTTGGATATTTAATCTATTCCTTATTTTCGCCCTCGGCCTCTTGAATCCCTTCATTAATCTCTCGGTGGACGACCATACGGAGGAAACACTGGATCTTAAAGTCTCAGAAAGCAGCTCCTGTCTCTGCCGGCAGGGAAATGAACAGAAGTATAAATGCAGATATATTGACATGTTTTCTATTGGAGCTCCATATAAGGTCTGAATGTCCTGAGACCACTTTGTCCTGTCTCCGTTTATTTTCTTGCCCCCGATCACGGCGCCATGTTTTTTTGGAGTTCATTAAGTAACTGAACAGGTGTTTCCCCCCCTTAAGTCTTCATACACAGCTAATGAGCTAACTTAAGTGTGTTTAAATTATTAGGCGATTAGAGACGGGAAATGTAGAATACGCTGAACACAGGAAGACATTAGTCGTGTGTACACGCAAAGCAAACTCCTGCAATGTGGAGTCTTCATGTGTGATTCAGGTGGGAAATCAGCGGAGCTCTTTTTGTGTGTTTTGCTAAATGTATCATTACTGATGGTGTAAAGGTTCAAAATGATGTTTGTTCTGAGGAGAACGGACCACGGCCTCATTCATGTTAATTAACCCTTTTATTAATGTAGAGCTAATGAATAAAAATAAGCTGCTGGGTGTCTGAGCAAGACTGTGGTCATCTGGAGGGAAAAAGTCAGGAGATGAATAAATATATTTGTGAGGAATTTAATTTTGTATTTAAGTTAAATGCTGGTATTGGTCAGAGTTTGGTGTCACAGAGGATTTATTCTTGCTGTGATTTAAACCTTTGAGTTGGGCGATAGATGTCCAAACGTCACTTTGAGAAGAAACTAAACTTTTAAACATCACAGAAATATGAATTGTATGAATAATAAATGTGATGTAACCATGAAACAATGTAACAACCAAATATTGTTAGTTAAACTGAAATATCTGAAATATCTCAAAAACTATTGGATGGAAGTGGTGTGACAAGTTTTTACAGACAGTCGTGGTCCTCTGAGGATACATCTGTTGCTTCTTTGTGATCTTCAGACATTTCCCAGCAGATGAGACCAGCAGAATGTTATTTTAGGCGAAATTACTTCCATCAAATTCACGTCCCCCTCGGGAAAAAAAGAGTCCATATATCACCATCATCAGGTCAATGAGTCAATATATTCAGCTCTACTTTTTGTTTCAGGTTAATAAGCAAATGGTTGCACATGAAGAACAAAATAGCTGCAGACGTGCATCAGCTCCTAGAGTTTCTGGAGTGTGAAGACTTTACACAAAACAAAGGTAAACTACCAAGATTTGCTCTTTGTCTGTTAATCCAACTTATCTAACGAGTAGGACCAAAGATCTGGAACACAAGAGCCTAGAAATAAAACATGAAGTAAAATAAAAGTACAGTTTTGGACGTCAGACCTGTAGAAAGGAAAGTCCAGTGTCGACTTGTGAATGAAGCTACACAGATGTGATGACCATGAACCAGCCGACTTCATGATAACAATGAAATAAAGCTTATTGCAAGAGTGTACTTCATTCAGACCGAAAAGAGCCAGTTGTGTGTCTGTTGCTTTGATCTGAGTTTGTGTGAAGAGTCACACATACACATGAGGACACCATGAAGAAATGTGTGATGATGAAATAAAACTGGTTTGGGCCTGTTGAAATAGAAACAACATTTAAAAATACAAACTGCTGTTTCATTAAATGTATTTGTTCATTTTATCCACGTGATATTTATTTTCTTCGACCTTCGTGATTAATATCGAAGACTTTCTGTTTCCACATGTTTCCACCTCAACGTGCAGCAGCTGAAACGTTGCGTAACCGAAACATTTGAGCAGGAAAAAAAGCTCCACTTAGCTCGGTGTGTAACACAACACATTTAAAATACAAATATGACGTGAAATAAAGTAAAAGTACAGTTTTGGATGTCAGATCTGTAGAAAGTAAAGTCCAGTGTCGAATTGTGAATGAGGCTAAACAGATGTGACGACCATGAACTGACCAACTTCATGATAACAATTACATTTCATCCTAGAGACCACAGACCGAAAAGAGACTGTTATGTGTCTGTCGCTTTGATCTGAGTTTGTGTGAAGAGTCACATACACATACAAACAACATTTTAAAATAGAAATTGATTCATCATTAAATGTATATGATCATTTTATCCATGTGATATATATTTTCTTCGACCTTTGTGATTAATATCGAGGACTTTCTGTTTCCACATGTTTCCACCTCAACGTGCAGCTGCTGAAACGTTGCGTAACCGAAACATTTGAGCAGGAAAAAAGCTCCACTTAGCTCGGTGTGTAACACAAGACATTTTCCGTGAAGTGCTTCATGAGGCTGATTTAGTTCAAAGGCTCACAAACAAAACATTTGTCCCGAGCTCGCTGACAGGGCAGCGCCGGCCGGCACTTCGTCAGCTTGCTGCGTCTCAATAATTCACCGCGGCCACAGTTGGCAAATGAAAAAGAGAAACGATGTAACGCTCTGGGAGGAAAAACCCGATCCGCCTCCGAACAAGGGGAAGTGTGAATATGACAAAGCCGACCCATCTGACACCCAAGCCATCGAACAGCCATCTGTCATCATTATAAGTGGCACCTCATGTGCTGCACTTAAGAGCCACCTTGAATCTTCTATGCTGCGCCGCCAATTAAGCTGAGCCAATTATCCTGTGAATTATTGAGTCAAATTTGGAAACTCAATCACTTGTTCATAAACAGGAGCGATCGGAGGTGTCTCTGATGACGGAGCTGTAGGGCTCCATCCAAAGTGTCCTAACTCTGTTACTAATTCATATATTTTGATGAGCTAATCTTGTCCCCCCCCCCCCTTCAACCACGCCAGCTCGTTGGTTATTCATATTCTTGGCCTCGCACAATAGGAACCTCTTCAAACTCCATAACAGTTAATCCCCTCAACGCAAAAGTCACCGGTCTCAGGTGTTTCCAGAGAGAATGTCAGCTGAAACACTATCGCCCCGATGGAACCGGCTAAAAATTATATTTCTTCCTTTTTGTTTCGGCTGACAGGACTCGACGCCACTCAGAGGCGTTCTGACGGATCCGGGACTGAGACGTTCCACCATTATGTGCAGGGGTGTGGAAATTAAATCATGCAACAGGGGATTTGATGACACGTTATAGTCATTTTAACAGGAGTCAATATTATCTGTAGTATCCTGTGACTAATCCCGAAACAGGCACAAAGGAGTTAAAAGAGGAGTGTTACAGCGTGTCCGTCTCATCATCTGCTTCCTTTCAACACATTCACAGGAGAACAAATTCACAAGAGAACACACACACACACACAAACACACACACTCTCATTTATTTAGAGATGCAAAAGTCTTCAGCTAATTTTTAGAGTTCTAGAGCAAGTATTGGTTTAAAGGCCGTGCATGAATTCTGCAACAAAGATCTAAACCACGTCCACTACGGCTCCTTGATTTAAATATAATCTTAATTTGAACAACTCTTTTAACACAACATTTTCTATATCAATACTATTGTCCTTAATAGAACAATGAGGAATATTAAAAAGTATTTCATTACATAATGCAGAGCAATTAAATGAGTGTGAGGAGTCAAACTGAAAGATGATCCAGTTCGAGTGTGAAGGTGGTTACCTCTGCAAACAACTGGAATAAATAGTGCAGGATGATTGGCTCTTTGTACGAGGAGAATTAAGATGTGAACAAATAATAGTACAAACAAAAAGCTGGGACAGAACTAATCACATGAAATAAGAACATTATTAAAGCAATGGTGCAAAAATAATAATCAAACCAATGGGCGATAAAACTTAATTCACAAACTGTCATCCACTTCAATGAAACAGGGTTTAATGATGATTGGTGGATGACTTAAATGATTATTTTATTATTAAGATAATTGCTGATTAAAGTATATTATGAATTGATCGGGATCTTAATCAAAAATAATAATTTGTTTTTATGTTTAAATTGTACACATGTTAATTATTACCTGATACGTCTCTTTACATCAAGTATTCATTAATTACTTTTCTTTATCTCATAAATATACATTTATAGTTCATATTGTTCACATATTGTATATATAACAATATTGTTCTTATTTTTCCTCATATGTAGATTGTAAGTCACTGTTTTGTTACTTTTTCAAACATCCATGTTGTGGGAATCAAAGAATTAAATAGCATTAATATCATCATTGATTTTCATTTTTCATGCAATTTGGACATCTTGCAATATAAAACATGCAGAGAACTACTTTTTCCTCAAACAGCGTATTCATTGCTGCAGCAGACGTCTCAGTTCACCCCCCCCTGCAGACGGGTGAGACTTCTCACAGCAGACGTCTCAGTTCACCTTCACCCCCCCCCCCCTGCAGACGAGCGGCTGAGAGACGTGTTGCTCGTCCTGGTGCGTCTGACTGACAGCAGCTTTAATATTGCATGAGGGACTTGGGATGAACCACAGGTTGCTCTGCCCCAGTGTGAGACGCAGGACACACCCAAACCCTCAGCTATTGTTATCCCCCCCGTCCGGCCCTGCTATTCATGGAGGATAAGGTTCTGCTCTCCCACTCTGAGAGTTTCACTGAAAACACAATGAAGTCACAATAACAAAGCTCACTGTGAACTGCTCCTCACGATCAGGTGAGCTCCTGGACAGGTTGAATGGAAGGGGGGGGTCTCTGCTAAGTTTCTGCAGATATTAAACTTCATGTACTACTATAAATGTACATGAATATACTGCAAGTGCAACTCACAGTTCTGTGTAACGTCTTCATGCTCCTCTTTCAAAAGTTTGATTGGGGGAAAATAGGAAACTTTCTACAGAAACATAAGGAAATAAGTTTGGTAGAAAGTTTATAGTAAGTTTTAACATTACGTCCACATTAAGTTCTGTTAGAGTTTACACATCTTGACTTTCAGTTGCTTTGCTTGAAAAAGTTTTATGTAAAATGCAAAGATCCTTTGTCTCTGTAAGATTTATAGCGAATACAATCGTTTAAAGAAATGTTAGTGTTAGATTATAATATTCAAAATGAGTGGGTTTGAGATTTGAAAATTAACAAGATACACAATTTGTATTGTTAACAGTAGGAGGCCACAGCGTAAACGAAATGCTGCCTGAAAAGCTGCAAAAGAGTATTTCAAAATAAGAGTATACAGCATTTGTATTTGATAGTGTTTCTAATGGTTTAAAGGTTAATTTCAGCGCTGTTCTGTGGAGGAATCACATCGTGTGGACGAGTCACATCGTGTCACTGGGTGATGTTAAAGCCTTTCGCCGGGTTAATGCTGAGCTAAGGCTGAACGCTGGTGATGTAGCTGAGCTCAAAGGCTGAGATGAAATGTACAGTATCATATATATCGTGCAGGTGTCTGTCTGTGGCCCGGCTTGAGTCCGTGGGATTTACTGCAGGACTTAGAGGAGCACTCTCCTCACACCACCTCTGGCAGCGCGCCTGAAGGAACCAACGGCTCCAGCTTTTCTTTTAATGACTGTCAGGACATCATGAGGGGATTCTGGCAGCTTGGAGAGAAACACTGAAACTGATCCTGCTCCTTTTTTTGGCCTTTTTCTGCACAGCTCTTAATCCATAAACCTGAAATGAACGGGTCCGTCTGGCATCTGGTCGACTTCCCATCGCCTCCCCCATCGCCTCCCCATCCACTCCCCATCACCCCCCCATCGCCTCCCAATCACCTCCCTCTCCTCTCCTCTCAGCTCGTGGGACTTTTCCTCCCTGTGTCTGTGATTTCACTTTGCTGTCCATCTTTAAACCTTTTATGATTCTTTTACTTCTCATGTCTCCATCACAGTGGCTTAATAATAAAATCAGCAAGTTTATTCACACATGACGATGAACTAACTAATGCTAATATGATCCTTGAATTTTGGACACCGATGCCTAAACACTCCAGGCAAAATCAGCCATTTATAAAAACTTTCCCAAAAAATATACGTTTCAGGCAAAATTTTGATTTAGTGTGTGACTTGACAGTCAAATGGTAAAAGGTGTTTGTCACATGGGCAGGTCCCAGGTTCGACTTTGTCTGGTGGACCATTAACTGCAGGTCATTACTCCCCATTAGCCTTCCGACGACGGAATGACACAAAAATATAAACGACAAAAAAAATGTTCCTAACCCACAAACCATCTGTTCAAACACATTTCAGATTTCAATTATTCTGGTTCAACCTCTAATCAGAGCAACTGGGACGGACTCTAGTCGGCCGGAAAATCAGAGCAACTGGGAGGATTGTGCATCCTTGAGAATTTTTTTTTATTTTGCTTGAGCAGCTTCTCAATCCCTGACGTGGGATTGGACTGTGGTGCAGTAGCTGGTCGTTCCATGGACTGACCCAAAAGCCTTTTTCAGGGTGAGAGCCAGAGACATTTATTACTCCATTGTCTCGAGGGGATGGAGAATTCCTAAAGGTGCTGTTAACACAGAACGGAAGAATACACATAAGTGTAAAATGTGGTCTTCATATACTTAATGTTACATTTAAAAATGTCTATCCTTTGGTGAATGATTAGTAAATTGATCAAGAATAAATAAACTCTCTAAAAAAACATTCACAAAGAGAAAAAAACAAACAAGCCAAAAATTATGGAAATTATGATGCTGCTGTGTTTCTAAGAATTACAGACATTGTATCTCAACCATCATATGAACTTTACGTGACACACACACACACACACACACACACACACACACACACACACACACACACACACACACACACACACACACACACACACACACACACACACACACACACACACACACACACACACACACACACACACACACACACACACACACACACACACACACACACACACACACACACACACACCTTCTCCTGCCACTTCTTTTCCTGGTGAGTTTAACTCTTCTTCTCCCAGGAAACCAGCCAGCCTCCTGCTGCTTTCTCCTCAGTTTCTCTCAAAGCCACAAACACAAACAGCGGCGGCCGTATCGGCCTCAGCTGCCGACATGTCTGCTCAGCAGCGTATTTATTTAAACCTGCCGCTGGCCCTGGCGGCCCCGTGCAGGGCTCGCCGGGGGCCTCCCCGGCTTGTTTGAGAATCCATTCACACCTGCGCATTAAATTACTGACACTGATGTTGCTGGTAAAGCTTGGACAAGCTCCCACTTTTAACCCATAAACCCGGAGGAGCTGGGAACTCTGGAACAAGGTGACAGACTCAGACGTGTTGTTAGATAAGCACACGCCTGTCTGTCCCGTGCTTTTAGATCCGAGCCTCACTCGTGTTTGCGTCTGGTTATTTTTGTCGCTGGTGTGATTGAATAATATCACATGATGTCACACACCCAGTCGGGTTAATGTGTATATTTTCATTGTCAGTGCTGGAGGATGACGTTGACTGTGGAGCGTGTGGATCAGGCTCTTTAAAGCCTGGCGCTCTGACAGTAAAACAGAAGACACTGTCGCCTCAGGGTGGGGGGGCGGGTGACACATTGTTTGACTGCTGCCCGGTTGCTAAGGACTCGATGGCTTTTGAACTTGAGGAGCGGAGGCATGAACACCTGTGCGGCCCCCCCTCTCAGAAAACGCCTGGATACCTTTCACCTTGTCTCACTCGGTGGCACTCAGTGAGGGGCCGGGAAGAAAAGAGGAGCGCAGCGGAGAAAGGAAAGTATCCGCCAGTTGTCAGTCCGGGGTCAGGGGTCAGAGGTCAGCACGGAGGGGGCATGTCAGGTGTTAAGTGGAGCAGACAAGCCAGCGGAGGGCTTGTTAAATGCTTACCTGGCGACCTGCTAACCTGCGGCCAGGTGGGAACACAAAGCAGCTTTGGAGCAGGATTATCCAAACAGGATGGAGATCAGAGGAGACGTGTGTGATACGGTGAAAGAAGCTGAGGATGAAAATAATAGAGAAGAAAGAACCAAAGATGACGTGAAACATGCAACAGGAGAATTAGAAACTAAAGTTCAGTCACTTTCACATGGAGACAAATTAAACTTTAAGGAGCCAACGGACATTAATTTAACTAGTCGACAGATCATTTAACCAGATTAAAAAGAAAATGTTACATTCAAAAAACGTTATATATTAATATCAGGGGCACTATCAATAAAATCCTATCAATAAAAGCAAACATGCCCCAAAAATATTTTTAAAAAGTTTTATGAGGTGTTTGTCTTAAAGGTTAAAAAACGCCAACTGGTGTCGACCTCATGGACTAATAGTAAAAAAAGACGTGTGTTTTAATGATCATGATTAAAATTTCTTAAAATTGTGTTTACTGTTTTCTCTTAATGTGTTGATCCATTATCCTACAGAAGCATATATCTACTCTTCTGGCCTGATTAAAACTTTGTGGGATCACAACTTGTTAAGTTTTTATATCTGACCAAACAAAGGCTTTTAATATAGAAGCTATTTATATCTTGTATATATCTGTTTTGCATTTTACTCTGTATTTAACTTTTATGTCTTGTATATATATTTTTTTATATACAGTTATTTCTTTCTTATGTGAAGTACTTATTGTGTTTTTATGCTTTATGTTAAATGTATGCACCTTTTTACCAAAGAAAATTCCAGGTAGGTGTAAACCTACTTGGCAATAAATCCTTTCTCATTCTGATTCTGATTCTATAAAGTATCACTAATTCTCCAACTATCATTTTACAAACGTTGTAATGGCAAGAGGACTAAAAGTGAGGACGAGTAATGATTTTAAATTAATGAGGATTTGTTTTCATTCCTATTTAATCTACATTCACACATCGATTCCTCTGCTGAGATATTTTAGAACCTTTAGGGACATGCCCGTCCGATCCCTCCTCAGTGTTTGTGTGCACTTTGTTCTCTGAGTGACTTTACATCACAAAGGTTTCACGTTTAAAGGTTTAATACAAAGCTCGAATTCACAGAGACACGCGATCATCTGAGTAAACAGTCTGCGTCCACTTATTTAATTAAGATGCAGATTACCACAGCATTATATCGGTAATAAATTGTGCTGGGATGCTTGTGACAGAGAATCTGGCTGCAAGCGATGAAAAGGTGTATTTGCTTTGGAGTTGTGTATGTGTGTGTGTGTGTGTGTGTGTGTGTGTGTGTGTTTGTGTTTCTCTAAGCCGAGAGACAAAGCTAGACAGCGTTAATGATGATCTGTGTCTGACAACTGAGGGGTGAGGGAGGGTGAGGGAGGGTGAGTATTGTGTGGACTTGGCATTCAGCTCCCTGTACAGCTGTCTATTATTTATTGATAGCTATTGTCCTGTGGGCACAGCATGGGAACACACACCAGTGAAGTGAGAAGGTAACACTTACCAGTCCGTCAAACATCTCAGCGTGAACAGATCCACGAGGTGATTAACTGCAGAATGAAAAATACTCAAACTGTCGACACGGCCTCAAAAACTGCAGCTCAATTTAAAAGAATGAAATAAAATATGAATACATACAACTAAATTCAGACTCAGTGAATCTACATAAAAATGGATTTAATCTGTTTACACAGAGAAAACAGCCCGAACAAACCAGTTGGTTCAGTTTCATCACCACTTATTAAAAATATTTTTGACAGCTTCACCTGCATCAAATAATAAAGTGCAAACAGTTTGATGTGGTTTATGATTATTTATCCTTGGTCTCCAGACATCGACACAATGCAGCGTGCACCTGTTGATGGTTCCAGGTTCATTTCATATTCATCTTATCCAGTGACTTAAAAATTAAAACATGTTGGGTGCAAGTACAAAGAGTAGATATGTCATAAAACACCCAACTTATTACAACTTAACACATTATTTCTCTATAGATATTTTTGTTGGTTGTGTGTGAGTTGTTTGTTTTTGTTTATAAACTGCTTTCTTAAACTCATTTATGTTTTTTTTTTTCAAGAAGAGTGGAATATGCAATATATGAGCACTTTTAGCTCAAATTTTATTTGTGAGAAGTTTTGTCAAAGTTCCTATTTAAATCGTAAATGTTCAGATTTAAGAAGTTAACCTTGGAATGAAAAACAACTAAAACAGGCTCCAATACTTAAACCTGTGAAAGACACTTGTAAAACCTTTATTAGCCATTAACGAGCAGAACATGAAACTCTACATGATTTCTCATTATCTTTCCATTCCTCACATTTCTCATCCAAACAGCAGCATGTGAATTCTACCTGGATCTGATCTCCTCTCATTCACCTGATTCCAAAAATCTCTTTGACAGAGCGCAGGTGATCTGCTGATCATCTGGTTCAGTTTTGATTCTCTAAATTCTCTAAATGCTACCAACCCTCTGATCCATACTCGGGGGGGGTTTCACTAAGTGAGCAGCTATTGTTCGTGTGATTGTGGCCCCGGCTCTTT
Organism: Limanda limanda; assembly: GCF_963576545.1. Lineage (NCBI taxonomy): Eukaryota > Metazoa > Chordata > Actinopteri > Pleuronectiformes > Pleuronectidae > Limanda > Limanda limanda. The sequence goes on along the minus strand of NC_083645.1, from coordinate 21,357,447 downwards.
AAGTTCTTCAAACCAGGAAATGTTTAAACGGAGCTAATTAGCTGTTATTCCCCTCAGTGCGTGGCTCTGGCAGTTCTTGTCTGCTGCTGATCTGACAGGAGTCGTGCCCTCTGGGTTCCTGCGTATCAATTATGGGGCCTTTCACAGTTCGCCGTTTTGGAAACATTAGACAAGCTCAATCCCAGGTTTGAACCCTCACTGGTTTTGAGCCCTGACTTTGGCTTTGAAATCAGTCAAACAGTCGTGACGTCTTGAGGAAGGTATTAGACTTAATTCAGTGGATGACGGGAAAAGAAGCATTTACGGCGTCCAAATAGAAAACATGAAGGGCCGATTTGGCTCAGAGACGACCTGTACGTGTCTATGTGAGACCAAGTATCGAGTCGGTTCAGTGACATCTACTACACACACACAAACACACACACAAACACACACACACACACACAAACACACACAAATCCCCACGGACAGTGCCATACTCCCTCTGCTGCCTCTCCTCTGTACACACAGCTCCCCCTGCTTGTTTTCTACATCACTGTTTATTGAGACGAGGTTTTACATCTTGAAAATGTTACAAAGTTGTAAATTGTAACATTTATTCAACTGTCAAATTTAAATGTTCTGACTTTTTAGGCGACCTGATCAGAAAAACTTTAAGGGGAAGTTATCAATGACAGTATGAGGAACATTTAGGGAATATAATTGAAATGCCAAAATATACAGGAAAATATAATTTCACCATGGTTCTAAAGTATTATTGTACTATAATATTTAGTATAATATTTGCCTGTACAGCCTGAGCTAGTTTGCAATGATCATCACAACAAACAACTACACAATCAACTGATTTAAAACCGTGACCCGAGCACTAATATTAAAAGAGTAGTTTGAGGCAGCAGCACCCGTCATAAATACTGAAGTCTGATCGATATGAGCCTTTCACAAACATATCAGTATTAGTGTTTCTTTGCTGAAATGTAAATTTCTATGTCAAAAAAATGTGTTCATTTCTTAATTCAATTTCTAAATGTTTGGTTGGATTTGTGTTTACTCCCAAATATCAGCATCAGCCACAAACATCTATATCAGTTGTGCTTTAACAATAACAACCTTAAAATACTGCTGGTTTATGTATTAATACAATACAATACAATACATGCTTATAAAGTAGACATTATTCATAATGTGTTATTTCTAATTAAAAGCAAGAATCCCTTACTTGAAATAGAACATTGTTACAATGTGTAATTACTTTTTTTTAACTTCCTTTCAGTAAAGTACCTGAAGACATCTTTGATTTAACAACAGAAGTTTGAAATGTGACCTTATTAATAAGATGATATCTGCAGTTGTTCAAAGCTAGTTCGGGGTTTGCAGAAATGCAGAGGAATTGGACTCAAGTTGGATGAGCAATGTTTTTTGGTTTGAATGTGTTCCAGCGCTCTCCTCCCTGATGTACATGTGTTTGTAGTATTCCAAGTAAAAACAGCAGAACACGACAAAGCACCGGTTAGTTTTTGCAGGAATGAAGACATAGTGCTGGAGTTTACCAATTTTAATTTGTCCTTGTGAAAAAAACGTGTGCCTCAAATTATCTAAAATGTAAGATAAACAAGAGTCAGACATGTGTCACCTTTTTGCCAATTATCATTAATAAGAGCCGCATTTTGAGGGAGAGGCTGGAACCTAAACACTCGGCGCTGCTCCTCAGTGATGAAATTAAGTTGTCATTGGAGCGTCTGCCTAAATCCTGCACGCTTACGGGAAGAAGAAAGACCATTCTGAGTTCAGAGTGCCGTGTACCATTCAATTACAATTTAACAGACGGGTCTCTATTAACCGGTGTCCATTTCAGGGTTGGAGGCACGAGGTCACGACCCGCTCCTCCGCAAGTCTCAGGCAGGTGCTTATGTTAGACTCGATTAAAACAAAAAAAAAGTACGACTAAACAGAAAGATTACATCCAATACAAAACACACCTGGCTGACACAATGTCCACATGATCCTTTACTGGAGTTTGTCCCCAGAAAACACACACACACACACAGACACACACACACACACACACACTCAAGTGGAAATTCAAGCTGACAGTCAACATTTCAAATAAATATATATCCTCCGTCTTTTTGTTTTAAGATATTAAAGTAATTTCTATAATTGTTTGAAACAAGTCCACTTTTCCTAATTCCCATCTGTGTCCTTGACAACGGGGTCAGAGCCGAGCCCTCTCCTGGCAGCTGCGCCAGATGGTGAGGAGAGGAGAGGAGAGCAGGAGTGGAGGAGGAAAAAAGAAAAAGGAGAAGAGAGACGACTTCTGTCAATGTCAGAGTATCAGGGTTTGTCTCCTGCCTTTAGCTGACCACTGACAAACCAGTTCCCTCCAGCAACAGAAGTTAGCAGCAGGGGCCTGGGGAAAAATCCCGCCCTGTTAAAAAAAAAACAGTTTGAAGACCATAGCTGCTTTCAGACACTGGAGGAGATGCATGTGTGATTTCTACAGACTTTACACCAGGAGGTCAGGCAGAGAGAGTCTGTAGAAATCCAGGAGAAGTCGATGTGTGATTCCCTGCAAGCCAGTGGGGGGGTTGATGACGCTTCTAACACGAGACAGACACAAAAATATAAAACAAACAAAAAGAAAACAAACATCTCATGGTGAAAAAGTGCTGACACGCACTAAGAGGACCCTGAGGAAGATGTCAAGAGAGTTTGTGGTGATAAGAGCTGACACCAGCGTCTGTGTGTTGTCATGGAAACCACATGATCTCCTTAGTGGAGTTAATACATCACTTCCTGTCTCTGTCGGCTGCACCTTATTAATGTGGAGGATTTGTTGCCGTGGTGAACACGTCTGTGCAGAGAACCTCCTGCTGTGTTGTGCAGGTGTGAAAGGAAAACTCTGGGTGAAGTCCGTGGCCAATTCTCCAGATTTTCACCTTCAGGTCATATCTGTAAACGGATGAATTGTGCAGAGCTGTTGGACAGGAGACCTCGTCCAAACATAGACGAGTAGGACAACTCTCCTTTGGGAGAACAGGAGTCAAGACAAATAACTAGATAGAGAAATTGATGAATGATGGACAAGAGGATTTACTTGATGCCTTTAGACACAAGGACGTCTGATTTGTTTCCCTGACGATAAACAATTTGAAGTATATAGGAACTCACACACATTTGTCGGTTTTTCTATTGGAAAATCCTTTTCGGGACTCTACACTGACTCTTATGTAGCAATTAAACTACTTAAAGATACAGTTGTTATATTAGTTCGGTGAGTGCCAACTACAGCATCCACACTTTAAAGGTCCCTTATTGTAGGAAGGGAAATTTCCATGTGTATTTTGTCATAAAGCAGCTCCAGGTTCTGTATAAATACTGTGAAAAGCCCACAATCCACAAAAATGCACACGGGCCGTATTCATACACTGTGGCTCAAACTGAGCTGTCAGGACTTCTGTAACGTTGTGATGTCACAACACAACAGGCCCCGCCCTCAGCTCGGCCCACCTGTCCAACCTTACAGGAACTGGTTTCTATTAGAGTTGTGTTAGAACTCTCAAACAAACTTTTAATTTTTTTTCTAATTTTTTTTTTTCTACGAGTCGTTAGATTACTTTTAAAAAAGTAAAATGTTTCTGTTTGATCGATCATGTGGTTTGATGAGTTACACCAGCTATTATTAGTATGGCTGTGTGTGTGTGTGTGTGTGTGTGTGTGTGTGTGTGTGTGTGTGTGTGTGTGTGTGTGTGTGTGTGTGTGTGTGTGTGTGTGTGTCTGGAGTCACAAGACTGACCGTGGAAAAAAGTAATCTTTTCACATCGTTCAATGTAGGAATAGATTCTTAAAACAAAACAGGGCAGCATCAGACAGTGATTAAACGACGGCAGGAAACAAAATGTTTTGGATTTTAAAGCAGAATATTCTATTATTTTCAGAACATAATTGTCCATTTCTATTTTGTAGCTCGTCCGTCCTGACTGCGCTGGACAAAGGTGGCGAGTCCTTCGTGAAGCAGGCAGCAGATGCAGCACTTTACACTTTACAAGAAAAGGGGATGATAATGGTGTAAGTAGGTGTCAGAGAATATTCCATAGATAAACAGCGTGGGGAAACATTCTCCCACACACACACACACACACATACACACACACGCGTACACACACACACACACACTCGTTAAAATAAGGCTGTTAAAACAACACTGGAGTCGGCCCACAGGCGAAGAAAACCAGAATAGCTCACCCTCTCTCCTGTGACAAAGCACTTGAAAGGTAACATAATAGGGGCGAGCTCGCAGAGATAGAGCAGACTACACAGTCGTCGCCCCCCCCTGGAAGACGCTTTTCAGCCTCTCGCTCAGTCAGCGTCTCTTCACCCAGTGGCTGCTCCACGCTACGAGAGGCAAATCTGGTTCTTATCTCGCCGAAAGTCAAATGTAACCAAACAAGTGCGGGGAGAGAAAGCGGGCACCGGTCTGCACGTGCTCAGTCCCAATAGAAGCATGAAAAATAAGCAGGCGGCTGGGCTGACGACATCCGGAGCTCCCGGGGGGAATCCTGAGGAGGTCTAACCACTCCTGCTGGAGCCCCAGTGTCAAACTTAGGAAGAGGAACCTCCATGAAATCACTTTATTATAGTTTCTCTTGAACCAGATCAACCTTGAGGAAAAGAAACACTGATCATTGTTGTTAGTAACTAAGTTGTGTGGCCCATTTCACTACATTTCAGTTAGGGGATTATTTTCAAGTAAAAACAATATAATAAATATATATTTTAACAAATATAGAGGAGCAAATATGACAATAATTGTTGCAATTATTTTCTTATTTTAATTGATTGTAAAATAACAGATTCTAGTGATAAATGCCCACATCAATAACCAAAGGCTTTAAGTATTTATTTGTATCCTTCACAAGCAGGATACAGACTTTAAATAAGGTTTAGAATAAACTATCATGTATGCACCTAGCTGTAGAGAGTATTTCTTAGCATCCTATGTTTTACATTATTGTGTAAATGATAAACACTTTCATTTGGTTAAAGCTGTGTTTAAGTGTCTTATTGACTGTTTACTAATTGTTTGTAAGCTGTGATTATAAATGCCAAATAAGGAAACTGCTGTAAATGTTAACTCAAATTATTTTAGTTATCAAAGCAATTATTGATTTGATTATATCTTATATCTCCCATGAGAAAATCCTTTTACGAAATAAATGATGCCGCAACACAGATTGTCTTTAGATTTCCTCTTCCTCACTTTTTCACACACACACACACACACACACACACACACACACACACACACACACACACACACACACACACACACACACACACACACACACACACACACACACACACACACACACACACACACACACACACACACACACACACACACACACACACACACACACACACACACAGCGACTTGTCACACTCCATTACAGATGCGTTCAGCCTCCGTCGCCTCCTCAGCAGCTGGCAAAAGTCTCGTCCATTCATCACTACATCTCTTTTGCTTTCCCTATTATTAGTGTTAATACAAGGCCAGAGGACATGGAGGGAAACAGGCCTGGCAGCGCTTATAAAGCCCAAATGTCAGACGGTGACGTGCTGCCAGCTGCCGGCAGCTTTGATACGCCGGGGCTGGATGATGCTTATTTGATCGTTTCATTAGAAAATTTGGTCTAGGTGTCAAAGAGGTTCCCTATGTCTGTGCTGCGGCTATTAGGCTCAATTATAGCTGCCAGAAAGGGGGAGAACTGAGCTGGCTCTGTGCGCTGCGTTCAGAGTGGCCTTAAAGAGCACAGAGAGAGTCACAGAAATTGCTATTCATAACACTTAATGGCTTATGAATTAAGTTGAATTAAGTTTTCCTTCTAATTATTCGTAATCACACAAGCATACGGGAAAAGAAACAAGAGCTTATCACATATTTGGTTTCAGTGGACACATTTTCTCCTAGTTCAACTTTCACCTAAACATATTTGAACTTTGACACAGTTTGATATTATAATCCTGCAACAATTTATATATTAACTGATCAGTCCGGCAGTTCTCAGTGGTTGCTTGTGGTATTGCAAAAAAAAAACGATAGAAAAGATTTGCTGAAAGACCAATATTATCAATCAGACACTACAAATATGATGAATTACAATGTGTAAAACATCATGTTTGTACAAAACATGATTTTTAGGTTGTGTATCGTCATATAAAGGAACATTTAAGAGCTTAACCTGACTGTACAAGTGGAGAAACTCTGACAGTTGTGTGGGCAACATAACACGGAACCACACCTGTGAGTCCGATTGCAGTGTGCAGTGTGTGCTGTCCTTCTATCTATCGATCTGTCCATTATAGATTATAGATTTAGTCAGAAACAGTAGAAGCAGATGAATTCATGTTACTGGTCAGTCTGATAGAAGCTGATGATTAAAGTAGCTGCTCTTGTTACTTTGCAAGTATAGCTCAGATTTTTCAACTGTCTCTAATGCATGCAACTTACAAATAATAAAATTAGGAAAACATTTTTGGCTATATCTCCCAAGTCTAGTAACAAAACTATTTTCAGTTTTAAAATGTTTAATGTTTGCTTATTTCTTCACTAGAAATGGTTTACTGCAAATTTTCACTTAAAAAACATGCTGATAATTGAAAAAGGAAAATACCTGGAACCAGCCCCTAAATGACGAGGGGTCAAAATTACTAAGTGCTTCGTCTTAAGTGATTCAAACATTTTGGGAACAATTAACCAGTTTAAATGTCAATTAAATTTGAGAAGCAGTTATATCAGTTTTTTCTTTATTTTCAAATCAAATTTGAAAGTTTTGAAATACTTGAAACTAGAAACTCGGGAACTTTCTAAAACTTTTTTTTGTGAAACATGAAACTTTAACTAGTTTGGACTCTTAGCCATAAAAGAAGTTATTTGAAAATCTCACTATTGTAACAGAAATAGAGACAAAACGATTATTCGTGAAAGCAACTGTCAGACTTATTATAAATGACAATTGTTACCAGCAGCCCTTCTTTATGATTGACAGCAAATAGAGAAACAATACAGACAGGATGATATTACCCTGCATGTAAGTTTACACTACTTCTAATCTTTGCACCCTGAGGAACAACAGTCGGAGCCATTTTAACATTTCAATTGTCAATTTTCAAAATTGCCTGCATGACGTATGTGCACATACATGCAGTTTCTTTTTTTTCATTTTTTTGGGAACCACTTACAGATTAGATGTAATAGACGTGCCGGGAAATGTGCAGCTGAAGGAATGTCGACCACATGTTCGAAAATAAATAGACCTGTGAGAATTGAAACGAGCACTCATAAGGTTAATCAAACCTAATTTCTTCATGGTTTTTCTTCTGCGTCGGGACGCCAGTAATTTTCCCTGTCATTTTATTATTCTAGATTTCTTTCTGAGCAGCAGTAATCCTGGCGTAACCGGGCCCTGCCACACTGAATTAGCTGCATGTAGACGTAGAGCAGAGCGAGAGAGTGAGAGTTTCTCACCTTTTGCTTAAAAAAAAAAAGCAGTGCAGCAACACACGTGGTGAAATTAACTAATTAGAAAATGGAGGGTTGGTGGTTTTGTAATGGCCTTGAATTATGCAAAACACCTTTCTCCTAATGCTGCGTCTCTGTGGCTGGAAACGTAGCGGAGAAAAACTGCATTTCTCTAACCTCCGCTTGGTCCAGAACAAAAGAAAGGAGAGGTTGAGAGAGGAAGAGGAGGAAGAAGTAAAAAGAAACGAGGTCTGATTCTTTCCCTCTCAGTTTTTTCCCTCACTCGGGTGGCGTCGAAGAGCAGGAGTGTTAAAGCTCTCAGGCTGCGGGGGGAAGAAATGACAGGATTCCCTCAAGCTCCCCTCTGTTCTTCTAATGGACTCCTCTGTCGACATGGCCGGGTTAGAAACATCATAAGTTCATATTCCCCACATGAGACCTTTTTTTTTTTTTTTTTTTTCTCTGCCTTCCCCCCATTTAGTGGTGTCGCTTTCCAGATTCCTCAATGGCTCCATCTCTTTCACCCAAAGAATCAGAGTCCTATCAGTGAAATCAAAGGCGATTACACAGCTCACTAGTCATTTAGGATCTCTGTGGCTGTGGTAAGTATGTAACGCCGGCCGCAGCCCCAAAGTCTCTGTTTATTCAGCGAAAGTGCTCTGTAATTTATTTAAAATAATCTATTTTAACAAATAAAGAGGTCATTGAGTGAGTGCATTGCTGCAGGCACACATTTAAATACCTCTTTAAGAGTCTGACTGGCTGACAGGCTGCCGAGCTGGCTGGGCCCAGAGGACGCAGAGGCCGGCCTCCGGCTCGGATTCACCGAACCTCCGCAGAGCGACATCACACGGCTGGCGAGAGAGTACTTGCCCTCCGCTGATCTCCGCACGCTGATCAACACGGTGCAGCCTTTTTCACCCCCCCACCCTCTTCGTATCGGGATGTTTGATTCGGATCCAGAGGGCTTGTTTAAAGAGGTGGTGGGCTCGGGCCGTCGTGAATGTTTCGGGGGGGGTGGGGTGGGAGTTGGAGTAAATATGACAGATGGGATTACAAGGAAACCCTCTCAGCGATCTGGAAGGGGCTTGAAATAGAGCTGGTTTTTCCTGCATACCAGCACATCTGCCCACTTCTTCTCTGCGGCGGCGTCAGAAGCTCAGGTGCTCTGTATCTACGCTGTGTCTGCGGGTCGGATGGGATCCGATCAAAGCCACAGATCAAAGCCGGTCAGCGAGAGGAGGCCGGCCCGACTGTAAGAGGCCCAGTTATATAAATGGAGCCAAAGTACTTTGCTTTATTTGGACTTGTTTGGGCTTATTTGTTTGTACACCACACAGCTTCATACTTGGCGAGAACCAGGGGCAAAGTTTTTTCCTCCCACTTTAAAGACCTACTCTATGCAACTTGATGCTGGATTTGAAAACAACTTGCTTCCATCGTTATATTTGACACATTCTGGTGTTTATATTTCATTTAACAATAGTTTTCATAAAAAGACGACGTGAAACTTATCAATTTATAACTTTTTTTCCCGATTCCATACTTTAGAAAATCCGTCCTGACTGCACCCTGGCGGAGTCGCCCACATATGAATCACATACATCTAGTTAACGTGTGAGGTTCAGGGGCTAACAAAGTGGCACATTTTTTAGCATATATATATACACCTAGGGGGGGGAGGAAATGAAGAAGACTGACGTTTCACCAAACTTCTCTACAAAAACATCAGCGGCCCATGACTGGCATCTTGTGCAATAAGTGGTCGGTGTGCAGCAAGCCTTTCGGTTCTGGCCAAGGAAAACCCGGTTTACTGTGACCGCCGTTTCCTCCAGCGGCTCGGAGAGAAGCAGGAGAAAAGGTTGCCGAGTTTCGCAAGATGTTCCCTTCCCAGTGTTTTCGGCTCCGGCGTTAACGCGCCCTATCGCTCTGAGATGCTAGACTTTGTTTTCTTGAGAGTCCATCTGCTGTCACTCACTCTCCGAGCAGCGGTGGGATCGTCCTCTCCTGATCCCGACAGATAAGGTCTGTGTTACCTTGTGAACGGTGAATGGCTCCGTCTGTGTTGGCTGACATTGTGGTTTGGGTCGCTGGGTCGGGGTTCGGCTGATGGATTGCTTTACTAATGATTTTGGCCTGAGAGTGGTCTTGTTTTAAAAAGGCAGCCATTCGGCCAGTCGGTTTGAGTTTCAGTCGATGTTATGGATTGCTGGAGTTGTGTGTAGATCTCCTCTTCAACGGCCAAAATCGACCACTGATTATTTAATGTTCTTGTTTTACAAACCGGGTTTAATCTGCAGAGCAAAGAAACAAGAAATTCAATCGGCACGTCTAATTTTAAAGAGGTAGAGTCGGTCAGATTCCTGTTTCACAAATAAAAAACCTGCCGGCGGAACGTTCGCTGCTTTCACTGTAACATAATCTACTCATTCACATTGGAGATGTTTGCATGTACTGTACCACCAGTGGAAGATGTCCTCCGTGATTGAGCCCACCCACACTGCAGTGTTGTGAGGGAGCGTGCCCCTTGCTTCCCATTGGGGGCAACAAGGTCCTGTGTCCACAACTCAAGCAGGGCTGTCACTCACAGCAGGGGAGAAAGGGTTCTGACTTGGGGTCAACACTTATGTTCTCCAGCTAAGAAAGCAAGGCTGGCTCTCAGAGGACAGGCAGCAGTTCAACACAGCGTGCTTTGTGTTGCATCTACACATGAGATGAGCAGACGGGATGTGAAAGATCCAAGCGAAGAGAAAAGGATTCTGTCACTTTGTGGTTAAAAGGTACTGAGTGTTGAATCTTATAGGGTGTTTGGATAAATTTGGAGCTTAAAAGACAAAATACCAGCTCGATGCCATTTCATTGGCAGTCATTAAATATAGATATGACAATATTAAGGGTTGATTTATGCTGAACCAAGATTCTCTGAAATGACACATGAATATAACAGTTTATAAGAGTTTTGAAAAGTCTAATTTCTGTCAATCAAAACAATTTCCAATTAGTGAAAATAGTGACATACAAGATAGATAAGACAAATAGAAATATGCAAATAATGAGATTAAATCCAAATGAAAACAGGGTTAGAGAAGAAGTAGGTGTGTGTGTGAATCTGTATGTGTGTGTGTATGTGTGTGTGTGTGTGTGTGTGTGTGTGTGTGTGTGTGTGTGTGTGTGTACATATGTGTGATGTGTGCATGAGTCCATGCTATGTGTCCATCTTTAAAGGTCTTGCACAAGTGATTGTCTGAGTTAGTGAGTGTGGAGCAGAGAGAGAGAGGAAAAGATGTTGTGTTAATACTAAAGTTTGAATCGATGATGTGGTATCAACGCCAATATAATAGTAATAATAAACCAATATTATATGATATATACATTATTGATTAGAGCTGCTTTGAAAAATTTGATTTAAAATGTAAAGTTGAAGACTTGAAGCCACATTATATAGTTCTTCTCACTGATTGCATGTTATTGATCTAGAAGTCCGACAGGTTGCAGCTCTCCTCTGCACTTGCACTGATGATGTCACATCTCTTTCAGAATGTCTGGTGCCAATTTGTCCATCTTTGAACCTGTAATTGAGTTAGCCAGGATTAGCACGCGCACCGGCCTTCATACGAGTCTCAGGGAGATAAAAGAAGATGGCGAGCGGCGGATCGACACATGTTCAGGCCGGTGTCCCGTCTTAATGTAATTTGGCCCATGCTGCAATGTGCTTCTTCTGGTGTAGGGTTTCTTTTAAGTGGCTAATGCCTGCGGTGGGTGAGCACCCATGGGGGGACAAGAGAGGTCAGTGTTTTGGGTGGAACGTGTGGAGAAGGTGTGGGGGATCTTCCTGTCATTCACCGCTCATTCCTCTGAGCCTCGCTGACCTTTGACCTCAGCGCAGACGAGCCAACAACCTCCAGCCCGTGGACTGAGCGGAGCGGCGTGCCGTGGAACAATAAGCTCACTTTCAAAGATTTGTTGGTTTGCGCCTCTAAGGTGAAAATGTATCAGCCAGGTTTAAATAGTTGAGAATAAAGTGTAATTACGACAAATTAAATGATTTAAGGAAATTGGCTTGTTATTCATGTGTTTATTTGCTCTATCTCAGAGAAGAGTTACAGGTTCATCAAAGACAATATAACGATACTAAATTCCTGCAAATATCTGTAGTGACAGGTGTAAATATTATCTACGTATTCTAATTTCATTTTTAATTTTCTGTTTCATTGCCTATCTTATTCTATTTTGAACTTGTACGTGTTTTCTGCAGAGAAAAGTAAATTTTTTTCCTTGGCATTGGATCGATAAATCATAATGGATCACAACGAAACGTATTGTAACTTAACTTAAAAGCAGCAAATCCTTTCTTTTTAAGCTGCAGGAACAAATGAATTTTTTGCAGTTTTCTTTGACAAAATGAGTAATTGATCATCAAAATAGCTCCTGTTAAGATTGTTTATCAGGTGAATGATGCATTGACTTTTAAAGACAATACAATTTAACGAAGGTAGAAACCATTTGCTCTGTTTGTGACCACACGTCTGCCTCTGTGTCCCGGAGGTGAAGAATCCACATCACGCTGGCAGACGGTTCACATTAGTCCTCCGAGGGACGCGGGAAAGGTTAAGATAATGTCCCAAGTGGAAAAAAATGACTTGAGCCTGATCCCGAGCAGCAGGACGGCCGACTACTGGTCACCCAGGGCGACCACAGGCTGCTGCTCGGAGCCTCGTCGCTCTGAACTTTCCGTCTCATTTCGTCCTCCTCTCCCTCAACGACAGATGTAGCAGGAACCTTCAATCAGCGTCACGATGACACAACCTCTCCGTTTTCATGCTCCTCAGTTTCTGTCCAATGTGCCCTCCCCCCCACTCACACACACACACACACACACACACTTATTTCACTTTGCCCAACTGGCAGACATCTGTTGATAATTATTGCCCAGTCTCAGCAGAGAACTTGTGATATTTAATATTTCCTCGCCACTTGAACAAATAAGCTGTAATAACTGCAAAGGTACTTGACCACAGGAGTAGAGATGTGCAGCATGAAGACAAACATCTGCATTTTGGTTAAATCTGCCTCTTGTCCATCGGATTTTGCCATCGGCATTTATGTAAAATAAAAAAATTGAAAACGCACCACCCACCAACCTCCACATACCATCAAAACCACCAAAACTTAAACAGTGGACAAACATTATAAATCACTGCTTAAAAGATATAAATACTCACAAACACCACTCACACGTACTGAACACACACACACACACACAAGCAAACACACACACACGTGGACTCGTGTACACACACTTAGAGCTGATGCGCTGAGGAGGTGTTGCAGAGCTGCAGAGCATCAAGAGACATTCACAAAACACTCATTAACTTCCTCTACAAAGCCGCCTTTGTGACCTGCCAGACCCTTGGCTACACACACACACGGGCACACACACGGGCACACACGCACACACACAAACTTGTACTTCTATGTTAGTGAGGACACTCCTTGACATAATACATCACCTGGCCCCTTACCCTAACCTTAACCACCCAAACTAAATGCCTAACCCGTACTCTTACCTAATTCTAACCCTAAACCCAAGTCTGTAGGGTCTATGTTTAAAATGGTCCTTACAAAGATAGTACACAAACACATGTACACACATTTTTTAGCCAAATGAGAAAGTACATAAACACAAAATGGGATTTAAGTGTTGCATCTACCTGAATATTTATTTTTCAGAGGGTTCCATGAAGCCCTTTTAAGAAAAGAAATAAACGACTTTTGCAGCAAACACACGGACTAACGTCTGACCTGTGCCTGCGCCCTTCATGCAGAAATGTGAAAACACTTCAACATGTTATTTTTAGTGAAATTCTATATTATTAAATTGGTTTCTGTGGAGAAAGTCGATGGCAAATAACAAAGACTTGGCTTCGCACCTCAGCCCTCAGAGATAACCGTGTCCCTGAATCAACTGGACATGTTGGCTTTTTATTTCCTCATAAATTACATGTAATGTGAATGTAACACAAACTCCACTCTCCGTGTGCGACTCGCTCTGCAGTGGATGACAAAGAAAACAGTCTGAGTCAAGGTTGAATTTAAAATTCTGCAATAAAATGAAAAAGAACAATTAGCACCCCAAGGTGCTCCAGTGACTTGTAAAGTGCGGTTGAAGTAAAACACATGATATTAAAGTCAAGTATGAATCATAATATGAAACGTTCCTCTGCTTCTCCTACAAGTTTCAACACTCCACGGTGGTGACATCAGATCCTGAGCAGAAGTGAAGGAGGAAGATCATTACAGGTACTTTGGGATTAAATGTTTGAGTTGTTGTACTTCACTTTTATCGGTTATGATTCATTTGTTCTCATCTGAGTCATTTCTGACGTCAGCGAACACAGATGTGTTGGCCAACATCGCAAAAAGGTACAAACGCTGAGACGATCAGAGCAGTGGTGAGAAAGCCTGAGGCAGATGATTTAAACTACTAAACTATAGGAAGTAATCTATAAACTCCTGATGGATGTTTTCTTTCAATTCCAAATAAAGTTGGTTTACCTCTGTATGAGTTTGAACCCAACAGGTCCCCAACTGAGGTTTGTCTCTGCATGTCCAGATCTCAGGGAAACTTATTCCAGCAGTTTCACAACATTCAGCTGATCAACAGTTGGCAGGTTAATGTGTAATGAAATGCTAAGAAGTCTGAAAGCTTGTGAATATGGATGTAAAAATACTTACTTAAAAATATAATTTAAATAGCTGCTAGTTAAATGTTGTATGAGGAAGAAAATTCATCATATTTAAAGGATTCACACAATAGAAACAAGTTTCCCCAAATCTTCGTTATCATTTTATTGTTTGTTCAAATATGTGTGTTTCATTTTATGGCACTAATTTATTATTATTACATTTGATATCTTCTGGTTTGGCTCTGTTGGTCAGATGTGTAAAACAATTTGAAGACACCTTCACAACTGAGATATTGAGATTGTTAGATAGTGATTCCTGATATTTTATAGATCAAACAATTAGTTGAATTATTAAGAACTTAATCGGCAAATAATTAAGATAATCATAGCTCCTTGGACGTTATCATTGATGCAAATGATGATGAAAACTGTGAAAGTTTGACCAAAGCGCTGTGACAAAGCTGTTTTTCAGCAGTAATGAATTTACCACACTTCTTCCTGTCGGCCCTCAGATCAAAGTGAACAACCTGCTCAGGTTTCCTCGGCCTGGAGGAGCAGCCGAGGGAACACGGCCCGTTCGCTCCCAGCAGATGAGCGGAGAGGCTCTGGGAGGAAGCTCAGCCGCACACCGGGGGGGTTCCCTGACAGCAGCAGCAGCCAAAGACCACCAAGGTGATCTGCAGATGAAATGACAGGTCACATTCTTATCCCTTCTCCCCGAGGGCCGACACACAGAGAGGGTGAAGGAGGAGATCTGTGGCACGTCACACTTCATGTTGGAGTTTTCTCTGTTTGTCTGCGTGAAGGTGTTCGGAGACATCTTCATACACGCAGCCATTTACATTCAATACGCCCACTGTACTGAACTGAGCTGCAGAGAGCTCGGCGGCTAACTCTTCTATAAAGGAATACTTGTTAAGTACGACTTAAGGAAAACTTCTGCGGAGTCGAGATTCAAGAAGTAGAGAAACAACCTCCAATGATGGATGATAGAGGAATAAGTATCTGGGCTGGCTGAGGGAAACTTCTAATTACGAGAAGGGGGGGCACATGCTCATTCATCCCAAGGGGGGGGGGGGCCTCATGAAGTGAATAGTGTGGTGAGGGGTTTGGGGATGGACCTGAAGTGGCTTCTTTACCAACCACAATGAACAAGTCCTCTTGACTACTTCCACCACAGTGAATTGCCCCCCCCTCCAGGTGCCATGGTGACCATCACAGAGTCGAACTCTTGCACCAGAACACACGGGATCTGAACGCACCTCCGCACCCCTTTTATTGACTTATTAAAAAAAAAGCTCGGTCAGTTCTTGCATCTCTAAAAGGAGCTCGCTGGTTTCCCCCCCCACACAGAGCTCCATTCATCACAAGCTGGTGCAGGGAGACCTACTGCTCTTACGGTTCCTGTAATTGGAGTGGCACGGGTCCAGAGGTTGGCATTAATATTAAAAGAAATGAATTATTTTCAGACAGTTTCTCTCTCGTTCTTTGTGTCATCTGTTACTGCGTCTGCCTACGTCTTTGTTTGGTTACAAACCAATTTGTCACCTTTTATATTCCTGACTTCCTCTTAGGTCAAGAGGCCCCTGTGGCGCCCTAAATGTTCTCCACAAGCTTATGAGGCACGGTGGTGAATCTGGTGCCTGTGAGGCATAACTCTCGCTGTCAAAACAGAGCGGGAAGCCGTGACTCTTCACCACCAGGTCCCACGCTGCTCGACTCTAACAAGCCGACAGAAACGAGAGGATTCTGCAGCGTTTACTCGTTAGCGTTTTCATGATGTGACTGCATTGTTGGTTTTTATAACTTAAGTTCTTAAATCAACATGAAATTAGCTCTAAGTTTGTATATATGTTCAGTTTACATGGGCAGTGAGTGCAAACTCAAGAGGAGAAAATCCATCTCATTATCGCCACAGGGCAACTCTTCTGCAGGAATGTGACGTTAAACCTAAAAATGAGAAACTTGGAAAAGCTCCTTCACCTGCTCGAGCACTTTCTCCGAGCGGGCAGTTCTCCAGCAGCTACATGTAGTCACTTCTCGGTTTGTGTTACAGTACATATTGACATTTGAAGGTAATGTTTTGAAATATTGGCCAATCATATATTTTGACAAGACAAATGTAAATCTTATTGAGCGTTTCTGTTTTTGGGTGCAATGAAAACACGACCTGATGGTCATTTACAGTAATGTTTTCTTCCAACGGGCTTTGCTGAGTGTACACTCTGCGGACGTGAAAATGAACTCGAAAGAGAGGAGGGGAAAAAGGGACTAAAAAGGGAGCTTTTGATAGAATGAAGGCACCCTGCTGTGAGCTGGACCTGACACATGGGATGTATAAATACACTTGTATCTCACGCCAGGTTTTCAACAAACCACCGACTAAACGAGAGATTTGATGTCAAATTAGAATTTTCTCAAAGATGTAGAGATATCCGGCGTAATGATTATTAGAAGTGATGGGTCCCAAATGATTTTATGTTGGTTTGATGTCGGTGTTGAATTGATTGGTTACGAACAGGCTTCTCCTTTGTTCAGTCAACCTGAGGAAGTCAACTGGTCTGGATAAATATTTCAATTACATATGATTCGTTAACAATGGCTGCTACATTTCAGAGCGAGCATCCTGTCAGTGTTTATGTTTTTACTGAAATGAGAGGAAAGCAACTTTTCAGCCACGGTAATAAACGTTTGACAAATGTAGCTGCGGCAGCTGAAATCATATGAATAATTGAAGATGTTTGTTTTTCTCTCGCACTCAAATTATGCACTTATGCATTTACATATTTTGCAGAAAAAGTTCAGCAGTGGAGATAAAAGTCACATTCAAAAGGGCTGATTTATTGGCAAATGGGAATAAATACCTTAACTCTTGACCATCGCATGCATTAAGATGTTTTCTTTTTCCGTGCAGTCAATCATGTGCTTTGACATACAAAAATAGACCAGGACACTTAGCAAAGAAAACCTCATTTATAACACGCTTCAGTGAATACATTACACATATTTAAGAAACGCTCTTGGATGTTGTGGGGCTGCTTTGAGAGGCACTTCAGGCAATGTTTGCTTTAATTAATGAAATGGAAATAGCTATTAAAATTAACACTTGAATTATCTTTGGGAGTCGGGCGGGGTGGGGGGGGGGGGTGAAGTTCAGAGGTGGACAGCTTGGTGGAGAAATACTGCACTTACATGAAAGGGTGTTAAGAGCGTTACTCTTCGGGGTGACGTGCGTCAAGAGACTTGTTCTGGTTTACTTTCAGCCAGCTGCCTATTAGGAGTGATAGAACGCAGGTTTCCTCTCCCATCATGCACTGTGAGTCTTGGATGCTGCACACAACGTGAAATATTTGTGTGGGAACATCATCATGGTTCGGATATATTGGTGATGGCAACGGGGCATAAGGGCTTCCCTATTTGTGCCACAAGATGAGAGGGTGGTTCTTTCTCTGGCGCCAGAGGCCCCCGGGAACCAGGAGCTGATTAAAAGGGAGACCTCATGTTTGTGCTGACAGTGAACGTCTTTGAATAATGTCCTCAGTGTCGGAGACAATGATCGGCGGTTGGATCCAGCGAGAGGAAACGATGAGACACTTGTTTGTGGTGTGTGGTCGAGTTGGCCATTCCTCAGTTCATGTACATTATAAATGTCAGAGACCTTGTCACTGGGACCTCTTACGGTAAAGAGAACAATTTAAAAAAACTGTTTGATTCTCAACACAGACAGTTTTAAAGGGCTAGATCATGCAGGAACTTGTATGGCTGGTTTGGGAGTTGGAGGAGACCAAACCCAGAGCTACAGGGGGAGTGAAAACTGCTACACTTACATTTTGTCAGGTGGCCAGAAACCAGACTTTAAATTAATCAAAATTTTGCTGGATATCTAGTAAACATTTGATATTTTCAGCTTGTTTCTCCTGCAAAGTGTTAAAATATCAATGAATGAATCTAAAAGGTTAATATCAGTGTCAAGCAATAAAAGCGAAACCAACTTCAAACTTCATTAATTTCCGCAAAACCTCTTAATACTTTTTTTCTATCAGTCCAAGAAGTTTTCAAAAATGTTTAAAAACATGACAATTCAAGATAAACTACCATTTAAATCCAAACCAGTCGCTCACTGGTTGTTTGCTGTTTTAAATGACTCCCACAGTCTCATGATGTTCTTCAGTAGATGAAACAGATTGAAAGAAGTGCAGATGCTCTTTATTCTATTATTTTCACAGCACTTTAAGGGCTATAAGAACTATTCCGGCTTAAAGTTCAGTTTCGACCTTGGCAACACCAGTTGATAAAGTAACGTCTCCGCGAGGTCCGTTCAGCCGCTGCTCTGTGTTCTGTTCTGTTCGAATGCTTGATTGTCCCGACTGCTTGTAATTGTGCACATAGCGACTGTCTTCTCTCAGCCGCCGAGAGAGAAGTAGTGTGAGGTCATTACACCGCCACATGAAGTCCTGAGAGACGAGGCCGGGGTGGGCGTGCAAAGAGTCTGACTACCATGTGAGAGACCGTGTGGTTCCACGACCACTCAACACTGGTTTCTTTTAATCATAAGATCCTTTTCCCTTAAAATCCACCAAGTTGCTTAACTTCAACCACACCTTAACCATCAAGGTGCCAGGTCAAAAAACTCTGACAGGATTGAGAATTTAAATGTTAAAAAAAAACAAAACATCCAGACAAACACAGGACTCTTTGCGAACATTTTAAAACACTTATATTCTGTGCGGAGCCGTTTACATGTGAATGAATCCTGCTGACTCATTACGCATGACAATAAATATCATGTCCTGAAACCTCGGCGACAACCGCAGTCGTCTTCAGCCTCAAGATGCCGTATGATATTTATTATCCTCCGTCATGTTTTCCACATGCAGCTTTCCTCCCCCGTGCCAGAGGAGAGCAGACATCCAAAATCCCCTCCATGTTGTATTTGTTCTGGGCATGTCGCTGTGATCCCACATCAAGCGTGTCCCCCCCCCCCCCCCCCACTCCTCTTTAGAGCAAGTCGTCATCACAGTAACAATGCACTGGCGGTGATTCACATCTGAGGAACAGTCATGGTAGATACACCGGAGCTGAACTGACACCACATTCCGATTGTTCTCCAAAAGGCCGATCATCTCCTACATTAACCCTCTGTGTAGAGCTGGAACCTTTATGATGTTGAGCATGCCCCAGAAAAAAGGGGGCGTTCCTCTGTTGGGCGTACGTCTGAGTGGGAATTCAACCTTTTCCCCCCCCACTCCATTCTGCGGTTATTTATCACCCCTGACGGTGGAGCCCAGGCCCACAGGAAGAGAAACGTAAGTGCAACAGGAAGAGGAGAAGGTGGACGGTCTGGTCCCCGGGATGTAAATCAAGCTTCTCGTCTCTCTTTATGAAGCCCGGCCACCCTGGAAGATGAAGTGCTCTTGTTGTGAGAGAAAACAGTGAAGCGGTACACATGTCATAACATTGACACCTAGGAGGGGGTCAGCTGGGATCCATCCTCGGGCCACGGCTCCCATGTGCCCTCTTGGCCTGAAACACCACCAGACCCCCCCACCTCCAACCTCCAACCTCTGGAAACCCCTAAAAAGTAACGTCTCTCCTCTGCACTCACTCGAACACCTCGGCCACTTTCGTTGTTCTGTGTCCACCGTCTCCCTCGGTGCAGATCTGCCTCAGCCGGTTGCTCACGACATCTTTAAGAGCAGGGCCGGGCTTCTGTTCACCAAAACACTTTCTCAAACAATAAACAGAGGGTCTAGGTGGTCCTGTCAGAGCGCCCGTCCTCGTAGAATAACCAGCTACCTCAAGAATCTCCTCCTCTGCTCTCTGTGGATGGCCGGCACACTCGTACACTCCGTTTGTCAAAACCTCCTTAGATTGTTTGGCCACAATGTCACAGCACAAATGAGTGTATATTACAATTTCGATTTTTAAATCTCGTAGCGAGAAGTTCACCGAGAAATTACGTAAACACAGTCGACTGCTAATTTGATTTGCCGGCTACATAACAAGCAGGGCTGTAACAGACTGCTAGTCTGGAATAAAAAAAACACAGGGAAGGGTTCCTATGTTCACAAAGTCTATGGATTTATTTATTATGTGCAGACAACATGCATCATTTTAGCATTTGAAATTCTGTGTTATTTGCTGTCTTGCTAACATATTATTTTGCTTCTTATCTTTGTGGCATCCTTGTTTTCATTTGTCCTCCTTATGAAGCCCTTTGTAACGGCTGTTTTGAAAGATGCTTTTATTATTTGATCATTTAAGATCCAATTAATATTATCAATTAACCATATTAAGTTTTTGACACACAATAAACTGTGGGTTTTGATGGATTATGACGATTTGATGACCTGGATCAATTGGGCACCTTGATAATCCACTTTAGGTCATTATGGAAACGTTTCTGCTGCATCAACTATGTTTGGTGGCAGGCGCTTCACTCTAATCTGGTTGCCACGGTGATGACATTCAAAATGCAGGACTTTGACACTAGAGGCTGAAGTTTTGGTGAAGGGAAAGTTTCGGATTTTGGTTAAATTTGAATAAAAGTAAACTTAAAATGTAAAAGATGGCTCAAGCTGCAAAGTCATCTTTAATTTCCAATGAAAACTATAAAATACATTGTCCATGAACATTCACTGACACATTCAGTACGACCATTATGTAATTGCTGTTATAAACGAGCTGTGTACATATATAATGTGTTGCGATACTTAGGCTCAGTGTGTGAAGGTGTTCACTGGGGGTTCTTTAGGAATTTAACATGTAAACATTGTTGTTTTGTTTCCGTACAGAAATCCCCTCAGTTCCATGCTGGAATTCCTCTGGTGTGTTCAATGACCTCATGGTCACGTAAATAACATGCGTGTGTGCTGGTGGGAACACCTCAGGGTTTGTGTGGAAACAGTTTGTCACATTTCATTAGTTCATGTTGACCACTTCGCATGGTGCTTATATTCACACTCTGTTGGTATTTAGACAAATATTACATAAAGTCTTTATTAATTGACCTCCTCACTGTTGGTTACCCTCCTCTTCCTGCTATTGGACAGCTTTGTTGTCTTCGCCATTGGCCACGGAGCTCGTAAGATTTAGAGCTGTTGTGGCTGATCTAATTGCAAGAGCACCAGAAGTATTTTGCAGGAAGCTCTGTGTTTACCTGGAGTGTGTGACAGGAGCCGAGGAGATGGCTGGCATAATGGCGTTTATTTACGTTCACACTCACTTACACTGCCCAGTGTCTGGCACTTTAACTAACTAGGGGGACACGTTCCTGCTGGGAGACGTCATCGGAGCCTCTGCACATAAAAACTGTGTTCGCCAGCCGTGGGGTCAGTCACAGGGATTATTCAAATTGAATGAGCAGGTTTTCTGAGATTTAAGTGCCGTGGTTCAGGGCCCTCACAAAATTAACGACCTTGCCTCCAAGTTTACCTCACGTGTAGAATTAACTAGCATGGATCTGTGTGCGATTGTTCTGAAAAGTTTAGGTTGTCACCTTTACCTATTTTAGAATTAAATGATCTAAATATTTGCTAGATTAAAAGTCACTAGACTGAAAGTAGAAAGAACAGAAGTAATTTTATTTATATGCCTCAAATCACATATGTCTATCAGGGACCTTTACAATATTTATAACATAACAGTTGTGTATTTACATGAAGTTTTAGTTTTTGCTAAAAAGAAGAAGCCAGAAAACTGTTCCTTCGGCTTATTGATCACGTGTATTGAGTTTTACACATCTTTAGTGACATTTGATTTGTTTTTCTTGAAAATGTTCATTACATTTGTTCGTAAAAAGGTGACTGTGAATAAAGATAAGACTAGTTTTGTGTCAGTAAATGATTAACTGTTCAAGCCATGGTCATTTTATAATAATTTTTCAAATTATAACGATAAAATAAAGAAAAACGTAAATGTGAATTATTCCACTGCAACCTGAGGTGAAAGGGCTCTGCTCCATGTTTCTTATGTACTGTATAAATTCAGATATAAACTAAAGTGTAACTGAATGTTACAATGTTGCAATCAGCAAAACTAATGTTTTAAATGAGTGGTAAATCAATATTGATTTGCTGATGTATGATTAATCAACATGTTATTTGTATCTGTCTGCATGTTACGTAGCATTCTAGGAATTTTTACAGAATCAGAGTAGTTTGGAATAGACCCACACAGTCGAGCAGTATTTGAATCTGAAGCGAGTATATTTGGAGTCGCTGTATGTTTATGCTGGACTGTTTAGCTTGGCATCTCTGTGTTGATAATTTATGACACATCTGGTGTCAATCTGCCATCACCTTCCTCATAAAAGGTCCTAAAATCATGAATATATTCTTCAGATGGCAAGAAATGCTCGTTAAGAGCCAGGGCTTGATTTGTGGAGTCTATCTTTTTCACAGTCGACTGGATATTTGGGTTCGAATCAATGTGTCTCAGAGTCGGTAAGTGAATTTATATACTTGGGAGTGTCTCCACGGCCGGCGCTGTGGCCAAGTGTGGGACACACGCAGCACCACAACGGAAACCAGGGAAACAGCATTAATTGAGGAGGGGAAAAAAGGGGAAAACATCACATGTGAACTTCTTCTCCTGCAGTAATTCAGCATCATGAAACTCTATACTTCCCCTTTCCATGCACAAATATGTGAGGCAAGTGCTGAGCAACTCCGAGGTCACAAACTGGAAGATGAAATACTCACTCTGGTGCAGTTTTAATCAGCTTCAACATCCATTACCCTTCTTTGTGTTGTCAAAAAGTTATAGCCTATACTTAAGCTATATGATATTATTTTAGAGGCTTTAGCTCTTATGGGGGAATTCAAAGGATGTTGGCTTCAACATATGAAGAATTATGGCTCCAGCACGACACAATCGTGAATTTTGCAGAAAGGGCTGTCCACACACGTGCTCATCACAGGAGGAAACTAAGAATTGTTCCTTGCTGCTGTAAAACCGGCAATCAGACACTTTTCTGCGTGAAAACTGAAAGTCAAGTGTTTTTCTACAGAATATGTAAGCTGGACACTTTCTAACAGCTTGCAGAAAGGTTTCAGTCAGAATATCCTCCATGGCAGCGAAGGAGCAAGGAGGCTGGAAAGAGGGCCGGTCACTGAATGTTTCATTATATCTAATGTTGCCTTCCCTGAAGTGCGCTCCAAAGTAAGCGAGCTGCGTGAGCCCGGAGCTCCAAAAACGCTCAACCCCCTTGTGACCACTTGGAGCAAAGCAACTCTCCACTTTCTTATTTTCACCCTCAAATGAGAGCCTCTGCATGGATTATGTGCTCCGACACAGTGGAGCTTTTTATTTGACTTGATTTTTCGCTCGCCTGCTTGAAAGCGTCGGGTTTCTCTCGCTGAAAGGGGGGCTTGACAGGATTAGAATGTGGGGCAATATTTTTAGGACGATAACCAGGCAAAGTGTGACAAATATTTGTTTAAGAGACACGGCCATCACAAACATATCTAAGGTGAATATTTACGAGAGATGATATGATAAGATTTATTTTCGCCCGGGAATGTGTTTGCATGGAAGTGGACCCTCCAGCTGCCATCTGCTCCAGCAATGACGCAGCATCTCGATAAATATTTTCCCAAGACATTCACGTTACTGACGATTAAATACATCCAGGCAGAATTTTTCCAGATGAAATGTGTGAGACAATCTGTTGTGTTGTGCTGATCCTGCCTCCAGAAATCAGGACTGATCTTAATTGCCTCTATCATCTGACTAAATGGTTAATGACAGTGATTTAATACACACAGAGCTGTTAGAGTGTGTGGACCCTCTAACAGCTGTGTGTGTGTGTGTGTGTGTGTGTGTGTGTGTGTGTGTGTGTGTGTCACGGTGCTCAGGCGGCTGCAGGGTCTTTGATTTGGCTGCTCCGGCATGTGCGAGGACTTAGCGGGCCGGGCTCCCAGACATCTGTTGAATATTAGGGGCAATAACAGCTGGGCGGACCTCAAACATGGTCGCCCACTTCACCTCCCCGTGTCTCTGAGGATAACCCCAGCTGCCTCCCACTCCAGATGACAAGTGCCCGTCCACCGGGCCCGCTGTGCTCGCGGCCTGCCGACGAGCCGAGCACCCTCACTTCCAAACAATCCCCCAGAAGGCCTCTCCTCCTTCCCTTCACTTTCCCTCTCCGAGCGTATATATCCCGCTGGGCCTGGGAACAGAGTGGGTGGTGCAGGGTGATTTCACCGCGATAATATCACACCACGTTTGATTTCCCGTAATGTGTCTGCTTGTTGTTGAAATAAATTCTGGCTCTGCGGTGGTTGTCCGTCATCTGCTCTCCCGCTGCTTTAGCTTCTTTTGAGGGAACGAGGAACCAGAGAGGAAGAGTTCGCTCCTCCAGGCAGATGTTGAGGTCACGCTTTTGTAAATGAAGAAATATTTTTCTAACTCCAGTCGAGCCTGTTTTACAAATCCAACATATTGTTGCAATGAGACGATGTAACTTGACACTTGAACTAACACACGCTGCAGCTTTAATTGTTCTAGTTTGACCACTCGTCTAAAGCAGCTACTGTTAGGAAGCCGCTCTGCAGCTATACAGTGACCGTTTGTCGTTATCATGGACGCTTCCCTCTGTGCTGCTGTTACCACACATTCATGTGGTTACGGGAGCATTTTGTGGCCACAGTAAATTTTCAATAAGTCATTTTTCAGAAAATACAAAGCTGATATATGCACATTGTAATGGCCAATATGACTAATCTCAGCAGGATTGTTTCTGAGTCAGTTTGATTTCTTCATGAGTTTTTTTCAACTTCCATTTTCTACTGCAGTTCTTCTCTTCAATATCGTTATAAAGTAGCAGTCGATTACTTACAGTTACTAGCTGTCTGATTAACATTTTGAGTATCTAACTTAGTAAACTGACAAACCAAATATTAGAGGTCATATAAGAGGATATGGTTCATATTTAAACCCATCAAAATGCTCGTAATTATGTAAATGTGGAACCCTTCTCCCCAAAAAACAACAACTTGTGTCTTAAATGGAAGTCGTGAGCTCATGGGGACAATGTGTGAAGTCGTGCACATGATGTGCAGGCGTTCAAGTGGTGAAGTCATGAGAACACTGCTGCTGGACAACATGGACGCTGACATCACTGTTGGCATAGATGCCAGAGATGCTAACTCATGAGCTAGCTTGCACACAGGTAAGCTAATGCAGGAAATGCATGATGAAAGATTTTCGTCATATATATATATAGAATTCTGCAGAAAAAGTATACAAATATGTATATGAAGGATACTATTATCGATCAATGGAAAATTTACATCCACTGACATATCTGAATGTCCCGGTTGTAAAAACCCAGAGGAAGGTTTCCATGTGGATTCATCGTGAACACGACCCTGGACAAAACCCCACCTGAAGGCAACATTACTAAATACTAAGCCAATAATGTTATGAAAACATTTGTTAGGTTGGTAAAAACATGTGTAACCCCCTCACTTTAAATTGCCCTCTGACACAAATATCTTAGTATATGTTCTAAGTGTAAATTCCAGCTGAGACAGTTAGTTGATAAATTAATTGGCCTCAACAATCGACAGAAAAATCCACTATTTTGATTATTGAATAATAACTTTAATCAGAGAATATTTTCTTCTTTTCATTGTTGTATATCATCGCAAAGTCAACATTTTGGGGCATGTGCACTTTAGGTCTATTAAAACATTTTTTTAAAGTTTCACAGACGAAAATTGAAAAATAAATATTTGCAGATTAATCCGTCATTAAGCTGTGATGCGGGTCAAAATAAACATGCCACATTTACCTAAAGCCATTTTGCAGCAGTGTATTTACACATTACTAAAGGCTTTACCAGCTCAGTGCTGCTCAGCTTTCAGTAAATCACTGGTGAGATTCTGGGAAGTTGGAAATTACTTGAACTTAGTAAAGGATTTATGAATCGCCGGTGCCCCCCCCCCTTCTGACATTTTTAAACACTTACATCTCACTACCACCTTGCAAAGTTGCCCGAAGCAGCTTTAAAAACCATTTATAAATTCATATTAGTAACTAAATCAATAAACACATTCATATATATAACTACAGTGGCCCGCTGGCGTACACACTGCACTGCACTGAGTCCAACGTTTTTAAGACGTACCCTCGCTGCATTCTGGGTGTCATTATGGAGTCGCATTTTATGACCTTGTGATTAGTGTTTTTATGGTGGTAGGGAGGTCTGCAGATGGTCTATGTAAACTTGTCACACTGAGGGGCTCTTGTGGGGCGAGGAGGAGGAGAAGGAGAGCTCTGTTACCGCTGGACGAGGATATTCAGAGGCGGAGTGCCCTCCTCTGGAAGCTGCTGCACTCTGCACGGTGGAGGATGTACAGTACAGCAGCTCCGAGTCGGGAGTGAGAGACCGAAGGGAACGAGCTGCTGGAGAGGGAACGTTTGCTCTGCTGATGAAAATACTGTTTTTTTATTTACAGATAATAAGAATCTTAAATAGCAAACAGCCCTGGAGACGGTGGTTGGATGTGTATTTAGCACCTTTTTCAATTATTTCTCAAAACTTTTATTAGATTTTAACTTTAACATTTAACCTGCTTTTGATTTATTCATGTATGGTATTTATTGTTATACTGGTTTATTTAGTTTTATAATTAATATTTGCAGTTTGTGACTTTCCAGATAAAGGCTCCAGTATATAAATAAATGTGATTAATATTACACACAAGTCTGAGATACTTATATTTACTTCTTGTATTTCTTTTTATCACTATACTATATACTACACTGGGTAAATATTGTACCTTTTACACCACTACACTAACAGCACTTAACTGTTGTTGCAAATACTTTAAGGATTAATATCAAAATTCAAAAATAATAATGAACTGTGTAATGTAATACATATTTATATTTCACCCCAAAAATTAAATTTTTCTGGAGAATGTTTGATTTCATATTGATAATTTGGGGATTATAAATGAAACTTTGCATTCAGGATCTTACTCAAATTTAGAGTTTTTCACATTGTCAGATTGTCTATATTACATCGTTTTACTTGTCTGGCCAATAGTTTTGGTTTTGTTAGTCCAGGTGTTGAGAGCTGTCACGTCAACACAGTGGAAGTGAATGGACGTTTGGACATAACAAATGTGATCGCACCACCTCGTTCCAGAAACTCTGTCTGGAAAATCCTCAGAACTACAGGACTTCTTCAACGAGTATCAGAGGGATTTCTATGGATCATATTTTCCATATATGGGGAGAAGTTGATACCATTATTTATTTTGTCTACATTTTAGGTCCTAAACGAGATTGGATAATTTAGTATTTATCCATCCAGTTTATTGAAACTGTGATTACGCCAGGTGCATGCTCCCACTTAGTCTTTGTGTGTGTGTGTGTGTGTGTGTGTGTGTGTGTGTGTGTGTGTGTGTGTGTGTGTGTGTGTGTGTGTGTGTGTGTGTGTGTGTGTGTTTGTGTGTCAGTCTAAGTGTGTGTTCTCTGATCTGATGACTGTTTTAAACAATGTGGCTGTTCCACCAGCTGGAGTGACAGAGGTCCCGTTGTCTTGGAAACAGTGATGACCCTTACATCCTGCACAGCAAACCGACCTTAACAAGACATGTGTTAAGTGTTTTACACATTTTTAAACTTCCAGAGTCCAGCTGCAGTCATTTGGTGTCTGTCGCACACATGTAGCGAGCACTGCAGTGGGATGGAGACAGGGAAGAAAACTTTGAGCTTTCATTTGGTTCTTTGAAACGTTTTTTGCTGTTCATTTGGGCAAAATTACATTTTCAGAGTAGATTTAATTTAGCAGTGAAAACCTGGTTTTACCAAAATAAAGGACAAACCAAAAACTGGTTTGCTGTAATTTATTTTACAGTTTACAGGCAAATGTAAAATATTTAAATGGTTTATTAAGCTTAAGGAAATACCTTCTATAATCTCATTTCTGCATCTAAGAAATGAGATTATTATTGTATTAATTTGAAAATACGTGTTGAAGTGTAAAATTACTGTTGAGTGTCAAAAGCTGCTTGCTGCATTCATAAATATTCTTTATTTCTATTTTATGTCTTGGTTTTACATATGCTTTTAGGGACACAGTGGTTATATGAGTTCATAAAACTGTTAAAGTACTGATGGGCTGAATCGGATTTCATTTTACAAACCATTTCTCTCAGCTCCTGCTGCTTCATTCGCGGCCTGAGCAAAAAACATGTCAATGAAGATGTGATGAAGTCTGAGAAACGGAGGGGACATGTACTGTAAAATGGAAAATATGGAACAAGTACCATGAAAATGCTCCATTATGAACTATATTGGGAGTGAAATACATTTCTGGATGGAGTTACTTTAAATGACGCACGGACACACGGAGGATTAATGTGACTTCAAACGTGTTTTTCTTTGTAATGCATCATTATGAAGCAGTGAATCTGTCAGCGAGAGGGAATCTGGTCGCCGAGCCGTCTCTGCAATTACTGCAGAAGTCCTCTCACTGTGGGCGGGGGGGGCATTCGGTATGGAGAAAAGATTGACCAGAAAACTCAGACAACAGGTGTTTAACTGCAGCTTCTGACCACATTTACATGGACTCTTGACATGTCAATGTTTTTTTAGTTAATTCCGATGAAAAGTTTGGTTACTGTGCTGAAAATTATAATTTCATATGTGCATTTTTTATCCAGTTCTATAATTTGTAAGTATGTGATTCAAAGAAAAAACAGCTCTGAGACACAGGAAGTTAATGACGTAGTTAAAATAGTGAAATATGCTTTTTTTGCTTTCTTGCTGAACACTAGATGAAATTATGATTAATATCTGATATCTGTCTGGTAAATATACAGCTGCAGTCCAGTCCCCCCCCTCCCCCCCTCCCCCAGTCTGCATGTGTTTGGACTGTGGGAGGAAGCTGGAGTAGAAAACCAACACCGACCCGGGGAGAACATGCTAACTCCTCACAGACAGACATCAGATATTAGAGCCAAGAACCTTCTTGCTGTGAGGCGACAGTAAAACCATCAACCTATCAGCACATCTTATGTTCACTTATCAATATGCTGTATCTTGTTTGTTTATCTGGACAAAAAGAGTGTGAGTCAAATTGACAAATTGCAGTTTTTCCAGTCGGAAAATCCACTCCAGACTTTTTCTTGGCTCGTATCCGAAACTTCCTGGAGTCCACAACATGTTTTATTTTTGTTTTATCTACAGATTGTAACATTGAATTTAGGAGTTGGTGGGTGAATTTTATCGGACAGAGCTACAATAAGTGTTTCTACTTCACAGTAAATATGAATGTGAGCAATAAGTATATTTGAGTTAACTCAACAGGGTCTGTTCTACGCTTTAATCAATTAATAAATCAATTTAAATCAAATTAATGAATTAATTTACTTTGTTTGAAAACTTAAAAAAAAGGAGACTCAGTAAACACATGTTTTATGTTGTGAAGACTTGATCTCACTTGCATATTGGTAAATGATGTTCATGTTAAAGTGTCAAATCCGGCACATTCTTTAATTTCTCCACCTACTGAAACATGAATCAGCAAAACAAATGTGACTCAGGAGTATTTAAGGCCATTTCCAGTCTTTACTGTCAGTCTTTATTCCACCCAACTGTCAGTAGCTTAATAACTATATTATGGACATTATGGTGTCCAGATATTTTTTGAATGATAGAATGAATATTTCCTGACAAGTAAAATCTTTCTCTTAAGCTGTTGGAATAACTACAGAGGATGCAGCAGCCTCTTTTGATTTCTACCTGACAAGAAACCCAGATCCAGGTTTTTGCACGACCGCAGTGTTTGGTGAAATGTCTCTGTATTTAGAGAAGGTCGGGTTATTAAGGAATCCGTCCATGTGCTTCTGTTTTCTGTTCATTTACTGAGCCACTGTGGGATCTTGCTGAACTCACCAGCACTCCACTGTGGCCACATCTGAGCTGGGCTCCCCCTGTTACCCACTAAGTGCTTGAACGAAACCTGCTCTGCTTGTCCAGCAGCTTTCACACTGCCAGCCCCAGCAGCAGCTCTCACTGCGTCCAAACTAATTAATAACATAATTAATCTTTCGTAAAAGCTCCACTAAGGGTTTTGTTTCAGATGTCGGTGTCGCGCCGCACTCTGCGTATTTCCCGTCTGTTTTTTACGATCCCCCTCTGCGGTAACCTTCCTGCAAGAGAGACATCTTTAATTTGTTTGGATTCAGCTGAAAGGGAGGGATATTACATCTATATTTAACTCGGCGGTGCCTCCACTTGGACAAGCCGGTGGAGACTAGCTTATTTTTTCAGGTGCTTGTACTTTGGAGGACGGTGAGCCGCAGCCTTGGAGATTTCCACTCCGCAGAGCCGCGCTCGCTGCAGAGCACGGACTTCTGGGAATGCAGCGTGTGTCTGCGGGGGTTGTAGCGATGGATAGCGGATAATGATGCAACAATTAATCACGACATGGTCCGTTAATGCTGCGGGGGCAGGAGGGGGCGCAGGACATGGAGGATGGCAGTATGAATACACACACAGACACATGGGGACTCCTCGGTGACTCATTAACACATATGGGGTCATCGGGTCAGGAGTTAGCTTTTCAGTGTTTCACTTCCTGTTAATGCAGACGTCCTGTCACGCCCTCTCACTGTCATTCGTCAATATTGATGTATGAATGTGTATGAGGATTTTTTTCACCAGTGTAAACCTGTGGTCTCTTCTGTATCAAATATACTCGACATAAAAAAAACTAGAATGGCACTCGGTAGAGATCATATCTTCGTCATGGCCTCATAGACCCCTTTCAAATTCAATCAAGTTGCACGGATTTTCACACACTAATAAATCTCAGTTCCCTAAGTATGCAAGATTTTTTTCAAGATCAAGATCCATGAATGATTCTCTGAAAAATCTGTGAAATTGTTGAAGATACCGTTTCCTACCATCTCCTAATGTTAAAGAAGCTGAAGAAAACTAATCTGATCTGGATCCATACACCAACTAGTTTTGCTTACAAGCAAACCAACCAGCAAAAAAACAACAACTGCTCAACAGACATAAAATATTTATAACAAGCTGTGGAGATAAAAAAGGGAAAAATACAAGAACATACAATACCTTATAGTGACTAGAAAGATCATTGTGTGCTGCTGATCGAGGTGAGAATCAAGACTAATAGTGGGGTTATTCAAACAAAGCCCGACGTTCTCCTGGTGAAGCTGGTGAGTAAACTGCACAGAGAAAACTCACCAATACTGTAAAAATTTGATCCTGGTTGTAATAATGATAATTTTATCCGCTCTAAGAAATGTTATTGATTGCACCAAAAACCAATAGGGAATAATAATAAGCGAGTCTATTAAAAACGTGCCGGGTCTTCTAGAACCATCTCTGATGATTGAGCTGCTCTCCCTTCGCACTGAGGAGGAGGAGGAGGAGGAGGAGGAGGAGGAAGGTCAATAGGACGGTTAGAAATGCTGTTATTAACATGTTAAAATTATATACTGTTCAGTTCTGCATAAATTTTTCAGAATATGACGCAGGTATCATGGTTTGTCTAAATGAAGCATCTGGAAAAAAGTGACAAAAAGTTGTCACTTAAACGGCTTGATGAAAGAAAGAGACTGAGACAGAAAGGAAGGAAGGAAGAAAGAAAGAAAGGAAGAACAAAAGAAAGAAAGGATGTGACAGTGATGTGACAGATCGTGAATGAAGCCGACAGATGGATGGACAGACAGGAGTAGAGGTGAAACGGTGACTCGAGCAGAGAGAGAGAGAGAGTGAGAGAGAGCGGTGTGGCAGCGTGTTTGTACAGCTGAGCACAAGCTGAAGAAGCCCAGGCCCCTCTCTCACACTCCATTAGGCCTTAAGCTCCACGGAGAGCTGCACTCAACACATAAACAGCCTCCTGGAAAAGCTCGGGGACGTATGGGAGAGGCAGGGGGACGCCAGGCTGGACTGCAAGAAACAACAACTGCCCTCTCACATCAGCACACGGCCTCCAAATTACAGAGAGACACAAGAGATGGAGACAGAGACGGCTGGCAGGGGACCAGAGGACTCATTTGTGGAAGAGACTGAGACCGAAGCTCAGACTTCACAGTGGGAGCAGAAGCAAAGAGAAAGTTTGGAAACGTGTGAAAACTCGTGAAATGACAATTTACTTACGTGATCAATGAATATTTAAATCATTGATTTATGACTTAAGACTTAATGAGGTCGCAAACATTTGTCGGCATAGGAGCCAAATAATCCAGAATAAAACGATTAAATATATTAATTTTCTGCAAAAGAGGTTATGTTTTCCAAAAAATCAAGAACACAACAGAATGATGATGCTTGAATGCGGCAGCTATGTTGCATATTTAAAGATTGAGTGCGGGAAGCAACGGTAGCTATGGAGACAAGGATGACAGCAGTGGAAAGTTTGGCATAAAGTTCAAGGAGGAAAAGTTCCTGATGCTGCAGATAATATAAGAAAACTCGTCGTACAGGAGAAGGATTACAAAGGCACATGTCTGGCAAAGGTAATTAAAATTCCATCACTCATTGTTTTTTCCTCCCAGGGCCCAGATTTCCACTAGACAGACGTGAAGAGAGTAGGACTGAAGACGGGGGCGAGCTCACCTGTTCACCACACGCCACGGAACACGCTGACAGGACACGTGTAATTACCCTCATTGCCAGAAATAGAAGACGAATGTTCTACACTGCAGGTGACAGGGATTTTGTGTGAATAAATGTAACTGTGGCAACTTTTACTTCTTGGTTCCCAACTTTTGGACGTTGATCCAAAACAATGCGAAAAATGCATTGTCTGTTTACAGTGGGTTGATCACAAAGGATCAAAATAAGAGGAACAGGTTTTCTTGGTAAAGTCAATGAGACTTTTGTTTCCTAAACCTGTGATGACGGATGTTTTCGCCACTTGGGGCAGCGACACAAGTTGTAAACACTTGCTAATCTATACAATGAGTACATTTGTTTTCTAAATCAAGCTAAGGTCTGTATCTAAAGTCCAACCTGGCAACACAGTTCAGGTTTTCAAGTTAAAGAAAAGTTAAACACTGACATATTATCAATATACAACAGTGAATAAAGGGGTGGCTAAGGTGGAAGAGAGGTCATCCTTGAACCAGAAGGTCGGCGGTTCAATCCCAGTCTTCCCCATTCTGCATGCCCAAGTGTTCATAGAGGAAGTGTTGCACATACAGTAGATGCACTGTGTATTATCGGGTAAATGACAAACTATACTGTAATACAACTCTGTCTTTGCATAGTTTAAATTCATTGCAAAACGATATTCTTGAAGCCAAAGGTTAACCTGAAAGTAGAAGAAACTATAAGACAGGAATTCACATAAGATTTTAAGTAAATTAACTAAAATGTTCCTTAACCAGTTGCTTTTATTGCTGCTGGGGATGCTCTTGACCTCTAGGAGTCGTGTTATAGATCAGCTCGGTGCTCCCACGCCTCCTCGAGCGATGTGAGGCTGCAGAGAGAGACTAAACACTCGCTGATGGGAGTGTCATTGTTTTGGAGATCTTCGGGGGGGTTTTATGTACTCAGCTGCTCTCTGGCTGCAGCAGAGTATCGGTCCTGGATCCCAGTTACACACCGTTAACTTCATGATCAGGTCCACACCACACACACGCACAGGCACACATGGAGCATGTTGCTGGGGGGGTGTACTCAGCTGTCAGATATTGTCTGCAGAGCTGAAGTGATTGGTCAATTAACTTATTAGACAATCAGTCGTTTACTATTTGTTAACTGATGTTTATTGAATTCAGAGATAAAATGCCCCAAATCCAGGTTTAGACTCTTGAATGTAGATAGTTGCTGGTTTTCTTGTTTTAGTTTTTTATTATGTCAGACTGAATATCTTTGAATATTTAACTGTTTATTAGACAAAACAAGCAAATAGAATATTTCCTATGAAACTTTGGGAAATAGTTAATCTTTTTAAACAAATTTTTTAGAAGAATGATGTCAGTTGTTTCAGCAAGTTCCTCTAAAATTACATTTGTTTTTTTGCAAACTTTCCTCACACTTATGGGCAATAATTGAATGAAGTATTCCAACCACGTGCCACGTTATATAGACATGTATTCATCTTAATGGCATTATAACGTCCGATTGACGTTGTGCACCATGGGTTTGAGTGTTAACAAGATGGCTGTCACTAGAAAGAAGTGTCATTCTTTGGGCGAGGGATAAATCTTACTTTGTGTTTAAAAGGAAGTTGACAAAGGGAAGTTTTTGTATGGCATAAACATGGCAACAGCAATATTTTTCAATAGTGTTGCTACTGAGAGTGTGACTTAGACGAACAATTTTAAGATGCAAATAGAGATGAATTGAATATCACATTAGAAGCTCATGTATACATGATAACCGGATCAATGTCTTCTTCAGAATACAGTAGTAACTCTAATAGTGTCCGAATTTTTTTTTGTGTCATTCTATCTAGACGGTTTGGACTCACTAGGTATTCTGTTATGTAATTCAGGACTTGTACTAAATCAATCTAATCTAAAAACTTTAAGTAATATCAATCAATGAAGATATAAGATGAAAGTAAACTTTCCTCAGTGCTGTTAAAGGCAACCCCCCTCCCTCCCTACAGGAAGAGTCGGAGGAAGAGGGTGACAATGGTCAGTTGTTTAAAATCATAAACAGACCAAGTGCCTCTTTCAGCACACCGGGTATCATATTTTAAGGTAATCCATTAAGAAGCTGGCACCGTCTCAATCTGTTCACTCATGTCCCTGAATGGAGGCGTCTGCATACGGGACCCGTATTGACACCCAAACAGTCGGCTGATCTGTCACGGGTGTACGTGCAGGTAGAAGCAGCCGTATTTCGCGGTCAGAGTCAAACACTGCCGCCCTTTGACTTTGCTCATATTGAAGCTGGTTTGATAAATGTTGACCCAGTAGCTCAGCAATACGTATGTGTCATAACGCCAGGTAGCATGCGAGGTATGTGTCCTGCGGCTCCGAGCAGAAAGACACCGGACACGCACCTGCACATTCTTTACACCAACAAATCTGAGAATCCATCAGACACTGAGATGTTTCTAGACTTCGGTCCATTCATCCAACAGAAAGGCGTTTTGAACTGAAGCTCCTCCATGAAGACGGCGGCGGTGACCTCCCAGCTGACCCCTCCTCCTCTCCTGACGCACGAACCCTCAGGACGCCGCCGCAGCTCGAGTCAGGCGCTTCCCGGCGGCCGAGCCAGACATGTGATGTGCCGCAGCGTCGCTGGAGTGCGACGGCCAGAGAGATGACTGCTTTCCAAGCGGCGTCGGTGGAGTTTTTTAGGACGCTGCAGCCGGGACCACACAGGAGAAATGGCTGCTCTCCACCGGGCGGACTGATGATTAAGCGAGACGTAGTGTATTTTCCTTCGGCTCCATAAAGACACAAGCTGGGAGAGCCGTAAAAAGACAGTGCAGAAAGACACTCGGGCTGGAAATAAATAAAGCAGAGTGGGAACAGAGGAGCGAACACTTTGCTTCTCACCATTAAAATCTAAAAACTAGTTCAAACGTCAAAGTAAATTCATCATCCTGTGTTGACTGGAGCTGAGTGCGTTGCATTTAGGGCGAAACAGCAAGAAAGTGAATCAAAGAGTGACTTAAATCAATGCTGGAAGAAATACAGGCTTATGCTGAAAGGATTATGAACTTTCCTTTACATATTCCAGCAATGATAAAGTGTTGTGAGATATAATGCGCCCCTATGAGGCAGCTCCATCCAGTTCTTCTTCAGATTAATGGGCCGTGTTGGGAAAAGTGTGCAGCGAGGCATGGAGCATAAATAAGGTCTTTAAGTAGGCAGAGGTATGACGGCTGTGGGCTCAGTGGACGGCTCTGTCTACACAGACAAAGAGCGAGCGGTGATTTACTGGCTCCACATTACAGCTCGGCTCGTACAGATAAAAGGCAAACGTGAAGAATGCGGTTTCAACGAGTGCGAGTGATCTTCCACACTTACATAAACCCGGAGCGGTGTCAGTGGAAACGTTTCACCTCAAAGTCGCTGCAGAAGTTTTTAATGTGTGTTTTTCTTCCTTTTGTTTTCTGAAGCTCACAACTAGAAAGCAGGTAATGAATCCTGTAAAGTGGCTGCTTTGTTGACTGGAGGGTGGAGACGGTCCGGGTCAGAGTTTGGATTCAGGTGTAACTCAATCTTAACCCGTATTTTCACTTTCAATTTCTGTGCAGCTGTGCAACTTAAGCCAGCTGCAGCAGAACGAGACCTTTAGCTGGATCAACTCTCCCCTATAGAGCACAGCATCCACTCATCGGCTCGGGAACTGATCAGATTCCTTGATATTATTGTTACAGTTGGTTGATGGAACGCTTCCAAAAGACTCTTCCATTTAGAATGCAGACACATGTTTGTCTCCTCTTCTTCACCATGAGATGTCAGCTATGATTCTTTTTATTTTTGAATACTGTTAATTTAATATAGACTTGGGCTTTATATATATTTTTCCTTTGATTTAGAAAAGGACAAGTCATTGTCTCACACTGTAATTAAGTCTTGCTGGGATTAAATGCATTTAACCCACACTGTGAATAAAGTTTAATACTATGACTCATTCATCTTAAGTTTTCCATTAATTTTGGCCCATTAGCACCATGTCTGCTCACATTTTTATTTATACAACCTATTACACTTTTATGTGTTGAACATGAAACTTTAATGGACATTAAGGATAAGTGAAGCATAAACGTTTTAAATATTCTCGTTGGTTTATTTCAAAGCCCTTGGCTACCTTTTCATAAAAAGCTGCTGTCAGCAACTTGAAGAAATATGATTGCTGACAACAGAGGGAATTTTATAAATATATATAAAATAAATAAAGTAATAGCTAAAGGCCTGTACTAATTCAGTCTGGATTTGCTTGTATACATTTGACATTGTTTCACACTGTGCTGAAAAAGAGTCAAAACTTCCTTTTAAGCAGATCTGCTAAAATATTTTGTTAAATGTTCTATAGACTATATACCACTAACTTTGATGAACTTTTACTGCACCAACACCAGATATATTAAATTTTATTCAAACTTACTTTCATACTTGAACCTTGACTTTTGGTTTTTGTTATTGTTATTTTAACTTAGGCTTATTCTATTCTTTATCGTGATATTTTTAAAGATAAATTATAAATGGTTATAAGTTAACATCCAAGGAGGTGTTAACCTTTTTACTACACCAGCTAAATTAACACAAAGGTCGTTACGTTTCATTGGAACTGTCATGTCATCACCTGCGAGGTTAATTAAAAGAAAAAACACACTAAGTGAGAAAATGTTAATTGACTCTTAATGGAGGTGAGGAAAGACAGCTGCGCGGGTAGAGATCAGCAGACTCCTCCACACGTGTGTTTCAGATTCCCGGAGCTCGGAGCAGTCGAGTTAATTTAGCATTAAGAGCAGGTCTCATTGTAAGTCGACCTGAAACAGTGAGAGCAGATGTTCCCTCAACAGCTGGCCTGCTGAGCACCGCCGAGACGCTAAGAGGCGGCCGGGCGACTGTATTGTAACATACCGCAGTGGACAGGAGTCAGTGCACTTGATCCATGAATTTAAGTACTGAACAGTGAATATACCACCCACTGAATACCACACACAGCTCGCACACCGACATGCCTTCACCGGCCGAGTGATAACAGATGGAGACGCAGAGGTGTTAAACTTGTGTAACCCTTCGCACAAAAGACGAGAAGAGGAGACGCTAAGTGACCTAATCCTTTCTTCGTGCTGTAAATATATCACAGCCCACATGTGAGGCTGCTTTCTAAACATACAGCGGGTTTTACAAATCGTTTTCAGCACCTTACGAGGCCTGTGATGGAAATAAAACAACCATTTCTTGTTTTGTCGAGAGGACGATTATTAGCACGAGGCTTCTGTCATCAGTTAAATGAAGACCTTACAGTTTACTTGCTTTTTTAAGGTACTTAATGTTAGTATTATATAATATATATGTTATATTATAATAATGCTTTTAAATACGTTTCTGGCCAATTGTTTTTTTGATTTGATGCTTGATATCAGGGCATCATAGGCCATAACCTCTGCCTCCTCCATGTTAGCAAATGGAACATGGGACAAACTAAAAGGCATCCAAATCCTCATGATTTTTCTCTTTGAATGTAGCTGACTGGAAGCTATGGGATCAAGCAACATGGGACCAAACACGAATGAGCTAAATGGGAAGAGCTTGGACAGTTTACTAACAAACAAGACCTTCGTCAAATTAAATACTTGAGATGAATCTATGAACTCGGTACAAGCGATGCAGCATTTCTTACAACTGTCAGAGGCAATCTTGAAATACTAATGTGAATAGTCAGATGCCTCTGAATTCACCTCTGAATTGTTCCATGTATTTGCATCACCGTCGGTGTACAAAGGCCTTTGGACTCAGCCAGGTTCACCTGCTTCCAACCCCATATCCTGCTTTTATGCAGAACTAAACCAACTGCTGTTTCAGCTTTAAATTCACCACGCTGACATGTCCGTGTTATCAATCTCCTCACATAACTAAAACTACTTGTGTGTGTTTTTTCCTGAAGTATCGACTGAAGCAGCAACGGCCTCTCCAGAGTGATATCACATAACACTGAATATCTGCTTTTATTTTAAGTCCGACATTGCTATAGTTCTTGGCACTGAAACTCCGCACATGAACTCTGCACTCGGTTCTATTTTGGGGCGATGTTAAGGAGTCAGTCATCAGGACCGCAGAAGAAGAGATGTGCCAACTGAAGCAGGTCTTGATTTAGTGTTCGACCGATGCAACAGTGGAGGTCCAAACAAATCCGTGTGCTGACGGATCACTTAAGCGAGTGCCATGATAAATGAACAGCGTGACGGAGGCTGTTAAACGTCTCTGTGATCGGGAGCAGATCGACTGCGCTGTAGCAAACGACCTCGCTCCTTTTCTGGAGGGACAAATATTTTCTTTGCAAAGTGGAATGTTACAGTGCAGCAGCATGGCCTGTGTTTTCTTTAGAGAGGTCTTTGTTAGCAGAACGGGTTGCGGTGAATGCTGAATGATTTCATGTTGACAAAGCTCAGCGTGGTTGAAGGGAATATGCAGTTATGGAGAAAGGGTTGAATTCTTCAAAAGCTGATATTCATTTTAAAAAGTGATGTTGTGGTAAAGTAGAGGGGTGGGAGAAAATATCGATAGGGCAAATTATCATCACGATGACTCAGGAGATATGATTATCGATATGCTGATGGCAAATCTTAATATTTAATTATCTAGTTATGGAGTTGGAATGATTCCACATGTGGACATTGACAAGTTACATATTGTTATTTAAAGGCTATCACGTTTCTAAGATAAGATGTACTGCACTTTTTGTGATACTGACACCAAATTGCAGTAAATAAATACACAAATCCTGAACTTAACCTCTTCAGGGGCAATTTGAATTATACTTCATTTAAACAGATATCATGATGTTTCATTATATGATTACAATATATCTTATCTTATCATATTGTATCGTATCATTTGTTACCTTACGATTGCCGACCCAATGGCAGTGTTGAGATATTTTCTGTTTCATAAGTAACTCAACATTATGTTTCCTTGAAATTAAATTAAAACTTTAATTTAATTAATTCTCCCGCTGCTTCCTGATGGTGAAAACATAATCAACGCCTGTAGAGTGGTGTGAAACAACACTAAAAAACCTTAAAATATTCTGTTTCTTATTAAATCCTCACAGTACAAGAAAGAAAACATGTTTTCTTCAGAAAACACCGAAACAATAAGTGATAATCAGAATACTTCAAAGTTGCTGTAATTAAATCAAGAACCTCATGCTGTTGCCAATCATTGATTTATATATTTTCGTCAAATTATTTAATTTTTAGTAGCGATTTCAAATGTTTCATAATTAGCGTATTGCATTCAGTTAGTGGATGCTTTTTTCGAATACTTTTTTTTTAATTCTCCGTGTTGTTTTTAAATGTCCCTGCACAGCACCTTGAATCCACGTCTGTGTATGAAAGGTGCTTTATAAATAAAATGGCCTTTTCCTTCTCTCACCTTGGAGCAGGATTCAGTGTCTGTCTGGGGACAGTTCATGAGGAGAAGCTGAACATCGTGAACATAAGGATCTGCAACTCACACAAAGGTACAGTTCAGCAGACAGAGTGTATTCATATCGTCTATTTATACCGAGCTGAAACTCTTCCAATTTACAGAGTTTTCAAGTGTCTCCACATAAAATTCGAGAAAATTACTTAATGACAGTAACATTTAATGGACAAGAAGAAGTGTGTTTATAGCAGGTTGCTTTTATTACTTTAAAGGGGGGAATTAAGAAAATTGTGCGAGCTGGTATTTCCTCCACGGCTTATTCTCTAATAGGGTTTTTATAATTGTATACAGCGCAGGCCCCCTGCTGTTCTCGTCTAGTCTAACTTTAATTGCCTTGTACTTCAGTTCTGTGGGTTTAGTTACATGAGCTCTAATAGAGGAGTCTGTGCGTCAGGGAATAA
Source organism: Limanda limanda (assembly GCF_963576545.1). Taxonomy (NCBI): domain Eukaryota; kingdom Metazoa; phylum Chordata; class Actinopteri; order Pleuronectiformes; family Pleuronectidae; genus Limanda; species Limanda limanda. The sequence goes on along the minus strand of NC_083645.1, from coordinate 21,316,712 downwards.
TTATTGAATAAGGTGCCACACAAGCCTCCATCAGTTTCAAAGCACACACACGCTGCTGCACAGACCGAGTGTTGTGCTCCTGTGTGAGGTATGCACAACACGTAATCCAGCCACAAGAGGGAGCCACAGGATTCAGATTATATCAAAACATTATTGTTTCTTATTCATTCGCATTTTAAAGCTGAGTCTGCAACATTGGAACCATTGACCAGGTTTGGTTCCGACTATTAGAAGATGCTCAAACAAAGATAGCAGGGGATTTACCATGAAAACTGATTATAAATAACAGATTAACAGATTGAAGGGAAGCAGCAGTTTGACTGGGGAGAATAACGTGAAGCAGGAGGAGGTTATTCTTCAGCCAGTAGAGGGAGACAACAGCCAACACACAAGAGAAGATCAAGTGAAAGTTAAAAACCAACATGCTGATCCATCTTCAACACAAACATTATCCCTGTCAGAAAACAAAGATTTCAAATCGTTATAATTATTTAATTCCAATTGCAGCTGTTTTCCTTATCAATGAGAAAATGTCTTCATCGTTTTTACAATAAAAAATGTTTTGTTAATTTCGTGTGTTGGTCTATGCTCGTACTGTAGTTAACTCTTAACATGTTTAATACACAATTACATCACTTCTAATAACTAAATCACGTGTATGACAGTTTCCAAATATCCTCATTAGCCAAAGCTACGACAAACTGTAGCACTGCTATTGTTCTATAATACAAAATGGCTACTACAATCTCCCACTGCCACTAACAGTTTACTTTTAATCAGTATTAAATATCTACTTCACCATTTCTACTAGTGATGCTGGTACTTCAACTAGAACAGCTAATGCCACTAGTGTGCTGCTACTCCTGCTGTATTCAAATGACTCCTAATACCATTACAGTGTTTGAAGCTGCACCAGCTCCACCTAATCTACTTGTGCAAACTATTACAGCAACATTAGCAGCAGCATCACTGCTACTGCAAAAGGGATATTAGCGGCTCCAATGTAGCTACAACCATTAAAATAGGACGACATTGCTTTTCTGTGGAAAAGAAGACAACACGTATCAGATACTGCAATTTAATATATATAGTATTAAAGTGTATGTTAGATATCATGCCTGACAAATACAAAACTGCAACTACAGTGTTTTCAGTGACGTACTATGGTCCATGTCCATCTGTGCATGATGCAATATCACGGAGAATATTAACTAACCCTCCACCAAGGCTCTTAAATTCAACCAAGCTGCACACACTCGTAGATACGAGTCACCTGAAGATAACTGATGTCTTTCCTCCATGAATTATTCCTCCGCACCACAATTGAAAGGGCTCTTTCCTGAACCACAACCTTCCACAAAGTCTCCAACAAACAAACAAACCCATATAAAAACACAAAGTCCCCGGCGGAGGTAAGAACATCACTATTCCTCTCATCTATTATTACTCAAATACCAAAGCCTCTATGGTGCTGCAGATATTTACACTACTAAACCAATCAACCTCTCCTGTTTCCAGATAATAAGATAAACTATATACTGTAAAGCCTACAGCTGCTACTTATGAGCCTGGTCAGTACGGTGATTACAATAAAACCTCTTTTCCTCACATCTACAAAAGCAGCAGGATCTGTTTCAGATCACCGTAAAACCAAGATAGAAGAATGAGGCATTTATATTTTTCATGGTCAATTAACTCTGAGTCCTGAAATGTGTTGCACATCATCCCCCCCCCCCCCCGTCACTCCACACCGTACAGTACGTACACACACAGGCACGCCATCCACATGTGTTGCAGGCAGTGATATAGCAGCGCACAGAGGAAACTCCCTGTTTTGCATACAAATAGGTCGGATCCGGACACTAGTGATCAAATGAAGGCGCGCTTTGCAGACACTGAGCTTGAGATCTAACCCCAGATGAGAGCGTTTCAAAGCGTTCTCATCACAGGAAGCCTCGGGCACACAGTCGCCTGGAGAGGAGGAGGAGGATGTAGAAGAGAGTGCAACACAAATCCTGAGGAATTTACTGAGGCATTACACTGACTCCAATCTATTATCTTCATTCATTTTAGAGCTTTGTCTTTACACACATATTTTCATTATCTATGGTACTCATTTTTATATGGCCCCTTCAGAATTTGAAGAGCGGCAAATAAACACTTAATTAATTCTACACTCGGTAAAACATACAATTTTATAATGTGTTAGTAAAAACATATAAAGGAAGAGTTCAAATTTGACTTTAGTTCACCATCTTTGGAAGCTGGATAATTCATATCAGGATGGTTAATATGAAGCCAGAGATCTAGAAGAGGACTCGATGCTTGAATCTAAACCACAACATTAACTAATGTATTTCCTCAATGGCTTCAACTATCCCCATACAAATTTTGTAAGAGTGATCTTGTATTCTACAGCCACCAGGTAGAATCAAACCCAGTTAGGCTAGTAGCAGTTGGCTACATGCAACTGAATGGTTAATTTGAAATGTTAAAGCCACTGAAATATTCTAAGTATAACCTCGATAAAAATTTAAATTTAAGACTATTGTCACAACGTGAGGCCACAACGAGCAGTGAAACTTAACAACCTGCAAAAAGAGCGTTTTCATCCATTTCTAATGTTGGAGACAGAATCATTTGCTGGCTTTTTATTCTGAGTCTGCCAAAGAAAATGCTTTGAACTTTTGTCTGAAAGCAAAACGTAGACAGACATTTGTTCAATTATCCAACAACACAGTGTTTGGACAAGGTGTTGATAGAACAGATGTAATTAATGTCTTCGCTGCTAAAAGCTCAACACAATTACATGACGTGTTTCTTTTGGAAGCAACTTTCTGAGGTTGGTTGTCAGCTGCAAATTTCATCAACTAAATAATTGTTTATCTGCTTTTCCAGCAGCACTGTCCTGCCTTACTATCTGGGTGATTTATTTGTAGATAAATATATAAGTATTTATTCACATTATTAGAAAACAAGCTGCATTTGCTCGTCCCTCTGCTCAGATAAAATATTAAATTCTTGTACAAAACGTTTTGACTATTAGGATTTTACTTTGAAAACCTTCTGTCTTAAATTTGGTCCAAATGCATCTTGTTTTACTTCATATATAATAATTTATAAGACAATCAATTCCAATGGGATTGTATGATTGTTTGAGATTATTTCAAGCATTGTATTTTATCTTGATTATGTATTGATTCCCATCATGAATACATATATGACACTGAGTTAAGAACAAAACCTTTGCAGGATCTATAATCAAGTTCATGGAGACTATGCATATCTTTATTCCTAGTTCCTTTCTGGGATGCACACACATCCTCCTCTCTGCAGCTACACTATCGCCCTGCTCTGCTCTATCTGCACTGTCTGGACTCACTAATTGTAAATACACAGAGCTTATCAGCACATTCCTCCGGCTGCTGCCAAGACAGGAAAACTCTTCTGTATTAACACACGGTTTCAGGATATTCATCAGCACAACAAACCATTCACCTCACTGATAATATTTTCCCCCACTTTGAGCTTCTATTGTGAAGTGCAGCGAGAAGATAAGTGAAACCTATTTGCATCAACACATTTGATATTTTGATAGGGGCCCATTTTTCTTTTGTCTTGCGTCCGCAAGGGGATTAGGTTTCCAGGAATTTTTCATGAAAGACCATTTAAGCGGCGCTGATAAGGCCTCGTCTGGACAGAGATAAGAGCCTATCCACACAAATTATTGATCTTCCTCTGACCTGTTTGGGGAAGAAAAGCTGGAAGGGGTGAAGCGCTTGTCAAACACAGAGCTGGACCCAGGAGAGGGGGGGAGAGCGAGAACTGAACTTTATGTGAAAATAAGGAGAAGTCAACAGAGGTAGAGGACAGAGAAGAGAGAGTGAGAAGAATACTGTTTATATATTAAATGATTAAGTTCCTATAAAGCACTTTTTGATGCATATGTAGTAAATATTCAGGTGCTTCGTTTGAGCATAAATTGCTATTATCTTTTTTGTTGCATTAACAAGATCTTTCATTATTTGGACGACACTCGATTGCCCCCTAATCGCAGACTGCAGCATAGTTCATAAACCCTGGCTCCTCCACACGTCAAATAATATTGACATGGTAAAGCCTCATGATTGACAGCTCGTCCATCACCCTTTGTATCCAGAATATTTTGGCTTCATTTCTGGATGGTGCGAGCGATTTGAGATGCTTTGTCCATCTTTATAAGGTCTCTGGTATCAAAACATTAATTTCCTGTCAGGCACTTGTTGATGAATGTGTAGTAAAAGCATTATTCATTATTTGGACGACCCCTTGCTCTTTTCCACATGGCACAAATTCAAACAGGAAATCTGCAGGAAGGGCAACATTGTGGAAAGTGGATGGGACAAAGACCTGGATGATTCCAAACAGGAGCAGGACTCTGACCAGGCGAGACAAAAGAAGAAGCTTGAACCTAAAAGACACTTTCCTACTAAAACATGAACAGTTTCATCCTCTGAAGTTGGATTCTGGCAGCAGCTGGTGTGAATCCACCAGAAGACTCTTCTCCTCGAGCAGCCCGATCAGCCATGCTTCTATTCTATAGACCTGAAAAATACATTAATCCAACATCTGCAGGACAAGTTAAGCCAAATTGCCTGCGTCCCAATCCCATCCTAGAGCGTGCCCTAGGCCGGCTGCACAGAACAATAAAACTGGCCCGTGGTGATTGCTGAAGCTGAGGGGGAGTGGGGGGAGAAGCGTTGTCGTGTCGTGGCATGCCAACAGTGCACCCTTGCTGCGTGCTAGATGGCAGACACACACTGGGGGCCGACGCACATGACCTTCTGCTATCGGAGCAGACACGCTCGTTTATCACCGCAACCTTGAATCATTGTTTTACTCAGCTTGAGCCCTCGTGCTTCTGCTCACGCAAAAAATAGAATAAGTGCAGTTTTGGTTTGAGGCAAGAGCAGGAGCAGGCAGGAGGGCTGCGGAACAGCTCCCCCTCACTTTACCACCTCTGCTACTGAAATCCTCTCCACACCGTGTCCACAAGATCGGCTTCCTTTCTAACGAGGCTCTCTTTATCTGAAGCGTCCATGAAACAAAGAGCCATTACACCTCGGAGGCTCCTGTTTGCATTGTTGTGGAGAGATTGGATTATTTACGATAGAGCTGAGTTACAGCTCATAAACCTGATGAGGATTCCTTGTTTCTGTGTGTGTCTGTGTGTGTGTGTGTGTGTGTGTGTGTATTTGTGAGTGTGTGTGTGTGATGAGACAAAGGACATTGACAGGTCTTTGGAAGCAGAAGCTGGCAGATCATGTTGTGTCGTACAGATCGGCGGCAGAGTGACAGTAAAGAAGAACAAAGTAGAGCTGACACTGAACGACACAGTGACGCTCTGTGTGAAGTAGAGGGACACGAAGCTTTGTGAATAAAAAAGCCACTGATATGAAATAAAAGAGTGACTTTCTTAGATTATTGTTTCATTGTTGAAATTGACAGTGCTAACACATTAGTTGTGAGTAAAATGAGGCTTTAACAGTGATTAAAAAAAGCTCAACATCCACAACAAACTACTTAAAGAAGTGAAAGCTGACGCACCCTCAGAGTCCTCTGACTGGATTCAGTGAACATCTGTGAGCAGAAGCGTAAACATTGTCTCAGACCTTGAAGTGATTTGCAGAAAGGAGGAGGTGACAATTCTTAAAATAAAGAATTGAAAAGGTTCTAAGCTGTGATTCTCTTCACACTCATCCTCGGGACTCAGGCCAGAAACTTGTAAAAAGGCCTTTATTGTTAAGATACTCAATAAAACAGCAAGATTTATAATGCACGAATGTTCTCCTTGTAAATTGTCAATTTGTTTTCTTTATTTACTTCTAATGTAAAGTAACCAGGTCTTTATTCGGAGCATATTTATGTCCAACCAGGGCTTCAATCCCTCCTTGTTTTCATAAACATATTTTATGATCTAATTCAGTGAGAAGCCTCCCTGTTTTCTCATCTGCTCTGGTTCTAATTCCCTGTTAATGGTCAATGAATCTCAACATTTCCTGCACCAGTGTTTCCCATTAAAAGCCCCCCAGTAGCTCACGGGGCATAACCCTTCTGTTGTCTGGGGGCTTTTAAATTAAAACATTTGCAAAAAAGTGTTGTGTTTAATTGGCGTGAATGGAATTGCGCCCTTGGTACGACACTGACGATTAAAGCTCACACAGAAGATGACTTACTTTTAGTCTTCTCGATTTGTAGAGAGATGTTTTATCATTTGCCACAAATTATATTGGCTGAGAGGGGCTCATCCTTTTTTGCATTATATTTAATACTGTATGCAGTTTTCTCTACGCAGGTTTTGACTAGTGAAAGGGTTTTCACTCAAGTATACTCTAGATATTGGGGAAATTGCTCATGATTATCGACCCTATATAAAGATGGACGACATGACAGCTCATCAAAAGTTGAGCCAAAGCATCTTGATCTCCCCCTGGTGGCTGGCTGCAGTGTAGGTCATCAACCCTGCCTCCTCTGTGTTAGTGGATGGGACATTGGACCAACTAAAAAGTCAGAATACACAATTAAAATACATTTTTAGGAGATTTTTAAGATAAGTTTGTAATTTAAAATGTGGTTCTGTTGACAGCACAGTCAAAAAATCTACATGATGTATTTTGCATAAGGAATTTGAATATTTTTATATTAATAAATTATCAAGGATGAACACAGTACAATTTCAAAACCTGGGTCATTCAGAGTCTTGCCAAGGCTGAACCATAATTTTCATATGAAAAGAGGTTTTTCTCTGCAGCGAAACTAATTGATACGGACTGTGCTCCATGATAACGTGGCTGTGAAACATCAAACCTCATGTGTTTCTGTCCTGTTTTTAATTCACAGCCTTTGAGGAATCTGACAAGCAGGATAAAGCAAGTTTTAGCAGCCCAATGATTAATAGTGCAGCCGGTGAATAAGTATTTCAATGTCAGCCGAGTGGACGTGAATTGATTGCGTCGCCGTGCCCATTCTTCCAGAGTGACAGACAAACAGCGCACTTCAACCAATCACACCCACTTCCTGGGAATCCGCTCAAATTTGTGCACATGATTCACTCAACCCATCGCTGCGAGGAATTGCAGAAATGATATTCAAGGTTGCACTTTGGGCATGGAAAATGAAAAGGTTTAGCGGCCGGTGGGGAGAGAGCGCCTAGAGCGAGTGAGGAAGGATTGGGGGGGTGGGGGGGTGTTTGGGGTGATGGATGGTCCAACTTCCTGCAAGAGAAAGGTTTGATTAATGGCCGTCCACTCGGCAAAACACACCAGCTGCGAGGGGAGATAAGTACCAATACAAAGAGCAAATGACTGTCTGTACTGTAATAATTAACCTCAGAGACCAGCACACACAGGAAGTACATGACTCCCTTCGAAACGGCCTCACTTCACTTCCTCCATCGCACAATAACGCCATCCAAAAGAAAAACAAAGAAACAAATAAAGAATTATCTCCTTCAGCACCGAATCCTTGTTTTAGCTCCAGGATTTAGGGCTTTTTTTTAAATGGCTGCTTTAGCTGTTCCCAAAGATGAATGAGCAAATTACCGGCTGGAGTATTTGAAAAGAGGGAGTCTATTGTGGGAATGACTGTCAAAACAGGGCTGCCAGGCTCATCTCCCGCTGCAGAAGTGGTATCCAAACAGTCTTTAGTGAGATATATGGAGTGGAATAATTGCTTCTTGCGCGGTGGGCAGGAAGAGATACAAATAAAGTAAATTTTTCAGGTTTTGGACTCGTTGCTGCGATTGGCTCGGTTGTTTGTAAAAGTTATGATCCAGGTGAAAGGCTCTGGAGCGATGTGTGTGTGTGTGTGTGTGTGTGTGTGTGTGTGTGTGTGTGTGTGTGTGTGTGTGTGTGCGTGTGTGTGAGTGACAGAGAGAGATAACACGCTGCAGAGTGTTTTCCTCTGTGTGCTGATGTTTTAACTGAAATACTTTATTTGATTAGTCTGAAGAAACAGTGGCGGATATTACAGAGGGAACAGGGGGGTCCAGACCCCCACCATCATGGAAACACCCGAGCTGGCGGAGGTCATAATATAATTATTTAAAACATTAAATCATGCTGGTAGAACCCTTCAGTTATTTATGAAATAATTATCTATTGCATATACACATCAGTACGTTCTGTGGGCCTTTTGGTTTCCCCTTCAGGAATGGATCTTGAGAAATGTCTCTGTTCTTCGCTCCCCCAACAGTGAGATCTATTTCCGCCCCTTGTCTTGTTTAGTAAACATAAACAAGTTTGAGCAGAGGAGCTGAGGAAATTCTGTCACTGTGAATGTACATAATCGTTCTTCATGCCTTTGAGTTCACAGGGGTTCTAAACCCATGAGCCGGCCCTGAGTGTTGCCCACACCTAAGTTAGTCTCTGATAACAACTAACAGCCGAGGCGGTGAATTCTTCAACTATAATATTATTGGAAGCCAAGCTGATTAGAAACATGCGTCTGAGCGTTTGAGTGTCAGAACACATTATGGATCCCTGGCTGATGACCTTTCCACTCGCCGTGCACGCCATGTCTGACATCACCGTGGCCGAGTCCCTCTGAGACATCACCTCTATTTTCCACAACGCACTCTGAAGCACAGCTCAATTATGAACGGCATGGTTCGCTTGCTCAGTTGTTTTCGTTTGGTTGTTGTGTACAAACAGAGGTAAAGTCACAGACTTTGTGAATTTTAAGAATGAATCAGTTTTTCCTATGTTATTGTTCTTTCAAAACGTCAATTACATCGGTGGAGAGTTTTTCTGTCCACTGACGCACTTATTTACAGGCTCTTCCTCCCTGTGACAAACACAAATCATGGGAAAACTGAATCTTTGACATTTCTCTGGAAGGATGACACAGTGCTTGAGCAACACTGCAATAAAAAACTCTGATAAACAACCTCAAATGTGTTTGGCAGTTCCACGGTATACTCCACGGTTTACTGCTTGTTATAGGAGAAACTTTTCTGGTTTTTACAAGACGAATTCAAAAATATGACACATTTTTCACGTTATTATGACATTGCTCATTTCCTTTTACTAGAAACCTATCTCGTCATAGCAACATAATGGTATGGTGAGAGTTTTTTGTTATGTCATATACCAAAATGAAGTCTCCAAAATGCATTTATGGTATGGTGTTGAGGATGTAATATCAAGATACTTGTTTTTTTTAACAACATAATTGGATTTTTTACATCATGATGGCCAAAAAATACCCAAAAATATCAATAGTATTTCACATAGTAGAATAAACTGCTGTATGCAGTTTTCTCTACGCAGGTTTTGACTAAAGTGTTTTCACTCAAGTATACTCTAGATATTGGGGAAATTGCTCATGATTATCGACCCTATATAAAGATGGACGACATGACAGCTCATCAAAAGTTGAGTGCTCAAACACTGTTCTTTGAAGATACAGTTTGATAATATGGACAAGAGCGTAAATCATGGACTGCTCAATTATTCCAGTGCAGGTAAATAAAGTGCATTCATCTCTCCAATTAATCACAGTAAATTAATGTTTGCTGCTCGGCGTGGAAATACCACAGACAGCAGGATAACAAGAGTAAAATGCTGCAATTAATGTTATAAATGCCATCAAATGCACTTTGCGCAAACCATTCGTGCACATTTATATTTAGCATAAAGTGTATTTAATTGTTCTCAATTTATTTCATTGTTTCGTTTTTTCAGAGTTCGAGGACGACCGATCAGCTGAAGCCAACATTTTAACAGGAGGAAAAACGGAGTATTTGTATATTGCATCAATAAGTTAAACTGAACAAAATTCCTTCTTTGCTGTAAACAATTCGATTTGAACATGTTGACAAAGATCCTCAAACTTGCATTTCAAAGAGTTGTGACAAAGATGTGTAGTAAAACAGGATAGATGATATTTCAACAGTAATCATTATAACCATTATTAAAGCTATCCTTTGGGGGTTTTGACCACTAGTGGCGCTGTGGAGCGATGTCTTTATAACTGGATTTATCCTGCACACACACAAGCACTTAAGCTATGATTTTTGAAAAACCTTGTTTTACTAAGTAAAAAGTCTTCTTCGTCTCTGAGAAGTTTGTGATGAGCTTCTTAACATTTTGTCTGAGGCACATTTAAAAGAAACAAAAGAAAAGTAATAGATGGTGAAGAGGACTTTCCTTCCAGAACATTGTTTTGATGTTAAAATCCCCATTTGATCGAATCAAGTTTCATTTGGCAACAATATGGCTCGAACAAAGGCTCCGTTTGGAGAGGTCAGCAGAAAGGAAGAAAAACGATGATTGCGGTCTTTACATCTGAGGCTATCTGGCAGCAGCACGCGGCAGCTGAGCCGCGGGGAGACGTGGATGTAAAACAGAACCGTGTGCATGTTGTGAAGCCGGATGTTTGAAGTGGCGCAGACCTCTGGCGTTCGCTCTTAAAGCCCGACCTTTACTGCGGCCCACCAACCGCTCCGTGCACACCCCGTTCCCTCTGTGTTCGTATGAGATAATCACCTCACAAGCATGTGTCCGGCCTCCGCACACGGCTCCTTGTGGATCATCGCACTGGGGGCACACAGACACACACATGATAAATGATGGGCCTCATTTCACTGAGGAGTCACTGAGGAGACGGAGGCAACTTTAAGCCCTCATTCTTGTGTTTACTGTGGTTTCTGCCACCTCCGATTAGGCGGTGGGTGTTAGTGTGGGGGGGGGGGCAGCCCCGCTCTTCATGCTGGTTTCCTTACACTCCTCTCTTATTAATGAGAGCCTCTAAACAGCTGCCATAGCAGGAGGGGAATAGATTTCAGCAATGCCCCAGCAACTCTCAACAGCGTTCTATCAGGAAAAAAGACACGAGGCAAATGGAGATAGAGCAAAGGCATTAAAACTAAAAATAGTGCAGCGCTTTCCTCCCAAACTGAGGCCAAATTATTTGTTCCTTCTGCGTGGAGCACGTCGGTGACACTGCAAAAACTCTGTCATGTATATGGAAAAAGCATGCAGCCGTTATTGCGCTGTGTTTGATCACAGCTGAACATTGAGCTGTGCACTGGTGTGAGGAGTTATTTCGGAGGGGCAGGCAGAAGTCACAGCCTATAACAGCGCGGCGGAGGCTCGGCGCAGAGATGTCCCTTTGTTTGTTTAAAGGGCAGGAGAATCGATGGCCCCGTTTTTTGAGGCATGGCTCTGACCTCTCGCGGTGACACCTGTATCAATCACGGGCCGGCTTCCTTCTCTGCCTCGCTGCTCGACACATTTGTCTCCGGCGCTCGCCACCGCGCATGGAGCCTGTCGATCTGCTCCCGAATGTCAGTCCACACCTCTCGCCGGCCGACAGCCCGACACCTTGCAATACATAAACAGCTTTAAAATGTGAAGAGAACAACTCGAGGAGAAATCTATCGAAGGAAGAAATTGATTTTGGAGAAAGATTTAAGTGTTGTTTTTTTTTCCCGGAGCTGCGAGGCCACCAAGGAAAAACTAAAAAAAAAGCCAATTGAATATATCTGAAAGGATTTGATAATATTCTGACAGCTCTTTCTGGTGGAATTGAAGGGATCTTAAAAGTTACATTTATTCAGAAGTGGTATTTGTTTGGTGTTGTTTCTGTTATCAGGGGAAATGCAGGCTGGGTTTCATTGATATTACAGAATGAAAAAAACAATTTCCACCTGAGCGCGCTTGTTTTCATCGATCTGCATGTCTCACCGCGGCTGGAACACCTGCACACCACCCAGCTCTGACAGATGTTTGTATTAACGTTCCAGTCTTCTAAGCTTGATGATTCTCCATAGATTCAGGTATTTATTGTCACATTAGTTTACCTCATTGATTCTTTGAAGCCAAGTCAAGTAGCTGCAGGAGTCTTCAGTATATTTTGGAGCAGAAACATGAAATGAAGCTGCACAGAGAAAATTAAAGCCAATTTTATTTTCCATTTTGCTTGTCATTCTAGTTTTTAATGAAGCAGAACAGAGGGCTGAGTTTCCTTGGAGGAACGATGCAAAGCACACAAACCTACTGCACATGTAAATGAACACTTCAAAGACCCAAAGTTCTCCCAAACTTTCTCATCTGACTCTCAGGCTCTGGACAATTTAAAGGCTGTTGAATATGTATCACCATACGTAGGCGCCCATTTCACGCACCCTGGAGAAAACAAAGTCAGACAAACACAAAATTTGTCCAAAGGGTTCTTGTGATGGAGCTGCATGCCGACTCGCTGTGGAAACAACCAGCTCTCTGTTCATCTGTATGGACGGCGACGCCACCGGGCCACATCGTAATCACCCGACCGGTTCTCAACGACCCGGGTCTCCTGTCTTCGGTTGAAAGAGAAGGATGATTCCCATTAGGGAGTAATTAGTCTTGTTGTCACTACCGGACCTTGACAGTGAATCCACTTGCTGGGGCTCTTATGGGATTTGGGCTGTTTGCTGCTGCTGAATCACAATCAGCAGCCGATTGCCTTCACCTTTTTCTTGCCAAGGACGATGTTCTCTAGTTTAAATTGCTCTGCTCACGCACGAAGCAAAGACATCATGCTTGTCAGCTGTGAACTATCGTGTCGTCTTGTTTTCTGCCCAGTGGTCCTTTCTCCTTTTTGGTCAGAACGTAGCACAACGTCCCACAGAGATTTTATTGATAGGACTGGCAATCTAAGCAGCTTCCTTTTAGAATGTCTTGTGATTAAGTTGTTTGTTTGACAACTGGATGGATCTGTTTTTATATCACTGGTAGGAAGTGCGATGATCCCCTGTTCCATGATCCATGACACCTTCAATATGTTTTATGCTCTGATCGGGACAAAATTACATTTTTTGTTTTGTTTGACCTTGAAGACAAACTAGGAAGAGTCAGGAAGTCACTGCCTTCTTGTTCCTTCAGAGTCAGAGGGGGACAGAAGGCAGATGCCTAATTAGTATCATCAATGATTTACTGAAGAGCTCCGCCCCGACCACAGCATCTGGAATGAAATGTGTCAGTGACCATCGGCGGCACTGAGAGAAACCCTACACGTCTGTGGCCGTTAAAACATCAATAAAGATTTTACCATTTCTGGCAAGCAGGCAGGATTCAGCATAAACAACAAGCTCTCTACTGCAGGGGTGTCGTCCCCCTACACACTCATCCCGGACCGATCAGCTACAACAGTTATTAATCCCCCCCCCCCCCCCTCCACACACACACACAAACACACAAAATAGCTTTAGTGTATGAAAGTCTTATAAAACTAACCATTTGCACTTAAATTGAAAATTTCTCTTAGCTGTAATACAGAAGTGTAAGATTAGCTTCAAACTCCACAGATCAAACGAGCCGGAGTCCTTTTGTCTTTTTTCCTGCCGCCTCTCCCGTCTCTGTCTGACTGCTTCGCTTCTCCGGATGTATAATGTGCAGAAAAACTTTTCCTTTTCTTCAAACTGTTGTCAAAGTGTTATGAGAAAACTCGAGGTGGTGTCTCTGTTAAATGATGCTTCAAAAACAAGTTAAACTCTCTAAGCTAAGTGAACATGTTTTTGCTCTTATCTCAAAGTTTTGCAGTTATTTTTGCCGTGTCAGTATAACTCTGAAGTTGTGGAATATCAGACACTGGGGTCAATTATTTCCGCAGCTTTTATTGAAGTCTCCAGCTCTCGCCTGCTCAGTTCTGTAATTGGCACAGTTAAGGTGTAGAGTTATATTGCCTCTTTGTGGATGAAGTCAATTTCCCTACAGGGTGATCGCAGAGTGGGGATAAGGATTTTTGCAGCGGGGATACTTTCGAGCTAATGTACTGCAGGTTCCAGTTTCACCTCCTTAATTTTCGTATTGATTTCGACTTAATTATACCTCTCCTATGAGACAAAATCCATCTGGTGCTTAATGAGGGCGCTTCGTGTGCAAATGGTCTCATTGTTATTCCGAGATATGAATGTGAGTAATGACATCACCAGAAGGCTGTAACTGTTATTGCTCTGTGGATGGCTTTCTAAGTGTGTGGTAGAAAACAAACTGGAGTTACTGAGAGCTTCGAGAAAAATCGACTGGAGGAATTTCTGAAGTTGCAAAAGTAATCAAAAAAATCTAAAATATCCCAGAAAGGACTCTTTGTTTCTCAGAGTGCATAATGAGCTAATAGCATCAGGCGATATGACCAAAAGCCTGGATTTAAATAGGGAAAACCCATTTTAATATAAAACACAGTTTACTGCACGTTCATGCATGTTACTTAACCGCCCTTAATAATGAAAAATAAACTAAACTAATATAATCTATTCTCTAGACTTGGAAATAAATCTAAGTATGTCCCTGAAGTTCAGCTTAAACTGAAACAGTATAGGTTTTTCTTTACTTACGCCCTTTTCACACTGGACAAAAACCTAATTACTACAACTAAAACATTTATTGTTTCTTTTGTAACAAAAACTCCTTTAACTGCATTCAAACAGGGCTCGATAGCTCACATGAGAAAACTCGTTAAAGCAAGCTGCGGTTTTCTCTTTTTTGCTCGTGATTTAAAGCAAATCCCCTTGTTGCCACTAAAGTAGATGGTGTCTGAAAATACATTGATTACCTAGCAGTACATGACGCAGTGGACAACTAGCCTTGGAATGAATCTATGAGTTAACTGCAGAGTACATTAGAACAAACTGTTAGGAATAACAAAGATACTAAACAAACATGGTATCCAGTACGGGACAAAATGCATAAAAACCAATGCTAGTCTGTCACCTCAACCTGTGAAGTGCTGTAGTAAACAAACACATCGATGAAAAACTAGTCTCAAAATGATTCACTCTATGAATCCACTTTTCCCGTTCATGGTTTGAAATGTAGATGGGTAATTCCTAATTTCCTACTACTAGCTTATTTTGCTTGTTTCCAGCAAGGTTCTTTGTGTATGTAAATAATAAACTAGTCTGATTTGAGCAGTTACTTAATTTCACACGAGTCTGATTCCAGGACTCTGTAACATGAGACAGTCTACCTACATGGGACCCACTACCGTCTTCGTGCCTGCCTGACAGAAACTCTTGTATTGGAGGAAGGGTGATGAAAAAATTTGCCTTCAGTCAAACCGCTGCGCTTTTCATAATTGCTCTGTCACAGGTAAATGTAAACAAATAAATATTCCACAGAGCTGTGTTGAATACACGTTGGAGAGAGTTTCCCTGCAATGCTTCTTTCTACTAAATCAAATCAATAGCATTTATATGTAGTTGTGAATGAATGGCAGCGCAGTTTAAAAAGCCTCTTTTGAGCTGATTGAATTTCAACATATCCGTCATTGTCGCCGCTGTTCTTTCTGCTGAAGCTGCTCGAGGTGCGGTGGACTCGAGTTCACACAAACTGCTGAGTTACTTTTCTGGGGTTTTATTATGTTTTCTTGACCTCCAACAAAACTTGCACTGAAAAAACATATTTTTGTGCATCGACAGCCATTGTCTCACGCTCAGAATATTTCTCTCTTTACGTGTTAAGGAAACACACAAAAAAATCCTTATAATAAAGCAATGAAGGCTGCTGGACGTCAAGAATCAATACAGTTTGTTACAACTGACTGAAATCGTTGCGTGAGGGTCATTGATTCCCAATAGGTGCAGGACTTGCTACAGTAGCTCCTGCACTTAATTGTCTCTCTAGATGCTACTTAATAAGCATCCGTCAGTCTTTTTAAATTAGTGTAAAAGTAGACACAAACAAAATGTGTGTCACCCCAGAGGTCGTCTGCACGAACACATCAACGCGCCTGTCAATCGTGCATCGGCAAACTGTAACGTGAGATCACTGACTTCACCGGTCAGACGAAGCTGATGAGGACTGACAGTGGTCCGACACGTCAGGAGTTTCTCACTGGCTGTCAGATCCAGTCAATGGAACTGAGGAAGTGGGAAGACGTATAGTGGAGCAAATATGCAGTGAAAGCAGCTTTACCACGGGAAACAGCTGATTGGTAAAAAGCTCATGTCTGCACAATATCCTTTTATGGACTCAGATCATTTGTTCAATTAAGATTTTAAATGGTTTAATAAGATGGACATCAAATAGTTTTCTAAAACCTGCAGAGACAGTAAAGAATTATGACAACACGCAGTTGTCACATAAAAGAGCAGCAGCTAGATTCAGCTGTTACTGTCGCCAAGAAATTCTATTTATATAATACTACATGATTGTCCTAATTATCTTGTGCTGGCAATGAGTTCGCTGGATGAATTATATTCAGAAGAAGCAAGTTTTTCGCAGGGGACAGTAAAGACGTTTGTGTGCTTTATATGATTTAATTCTATTTAAGTTTTTTTGTTGTTATGAGCCAGCAAAAAAAGTTCTTTCAAGTCACTGGTCAGATTAACCGCTGACGACATGAAGGGACTCTGAAGCAGAGTGAAGCAGTAACAACAGATTCAGACCGACTTCAACGTGCCGGCTGAGCTGCCAACCAAGGACGAAGCTGAGAGATGTTGTTTAGGAGGAGGAGGAGGAGGAGGAGGAGGAGGAGGAGGAGGAGGAGGAGGAGGAGGAGGAGGAGGAGGAGAAGGAGGAGGAAGAGGAGGAGGAGGAGGAGGAGCTAGTAGCACCGCAACCTGCAATCACCTTGAACCTAACAGTTGCAGCAGCTAAAACCATAAAATAAAAAAACATTTGAGATATAAGACCTTTGGATTTTATTGTTTGCTCATAAACATTAATAAACCGTCTATTAATACAATTTCAACAAACTGAAAATGTTGGTAAATGCACCAGTTTTTATTAGTTATAGTATTGAACACACATTTATACATTTCATCAAGAATAAAAGTTTTTGGTGAATGTTGAAAAATTTGCCTAAGGTTTTCTCTTAGCTCAGCTTTCCACTTAGTGACCCTTCTAACCCAGCCTTAAGTAATAGAGGTAATTTGCCTTTTCAATTCTAACACAATAAGACACAGTTGCACCAAAGACTTCCTCTGAAACCACGCACATTGAACTGTGGCCTCAAGTGTGAAATTGGCCGGATTTTAATGGTTTGGCTAATTGAATGGCTTCAAACATCTCACACAAAGAGCAGCAGGTGTTCAATCAATTACATTTCTGACTTTTTAAAAGCTTTTTAATATCACAGAGGTTGCAATTCATTTCATTTTACCAGTAACAATGTTCAGAAAATAATGGTATGCCAGAAAGGACATAGAGTATTACAACTTACTGTACAAGTCAATTAGGTTTTTGCTATCAATGGCACTTGCCTTGTATAAGTCTAAGCGCTTCCCATATTTTGTGGATGACTGGAAAAGGTATCAACCATTATAACTGCCCTGCGGCTGATGGCTCTGCCAACCATCATCCTCGAGTCCAAGTGAATGTCTGTGCCACATGTAATAAAATTATCTTAAGGCGTTCCTGATATATCACGTTCACAAAAACACAAGGTCACAGTGTCCTTGACCTTTGACCCTCGAACACCAAAATCTGATTAATTCGTCTTTGGGTTCAGTTGAATATTTGAACCAAATCTGAAGACATTCCCTTAAAGTTTTCCAGAGATGTTGCATTCACAAGTTTTGTAAGGTCACAGTGACTTTGACCTTTGACCATCAATTTCTAATTCGGTCATCCTTCACCAGAAAGGGGCAGATGGACATCCTGAAACACAACAACTCTTCACAGAGGCATAAAAAACCTCTTGCAGTGCAATCCACACCAGGCTCACTCATAGTGCAACATCAGCAACAACAGTGCACAACGTATACGCAATCATTTTGTCCATCTAACAAATTGAGAACTGCAAAAAACACTACAACACAACTAAAACCAATGATTCTTAAAGGGACTCTTACCTTTGTTGCATTTGAGAATTACAGCACATTCAAATCATCCCGCCTTCCTCCAATGCCCCACCCCCTCGTTCCCATCCGCGTTGTTTTTTTGAAGAAACTTTATTTACAAGCAGACTTACTGCCTACTGCCTCCGCGCACGCACGTGAGTTTTTGTTTACCAAAGCAATGGATTCGGATTCAGAAGCACCGGTAAGTTATACACATTTACATTCACATATGATGACGGGCCCGAATGCGCCACAAGAAGCAGACGGAAAACCTGCATGTCCATGCAGCAAACAGACAGGTCTGTCGGCCAATAAGGTCCTTCGGTCCGAAGAATTTTATTGGTTGAAGTTTTCACTAAATATTATGAGAGTGAAATAATTGTTTGTTTTTACTCCTGGTGGGTCTGTCTTGCATTTTAGAGTGTCAATACCTTATTAATACCAATTTAACCTTATCCAAAAAAAGTGTAAAAAGGCAACAAAGGTAAGAGTCCATTTAAGTGACGTAAGTTAAAAGGCAAAGAACAAAAGGCTTTTTCACACATTCAGAATATAAAATGTGCTCTGCATACATAAGGCACGTAATGAATTAACTCGATAAAATGTATATTTAAAACAACAGAAGCAGCAAGGGAGGATTTACCACTTCAGCCTTTCCTCCACTCAAGACATTTCTGCTGTTTGTTGACTTTAGTTTTCATCTCTCCTTCAAAGCAGCCGCTTCCCTGCATCCTTAATTGTTTCTTTGTGTCTCACCGAGACATTTCCCATCTTGATCTCATGTGTGTGTTGTTTGCCTAATGCTTCTTTCAATTATTGATGGTTCCACTCTAATTTTGTATATATTAAAAGTCAATATACAGGGGACATGAATGTATTAAACACCCACAGCTATTCCTTCCCTTTATTAAAAGGAAAAACAGGGGGAGCAAACGCAAGAGTAAGACTCTGTTACTTTCCGATTAAAGTGCAGCTGCTGTTTCACTACTGAAAATATCACAGCATTACAACAGCAGCACAATAGAGCAGTAGGGAAATATGAAAATGCGCTTCCAGTTCTATCCGTGACTGTAGATTTCACTGCTCTACACAGTATTTCTAAGGACACTGGGACGGGATGGGTTCTTTATTAATAAAACAAAATTCACATGATCACAGCTTATTCATCTTTAATAAGCGAGAAGAAGAGAGACACGCTGCCACGATGGCAGATGAAACAGAGAGGAGGCAACGAGCCTCCTCACAGCAGGAGGCACAGGGAAGTTTGTCAGGGTGTGTTGGTGAAGAACGACAAAACAACAGTTCTCAAAAGTTTTCAGTGCATAGGTGACTTTGTACAGTTTCAGGACTTTTTCAATTTTTAAACTAATAAAAAGAAAAATTTTGTGAAAATGTAAATGACTGAGCGAGTCGGGAAAATATCCAGGTGAGCCCAGAATACAGCAGGAGCATTGGAAACTTTACAGCAGGTGACTAGGCCTGTACCTAGTTCCTGGACAAGTTCTGGGGTTCATCGCAAAATATCAAGAAAACACAATGGCCTGACAATTGTTTTATTGCCAAAATATCCAATCCTGCAAAACAATATCTAATTATAAGAACATTACACCTTTCCTGGTTATGTCTAGGGACTTACAGCCCTTCATACACAATGACCACCATCCTTCCCTCATCTCAGATCTTAAGGTCATTGTTTCCTAAAACTAACCTGTGACCCTGAACATAATCCACTCAGTGATCACATTTCCTACACAACATATTTGCTTTGGCACTTCAGTTGTGAGGAAACTTAATTTCCAAGAGATAAGACTGGTGTGAATGTACCTGACCTTCGAAGACAGGGAAATTAAATCAGTGAAAATAAAAACCAATGAAAACTCATTCATAGATTGAATTTCCACATGTAAACATGTTTCTACATGATGAGTTCTCCTCATAAGGGTTCAGAAACCAAACGTTTGTGTTCTTGGACAGGTCGGGTCTGTTGGAGCTCGGTGATAAAACGTTCATCATACTGATAAATGGTATTTCCGCAGTGTGGCGGTTATAGTGTGTGTCATAAACACAACCCTCTTGAAATGACTTGCACTCATTGTATTCACAATAGAACCCCACTTGGTCAGATGCAGTCTATGCTGACTTCTGTCAAAGTGTGATTAAATGGTGAAAGAGCACCCTGTGCTTTCACTGGGCTTTAACGGGATACGTGAGGTTATATTGAGGTCAGCAGTTTGAAAGGGCAACAAAGTGCATTATGCACACTTCCATTTGGCCCCCTCCCATGTGACCTGTGGAAACAAAATTACCCGTCATTTTAGATTGTGGTATTCATCAAAAGGCAGCTTGTGGAGGCATTTATTCAAATATTTACTCTCAGATGCCATTTCCAAAAGGTCAAAAGTGATATTTTTTGTCTCAGTGGATGTGTCTCAGTTTCTCTTTTCTCTTAGCGGTGATGAGAGTACAAACCTTGCTGTGATAGAGGGCAAAACAGAGTTCAATTCTTCAGCTCGAGCAGTCAGACGCGTTTCCCTCTGTGGTGCAGAGGCTGCGTTTGCCTCAGTTTACCTTATCATTCATAGAGCTGCTCTAGATGAAGGCATTAATCTCCAAGCAGCACCGGGGGCAACTAAACAAAACAGGAAGGTCACAAAAAAAAGTCTCAATGTTTAATGTGTCTTTGACGTTCCCTTTGTTAAAACTGCTTATGACAGCCTTGGTGAATTAAATAATTTTTTTTACAGCAAATGAAAATGTTGGCCTTTATCGCCAAACACTCTGAAATTCTCCTGTCTTATCGAGTGGACATCTTCATCTGCATCTTTATTGTGTATGGCAGTTTTTTTTTTCATGTGATTTGTTATTTTTTACTTTTTCAATTTTGCTTCCATCGTTGTTTAAAGATTTCATCAGCAAGTTCACCTGCTCATTGTGAATTTTCCAGAAATGTTCCTACTGTTTTCTCAGATGGGCTCAATCCCACATTTTACAGACATTTAACTAGGAGATGTCAGGAAAAGTTTCAGAAAATGCCCAGAGCAACTGACATGGACATTTTTGTTCTCACATAATCTCAGGAAAATGTCCTAAATTCAGTGCACATCTGGAAGCAGATTCACAGAAAGATCAGAGCTGACTTTACTCTTTATTCAATCGAAATTGCCAGTTGGTGTTGGTGGTAGGACGAATCGGTTGTGAGAAAATCTGGAGCTCATTGCTGAAAGTAAAGATGGTGGATGACCTCAAACTCCTCATCAAAGAGGAGGGGAAGTGGGAGACTGAAGTCTGAGGTCCAGAGCCCACAGCCCACGGTGCTGATGTTTATAAATGTGGTCGCTGTGGTTCCTCTCTTTCTAAAGAGACTAACCCTTTTTAATTGGGATGTCAAAAGCCACCAAATTCTCTTGTGCATTCCACGTTTATTTTAATAAATTATACAGGGAAATATGGTTGTGAGGCTACTTAAAAATTAAAAAAATCCTCTTTAGTCTGGCACTTTCCTACATTGAACAAACGAAAAAGTTTGAAGGGAATTCCACAAAACAATATATGAGGAAAATGATCTTCTCCATCCTACAAACAGCAATACACAAAGTAAACACTCCATGTAGATCACTCACACAAAACGTTAGTCACAACAACAAGTATCTTTCTCAAATGACCCGCACCTAAAACTATTTAACAATTTGAGATGTCAACATAATCTCTATATTCACTTTTTTCTTTAAGATTTATATTAATCTACATTAAGATCAGTGTTGAAATTACTAATTTAGTCGATTGACAGAACATTTATTTTAATATTTGGATGATTGATTAATTCCTGAAAGTCTAAAGCAAGGTCCATGTCTTTGTTACATTGTAAACATATGATCGAGTTTGTTGGGTTTACATCATAGTTAATGGAGCAAACTAAAAAATTGTGTCCCGTCATCATTGCCTATGTGGGCTATGTTTGGAGTATCATGACGGTTTAACTACCAACATCACCAACTTCAGTTGCAGTACTCCAAACTTAGAATGTGTCAAATGAAGGTTCTAGTCATTTTACTGTCAAAGGTGATGACTACAAGCAATGAGAGCGCTTTCCTCTTTATTTCCTTCTCCTATTGTTTAGTTGCTGCCTCAACTTCCTTCAATTGTTCTGAAAGTCAGAACCATCCCGATAAAGAGTTGTCATTTCGTTAACAAGATAAACTTTGGCTCAGATTGATTCAGACCAAAACCACCACTGATGGTCGTTCTTACATTATGTCTGTTGGTCCGAACCGAGTTCCAAGGTACCGCCTAAACTGAAAAGTCTCAAGATCTGGACCAAACGAGGTCAGTGAGAGAGAACCCTGAGTAATTTATCAGAAAAGTCAAATATAGTTTCCAGCTTCTGTATTGTGAAGATTAGCTATTTTTCTCTGCTTGGTATCATTACAAATGCAATGCCTACTTGGGTTATTCTAAGATTTTGAACCGTTGGTCAAACTACTGGAAGACATTTCAAGAAGTCATCTTTAATGAGCCACTGTAGCAGTGCTCTCCATGTAAAGCAACAACAAAGAAAATCAGTCTCTGCTCCGTCTCCATTCTCTGAAATGAATGTATTTATTCTGGGCACAGGAAACAGACTCCACATGTAAAGAGCAACAGAATAAGCACAACTTCTCCCTCCCACAACAGCTTGTTAAACCCAACAGTAATGAAGAAAAGATCATAGTTCATCTCATTTCAGAATAATAAACTCCAGTAAAACCCACGCGACAATAAAATATCACAATATCAACTTCTTCATCAATGGACCGTCTGGCATCAAAGATCAAATCGACAATAATTAGGCAATTATTCAGATACATTTTAGTAGATTCTACCAGAAAGCTTTTAATAGAAACACTGTGTCTACGTACTGATACTGTTCAGTGATGCCAACTCAATCTCAGAATCCATCAATCAGCCCGCTGTTAGATTCCTCATTCATTTCAACAGGCACAGGAAAGTAGAGCTGAAACCGTCAAGAGAGTAAACCTATCAGGTGTGGAATAAAGAGGATTACGAATAAACCAACAGCTTATAATTATAAACCTCTAATGAAACTGAAGTTCTTATTAGGCGGTGGAAGAGGTTTACTACTCCAGAGCCAGAAAATTCACCAAAGCACTTTCCCCAAATACTAAAGTAGTTGAAAGAGCTTTACAGATTCGTGCTATGACTAACTGCCTCCGTTTCCAAAGTAAATACGTTTTACACAAACATCCTCAGGTATCTGAGACAGGGGATGTTATAGAAATGCAAATTTTGTTTAAATCCACAGGCTTTTCATTTTCTAACATTATGTTCGTCACTTAGATCTAAATGAGTTTCTCTCAGGGCCCGGTTTAAAGCTGGCTTTGTACTCTGCAGTTCTCAACAACGCTCGGCTGCACCACAGCTATTATTTCAGCAGCCGCTAACACAGACCTGAGAGCAACAATACAAGCAAAATGTCCCATCCCCGCCTTTCTTTTTTTTTAATCCTTCCCATCTCCCAGACTCTCAGCATTGTCAGTCATTCATTGTCTGCCTTGCTATAATAACAATATGAGGCATTTAATTATCTGAAGTTGAATGATCTAATTATCTAACGTGTGCTTTGTGACTGTACAGCCGACGTTTTTTTATAAATGTCATTTGCCAAAGATCCAATTGCTTTTTTCCGGTGGGTGTAGTTGAAATTGCTTCCCCTTTATTTTAGCTATTTATTGTGCAGTTGCAGCTATTGAATGTGTCCCCACTGATTCCCCAAAGGGGCAGATGAATCCATTCTGGGGGTTGAATAGATGCATCGCTATTTGGTCGGATCAGATATTTATGTGCATGACACAAAAGTTCACCTTCACTCAAAGAACGAGGTGAAAGGATGAGCTCACGTCGTGTCATTCAGCCTGACTGCCCTCTTTAAAGGTTAGATGTGTGTGGATTAGTTAGCATGATAATGGAAGTATTGTTATCATCTCTTTAAGGCTTAGAATATTTTGTAAAGATTTTTGGAATACTTTTAAAGGACAAATGAGGACTTCAGTTTTTCTTTCCTCTGGTGTGTTTTGTTTGTAAAAGTTTGTAAAGTTAAAAAGTCCACGGTGAAGGCAGATCCTCTCCCCCACAGGAAACACAGAATCTCCTGAAACACTTTTGTCCTGCTAATACTTCCTGTCAATGGTGATGTCACGTTTGTAAATTTGCGTAAATACACAGCCAGGTAAGCAAAAGCTCAGGCCCACATTTCCTATACGCGGAAGTGGGTGGCATATCACGACAGAGCATGCCAGCTGGCCAATCATAGCATACTGGGCTTTATTGGAAGGGGGGGTCTTAACGAGACAAGAGCTAAAACCAGGCGTTTCAGACAGAGGCTGAAAAGAGGAGCTGCAGCAATTGACGGTATAAAGAGAGTAATGAGTTTTCTGAACATAACACATCAACCTGTTCAAAAAATAACTAAAATTATGAAACTGACTATGAGCAGAATGTGTCCTTGAAGAGATTTACATTAAATTTACTTGAAATCTTTTCACCTAAAACCTGCTAAATGTTAATATAAGTGAAAGAAATATATCAGATATGGCTTTTGAAAGTGTGTTTCAATGTGAGTGTTTCAGTCATGCTTTATATTGTAGTACATACCTTTGCATTTCACCATGTTACCACATAACATTACTGTCACAGCAATATTTCAGCCGACTTAGGCACAGAAACTGCTTCTAATTTATATGAGAGCAACGATAAGAAAAAGAAAAGCAAGGACAGTGTTTGGAAGTTAAATATAAAAAATTACCCTTTCAAATCTCGCCCCTGAACACTGTGACTGGTAAAAACCCAATAATGTTTTGGGTTAAACGCTCTAAATTATCTAATTTAATGCTGGAAGTGGCTCAGTAATGCTGCTTTGCACTTGGAGAAGTTGGAGAAACCCATGCTGAATGTGAATCCTGTGCAAAGATGAATACATTATTCTGACTGTAGGCTGCCTGAATGTGTAGCAGAACTCCGCTCTTCTCTGTGAAACGCTCCCTCTTATCCCACTAATTGGAGAAAATGAGAAGGAGGGGAAAATGTTTTCAGATGAAATTGCTCATTTGCCAGAAGAGGGAAGGAAATGATTACAGGGAAATTCTTATTTTTATCCACGTAATGCCTTCACATCTTATTCCCACGATGTCTTTACACTGGATTCTGGAGAGGAATAAAATAATTGTCAAGAGCCTGGTCTTGTCACACTCGTCAGTCCTCCTCAACCACGGTGGCGAGCTGAATCCATCAGTGAGTCAGGAGAGACTGTAATGGTGCTGGCAGTTCTGCCCAGAATGAACTGAAATTGTATTTTAAGTGCACCGCTCACATTGAGGTTATTTATGCGACTGTGACACTGTTGACAAAGTATTAATGGAGC
Organism: Limanda limanda; assembly: GCF_963576545.1. Lineage (NCBI taxonomy): Eukaryota > Metazoa > Chordata > Actinopteri > Pleuronectiformes > Pleuronectidae > Limanda > Limanda limanda. The sequence continues at coordinate 21,291,495 of NC_083645.1, read as the reverse complement.
ACACTGTACCAAGACTAAGAGGCGCCACAGAGTTGCCACACTTCTGCTCCATATGAGGCTGCACTGGTCCATTTAACTTGCACAGTAAAAGATGTCGGCCCAGTAAGAAACACTGTCAGCACAAGTGATTTAAAAAAAAAAAAAAAAAAGTTAGTTTTGAAAGTCTGGCAATTACAGACTCCTTCTTCCACTCGGTAGTTTCCTAATAAGTAGCATAGAGCTCAGTATCTCTGGGAATAATGTGTATATTGGGCCTGTGACTAGGTGGGAAGTGAGGGCGGATAATACAAAGAAAATAAGAGGGAGGCGGGCAAATGCAGGAAAGGAAGCAAATGTAATATGCTTATATATATTCTTATGCTTTACACGCACAGATACAGGCACTGAGAGGCATGGAAACCACAAAAGGGCTCGGATCAGACGCTGCTTTGGTTTGCAAGGCGTAACGAGCTTAATGCTCCACCAGCACTGATGATGACTCTCGTCTGGTTCCCTTTGTTTTATCACTGATCCAGTTCCGACGCCAAAGAACAACGTGACTATCAGTTCTTTATTCCTATAATATCTGTGCATTATAAGATTTAGTTCTAGAGCCCGACCGATTTATCAGTTGAAATAACCCCATTAAGACCATTTGAAAGATATATAATGTTTATTTTACAGAATAATCAATGCACAAAAGATGTGTATTTACTTGGATGCTTTATGTAAAAAATTGTTTTGCTGTATATTATAATGTTTATGGTTAAACAGTAAATTCAATTTCTTTGTCATTAGGTTTTCATAACGACATCTTTCAGAATCATTCCAACATTTGTTCTTTAATGTAAACCGATATATTATTAAATCTATGTCTCAATAATCAGATTCAACAAAAATTCTCTCAACGTTTTTCAAATGTCCACAATCCTTAATTCTGAGGACGAGTTTGGGGACAATACAACAAACAGGTTGCAGGCTGTATGCAAAGCAGGTTTAGTGCATGAAATTGAACACTTTGCAGCCACTACTCTCAATTCTTACAAAACACATTGGCAATCAACGTCTAACAGTGGAAACACCCAGCAGTATCAATCTTGATTTGCACAAGATGTGTCCTCTACCTTCCTAAATTGTGCCCCAACTGGACCTGTTTGATGGAGTGCGTGTTGTGTTTGCGACAACTAGGCAAGTGGATTTGTTTTCCCACCGTCTCCACTTAATGTGACGGAAGCGGATTCAATTCCCATTTCCCCCACCTATAGCTGAGCACGCCACCGGAGGATGGAAACACTGGACAAGAGCGTGTTGGCGTCATGTTAAAGATGTTAAGATATAATATGGAACAATTCTACATTTGAATGTTGTGTCGGAATCTTATTAGACCTGTGTAACATATTTGGTTGACTAGTTACATTATCTTAGATGTTCCCATCAATATTCAAACCCACAGAAGTTTACAATTGTATTCAAGGTAATGGGATTTTTCATTTTAATAGCGCTGTTGCTCTGCCTATCAGGTGTTTGGTCACTTGTAATGAATCACGGTTGTTTATTGCATTTGCTGCTCTCTCTGCCAAAGTTCTCCCACTGAACAGCAAACGTACACAAAGCAACCCAAGAAGATTATGGTAAAAGAAATGGTGGTGAAGACAACAACTCCCATGATCCCACATTGCTTCTAGGTGTCATCAAATGTGGTCTTTTGCTATTGTTTTGATTGATTGAGACCCCTAGTGGCCGAGGTTATATATTTGAAGGCGAACTGTCATAAAGAGTTGAAGTGAAAGAACCAAATTGAGCTGCATTTCCTTTTCTCTTTTGTTGTAAAGCAAACATTAAATTGTAACAAGATGTAAATGTACATGTGAAAACAGTGACCAAACACATATTACACTACAACTGATAAACATGGATTACCTGACAGCTGGTGTGGTGACTAAATACCTTTAAATTTTTAAATTTTTTGCACTTGTTTTCACAGCTAACAAATAACAAATGACTAAACAGTGAAGCCGTGTGAATGTGTTTCTGGCAGCGATTCAAACTCATCGAATCAGGATTCACTCAGTGCAGTTAAATGTCAATTATCAGCCTGTCTGTAGTGAAATGATCCTTTCTTCTGTTTGTCGCTTTTAGTAAAAACATAAACATAACAATTCAAATTGATTCGAAAAAATGATAAATACCCCAATGACGCCGTTTGCCCCACTTACTGATAATGGGTCTAAAGAGGCATTTAGAAGTCATGTACAGTCAGTTAGAGAATCTCCAGCAGCAGACATGTGCTGATGATTAACAGTCCTCCTGATTCAAGGCGATGTCTACGCCACTGTGTTGAACCCTCGGTTGCCATGTCTCATTATCACCGCCCCACTAATGGAAGGAGGAGACAAATAATTCATCTGCCCTGATGGTGACACGGAGCATAACAGGTCTACTCGGGGGGGTGGGGTTGGGGGGGGGGAGTCAGTCAGGGGACGGAGGATTATAAATGAAGATATTCCAGCAGACAGTAAGACACACATTTATATCACACTGCTGTAAATGGTTCCTCCTCTTAAACATCCCACTGTTCCACAGTCATCTGCATTTGTAGCATACCAGTTAGCTGTTCATTGTGGTTGAGTGAAAAAATGTATTTAAAGTAAAAACGGTAATGTTTCAATATAATAAATTGTGAGGAAATTATTTTAAAGTCAAGAAAATGTTAGGTGTTCCGATACCGTTTATCCATTTCGTATTCTGAAACCTGGACTTTGCGTATTGCGCAATACTGAGACTGATGCGATAGCAGTTCATTTCAAATTACGAAATTATTTAACGTATTTTAGCCGGTGTATGCTACTAACTAACCCGACGAGAAAGTATTGATTGTCAGCATTGTTTTTTGGGCTGGCTGAGATTAAACCTTTGAAAAAACAAACAGAGATAAATGCCATAGAGCTTCTCTTATAATCCAGTTTAACCTACAATGTAAAACGCATCGATTTTCAGTTTACAATTATAAAAGATAGAGAAAATTGGCAGAATCAAAGTTTTTATCAAAAAATAATCAAAATTATCAATCGAATAACAAAATAGCTGCAAGATTCAGTTTGTATTGATCAATTGACTTGATTTGTAAATTTATTTTTAAGATTTCAGTTACTATTATGGTCAAATATGAGCAGCTGAGGTCATCGTGAGATACTCTCATCTGCACAGCTTTGATTTATGTGTAATTTATTTTTTTTATTTTTTTCAGGAATGATGGCTTGTTAATGCAGTGCCCAAGTCAAGTATCAAACCTTGGTAAACAAGAGATAATTCAATTTTCTCTCTGTGTGAAAATGGCAGAGACTTGATGGAACAAGGATGCAGACGCTCAGTCATTTAAGTGCTTTTCTCCTCAGACTCTGAAGGCTTCTGCCACCGAATGAGCTAATTTATTCTCACAGGCTGAAAGACAATTGCTTCCTGAGGTTTGTGTCGCTTCTGATGTACTATTCTTTCTGTGTGTGTGTGTGTGTGTGTGTGTGTGTGTGTGTGTGTGTGTGTGTGTGTGTGTGTGTGTGTGTGTGTGTGTGTGTGTGTGTGTGTGTGTTCTATCTATCTATCTTTCAAATCTTATACAGGAAGAGCCTGCTGGTCTGTTCAGGGCTGTTTAGGGCTCTGGTAATGGTAACGGTTGGGTTTGGGTAGGTTGCACACTTTGATATTTTGAGTTTAAATCTACAGGAATGTGTGTTTGTGTGTGTGATGTTAGATATTATACAATAATGTTAGATATCAAACATTGAAATCACTGGAAATACAGTGCATCTGTGAGAATTTGGCAGTTTTTTGGTGATAATGGTGACAAAAGGTCACATGAAATAGCATTTTCTTTTGGGGTGAATAATGCCTTGTAATGAGGGTAGTCTCTTTTAATGATGCAGTCTGAATGAACCCTACTGCAGAGGAAACCATATCTCTCCTGTGCAGCGGTTACTGGCTCAATGTGTGTCTGTCAAAGTTTACAAAAGCTGCATGAAAGCAAAGTGCAGATCTCAACACTATCTGTAGTCAGATATGTCGACCACACAGCGGCTTCATCAGTTAGTTACACAAGAGCAACCTGTCGCCTGGTTTAAATATTCACTAACAACAGATGTGAATGTAAGAATCAGATTGTTTCCTCTCGTTCTGCAGGTGCATCCAGAGCTGAAGGGTCCAGATCTGACAAATATTACTCAACGAATATTATCATTCTTATAAACTTAATTATGATGATTATTACAAGTATTAGTGGGGGGCTGTTATCACTGTTGGTCTAACTTTATTATTTAAGAAAATCCACTAAGACTTTGGTTGACACAACACAACCTAATATATTCAATATTTTTTATTTAGTAAGATAATGTGAAAATAATGTGAGAAGATCAGATTGTATTCAGAGAATCATCACATCTTACTGGGGGCTGTGTACATTAGCAGCTAAATGTTCACAAGTTTGCCAACTTAAAAGTTATAAATCTATATATAAAAAGCACTGAAATTGTGATTGCAGGTTTAAAATATAATAATACTTCTCTGGCCTAGTTTCTTTTCATGTCAGAGCTGTTAAAGGACAAGGTATAAGGTGTCCCCTATTTCTATGAGTTTCTGTGAGTGCTGCTCTAACTAGGGCACAGCATGAGGCCTTTTAAGCCGTGCTTCACCTGAATTATCAGGAGAGTCTCACCACGGATTGCTACACACACCTAAAAAGAAAGAGAGGTATAAACCGGGTTCTTTGGATTTGGGACAGATGTTTGGAGACGGAGACAGGGGAGTATAAAACCTGCAGGATAAAGAGAATGATTTTCCACATCCTGCCTGTGGTGCTGCTGCGTGCTGTGCTAGCTTTCATGCTAATTAAACTGCATGTATTTCTCATGATAATAATGGGTGAGAGGCCTTTATGGAATAAAAACTACTTCATCTCTCCCCTGGGTCCTGAGAAGATCTCGAGGAAATATTAAGGATTTAAAAGAGGTCTGTTATTATAAACACACATCTGCAGGAGGAGATAAGAATAGATGTTACGTGTGGCGGAGTGAAGGAAGCGAAATGAGACGGAGGAGAAGGTGTGTGAGGAAACAGGTTACTGTGCAAATGTTACTGATGAAGGTAAAATTCTATATATTATCTAAGAAAACCACTTGCTGAAAGTATAAATACCTACTCCACAGTTGTAGCATATTAATAAGTCCAAATTTAGTAAAATATAATTCTAAAGTATTATTGATATTTTTTTCCCATCATTTTCAATTGTGCTCCGTTCAACTGTGAGCATCCCGGTGATAAATGTGTGTGTCGTGAACCGGACAATAATCAGGAGCCACATCTGTGCTGTGACTGCAGAAAACCCATGTGGGAGAGTGATTTGTTACACATGACCGGAACAGTTCAGTCTGTGTCATCTGTGTCCCGCTCTGTTAGCGTGTTAGCATTCAGGGGCCGTGTGCCCAGGGAGGAGGCGCACGCCACCCGGAGTGACCCGATGGAAACGATGATCGCAGCCTTGTTGTTAATCTGCAGCGGTCGCCACCCTTGTAAAGGCGACTCTGAAAGCAATGACAGCTTTTGGACGTTAAAAAATAATGACCTCAGACACTTTAACTTCACTTTGTTGTGTCACAGTTTCTGTTTTTCTGTATTTTGGCCATGTTCTGTATTTTTCTCCACTGAGCCGACTGATTGGTCATCACACAATAATATCCAGAAGGTTTTCATGTGTTTTGGTTGTATATTCCACAACTCTAATACAAAATACATCAACTTAGTTTCCTAAAAATGACATTTCTTTATAAAGGAACTGCAAAACCAAATCAGATATATTTAAAACATAAATGAGCAGAATGTTTCTTGTTAATATGTTGTAAATTTACATATTTGAACACATCCAGAAAATGTTCAGACAACATATTTGTTTTCCTCCCCGGCTTTTGCGGTACAGTGTCCACTAACAGTGAAACTATTACTGGTCATGTGAAGGCTCTCAGCAGACGGGTGTGGCACTGGTCGCTTGGTGCTTGCATCACAATCCTAACAACAACAACCGATCACAGTTTCCCAACTGAGACACCCAACATCACAAGCCTTTCGAAAAGCTACCACAGCATCGTCTTTCACAGCCAACTTTATATCAAGGTCACCCGTGTTCACCGACTGCCTCAGACACCTCTCTCCAGGCCGCCTTTCTCTGGATTGTAAATCATTTCTGATTTTAAAGAACAGGGTGACCCCCCCCCCTCACATACTGTATCAATCTCTTCTCCATCTTAACCTAAACGTGATCCGATTGGCCGGTGCTTTCTCCGAGGGTTAGGGTTATCAAACCACAATTCAGTTTATCAATGCACGTTGTCACCACAATCAAGGTGGATGAGCAGTGTTTCTGTTAAAGCCTCCAAGGCGGTTGGGTGAGTACTCTGTATGTTAGGGAAATCATGGTCATGGTCTGGTTGACACATAATTATTATAATATTTAACGTAAAAAAACTATGTCCCTGACCTCAACCAAAGCTTTTTTAACCCTTTGATACACAACATGGGTCAAAAGTGACCCGATGGAGTTTTAATTATAAATATCTTTGCAATAAATGTATTTCATCATTCAGAATTCCAGGAATTCCTCAATTAACTTGTTTTTGATCATTACACATTCTTATTTTTATTTGTCCTTATTTACTTTTTTAATAAAAAACATTTTTGTATCACTACCCTTTTAAGACACAACATGGGTCAAAAATGACCCGTATTCATTTCACATGTTATTTCATGCATGGCTGTGCTTCTTTGCTATATCTTATAAAATCTATTTATTTAATCATTTAATATTACGAAGTATTAATTAAAATATCTTGTTTTTGATTACCACAAATCATTATTTTCATTTTCTCTGTCTTAATTTCTGAACTAAAATGTTTTTTGTATTACTACATCAAGTTTACACACATGGGTCAAAAATTACCCATGTATGCAAGTGTAAATTTGATAGGAACCTTTGATTTGTAAATGTTTGTAGTTAGGAACATGTTTACTGTGGACAACTTTTCATATGCCACAGTTGTCAGAACTACTTCTCAGAACTAAACGGGCTGCTTTTGCACATCTGATTCATGTAAGTCTTATTTTACAATTGTTTTACCTAAGAAAATATTTGATATCTTGTGAAAAGATAACTGCACATAACATTTGACCATTATTTCGCTCTACTGGTGGGAAAGATAAATATGTCCAATATTATTAGATAGCTGTTAACATATTCTCTTTTAGCTAGCTAATGTTAGCTTATGTAAGCTAGGTAAATTCTAGCTAACGATAGCTAGGTCAACATGATTTAGTTCTGACAAGTAGTTCTGACAAGTGTGGCATGTGAAAAGTTGTCCACAGTAAACATGTTCCTAACTACAAACATTTACAAATCAAAGGTTCCTATCAAATTCACACTAAACGTGATGAGGTAATACAAAACCAAGTTAATTGAGGAATTCCTGAAATTCTGAATGATGAAATAAATTTATTGCAAAGATATTTACAATTTAAAGTCCATCGGGTCATTTTTGACCCATGTGTGTAAACTTGATTTAAAAATACAAAAACTATTTTAGTTAATAAATTATGAAAGATAAAATGAAAATAATAATGATAAAGATATTTTATGAATACTTTGAATATTAAATGATGAAATAATTAGATTTCCAAAAATATAGCAAAGAAACACTCAGCCGTGCATGAAATAACATTGTAAGTCAATACGGGTCATTTTTGACCCATGTTGTGCCTTAGAGGGGATTTGCATAGCTTGTGTATCAACGGGTTAAAAGCAAAACCTGACAACAGACAGGACTGAGGATGCAAACAGCCAGTCTTTGATTCGACAGTTGTGTGCTTCGTAACCCCTTCCACCAACAATTTTCCTCACCTCTCAATGATACAATTAATTAATTAAAGATGCAACAATAAGCCAAACGATTCTGTTCTCACTCGCCTTCTATCAGACCATATTTTCAGAATCAGAATAATTTTTATTGCCACATACATTTGCATATATTGTAAATTGCCATGGTGTGGTCGGTGCACTGTACATAAAAAACAAAACAACAATATATACAATAAGACAGTATATACATTAAGAAACAATCGTTATGGAGATGTAATATAAGCTGTCAAACAGGCAAAGCGCTGCATGGGTAGTAGAGGATTTTTCTTACTTAATTCAATTCATATGAGACTGTTGTTCACACTTTGCTGGTTCGTCTTAGGTGCGTCCATCGCTGAAAACCTAAAGAAGAGCTGCTGAATACAAGAAAACCCAAATGTAATCTTAAACGTCACAACTGTGGCTGAAATAAACACAGATATCTGTCTGACAGTGTCACATCATGCTACAGTGGCCTCTGGCATCTGAAGGTATCTGCTTTTCCTGACAAGAATTCAGCCCCCATCTGATTCCAGTCCACCTCTGTAACCTGCTGCAGTACTTACTGTCAGAACTATAAAACCTGCTGGAAGCCTCGTCCAGTGAACTGTAGTTATTGATTGTTCAGAGACCATTGTCGGCCTGAGGTGGGTAATTGCATGATGGGCTCCTGCGCCTGCGGGGACAGACGGAAGCCAGGAGAGAGATGGTCACATCGTGTCCTTAATGAACAGCAGCAGGACGCCTCAGAACTTTGATAGCACTGAGCAGTGCAGGGTTAGACCTGCTCGCTTTGATAAGGGATTTAAAAGGTCTATCCTGAATGTTTATTGGAGCAAATAAAGTAAGATCTGGGTTTATCTGTCAGGTCGCAGCCAGACTTCATACTTGGGTCAGTGCCTTCAGGAAGACAAATTAGATTTGATTTGTGATCAGCTGAGGATTTTGTTGCTGAAGGCTGGCAAGCATAATCCAAAGATAATTGAATTTGGCATCTTCTCAAAGGCTGTCAAACTGCTGTCAGACAACTGCACTGAGGGCAGATGACAGTTTACTCACTGCGGCTCGAGTTTGGCTTGCAACCAGTAACCGATGATACAATACAAGCAATTATGAACAGTACTGGGTGGCAGGAAGCAAGGTAGTCAGAATGTTTTATCATGCAAGTGCTTCCAGCTGTTCATGCTGGTTCCCGAAAACCTGCAAAGAAACTGCAGTGCTCAGAGTTTTCACCTCTAACTGATAAAACACTTCACTATAAAGCAATGACCTTACGTTTGCTTTAGTCTAAACTTCAGTCATAATGACATCTAATAAAAGACAAGATTTTCCCTTTTTTCTGCTCAGGATTCACTTTCCGCACAGTTCATCATTTTCACACATAACCTGCAGATTAGCTTTGTCCACTGGGTGAGTTTTGTTCTTTCATGTAATCCACTTTGAAGGAGAAAAAAGGCGACGCAAAGTGCCACCTCTGCATTGTTTCTGTGGATGTGGGGGCTCTTGTGGCCTTTGTCCTGAGAAAACGCTGAGGCAAGTTAATAGGAAGTGTCTTCCCAGAGGCCGAAGGTGTCCTGTCCTGGCCACTGGCCACTGTGAGAGCTTGTCATTTATCATTCCGTTTGGCTGTGGCCATCGTCATAATGATTACAAACCGTCTCTCATAAAATATATATGAAACCGCATTTGAGCAATGATTTGCTGAGTGGCCGACTTTTCAACCAAATGTTTCTCTTCACTTCTTTTTTAACGGATTTATTTTAGTACAGAAAGCGCTTTGTCTGTATCAGCAGAGTTTAGCATAAGCTTTCATCTGATGTCCAGGAATATCACCGGTATCACTATCAATAGTTTGCATTACAAGATGGTAATTACAGTAGACGCGTATTGGCTGGATGTGGTTGAATTTGTGTATTGATTTACATTATTTTGTAATATCTCAGATTTAAGTATATCAGACTGTGCAACTGCTCAAGTTGCTACAAAGACTAAAATTTGTGGCGTGCCAGAAACTGAATCAATTGTCTGAGAATCAGCTCGTTGATCATTTAGTCAATTAATCAGATGTCTTGACCCATTCTAACGTCAAACAACAACAGAACTTGCAGAGAGACCGGTTCTAAAATTAGTCAGGGGCGCCCAGACGAGCTTAATCTGTACAGTGTCTGCTCGGCTTTAATGGGCATGAAAGTAAAAGTTCAGAAAGGCTGGGAAGGTCTCCAACTGAGATGATTTTCAGCTTCAGTTGTTCTGTTCACATCACTTCCATCAGCACATTCTCCCCAGACTGCACTAACAGTCCCCTCATGAAACAACATTTAAATACACTATATCTGGATTTTGGGGATCTGCATGAAATTACAGACACTCAGGCATCCTTTCCCTGAATAGGCCTGATTGTTTTCATCGAGTCCCATGAATAATTTCTTGGGAAATCAGTGATAATGTAAAAAAAAACCGATGCACTGAAGTTCTGGGAAATTCCAGTCAAATCCCTGCTGCTAAACCGACCAACCAATGATTGGGGAACAAAACAAAGCCTCCTATTTGGAATGAGTGACATTCTTCAAACTTTTTTCATGGAGGATTTTTGTCTCAAATGAATTGAAATAGTTCATGGCCTGTTGAACAAAGTACTTCTGTTCTAATTTAGTAAAGCAACTGAAGACTGAGTAACCTTCAAGTTAAAAAATGCGGGTTCAGAACTGCAATCACAGAAACTCCTCAAAGTTCTAACCTCAGATACACAAAACTGTCCTTTGTGCTGCAGAATATCAATTTAGCATTGACACACACACACACACACACACACACACACACACACACACACACACACACACACACACACACACACACACACACACACACACACACACACACACACACACACACACACACACACACACACACACACACACACACACACACACACACACACACACACACACACACACACACACACACACACACACACACACACACACACACACACACACACGTCAGCGGGCGACAGATGGACTCTGTGAGTGGGTGGTTGTTTGACTGAAGTAAACTAACCTGTGATTTGGGATTTGATGGTTGAAAGGATTGTTGGCTTGAATCAGTCAGGAGAGAAGTGAATCGAGGCATGAACTGCAGGAGCAATAGACTGGAGGAATCAAAGAGGTTGGGTACAACAGAAGCCTCCAGAATAAAACTACAGGTCGAAGGTCCTCAGCTTTAACTTAAAAAAACCAACAACATTAATTTGCTCAAACCTTTTAAACCTATTTATCCTCAAAACAAGCAACATGTCATTTTGGTTGACTCACTAATCCCTATACATCTTGTCACAGATTATTTAATCCTTGGCTTCAGATTGAATATCAGACATTAATCTGGTTTACAAGCATCTCTGGATGAATCTAATACTTTTTCTTGCAAGCATTCATAAAAGAAAAAGGTGAGTGGACCTGTGCTCTCCAAGCTTAGATTTATGTATTTTCACACTCATTTGTTCGAGTAGAAATTATCAATGTCTTGATGTTAATTTATAAATATCGACCCATATAAGATATCTTATCTTTTTTTATTATTTTTGTCTCCATCCCCCACTTGTAAATCAATCTTTCCTCCATTCTGATGATTTCTGTCTGACAGCATCTGTATTCCACAAGCTGGTGCAACCACAAGCAACACAAGAGAAGTGAAGCAACACAACCACAAGGCCGTTCGCCCTGTTCGAAGAGAGTGAGGATTGTTTCCATGTGTCTGGTTTATCAGCCATTACTTCGTCAGATCTTTGTTAAATCAAACACAGACAGAAATGTTTAATTCAGATTTAAAAGTAAGCTTTTTACTCTTGTGAATTCGTTTTTAATGATGAGACTTTTGTTTATACTATGAAAGCCATGCCATCATTTTTAGGACAGACAAAACAAAAGCACTAGTTGTCATATTATTAAACTGGTATTTTTTCATATTCATGCTAGATTATTTGAAATAACAAGAAAAAGCGTTCTTTAAAGGCCAGCATGCTCATAATAAAACACTGATGATAAAGTATTATGCAGCAGACAAAGCTCAAAAAGTGCACAACCATGATTTCATGTGACATTACATGTATTTATGGGGAAAAGAATCCCAGATTTAACCTTTGAAATAGAGGTTAAATTCAGACAGCAGGCAGAAGCTAATGTGCTGTACAATATATGAAAATGTTTCCAGGCGCTGAGCTAATATCCCTTGAAAAAGCAAATGAGGCAGAGTAACAAGCATGTTAAGATGATCCCCATGTGAGATCTAGGCAGTTAAATGAATTTGATAGATTCCCTCTCGCTCCCCAGCTCTCGCTTTGGAGATTTCAGCAGGTGAACACTCTCCCACACACACTCACACACACACGCACATACAGTCGACCATAAACACACACGCATCAGCTACATCATGTTTTGTTCCAAATGGGGATTGTGAATCCAAACCGCATGATTACATCAAATACGAGGGCATATAATTCAGGTACTGGCATTTCTCTCAAAACAGACACACTTTGGCGAAATGGGTCTGGCGGAACACATGCTGAAGATTAAGTAGCACTAGAAGATGTGCTTTTGGGTTTTCTTTCCCTTTCATCATAATTTGAAAGCACATTTCCACACAGGTCTGCGGCGCCTGATGATTACACTGTTATAATCGAGGTGTCCCGAGAATTTAGGGTCAAGAGATGGCGGAGGTTTGCTGTGTGCACACACACAGACTCAAGGCCTCCATGATGAAATATTGGATATATGTGTCTCCGTGGCGATGTATCTGTTTTCATAATGCGCTCTCTCCTTGACACCTGATCTATGATGTTCTCCGACAGGACAGTCTTGTGAAGGACCTCATAAATCTCCTCTAACCCTTTCATAAGACACATTAAGTTAGAGGTCGTTGACTGGACACCAGGAAGTCCATCTGACCCGAGTGACACTGCAAAGCTTTCTGCTACACATTTAGTTAGTCCTTTATTTATAAGAAAGTAGGAGTAAGAATTAACAATACTTTTAAAATGAAAGACAGTTAAATATTAAGGTTTGTCACCATTTCATGCTTTTTAGAGAATTAAAATAACCTGTTCAGTGGCTTTTAAAAATGTCGGGTAATGAATTTTATGTTCTTTGATCCGAAAATGCACATACAGCATATTAATGTGAATCTTTTTTTATATATAAGCATCTTTTTTAGCACATCAGAGAACCAGAGGTCTCTGTGTCACGCACTTAAATTCCTGCAGTCAAAGTTAATTATCGCCAGAAGGACGGAACATCTGAGCTCGGTGCTCGCCCGGCAGTCGCCCATTCATCTCTATTCAAAGTGAACATTATACCTCATCTCTCATTGTAAAGTATGAACGGACCAACGCACAGAAAGAACACGTTTTATTTGGAAGACGACATAATGGCATCTTGGTGTCCTAGCACTGTAGAATCTGCACTAGCAGCCAACCTTCAAAAACATTCAATCTTATTTTTGTTCCCTTTGAACAGGATGAAAGCAACGGCTCCAATATATGATATTGGAGCCGTTGCTTTAATATGAGACACATTATATAATTTGCGTTAAAACTATTAAAAAAAAACAAATTAGTTCAATTTGCTTTTTATCCTCAATATTAAAGTGCACTCACTGTCTTGGAGCAGGAAAAATTTGGTTTTGTGCTGCAAGATTTTCTGTTCACATAAGTTTTAAGTAAAGAAAGTTCTCTTTCAATAATTTTATGTTAATCAAAAGCAGAGGGAGGAAGTAATAAAACACAAATCAGCTGCTGATTATGCACAAGGGTCCTTTCAAGTTCAAAAACAAAGGTTAAAGTTACAGAGTTGCAATTTCAACTTTAAAACAGTTTTTTTTTCTTGCATTTTGTCTTATTCAGTTGTATTCAGTCTTCTCCTGTTAATAATGATCCTCAACTAAATGAACCAAAATCTCAGGAATTATCTCTTTCATTTCACCTATTTTAATATTTAAATACAGAAAAGTTCCCTTGAAAAACAGAGTTGAGGATGTGGCCCTCCTGAGATAGTTTGACAGCATTTGTCTTCCGCAGACTGAACAGTGTCTGTACCAGCTGTCAAAAAACCCTGGAGGCAAAACTCAGCCATGAATGAATTACAGCACCTGTTCTATTGGACGTTATTTGTCTGAAGAAAAGAGACTAATCTCTGCGAACGAGCCGCCATCCCCCCCCCCCCCCCTTCGTTCAGGCCATCGTGACTCTTGCACTGACACGGCTCTGAGGTCAAAGTAACCCGAGGAGGAACCAACTTCTTCCTACGAAAGTCTTTGCACGAGGTTATTCAGTTCCTCATTTATTCAAGCTGCAATCTGGTAAACTGTCTTTTTCTCGGTGTTAGTTGGCCACGACCTTCATCCCAGGATCCCAACTGAATTCTGCATGCACCTGTAACTCATGCATACAGTGTGGCATGTTGTCGTGGCCTGCTGTGAATGGATGGCATGAAGAAAGGAGTACTCTTCACCTCATTACATGATCTATTTAAAAACCCGAGTGCAGATGCGCCGGCGGGCTGATTAAATGACGGCTGATGTGCTCAGCCAACGTGCCTGTCGCCCATGATAAGGCACCTGTGCCACTAAGTGTTGCAGCAGAGCAATCCTCAAATTAAATCCTGACTGGTTCACTCTGCACACAAGTGGGACAGTTTGAGCAGCTACAATGGCAACCAAAATACCGGCTATTTATTTGTTTGAATTTCATAAAACATTTGGGAACAACACTTAATATTTGTTTTGACTGATATTTTTACTCTTCAATGGTGATGAATCTAGCTGGAAAATGGAGATGTTGGGCGCCCATGTTGTTCCAGACTGAAATCTCTCAACACCTATTTGATAGATTGATATAACACCTTTATGAGACGGATATCTTTAGAGGAGTTTAATGTCCTGGATGTTTTCCTACAGAATTCGAGGAAGATATGTGTTCCGAAATGATAAATTCTGGTGACTTTGGTGATTCTTTGTTTTCTATTTAACACAATAAGAGGGGGGAAAATTGGAGAATTCTTCTGTACTGGTGAAGATCAACTCAAGATACCAAAAACCACTGATCCACCTACAACAAGGGAAAGATTTAAACTTCGCCATACTGAACAAAACGTTGCGCCTGCTTCACGCATGCATGTTGGAATTTATAACTAAACTAAAGTTAGCATTTAACATAAAGCACCCAGCCCCATTAATAATCTATACAGATTTAAACACATTAACCACAAAACTCACATGGACTCTGTTTTGGAAACTGTGATCTGTGTATTTAAGGTTTTATGAGTTTAGCCACAAAACGTTACTCTCATTTAAGTTGCAAATTAGTGGGAGGTTGAACTGTTAACAGAGCACACACTTGAGTGTGAGCGCTCCCTGTAGTGTTTGTGAGGCTACAGAGTGAAACCAAGTGTTTCAAAACATTTTGAAATATTTAAAAAAACATGTATATTTCGTTGAGGAAACTGCTGGTCTGAGGGTTTTTACATGAAGCAACCGTGACGAGCTTCACTCCTGAGAGGGACATGAATAATAAAAGATACGTACATCCAGCATGTAAGATCTTAAAAGCTTTGTGACACAAAATGTTGTGGGAGTCACATCGCAGGCGTTAACACTCAGCTTATGTGATTAAAAAGCTGCTGTGTCTGTGCATCTCCGCCGCAAAAGGAGTTTCTCATGAAGGAGAATCTCATTATCGCTGCCATTATGAGGCACCAAAGCAGATGCTTCTTTGAGGAAATTATTGCCATTTAGAAAACTGGGTTTAATGGATAGACTGTCATCACTTCAGAGCAACTCTGAGCACAAGAGGAACAAGGCGGAGTGACAAACTCAATTAATCACACTCTGGCGCGTTCACCGCAGGCTCAAGATGGTGGCTTTGTGTGTGGATGCTCATTATGGCTCGCTCCTTGATGTATGAAATAGAAATGGCACCCTAAAATGTTTTGGCTTTTGTTTAAGGCGCGTTTCTGTTTAGCCATTCATCATGTTAATTGACTCTCTCCACTTTGTTGTGCTGATCTTGTCTTTTTAAAATACATTTTTCATGTCATACCTGAGTCACTTTAATAGCATCCTGACTCGGAGTTTAACTTCAAGGAGAAACATTTTTGGAGGCAGAGTACGATCAACTAATCACTGGAAGCAAAACAATCACTACAAGTGAGTTGGCAGCTGACAACAAAGCTATTTTACAGAAGATTAATGTTGAAATGTACACACTAAAATACCTTTAGTATTATACTACTTGAACTTTTGTTCTGCATGTTGTTCATTATAAAGCAAAGTAGGTCAGGACACAGTGCTACAGAGTAAAGATAAATATGGAAATGGTTATAATAAAATTAAGCTATTTGAAAAATTGGACTTGACGCCCTCAAAATCAAGTTAAAAAAGGGAGCAGATATCAATTATTCCGTAGGATGGTTGAAGGGATAAGAAAGCTGTAAAAAAATTCTCTAAACGTTGCTTTTTTCGATAAATATCCCTCGTCACATTGGGTTCAGACCCGTAAGAATCATGAACTAGGTTCTCAGTAAGAAAATTATGACACCATTCTTTAACCCGTGAGGATGAACTGTAAGTAGAAATTGTATTTTTCAATGTCTCACAGTTTAGAAGGATACTTATTCTCAGGTTATTTCTTTGTACCTTTTTTTGCTTCATCTAGATCTGGGACATTTCTTTTTCAGCCTCTCTCGTGGCTACAACACTGCTGATCTCAGATGCCCAATGCTTTTCTCTCCCATTTCACCCTGAGTCATTCAGAGAGCTGCACCATGGATATGAGACCCAGGTGTGACGGGCTCACAGCTGTGCATCTGCTGCACAGACTCAGAGGATGAGCCTCAGAACAGACACCAACACACATGCTGCATTAGTGTCAAGTGGCACCGAGGAAGCTTATTTCACCGGCTCCATCAATAATCTACATGTGCTGCAATTCCTACTCTAAAGCTTCCCTATAGTCAAAACTAACAATCATCCCATATTCACCTTAAACGTCAGTTCAGCAGTTTTAAATTCAATGTATAGCTCAACTCAGAAATCTGTGTTTCTATTGTATTTTCATTAGGCCACTATTTTCTATCTGAACCCGACCTAGCCCAAGAGAAAATGAACCATACCAGACAGGATAATAAAAAAAAATGACCAAACCAGACCCAAAGCTAAGGATAATTGAAAAGATTTGGGATCCACTGCTCTAGTGCACTGGAGGGCTGAAGTTTCCCTCTACTCATCCTTAAAATCTGTGTGAAAGAGGCGATTTGGAAGCCATGTGTGGTGCAATGGGCAGCATGAAAACTTGAAACTTGACAAGTTGGCATAATTGTACAAACACATCAATAAATGTATGGTACATTGACCTGCAGTGACTGTTAGCTTCCTGTTCAGAAACAAACCAAACCCTTTTCTATGGGATCAAAACATCAGTTTCATCTGTCAAGTCATGTCATCAGTTTAATTTATACATTTTTGAAACTCAAGAAATGTAGACAAGAATTGTGAGCAGTACTTAAATATATTATTAATGGGTGCACCTTTATATCACAACTAGTAGATATGCCGTGCATTATTTTGCACACATATCGTGGAAATTCCTCATGATTTATTTAGCTTGGAACCCACTACAATACATTATTTAACATCTCAACAGTAATTCCAATGTATCCTTTACATCGACATTTTAGACTAGACCGGCCCTGACTCATGAAATGAAATATATGTTCACCTTTAGCTGCTGGCCTGTATGATCAGCTCTTTGTGAACCTGTGGCAATAAACCACAGCCACTGCTCAATGCCAAACCCTGGAGATCCCTGTCAGATTAGATTTGTGGGAAACTATCAGGCTGTAACATGAGAAGGGGAGAATTTTTTATGTGCATCATGTCTACAATAGGATTGTGATCCACCTGGCAGCTAAATAATTAAAAGCACTTAGTGTGTCAGTGGTCATAAGGGACTCGATCCACACGTTTGACCTGGCTGACACACATTCTGGGTCAGAGAGAAGACAATGCAAGACATGGAATTATTTAGAAATCATTTGGCTCCATGCCAGAAGCACCAGGCTTCATACCCATTCTGCTCCAAACATTCACACCAGTATGAGTGATACTCTGCTAATCTCTGAAAAGACAGAATCCGTGCTTATTTACCTTCTCCATTGACACATGCAGGTCAAAGGTCAGCTACAGATCAATAACCCTGGGTGAACACAGAGTGAAGTTTGCTGAGTAGGAGGTGGTGTCACAGTACCAGTATCACACACTTGCATTCTGCTGGTTTTCCTTGCAGGGTTTTAAAAAAATCATTTGATACTGAATGGATACATAAAAAACGTATAAATGAAAAAAGTGAAGACACACAAAGTTGTTAAATGCTGGTTAAATACTTGTGAACTCACTTGACAATTGTAAAGAGTGTTTCTACATTCGCATGCAAATAATTAGAAGAAAAAAAAACAAGCCCATGGAAAGAACCTTGGGTAACACCAACGTACTTAACAAATGTAAGACCTTCGAACTTTTTTTAGATTCAATTCAGTCAATTGTATTCTTTGAGGTGCACAGTGAAACAGTCTCAAACTGATTAAAGACAGCTTTGCATTCCTTAGAACATAATTTGTTCTATTATGATTATAAAACTATCAATAATGAAATTTGACGGTTTGAATATTCATATTGATGAAAAGAATCTTATCAAAACCCAACATTTCAATTAATTCATCTTATTGCTTTGCACATTGTATACAATGGCTTTATACCCAGACAAATTATAGGCATAGTGAATGCACTGCAAAAATTCAGATATTTAATAAATGAACATATCATCTGGTTCACAGTTTATTATCGTATCACTCAACCCTACTTGTAACCACAAGAGAAGCTTTGTTTCCCACAATACTGAGTTAAGTTGCATGCTGATTAAGCAGATTACAGCCCTATAACACAGATATGCAGAGAGCAATCTGACCCACTCCATTTGCACTAATGGTGGCTCCTCATCGATCCACTGAGCTGTTTGCTGACAGATTCTGTGCAATTGGCGCTTCGGACCAGACAGATTTTATAAACTCCCCACCACTACCTGGTGATAAGAGGTTTCTCTGTTTTGTTGGGAGGTTGATGGAGCTCAAGATTACCTTTCTCCTCCGAGTGCAGACCAGAATTTGAGTGGCTGATAGCAGTTGATTTTGAGGTGAACTCTTGTTTTGAAACGGGCTTGAACTGGTTTTCTTGCTCCTCACAGTTGAAGAGGATGAAGCAAAAAAACGTTTTTCCGTCCAACTCTCATGTTTCGTGTGAAGTGCCGTGATCTCAGCTTGACCTTCATCCTTTTTTTTGAATAGAATAATAATATTTTATTTTCAGTTTCATATGTGATGTGTACAAACAAACATCAGTATACCAACAGTATACAGACATAAGAAAGGACAACAAAGGACAACAAAGGACAAAGTGCCCCCCTCCCAAAAAACAAACAAATCAAAAAAAAGGTCGACCTTCATCCTTGTGACCTTTCAGTAAGCAACTGAGAAGATGAAGAGTAAAACTGTAACTCAAATGGAAGTCTTCACTGTCTGCAGCATCACACGTCATGACCCCATGTCTGTTCAAGGCAGAAGATCTTCCTTGATCTCCTGTACAGCAGCCGTGACAGAGAAACTTGTGTCTGAGAATTAGCAACATGTTTTGAGGGCAAAAGAAGGAAGCTTAAATTTCGCATTTTTTGCCATAAAACATGTACAAGAGCACAAACTATTTAGCGCCTCCTAAGGGTGATAGTTCTTATTAAAACTTTAATATTAACATAAAGTATTGAAAACCTGCATATCCGCAGCAACAGTCTTTGCTTTTTTCCAAATCCGCCTTTTACATTGAATTTGCCACTAATTCTCTCTCCAGAGTTAAAACCCAATTTCTTATGCTAGTAATCCTCACAGTCATACTAAATATACAATAATCCCAGACTACACGATGAAAAATGTCATGTACTTTCCTTTGATGGTCTGAAGCAACTTGATTTGTTGACATGAAACATTCAGGCCACTTGTTTGTGTTGAGCAGGAGGAAAAGTTCACAGAAAGGTCACAGTCACTGGGTATTTAACAGGGACTGTTCTAGTTTATTTAAGAATATTTACCTAAATCTTAGCAGTTCAGATAAAAAAGGCAGGAACTTGAGTTTTGGTCATATATGTGCCTGATGATTTGCAGTGTAAACATAGCTCTGGACAGACGAGCCCAGCTGCAGTTTAACTGACTGAGGCTCAAACACTGAGGGAAAATAGTGTAAAGCCACTCAGGTCCAAAGTCCCAGCATCTCTCATGTACATCTGTTCAAGTCCAGCTGGGTCCACAGATTCACTGAAGCCCAACAGTTACTTTGTGAGGAACAAAATGTCCTCTCCGTCTGTTAATGTGCCACGACAGTATGTCAGATGACTGAGATTCCTCAAGTCGAGCATTTTCATGTCATGTACATTTAATATAATGATACAACCCATTACAAGAATTTCTATTTTGTTTCTGTTTCTTTGAAAAATGTATTTTTTTACAGGCTCAGTAAATATTTAATTCACAGCATTATTCATGTTTCTTTGCTGAAAATATATTATTTACAAAAACCTAGTTTACACATTTATCTCAGTAATATAATAAATTTAAGAAAATCTGCACTTTCGATTAAAAAGTTTTATAATCCGCCAGAAATTCTTGATTCATTGATGTCATTGATCATTCAACTGAAGCCTAATCATGTTTTATCTTTAAATTATACAGTTTAACATGCATATTGTAACTATCACGCATTTACTTTGTAAATTCATCATTCACAAAAAGGTTTGTACATGGGTTTTTGAATATAAATGTGCTATTCTGCCGTGACATATTGACACGCGTCATATACTGAACAAATAAGAATTGACTTAAGAGATCAATTCATATAACTCATCACTTCTCATTTACAGCCACTTTTCTTCTTTGCAGAAAGTAATCAGCAGTAAACAACAAGAAAAGCACAGAAAGTACATGGTCATCATGATGCTGAATATCATTAACATATTACACAGCAGTGGGTAATAATGCCCGTGCAAGTCAACTGCTATTCAAAAGGTGGATATGGTCCAAAAATGCATATCGGCACATCTGGTGTCTGTATACACGACTGTGTTTCCACACATTTGTCTTTGTGTATCTGGTCTGTTGCTTGCAATCAGAACTCTGAGCTGCACACAGATGGCTCACTAGCATCCTCACAGCCGTGCAGATGAGGAAACAATGAAATTGACTTCAACATGGTTCATCCACTTGGTGCAGGAATTTACAGTGATCCATTCCATCGCTGCTAGGACACCCTGGACCAAAGAGATCTGCTGACTGACAGGCCAACCCATTCCCTGGATTCATCACGTGCTGGTTTGATTCAGCTTCCTATGTGGACCATACAGACCACGTCCTCTGAAGGAGGCGGCCCCTAACACAGTTACTGCCATCCATCAAGTCTGGACACCAGCCTGATATTTATCATTTAAAAAGCAACGTTATCAACTTAGTGCCTCGACCAACTGATCTGCAAATTGATTCTGAAGGGATTGAAGAGGAGATTCTCAATCAAGGAGGTTTGACAATGAGCACAAGTTGCATTATTGAAGATTTTCCCTAATGCAAAACCTTCACAAAGACCTACCTGGTCTCAAATGTGACATTTGGTCAAAAAGGAAACCATCAAGTCCAATTCAGATCAAGTTTTTCTTTTCACCCGACAAGATGTCAGATAATATTTTGTCCATGGCTGAGACACTGTCAGAGAAATGTCCTGTTTGTGAGGTGAAGAGTATTTTCATACTGTCAAATCACTGGTTTGTAACATTTTCCTGTTGGAGCCCTGTGACTGACTTCATCTGATGTTTCTCAATAGAACCTGGGAGTCCTTAAAAGGTGCTAAGTGAAAAATGTTTTCTTACAGCCTCATGAGACTGCTCCTCTATAGTTCATCTAAGAGGAAAAATTAAAAATACCCTGCTGAGGAAGACTTTAAAGTTGACAGCAGCTATTATTGCCTGACATGAGCGGATTACACGAGCCCAGGATGCTGGGATCAAAGCGCTGGCAGATAGAAATCGAATGAGGAGCAGTCAGAGGCTGGGATCAATCTCCAGTCCGTGCTGAGTGGTCAGCTGCCCAATAGTGAAACAGTTCAGGATGTGTGTTTAGGAGTAGTGACGACAGGGCCTGCAACAGACGAGATTACAGCCTGGGAGGGTTTCAGGCAGAACTACAAACCTTATCACCAATCTGTCATTTCCACAAATGCATCTACTGAGAACCTGCCCAGACAGGATTTAGAGTCCTGCTGGAAGATTTGCAGGTTTTCATTCTACATTAGTATGTTAACATCTTCCTCAAGCAAAGTATCAACGTCACCTCTTTCATGCAACATGTCACTCAGAGGAAATCTGCAGAAAATCACAGAAACCTTGCCAAAAAGAAAAATCGTTTGTAGTTTCACTTCAGAACGGAACATTAAAGCATGTTCTGATCTGACGGCTCTATCAGCAGAACCACATTATTAATCCCCGACTTCTAAAGCTCTTACAAATTACTGCTGCTAAAATAAAGTTTTCTGATCTGACATAGCTCTGGTTGAGGTTTGGTTAGATTTAGGCCCAGACATGGTGAAGAAATTGTTTCAATAAGGTTAGGTGACCTTTTTTTAATCTTAGTTTACGGAGCTGCAATGATAAGAAAAATAATCCAAAACCTTTTCAAAACAAATTAATCTAGGTCAATATTTCAAGCAACTTGCTAAAATATGTTTTCAGACTTTTGAATATATAAAAGTAATTTTCTTTGTTTAATTTATCTGTAAATTGAATATTCATGGGTCTATGACTATTGGTAGAATTATATATATGAAGATGTCGTCTAGAACTCGGAGAAACGGAGATGGAAATCTATTCCTTCTATAAACTTAATCAAAAACTGTGTGTCCATGAGCATGCATCACTAGATCCCTATATACTGTATAGCTTTAAATGACCTTAGAATTGTCAAAGATAGGGTCAATGGTGTTGACCTTGTCATGTGCATCAATTCATGGGAGCTGTCAACACCTGAAGGACTCTGTACACCCAGAAAGCTATAATATTAAATGCTATTGAAGAATTATATGTTCCACTGTGGAAAATTGTAACTGAACTTGAATAGTAATAGATCATATGAAGTTAATGAGCCAGTCCTTCAGACACATCTAAAAATCCAGATTTAATTTCCCAAACAACATTAATGTACAGACAAGGTTTCAAGGTTGAGTTGGTTGTGCAGGCAAAATAAATCTGTGCTGAAACATTAAACATGACATTTTTTAAGTGTAGGCTTTTGCACATCATTAACATCCAGTGACTCAATGTGAAAACTCTTTCATTTGCAATAGTTCATTACATTAACACATATGATCATGTTTAGGGAACAATCATTGAGAAACCATAGAAAACAGTGCTCTGACTCTGGGTAAGAAATCACAAATGACTGGTTGAGTCTCAGGTTTGTTCAAGTGCTGATTCAACTTTTATGTTATCCGGGGAATGTGTTGTTTTCTAAGACTGGCGAGCAAACATGAAGAAAAAATGTTAAAGCATCGTTACATTCTGAAATGGCTGCAGCTCTGCATTAGCCACTCGCTGCTCTGTAAACAGCTGCTGTGCCAACAACAGATCCTCCCTGAGGTGATTACTTCCATGAGCAGGTCTCTTGTAAATACATTCCCTCTTTAACTCGGTGTTAAATTCTATAACAAGTGTGATTTACATTAATCACACAGAGGCGTCTCACTCCCACTGAAGCTCAGCAAGAACATTCACTTGACCATCAAGTGAACTTTCCTCATGCAGCTCAGTTTGCACTGGAAATGAAACTATAGATGCTAAAGTGCTGAAAGCGAGATGAGGGAGTTTGTTTTAGTGCTTTTTTAAAAAGGAGTTGCTTATTTTTTTCTTTAGCGATGAAGTACAAAGGATGACAAATTTAAAATTCATTTTGCCTGTTGAGAGGAAGCAATAAACTGACTGATAAATAATCAGTTATTTTCAAAACTTCTGCACCAGACGTTATTCAAATCTCATCATCCAGATTATTTCATCACCAAGAACTCAAGTGCTGCATTTTATTTGTTAAATAGGGAAAAAAGTGACTCTTTAAATCTGATAATTTGTATAAAAAGATGGACGACATGACAGCTCCCTAAAAGTGAGACCAAAAGAGACTCAATTGCCTCCTGGTGGCTAGCTGCAGTATAGGCCATAATCCGCACCTCCTGCAAGTTAGCGGATGGGACATAGACAAAACAAAAACATCAGAATACATATTTATGGTTGCTAAAGAACAAGGTAAAACACGTAATGATCGACAGCTAAGACTGACTCGTGATTGGTCCGGCGTGTATCTACCATAGACTGGTATCTACGAGCTTCCTCGGCAAAAGATGGCAGCGTTCCTATCAGTGATATTTTGGCTTCCTTTCTGGATAGCTGAAGGTAGTGGAGTCGCGTCGACCATCTTTTATGTTAATGTTATGAACTTTGATTAAGAAGCAGTGAGAACAGAGATAGAGCAGCAGTAACAAACAGACGTTAGCAGAGGATTTTAATCGGAGAACCCGCAGATTGAAGAGTCTCATTGGACCTGCTGCGCATGTGTGTGTCTCTGATAAGCTTGTGTTGAAAGGTTCCAGCAGTTCACTCCCACCAGCCTGCAAAGCACTTCTGACAGATAGACACACACAAGAACACATGGACAGGCACACAGGCATGCCAACATCAACTAAACAAACGCACCCATACATTCCACAGCTGCTCCAGCTGATATCCTTACTCCACATTGAACGTCATCTTAACATGAAATGTAAAAGGTTAAGAGGAAAGTGAGGATTCACAGTCCATTTACACTCCTGCTGTGATTCAACATAAAACATATCCCCAACCACTATTCTGCTGAGTGAGAATTGCAAATGAGATGTCAAAGCTTTCTGGCAGGCAACTAAAAGAGGAGATCACACTATTCACGCAGCATGTACTGGCATTGCCTGTAGATTTTAAATATGGTGAGTAAATTCAAGCACAAGCTTTCTTAAATGAGTCAAAATGCACATTATTGAAGTAAAAAGTAATTTATTTTTACCCTAAATGCTTTCAATGGTGCATTAAAAAGGAATTCTTTGAGTGCTTGAAACAGTCCTTGAACATCTTCCAATTTTGTGCTTTCAGTAACTTTGAAAGCACGGAGCCTTGTGAGACAAGCCACACAACAACAACACAAGAAGCACAACGAAAATTCTGTCGAGGGCTGCAACTGGTTCTGAAGGCTTAACTGTTAAAATATGAAAATGTTACCATCTCCTCTGGGGCAGAGTGGAGGTTTGATTGTAGTTCCTCAGATGATTTGGTTGAACCTAGTTTTTTTTTTTGGCAAAGGTGCTTTGATTCCTTCCTCGGCCCTCGAGGCAGGATTAGTGCACAACAGGATCTCCGCTCTCAAAGCTTTCATTCCTGCTTTCGGATAAGATTAATCATCCTCATTTACAGGAAACATCTCCAAAAAGCAGCGTTGTTTGTGCTGCACCTAAGCGTCTGAACATAATACGCAGGTTCAGCTCATTCATAAGGCATAAACACTCATCACACAGGTTTACTTGCCAGCAGAGCCATTATCAGCCGCAGGTCAAATTCACAGTAATTCTCGATCTGATCCGACAACCAGACAAATTGGCCATGAACTGACAGTTTTAAATTCTAGGGAATTATTATTCAATTCGTCTCTTTAAGTTTAAAAGCTCTTTAGAGGTGAACTGGGCATGGATAACAACTTAACTGTGTGACACTGCACGTCACAGACAGTCTGGCTGTGGAACTGGCACCAATTTGATGACTATACTCAGGATTTGGACTTAAAATGCAAGTTTCATTTTGAATTCATCTAATGTTGGTTTGTATGTTTTATTGGTATTGATACATTTATTGTTATGGTGTATATAGTCTGAGAAGATACATAAGACATGTCTGTCAAAGGTTCAAAGATCTGACAGATTTGCCTTCAGATCTCTGGTTTTATCAGAGGCTAAAAAGAAGAGTTAGAGACAACAGCTACAATGAAAGTGTTCGCACTCAGAATTTTATTAAAAGATATATTTACGATGCTCAACATTTCAGTTTTTATGTGTTGGTAAAGCCGTTTTTCCAATATTTTTTTCCCTTCAATCACCAAATTTCTTTGGGTAAGGATTAATCTTCTTTGGCCTTAAACACTTTCAGCAAAATCTGGGTTCACCCAAACTAAGCAGGACTGTTATCTTCAGGACCGTGAACATTTGCTCAAAATTTGAATGGCTGTTCAGTATAGTTCAGTCTGCTCCAGATTGACAAACCATCCCGTATGGTCACATGGCTAAATAAATATATTATGTTATTAACCACAGGGAATTATTTCTAAACTATTTTCTGTCAATTATTAATCAAAACTTCCTGCTACCGCTTGACTTCTGTTGATGGGGTTTATTAAAAGTAAAACTGCAGTTTAAAAGATTGTCACTTTCATCTAAATCTGAAGTGCACAAGTTATTAACTTTAAATATTTTGTTCAGTTCACATCTTCAAATCAAGGACAGAGAGAAAAATCAAAACAACTTGTTCCTGTTCAGAGAAGCTGTTTAATGGTGTTTCATCAACAAAACACCAGGTTAAAGTATCAGGAGGTTGAGGTTCACTTCAAGAGAAAGAATTTAATTAACTTTTTTAATAGCTTCTCAATTTTCTTTCATGAGCGGAATCGGTAACTTCACTTGCTATTCTGAATAAGCTAAAAGCAATTCTGAGAATTATTGGAAAACACAATTTGAGCTCCTGTTAAGTCAATAGCTGGTGAAGTAGATTAGACCAGACAGGAAATGCTGAAGCAACATTATGGGGAAAAACACTGAGACACTGCCAACGATCAAACACCAGCGCCATTTAGATCTTTATTCCTTATAATGAATAACAAATCTTGCTGGAAAATATTCATGTGCTCAGAGACGATATGAGCACATTCTCTTTACTGCCTTTTGCAGAGGAAAGGCGTTCAGGCGAGAGGTAAACTGAGAGTCCACTGATTGACTTGTTTTTCAGCTGTAGGTGTAAGAAAACTAATCAGCAGAACTTGACTCCAAAGGCTTGAAAGTTACTTGTCGAGGACATTAAGGACACCTTGAAAACATTCTCTCCCTCCCCTGCTTTTGTTCTTAGTGCTCAGAGTATAAATAACACGGCGACTTTTATTTAATGGTTTACAGTCTGCCACCATGGTGATATGAGATACAATAATGTGCCAGAGGTGTTTCCATTAGTCAAGATGCATCTGTGGTGAAAAGCTCGATACGCTGATCCCTCTTTCTTTGAAAAGGCAAGACGCCGGACTCGTCTGTGCCGCATCGTGACCCTGCATCAAAAGGACACCGAGAGAGATATAATGCAATCGCTCAAATAGATCTGAAACAAAGGGGAGAGCCATCACTCTCGCAGCCTGCACGCTCCTTAAGCTCGGTGCAAGATTTCACCTCCGTGGATGAACAGTTCTGAACAGAATAAACAACTAAAAGGACTTTTTAAAGAAACATCTCAAAGTCGCAGCAGTGGAGACGGGTA
Organism: Limanda limanda; assembly: GCF_963576545.1. NCBI lineage: Eukaryota > Metazoa > Chordata > Actinopteri > Pleuronectiformes > Pleuronectidae > Limanda > Limanda limanda. Next base: position 21,263,878 of record NC_083645.1, on the reverse strand, counting down.
GAGAGAGGATATAGCAAAGCAAATATCCTCCTAATTGTGCCCGTGAGAGGTCTGAGGCGGGATTTGGCTTGTATGAAAAGAAATAAAAGGCAAAAAATGTTGGTTTAAAAATGCATTATGTGGAATAAATGAGAGGAAGCAGAGCTTTGCACAGGATAGGAGTTCACCTCTTTGACATCCTCTGGTGGAATCCAGCCAAACAAGGGAAACGGAACTATCGAGAAACAACCGGGCGTTCGCCAACTTGTAGTGGCACAGAGATTCATGTTGTCTCTAAACTGTGACGACTGATAATCACCAAAGTTTTGTCTCAATTTCTAAACTATATGTAAAGAAAGACAGGAAGAAAAATTCCTTACTCAACTTGCCAACTCCTTGATGTTATATTTTGGGTTTCCTTTGTTTCCTCATTTTATGCAATTATTTCTTTTTAGCTACTTTGTCTTGTGTTTCTCATATAATTTGGTTTCAGTCAATAACCACAGTCTACAGATTGTGGTGCAGTTAAAACAATTTTGTTTCGTCGTTAATGACAGAGATTATAAAACGACATCTTTAAAAGAAGGTGTTGCATTCTGGCCTTTTATTAAAGATCATAAAAAAAGACCTTTCCATCATGATGAATTATCACACTGAGATATCTGCTGCTTCAACTTGAAGAATCTCAGGAATCTTTCAAATGAAAAAAGGAGCCTTCTCTGGTTTGAGGGATCTTTCTTCGAATCATTAGTGGGCGTAGAGGAGCGATGCTGAAAGAACATCCCTCTGCTTTAGAAACTATTCCCTTATTTTCAACACTTCATGTCCACCTTCCCTCACTCTGGCCTTTCATTAATGAGGACGAAACGGCCGTGTTCCGCACTTTCCTGTTTGATACAAGCTCAGTAATTACTGCAGGCGTTGTTTGGTCGACCTCTTTACTATAAAAAGATCACAGAGAAGGTGATGTGAAGATTTTAGAAGAACGTTTTTAGATATAAACTTATTTCTGACCTGATTATAACTCATCAAGTCGGGAGTATTTGTGTTTCATCAAGTTTATATATAGCAAATACTAATGGATCTGTACCACAGGTTTATATTGTACACAATCCACTCAGACTGCAGCTGAAATATGCTGCAGACCACAAGTCAGAGGGTTCAGCCTTCAATCTAATATAACACAGTTGTATGCATCATATCAGTTTGTTTGAGTTCGAGTTGAAGCAGTACAAAGCAGCACAGGATGCAAAAAGGTAAACAAATGACAATGAACTAAAAACCCTCAGAATACACTTACATTTTTAAGCCAAGTGCTCAATGCAAGTCCAGCAGCCAAGCTTCGAATTTCATTTATCTCATATTAAAAAGGAGGAAATAAAATCTGACTGACTATGCAACAAGTGAACAACACAATAACTCCCTATATTATTATCATCATAAATACAACACTGAAATTGTGGACTGTATAAAAGGTGGACGATGCGTCGCCACTTCGAACCTCGTAGCCTAAAGTCAGATCTCTGATAGAAAAGGTCCAAACCGGTGATGAATTAAAGAACATTCATTCTCCGACTTCATGACAGCAGATGGATATTACAGGTGGCTTTTTATAGAATGGTCTTTTTTGAGAAAGAGGTGGGAACTGTAATTACTGAAATCTAAAAAGTAATTATACTAGACTCAGAGGGACAGAGATTTGATAAATTAAAGTTACACCTACACATTTAAAAAAGAAAAGTGAAATCTCCCAGCAATGAGCAGTGGAAGACGAAAGCAAAATGCTTGTTGCCCCTAAAAGTAAGACTTAATGATAGAATACAATATAAAAACGACTTAATCCATGTTATATAGCTTGTTAACTTGTTTGTGTAAATCATCCAAAATCTTTTCAACAATTTTAAATCCCAGAGAAATCTCCAAACTTATTCAAAGTAACAGGCTGTTTAATTTTGGCTTTGTCGAACTTTGTATTTTTATTGGACGCTTGTAATAGATTCATTGCCGTTTGCTACATAACATAAATAACACTTTCATACATCAAATCATCCGCAAACATGATTTGAGTTGCATCAGGTAGATTTTTATTGGCAAAGCTTGTAAATACAACAACTCCTCCTCGCAGCCGAAGTTAGGTAGGTTTAAAAAAAAGCTTGTGAAATGCTTTAATGTCTATGATCTCAGAGCCGAACAAAAATGTGACTTTAACGTTGTGTGTTTCTGCCGCTTGTGACCTTCTGACACTTTAATTACAGGTGAATCCACCGGGGACTGTCTGGTCATGCGCCTTGAGTGTGAGGTCGTATTAGCACAAACACAACAGAGGTTATGATGAAGCCCATGTGTGTGTAATGAGGTCAGGTGAGCGCAGCATCAAAGCATATTAAATCCATATTCTGGTGCACTGAAGCACTGCTGGGGCTGCACAATTTAATCTTAAGTAAACACACCCGCTGAGTTATTTCTGCAGTGTTTTGACAATGAAGTCTGACAGTCGCTGGATTTACGGCTGGTTCAGTGAAGAAAAAAAGTTTCTCCTCACTTTCTATTGTTAAGGTGTGTACGGATTATAACAAAGTGTCGCCAGCAGTTGTTTGTCTTCGAGCGGAGAGACACAAGGCTTGTGTGCACAAACAGATGGCAGCTTCCCAGGCGATGCGCTGCAGTACGTACCGCTGCTCGTCTGCAACCTGCTCAGTGGCGTCTCTATAGGGAGACAAATGAGCATGTGTCATGTAATATTCTTCATGCGGCGCTGGGACGCGTTCATTGTGTTGAGTGTGAAACACAACTGGTCCGTTTAACGTCTTAAATAAGGTACATTTCAGCGACGGAATTTAAATTAATATATTACAGTGGCTTTGTTCTCAATCTGTTTAGTTGTCAACATTTTTTTCCTCATTGACGACAAAGTGTTTACAAAAAAATAAATGAATTGAGCTTCTTTAGTCACTGAGATGAATATTGTCTGAGCGGCGTAATCAGACTAAACTGACAAAATCCTCAATAGTCTCCTTCTATTCACTTAAAGAAAAAAACATTATTTAATACATTTTCATTTCAATCATTAATTTTGCCCCTTGAGTTCTTTATGCACTTTTCTACTGATGCCTGTTTGTTCCCTGAGAGTTTACTTTTACTTTGTTAGTGTCTCAGTCAGGGCCATAGACTTTATATAAAGACACGTCTCCACTTCTCTCAACTATCTAGAAATGAATTGAAAATAATAATAAATAATATTTGAAGCTGATGTTTATTCCATTTTAATAGCATTAAATTACTTATTAAAACCAAAGTTCCTGGGTATATATAGATTTGGACAATCATCAGTATGATAGGAACTACCTACTAAAAGGTAAGAATCCATCATTATGGTAATGATACACAATGAAGAATACAAAATTTATTTAACGTGTACCTTTATTTTTTATTTTGGTCTCATGGTCACATGAAGACGGGGGGATGATGACCTGTAAAGCAGCCAGCTACCTTCACCATGGAGAGAAGTAATGCCGTCCATCTTTATATACTCTTTGGTTGCTACATATAAAAAGATATTCCATAAGTCAGTTTGTCATTATCATATGTTTACCACTTAAATATTCAGGTGAACACATTTTCAGTTTTATATGTTGACGTGAACGTCAACATCCCAGGTTCGAAGCGTTTTTGTTTGATCCATTATAACAAATACAACATAAAATATTTGAAACCACTCTGTTGAATTGATGTCCGCAAGAAATAAAATGTCTTAAATGTTCAATGTAAAGAGCTTTAAGATCTTTGTTTGATTAAAACAGCCTGAAGCGTACGATTCAGCTTTCAACTCTTAGTGTCGTCTTCAAACTCTTCTTTTCTCTTTATTATTCATTTCATAACATTACATAAAGCAGCAACACTGAACTGAAATTCAACGGAAAAAATTATAAAAAAGTTCAGTCTCTCAGTTTCAGTTTCATCCTCGTTGTTTTTCTTCTCTTATTCATCTTCCTCTCATCCGCTTTCCCTTTGCTCCTTCTTATTTCTTCTCATCTGACAACCTTATCTTTTTTTACTAGTCCCCTTTCTCCTTCCTCCTTCGGCTCCTCTCTTCTCTTCTTCTTCCTCCCCCTCTTTTTCTCATTCTTCTCCTCCTGTTAAATATTGGTTGGCAAACAGCTATAAAGCTCATTATTGCCACTGTTACTGTGGTAACTACCAGTTGACAGTAAAAACAAGGAATAGCAATATTTTAAGACATAAGAAAAATTAAATATTTAAAAAACTAAGTCTTGACAGTTCCCTGTGTGGAATTGGGTCCGGGTCAGATTCTTCAGGTGACTGTTACAGTGAAACACTAAATCCTGACTTTCCTCACGATGTTCACCAACATACTGTATTTAACTGGTTTCATTATTCCTGTAACATGTGATCATCACATCAAGGAGGAGTCGGGATGGAACACTTTGAAGTTGTAGCCTGTGGACTGCAGATAAATGACGTCAACACTGAAGCAGCTGAATTGATGTGTTTTTTCCATCCCGATTTAAACATTCATGCAGGACAGAGTTTGTTTATGCAAGAAATGATCTGGGTTTCTTCTACAGTCAAAACATTTTCAGAATGCGGTGAAAGGTTTAGTTTAAAATGCTCAAAGGATCCAAAGGATTCAAAGAGCAAATATTTAGTTTTGAACCTGATGATTGTTTCTGTGTTTGTTGAACATGCACGGCGTAAACACAGATCAGACTGGAGAACATTCTGTGAGACGAAAGTTGAAAGTGGATAACGAGCAAACAGAGCGGAGTACTGGGGATTTAAGGATTACATGCAATTTGTGATGTTTTTCATCTTAGTCATCAGAGGAGCTGAGACTCTTGAGTGGTTTTCGTTCGATGCTGTGACAGACGAGCGTCACTTGTTGACCAGCGTCAGTGTTTTGCGGAGCAGACTAAACAGATCTCTGTGTCAGATGTCTCTGTGATGCATCTTGTTGAAGAGGATTATGAAAGAAGACAAAACAGACTCTTCTGTCAATTACCAGCAATTACAGTGAAAATGATATAAAGTGCAATAAACAGCGAGTCGTTAAACCCTTTCAGGCTCTTTACACAGGTTTTTAATGTGCTGTGTGATTTACGCCAGGATTCTGCAGCAAACAATCACAAGGGCAGGACAGTGTTTGCTGCAGGTTTATTCCCTCCTCGCAAAGTTTACTCCTCAGATCCCTTCGGAGAGATGTCATATTGGTGAAAACAGCCAGCCATTATTCCTGCGCTGTAAAAGTTTATAGTCGAACAGATCCTTAATCACAGGCACAAGCGGGGCAGCTCGTAAAAAAAAAGGCGGCGTGCCCTCCTGTGCATAAAAGCAGTTGTTTTATATCAGCATCCACAGTAAACAGACATAGCATCACACTGCTGCAATATTTATAAAAGGCCTGATTTTAAAGCCGGCCACCATTCATCCCTGACATGCCCCGATGTAAACACAAACGACCGGCCGGCCCAGATATATATCAGCTAATGAAGACGTGAGGGCAGCTGGGTATTATTCATAGTGTTACCGCTGGTATCTCTGCAGCGAGAGCCTGCTCCCACTGTGCGGAAAATGACTCCCTCCTGTTTGTGTAGCCACATCTATCTAAAAAAACGGCCATATCAAATGATCTATCATCCCTTTATCTTCCAAGTGAGAAAATGGCTACCTCCACAGAGAGCAGTGAATTGCTGCTCAGTTCCCTGGTTACTCTCCAGCCCGTTTTTTCTCCCTCCTCTCACGGAGTGTTTGGTGATTTCAGACGTCTTTGTTGTCGCTCAGAGAACAGACGCAGCTCACGTCAGACGCTTTTCATCTTGTTCATTCACAGAAACTGATTTGATCTCTTCTGTGAGCAGGTGGAACATCGAAATGAAAGAGTTGTTTTTGTTATTTTCGTTTCGATTGCCTCTAAATGGCGCTTTGGCGGTTGGTAAACACTTTGCCTCCTCCATGATAGTGGATGGGACATGGACCAAACCAAGAAGTCAAAACACATGTGGGTAGATGATTTTCTCAAAGATGGTTTCTGTTGGTTTAAGTAAATGTTTCTTCAAGTGTTAACTTTTCATAAGTTTTGTTCCAATTAGTGACTTGACTTGAAAAAACATCATCACAGCATAGACTAACTCGTGATTGGTCGAGCACGTCTACTGGCGGGACCTCTCTTCATCCTCCGATAGCTACAGCATAGATTCTGACTCACAAAGACATGTGCTTCAGCACTGGATTGTGCGAGTGCTTCGTCTGTCTTTATATAAAGTATACGGCTTGAATACACACCCAGATGCAAGCTTATTAGGTACAAATCAAGGTTGGATTTTTTACACATCTGTTATAGTTATGCAGCGATATGTAACTAATAAACTTTCAAATGAGTTTATTTGATATAGACATGGGTAATAGATACAAATGAAAAGTATTGGATATTTATAATCTATTTAATATTGTTTTGATTAAGATTTGTTAACTTAATCATAGCATATTATAGAAATTTCATTTTATCTTTATCCACTGATGAACACTGATAGAGGGTTGAAAGCGTCATAAAAAGTATTGAGTGAATGTTTAGGTGCGACTGTTTGGTCAAACTTCTACTACTAAGAACAGGAATTGATCAATTACCTTTTAAATTGACATGGTTATTTGATTAATTAGGTTATTACGTGGCAACTATTTGGATCAGTCCATTAGTCACTTCAGTGATGTGACTTACCACTTCCCCTCTGAGGGCTGTGGAGGAGCAGCAGCCAATCCAGGCTACCGAACAAAAAAGATTCTGATCCGAGAAAGTTATTGAAAGATAAATTAATGATGAAAATTAAACTAAGTTGCAGCTATACAGCTGTAGACACAAATGGCATATAAAACAAATATGATACCGCAGTGCACAGCAGAGCGTCCCTGTGTGGATCTGATGAACGGCTCTGATCAGCCCTCTGCTCCTCTCTTTGGTATATAAAACTCCCCGCTGTGCAATTATGAACCATTTCAGCAACGGATGAGTCTCCGTCTTAAAATAGCAACTGATGTCTTGCAGTTTTCTCTTCGAGCTCAGGCTGTAAAGGCAAAGTTTTGCTGTAAATGAGTGCGAAAACACCCGAGGCACCAACAGGCTGCCTGGTTGTTATCTCTTGCCTGTTGCCCGCCGACTGCAGCACTAAACAAAAGGCAGATGCCATTTTATCACCGCCGCCAAGTGATGTCACCTCTCGTCATGACGGCTGCTCGTTTGAAACCTGTAAACAGCTTCCACAGGTGCATCACATGTTGAATGGCCAGTAGTTTAAAAGGGTTTGTTCAGACAGGCGAAAACTGCAATTTGTACACAACCAGCTATTTGGTTGTCATTTTGTTGGGGGGAGTGAATAGAAACCTGGAAATGTGTTATTCCGTCCTGCTTTTCTCTGTGCAGTTATTTACTGAGTCGGTCTGCAGCACTGGGGAAATGAATGTGCTCTTTGAAAGAAGGACAGATTGAATGGTCAAAACACCACTAATGATTGAAGATGATGGTGAGAGCGAAGATGATGATGACAGTGGGGTTGATGATGAGAGTAATTACCGAGCGCGGCGGCGGACGAGAAGAAAAGCAACTGTTGACGGTTCGGAGTGAGCCGTCAGCAGAATTGAGTAAAGCCGATTTGAAGCCCGGGGACGAGCCTCCAGCGGGGGGACGCTGACTGAAAGCCCCTCACTGCTGCCTCTCACACGGGAAATGGGAGTGAAAAGAAAGGGAACAATAACTCGGATGGGAAAGAGGGGATTGAAGGAGGCATCACAAAGACGAAGAGTTTGAAGAAGAGATAAGAAAAATTCAAGACAAAAAAAACCTGCTGAGAAACGGAGGCCGTACACCGCTGTGAAACCCCCCCCGCTCGGCCCAAACCCTCCCGTTTGATCCTTTTCCAACGTATCAGTGTATGAAACGATACTCATCAGTCGCACTCCCTCCCCCCCCATACCTCGGGACAACGTTTCCCCCAAATCCCTGGATGCTGGTGTGAAGGCTTGCACACCCCCTCTGTCTGAGCTGTGATTATTTAGCGGGGGGGGGCTCTGCCATATCAAACTCCGGCCAGCTAAAGATTCCCCTGGGGGGGGAAGGCAGAGAAAGAAATTCTGCACCACCCCCCGCCCCACCTGTGCAGGGCAAAGATGGGAACACATCAAACGGCTCCCTAGTGGACGACGCTAAAAAGACGCCATCACAGGGTTTCATTTATTTATTTTTTACCCCATAAACGGCAGTGAGTCAACCTCGAACTGAGAAAAGCGAGCGTTCTCTCCAGTGCAATTCCACTGCTGCAGACTCCTCTAATCTCAGGGATGAGGTGGCGGCCCCTCACAGGGGACGTGTGGAGAAGGTGTCATGCTCGGTGCGTGTCGGGCTGATGAGGTCTGAGCGAGGTCCTGAGGACTGCAACATCAGGAGTTTCTACAGAATCAGCTTAGAAGTGGACAGTTCCTCTAAAGGTTTATTCTGCCATCTCTACACTCGAATACACTCAAAGTTGAAAAATACTCTAAGTTTTAATCTCAGTGTGTTTCAAGCAATATTTGTCTGGAGGTATTTCATATTTGTAATGGAGCTGAAGCGATTACGTCACAAATGATTCATCACTTGAGTGATCTTTCAAGCAGAAATGCCACATTTGCTTGTTCTGGGTTTTTCAAAATGAAGATCTGAAGTTTGTCGTATCATTGTCATTTAATTATCTGCAAGACATCTGAGGCTCTGGGAAACTGATTATTTTTTTATATTATCTGATGATTTACAGAGAAAACAACTAATGTGCAAACCTCAAACAAGTTGTACACTCACACTTCAAACCAAAATGTCTTATCTTGCCATGTTTGAGAAAGTAGAAATAAAAAATCTTGGATACATCCCATTTTTCCAGATCCGCCGCAAAATTGAATAAATTCTTTCTGTCTTTCTGTGCGTAAGCCTGTTAAAAAAAATATGCTAAAATAAACTTCTTGGTGAAGGTTATATTGAAAAACATTGTTCCCCTGGAGAAGTGAAATGATGTCTCTGCATTTAAGATTGTTGTCAATTGTTAATAAAGACGAGTTTTAAGGCTGACATAAGCAACTTTTTAATTTAAAAGGAAAAGATACCTGTTTGTAAACCACAAAATAAACAGTGTGATTAATGTCTTTCTGTGAGAAGATGTCAGCTCGAGTCTGATATATATAAAGTGAACTTTTCTCACACCTGCCAGAGCGACGTCAAGTTTCCAGAGAAAAGAAAAACAAATAAATAGAAATAAATCCCTGAGCAGCAGTGAAATATTGTCTGTAAATTTTTTTGTCCACAAAATAATAAAAAGATTCTCTCTTTTCTTGGGCAGATTCTATTTTTGCAGTTTGTTGACGAATGAAAGCAACACTGAGCGTTCTGTCTGAGTCGTCTGCGAGGCACTTGAGGAGAAAAATCAATTCTGACACTGAAATAAAATGAATAAAAACTGGCAGCATTTCCGAAGGACACATCAGCCGCACCTTGGCAGCCGCAGGTGAATGTTGATTTATTCAAAGATCTCAGGCAGTTATCTCATTCCTGCCTGTCATCCCTGTTGTCCACGACGATTCACTCTGTGCTAACACTTAACCTCGCCCGGTGATCGAACACCTCTCTCCTGGTGCCGATCAATACAGGGAGCATTACATCTAATCAAGCACTGATCACTTTCTCAACGCTGATTGCAATTGGCTGGCAGGTCATTTAGTTTTGTAAAGTGTGTTCGGTTTCTATAGATTCAAATGATTACCCAACAGCAACTGAACGCTCAGTGCTGCTCACATCTGCTGCTTCTTAGAAAAATCATCACGACCGGTGAAGGACAGAATCTTCATGTCTTTGTTACGTCGTTTACATTTGATCCGTTTAGTCTCTGCATTGAATTTCAGTGAAAAGATTATTGTGTGAGATATACATGTCCTGGCATCATCATCTGCGTGGGCTGCGTCTATCTATACGTGACATTGATTGGTTTCTAGATGGCTGCACTAAATAAACATCCGCATCGTTCAAACTTTATACAAGCAATCCTGAGAGTCTGGGTAACTCATTTTCATATTTGCATTCATTTTTTCTCAACGGCTTCCATATTATGCTACTTCAACTTCCTGTAATTGATCCCAACTATTCCAAAAGGGTTTTTTCATTAAAGTTTTTTATTTATTCATGTATATAAAAACATACAATCAAACTCAAAAAACAACATTTATAACAGCATCAACAGACAGTATACCCATCATACAACCATATATACAAAGGCCTCCTGCAAATCGATATTTTCTGTTTTTTTTTTCTTGAAACAACCAGAATGTACATCCAGCACCAAGTCCTACAAATTTTTCCATATGCCCTATCTACAAAAAAATACGGTCCCAGGCCCTCCTAAAATCTTCCTCTTCATTGTTCATTCTAGCCAACATGCGTTCATAAGATATAACCTCTGACATCATTTCCATCCATTTTTTAACATCTGGGGCAATTGTACTTTTCCATACTCTAAGAATCGTGCCACTGTGACCATCCCGACTTTTAAAACTACCCGATCATATTTAGATATATTTGGAATTTCTGTTTGATCCCCTAACAAACACAGTCTTGGTGATACAGGTACCGCCACCCCCAGCCATTTACTCACATGTTCCAGTACTTTCTCCAAAAATGGGTACACTAGCTTACATCCCCAGATCACATGCAAAAATGTCCCTATATCTTTCTGACATTTCCAACATAAATTATTTCCTATTAAGCCCATTCTGTGCAGTTTTGAGGGGGTGAAATAAAATCTATGAATTATCTTATACTGAATAAACTTCCCCTTGGCCTCTCTCATGTGTTTCCAAAAGGGTTTTAACTTAAAACGGAACACACCATTGGCCCAGATCCCCTCTATTGATCTGACAAAACATTTTTCTGTTGGTCATTTTGGTTCAGACTTAACTTAAAAGACTAAAAGTCCAGACCAGGCGAGGAGGGCGTGAAACAGCCCTTAATCTGGATTCTCTGTAATGTTACACTATTGCAGTTCAACCATGAACCCTTAATGGAACACTTACTCCGGGGTATCTGGCACTTTCTGCAGCCACACATGAAGGTCCACTGGGATTTAAGTTTTTTTCTGTTATGTTTCATTCCAAGAAAGCAAGTGCACGTGCACGCTGAAAGACTTCTGCAGCTTTGTTTTCTTTTCATTTTCTGGCTGTGGACAAGGGGAGGTTGAGGACTTGTCTGTACATTCCTCCGTGATGCAGTCATCACAAACTCTGCAGCTCACGTCTCACAGTTCACATACCGAGTCAAATAACTCTCATAAACACATGCATGCACACATAATCAGGCATTATACATCAGTCTAGTGTTATGCAATGGAAAATAAAGAAACAAACTTTATGTCTTTACATTTGTGTCCATTCTATCAGTCCCATACTGGCATTGATCATATTGACAAAACAGGGTTAGAAACTATTCCAATATTATTTGAGTTTCTTTTCGCCTGTGTGGTCTTTGTCTCCTTAATTTCCTAGAAAACCACAATGTTCTTTTCCGTGCAGACAGAGTTACCTCAGCGGTTGAAAATGAATGGCTCCTGGCGTTTTACACAATGTTACCGACCGCTCTGCAAGATTTGGCTCCTAAACCCTGAACACTGAAGTTTTGTTTTTCCACTCCTACTCATTAATCCCAACCACAAACAACATGAAAATACGGCAGCATTGGAAATTAAGAGTAAGCACTATCCCCCCTGTTATTCCAGCAATCGTGCAAAACACGTCTACTGGTGAAACAACATTTCCTTGAATGTAGGAATATGCCTCCGCCTCTCAACTGCTGCGCACACACTCGACAGCTTGCATGTCTCCCGTAATGAGACAGCAGACCTCAGCTGTGTGAAGAGGTGTTTGCTCAGAGCGATCACATCTTGGCAGTGGGAGCAATTTGTCTAAGTGATACAATTTTAACCTGACGCCTTGATCTCACAGAGAACACTTCCACTTCGGATCGAGCAGTCCTCCACGATAAACACTTTCTTTGGATATGCTCTCGTCTAACAAGATTGTCTCGTACTGTATTTTCGTAGCCACATAATGAATTTTCACCTGAGACGTGTTTGCAGGCATTAAGTGAATAAGTGAAGTTATTACCAGTTCATCACATTCCTTTCGCACAAGGGGTAAATTAAGCTTTGAGTATTGGCAAGAAAGAAAGAAAGTGTGGAGAAGTAAACAAGCTGTTAGGAATTAACCTCGAGAAAATTCAATATAGAAAACATTGCAATAAAAGCGGCAATGACCAGCAGAAGGTTTGCTGTGCAGTTTCCCCCTCGCCTGGGTGTCAACCTTTCACAGTAACCTTTTCATCACTTTCAAGCAAATATTTTCGTTTCGCCTAAATCTTTGCGATAAAGCGCCGCCATGTTCAGAAGTGTAGCTGTTGGCAGAGAGAGAGAGAGTTTGTTCTCTCTGTATCAGCCTGAGGATGATGTAAGGAAACAACTGTTTCCTGGCACGATCGCAACCCGACTGGGCAGAAGCTGATTTATTGTCTACGTCCGGTTCACACTTGGAACATGGGTCGTCTGGCTCGGTTCCCAAACTCCCCGATAATATTCAAGGTTCATCGAGTTGTTCCACAGTCCTTTTTATCAGGGTGTGAGGAAAACACAACAAAGATAAACTGATATCCTGAATGTTTTTTATACTTTATGGCGTTTGGTTTCCAAGTCAAACTGAATTTTTTTTACAGTAGATGGATGACATGACAGCTCTCCAAATGTGAAGCCATCTTTATCTAGCAGATGGAACATGGGCGAAACTAAAAACTCAAAGTACGCACCGACATTTAACCAAAGATGGTTTATGTCCTTTTAGGTTGTTGTTAATCGCACTATCAGGGATGGAGATATAAAAAGGGGGTGAAACATCATGATTGAGAGACGAAACTGACTCCCGATTGGTCGAATGTGATTCCAGTTTAATCGGAATAATAGTTATTCATCAAAATGTTCAGCCATGAAATCTAAACTTGTGGAACGCTACCTCCCTTTGGAGAATGTTTTTCTCATGAACTACACACACGGACAAACTGAGCAGGCGTTAGGCCTCTGGTTAGAAATCAGGTGTGAACCTTGAGGTAGAAGAATGACATCACCAGACCCACATTCCTTAATTGAAAGCATGGGAGCTGCAGGCTATCCCATTACACCGGCCTGGTTCGGGTTGCCAGGTCAGAGTCAGAGAAAGCTCCCATGCGTAATTTATAACACTCTTTCCTCACATAATCTATACATATAAGTTGTGAGGTTATGAAGCTCCAGACCCCCCCACTCATCTGCAGCCAATTTGCCCCTTGCACAATCCACCTTAAATCACCCAAAGCTCACCGTCCTTGCTGGGTGGAACTACAGACGAGTCCGATTTCATTTGAATTCCCTTCACATACTCCTCCTGGTAGATGTTAAGAAAAAAAAGAGAGCATGGGCATTAACTACCTGAACTAGTGATCCTCTTTAAAAGCACACACCCTCTGCTTTTTCCTCCTGCAGCAGTAAATTGCAGAGGAATGTGGCCCCAGCACCAGATCAATAAAACTTCTTTGCAATTTAGCAAGAACAGATGTTAGCAATCCTACTAGGTGTGCCCTGCTACATTTTCAATGAGCTTACCATGAATGTTTGCAACTGTGTGTATGTGCGGCCGTTTCTAGAAAACAAAAACACCTGAGCTTCAATCTGCACCCAGCCTGTTATCGCAGGCATCAAACATGTGATCCCCTCTATCTGTGAGATTATGGGATCTTAATCACAGTGAAGATTAATCTTATCACAAATTGCATTTCTTCACAGTTTCAATTATAAGGACAAACTCGGTGGTGAGGACGGGGAGTTGGAGTCGCTGAAGATAGAGACACATGATTGGTCAAAGGGAGCAGAGATGCCCGCCAGCGGTTTCCCAGCTTCGTTAACGTCTTTATCTGAAAATCATCTTTTAAAGAAGGAACAGCGATTGTGTTCCACTGCTGATCCCTCATTAAAGTCATTATTACTCAGTTACAGGAGATGAATATTCCACCAAGTGAGAACCATCGGTGCACGGTATCTTCAGCTGTAGGTTGTCAGTTCTTAGGCATTACCTTTTATTATGGTAGAATTCTCTGCAAAATAAAAAGCGAATGTGTTTTTGCAAGCGTATGTTTATGCCACTAAGAAATAGACCTGTTGATTACGTAAAATGTGGCAGCCGCCAATGTGTAATTTCTCCCCTCACACTTTCATAAGTATCCAAATTTCGTGACACCTCTCTTCATAACATAAAAGATCTTGAATTTAGTGTTATGCACCATTTTTATCGTCCTTGGCAAAAGGAAGAATTCTGGATAAAATCAGTAATTACCCTTAAGCTGTATACAAGCTGCTTCGCTGCTGCATCGCCAACTGATGCCTGCAGTGTTGCCACATGCAAGATATATACATGCATACATATATACATGCAAGATATATATATATATATATATATATATATATATAAAAAACAGTTCAGTATCATGTACGAAAAATAGAAATCATCCAAAATGAGACGACACAATGGCATTTCTAACTCTAAACTGATACAAACCTATCTTACGACATGATCCGCTGTCGGCAAGAATAATTTGTCAACGCCTTGTAAAAAGGTTTTTGATTTTGAATACGTCATGGTTAGATTTACCCCACAAAGACATACTGTTTAGTATAGGACAAGGTCATACTTTAGGTTAATATGATTGCTTGGTTAAAGATTTAATACAAATGTCTTGCTTGTATGTGAGCAGAATCCTTTGGACTCCACAACACTATGACCAAACATGAAAAACTTAATTTTGTACGTTGACCTCCACCGAGGCAGCTTTATCAAAGGCAACAGCAGAACACTGACGGACTTACTGAAACATAGATGCTGAAAACTTTAGCAGGTTTGCATTAGCAAAGTGAACCGATAAACAACATAGTACAGACATTGCAGTGGCGGTAACACAACACAAGCACTGACCTGGAGAGAACCACTGTATTCAAATTCTAACCAGATGTTTAGGGCTGACAAACTGTAACACAACTTTGTACGGACACTCCTCCAACGAAACATACACTGGAAAACATAGTGTTGACCTACCACACCGTGATTTTCTCAAAGCGCCATAAAATATATTTTTACTTATTGTCCAAGTTCCACCATGACTCCCAGTCTTTCCAGTGGAGAAACAGACTCTGACTGCAGCTTCTCATGGTCATTTAGCTCTGACCACCACAGCCCATTCAAACCCATCATATCTCACCTTGTCCCTATGATGCCCCAAAACAATGTCAAGCTACTTCTGTCTTTCTCCTGACAGAGTTGTAAAATGAGGTTGATTTAGGTATTTGAAGAACAATGAATTCAATTATTCTTTCTTGTGGGCCAGACGCCTGTGATCCTGTTTTCTTCTGGTTTCAGTTCTGTTGTCGTTTTTTGTCCTGTGGTCAGGACTGTGCCACAACCAGCTGAGGAATGGTTGCTAAACACAATCATATGGTCACATGGCCGACAGATGCTTGTTACAGATGTTTCTTTGTCTGCAGTTCTGGAAGAAAAAAAAAAACTATTCCTTGCCTCAAGTTTCTATATCATAGTTTCCCTGCATTTTAATCATGTTCAATGTCTTGCATCAAGTGAGTGACTCATGCATACGTGAAGTAACCACGTGAACGGTGATTATCCATCTTCAAAGAAGCCAGTCTTGCAGCGTTCTAGCATCTCATCTGAGGAATGATGTCTTAAGTGTACAGCCCTCGGAAAGTTTAAATCAACATCCCTAAGTAGAAACCCTGAGCTGCATCTATTTATAAAATCTCCTGTGATGTTGAACATTAGCCCCACACATCTTAATCATGTTTGAGAGAGCTTATGAAACACGAGGGCAGTTCTGAGATATCTGAAGAGGTTCCAAGAGGTAATTCAATTAGTCCCAACGAGAAGCACACTGCATCCCTCACAGGGCCTGTTGGATTCCCTCCATCCATTCCTCTGCACTTTATTAGATCCAGTTGTTGTAAATTAGATTTAGCAATTCTTGCTCTCTGGATTCAAACTGGGAATACTGAGATCTTCTCTAAGGGGTCGGCAGTCGTCCTCCCAGCCACGACCTAACTGGGGGCAGGTTGGACTGGACCGGAATTGGCATGCAAGCACTGCAGAGCACATTTAAAACTCAGTGTGTAAACATTATCGAGTGAGGTGAGGCAGAGGAATGGGCTCGCTAAGCCTTGTCTGACACCATTATCATGGCCATTGGTAACAGTGGAGGGCACAATGTAAACAGCTTTCTCCCAGATGCCGATAAATCCAGAGCCATTACAGGCAGGAGTGAGGTGTCGTCTTGCATTTGAACGGCAAGTTTCTATAGAGAAGCTCACACACACACACACAAACACACTCATGTATGCATACACGCATACACTCGTTCATTGTCGAAATACGTACACACATTCTCAAACCGCATAATAAAAACACACATTCATTGTGTGACAGAACAAACAAAGTGCGGATATCTGCTTCTGTTGCTAGGATACCAGTTCTTCTGGCTCCTAAGTAAATCAGTGTGACTGGTGGCACAGACGGCTGTGAAAAATTAACACAAGCTGTGGCAACAAAGCAAAAGTAACTTTGGACGCGATGAAAAAAGGGAAAGCGTGTTCAGTTTGTTTCCAGTTAAAAGGAAACGTCTCAGAACAGTCAGATGCATTTAAAACACGGTTTGCTTGTTGTTATTGTTCCTCCGGTTCAGACTGGCTACAAGCAACTGGGAACAAATGCGCTTTCAGTGGAAGAGAAACGGGGGGGAATGTACAGTTCTTGTTTATATCTGCAACTAAGAAATAATTTTCATTTGATCTGTTTTGTAGATTATTGCTCCATTGTTCCTTCTTTCTATACAATGTCAGGAAAGAGTGAAAAATGCTTTTTCCACAGTCAAAGGTAATTTCTTCAGATTTCTTGTTTTGTCTGACAAACATTACTAAACCCAGAGATTTCCAGTTAACGTGAAATGTTTGAGAAAGAAAATCAAATCCTCACCGCCCTCTCTCCAAATATGATGATTGTTATTTTCAAAAGACAAAGATGGCTCTGGCTTAAAATATCAAACTCGAGGCTTCAGTGGGTGACGTCTTGTTGGGTTCCGACTCGATAAAGCTGGAACTTGAGACAATGCATTTTTTACATTGTTTTTGCAAGAAATCAAGCAAAATTGTTTTGTTGCTGCCCATTAACAAGCAATTTGCAGCTTTACATTGGAAGTGCAAGGCTGGTAGGAACAGGAGTGTTTGCAGGAAAACCAGTTTCAGCCTTTACAGGCACATATAAGGCAGAGAGGTGTCAGACACTGGTAAAGCAGGAAATAAATGCAAACTGCACTGATACACTGAGCGAACACATGTCTGCTGTGACCCATGTCCACTCTCCCCACACCTCCATTGTCAGACTGTTATTGAGCAATTATGGCCATTGATTTTCTCTCTTCTCAGCAAACCTCTCTATGACAGCTGGCCTTTGCAAGTGGCCTCACCGGACTCCTAACAGCTAACCTCCGCGGCCACGCTATTTGCTCGAAGGTTTGGCCAATTTAACACCCGCTCCCGGCCCTTTCGCATCAAGGAGTAGAGTAGCGCTCTTTAAAAAAGCATAAACGCTGGTCCTGTGAGAGTCTTTTTACACATCATCCACACTGTATTAAATATTCCTCCTCCTTTTCCCGCTTTGCCCCTTGACCCACGGTTTCTTTGCACGCTGGGCTGAGTAATTTCCGAAGAAATTGGCAGAAACGGCTCCTTCCTACATCGAATCACTTCAAACGGCAACACGTGTCTCACATTTAAATTATTCAAAGCAGCTTCACCTTCAGCTGTTCACAGAATCCCTGCATTTCAATCAAAATGCCATTTAACAGATGTTTGACAATCCAAGGCTGTAATTAATCTTTGCACAATCTGCAGCGCGGCTCTTCTGCACAGAAACAGCTTTCTCCTACATACATCACATAACAACCTTATTTTAAAACACAAATCTGCAGTTTGAAGTGCAATTTTTCCAAATTAGAGACTTGAATCAGCCTCTGGACTCTTGGATTGTTTCCTTAAGCGTTCCCTTTGGCTTTTAAGGTGAATAGATTTATCCTATTACGACTGACTATTGGCCTGACAGAGTTAACAAGCCCACTGAGCTGCTCCTCTTACTGTGTGAAAGTTTGACTTTTCCTCCTGATTAACACAGATCAGACATCACTTGTCAACTGTGACGGAGAAGAAATAACCCTGATATTTTTTTGTCATGATGTTTAAAAAGGAAACAAGTGGGTGAACAAAGAGAAGTACTGAAATTTAACAATGACAGAAATGAATCATCCAAAATAGACTCAGACGTCTCGTCTTAACACAACAACCCACTGCAGCAGGCAAAGGCACGATCCAGCAGATGACTAAACTTACAAATATAGCTTTGGAAAAAATAAGAAACCACTGCACACGTGTCTTAAATCTGCATCTTTGCATGTGTGGCAGCAGTTTCATTCCAGTGAGAACATGAGAACATACAACAGGAGCAGCTACAACGCGAGCACATAGAACACAAGCACATAGAACACAAGCACATACAACACGAGCACATACATCACGAGCACATACATCACGAGCACATACATCACGAGCACATACATCACGAGCACATACAACACGAGCACATACAACATGAAAACATACAACACAAGCACGTAGAAGAGAACATACAACACAAAACACATACAACACAAGCACATACAACATGAAAACATACAACACAAGCACATAGAACAAGAGAACATACAACACAAAACACATACAACATGAGAACATACAACACAAGAACATACAACACAAGCACATAGAACATGAAAACATACAACACAAACACATACAACATAAGAACATACAACAGGACTATATACAACATGATGTAGATGTAACAGAAACATCATGGAGGTCCATGAGCA
Source organism: Limanda limanda (assembly GCF_963576545.1). NCBI lineage: Eukaryota > Metazoa > Chordata > Actinopteri > Pleuronectiformes > Pleuronectidae > Limanda > Limanda limanda. The sequence goes on along the minus strand of NC_083645.1, from coordinate 21,244,824 downwards.
TCATAAGAATCAAACACCTTCTCACCTGAGTGTGAAGCTGGTGTTTCTGTTTCCTCAACACAAACAGTCTCTGTGATTTCATTAGGATTCTGCAGCAGGAAGGTGACGTTACAATCCAAATAAAAACGCGTTAATTTCCTCCACGTCAGAAACAACAGAAGGTGACGTCAGCAGGTGAGACAGAGCTGCACATGCTAATTGAACGCACCTGGGCTCCCTATGACGAGGCAGCGCACGTGGTTGACGACGTAACTTCAGGTTTAAAGCTGAGTTTAATCCCACGCAGCTGGTTAATGTCTCGCCAAATCACCATGGTAACCAATGCTAGCCTGCCACAGAGCAAGCTAACTTCCCATCAGACACAGGTGTCAATGCTGAAAAGTGATCTCTGCCACATAGTGATCTCTGCCACATTGTGCTCACTCAGCTTCTTAAAGCTGTAAAGACGTCTCATTTCTGTTCGTGGCAGTTTTCAGGAATACTAAATTAAAGGCAATACTATTGTTGTCTCATGTCCTCTCTTTGGAGGCTAGACTGTAATTAACATGATTTAGGAATAGATTATATATTAAATTGATGAAATCATCTGTATGATTTTACCTCATGTACTCTAGAGTTGATGATAACTATAAACTTTATTGATAAAGTGCTTTAATCACAGTTACAAAGTGGTTCACACTAAGTAAGAGAACAAATTAATGAAATGAACAGTTCTGTACAATTGAACAAATGAACAAACTGAATACAGCCCATACCTCCTCCAACAACAACAAAGATTTTTTTTAAATACAGATTAATTATTTATTGTTATTATTATGACAAAGTCTCAGACCCTTCAGTTTTCACCTTGGTCCCTGAGATAGTGAGATGATTTTACAGTAAGGTGATAAACAAAAAGAGCAGCAGATGTTTTTAAAGATCAGTTAGATTGAGACTTAATTTGAGTCGACTCTGGTTTTAAAAGAGAGATTTTAACAAACTGAGAATTTAGAGTTTATCACTGAATAAACACATTATGATTGCAGCTTCATTGTAGATGAACAAAGATCCTTTGAATCCCGACAGGATTGCTGACATTGATGATGTTTTTATTCTTATTCTAACACTGCAGCTCAGAATAAACACGAGGAGACTCTGTGACGATAATTGGAGATAAAAACTAAAATCCTCTGATGTCTTTATTAGGAAAGAAAAATATGAAACTCTGTTAAATATTTCCCATGATTATAAATGAACATTTCAATCAGATTTACCTCATCAAGAAGGAACTGTTCTTTTTTGCCTCTGCTCTGGCAGCAGAAGTCGCCTTTTTAACGGCATCACATTTTTCACAACAGCTATTTCATCATCAGACAATAAAGCAAAAATACTCAATCAGTAAAAAACAGAAAATTAAATTCCCACATTTATTATAGTGTGACTATAAGAAGTGCCTGTTATTTATAAGCTTTTCTTTTCTATTTGAGAAATATGATCACGTTATTTACAATTCAGCAAACATTTCATTCATAGAACTGATTTCACCTGCAGATAAAAGTGTTTTTTCTCATATAATATAAATCACTGTATTAAACGTTCTGAGGATGTTGCTTGGAATCAACAACTCTGCCTCTTTCACATGTAAACACTGGTGGCCAGATAAGCAGGGTTAACTGAGACGGTTCATAAACCAGCTTCACATCACAAGTAATCCTGGACGACCAGTATTAGTGAAGCCAGATAATAAAAAGATCCAGTTATGTTGAACGTGTTATCAGTTCAGAGTAAAGACCTCAGAGACGCATCAAAGCTTTTCTTCATCACTGTCTAGGAGCTGAATGCAGTTTTCCTTTTGAGGAATTAGATAAAGATAAATGTGTATAAAATCATGACATGGCGTAAATATAGTATGACAGGGACATATATACAAATAGATATTAGATAAGATAAGAATATCCATTGTCTGCATCCATCAAGCCATGATGCTGACCTTAACTTTTCAGATTCTTCAGTTTAAGCCTTAACGCTGAATTCTTTTCTTCACATTTCACAGCAAAAAGCCACAATGTTCAAACCTATATGTCCAGAATCCAGCAACTTTAAAAATACAGATTTTTTTTTATTTTTATGCTCAGATTTGTGAAACCTTTGTTTTACAGCTCACGTGTTTTTCCACATGTCCTTGAAGGACCTTCGTGTCTCTGCTCAGAGGTGAAGATGATTAGTCTGTGTGTGTGGAGACTGATGGAGATCAATACAGTTGTGTTCCACTGTGAGAAAGTGTGAGATATCAATGAGGTGACTCAGAGAGGGACTGATGCAGGTGATTGTTTTTAAGAAACCTCACAACCGTGAAACTGGAGGACTTACAGCAGATGAGTCTTCTCTGTGACGTCAGTGTAATACTATACAATCATAGCAGCTTTATCCAGCAGATGTTTTCTTTGTTAACATTTTAGTCATGCTTCATTTCTTCACATCTTTCTTTACTGAGTAAATCTGGGTTGTCTGTTTTGAGTTTCTATCTTTTACGATTCGGTGACTGTTATATAAGGTTTTCATGTGTCACTGTGGAAAATAGATCAAAGAGGCTCCTGGCCTGGAGACACCTGAACCCGATCCACTCACTTCACTGAACAGAAGGTACAGTGCCATTAAACACAGTGGATTTCTCTTGATTCGTCACGTACACAAATCAGTGTGTTCTACACGGTGCCTTGTGCAATGTAAAGGAATCTTAACAGCCTGAAGAGCTCATCCTCATATGTTGTTTACATGGTTTTTCAGAGAGCAACCATAATCATATGGTGCTGCTGACATTATAAAAACACGCTTTACAACCAACCACCTTTCAACCTTACGGGTCGGTTCATGTTTTCAGGTATTTACACTGAGCCTGAAACATCTGTAAACACATTTCCAGATGTCTTCGACCTCTTTAACCCGTGAATGAATGTCTGCTCCCTACATTTTGTTTGTCGTGACAAAGTTCAGAACATTTTTTTCTATTTTTAATGAACACATAACAGGTTCAATAAACCTTAGATACAAAAATGCTTTCACTGCCTCCAAGATCAAGAAATGCCCCGATGCGAGAACCGCCACTTGAATTTCTTTTGTTGTGTTTGGGGAGAGTTTTAAAGTGCACTCGAGTGGAATTTCCCAAAACATTTTTCGCACCAAACAGCCGCTAATCCCTCTTTTCATATGCTTGAAAACTCACTTTTAAATGGAGAAAGGCGGCGGATTCAGACCTCTTAGTAAACCTTGGCCTGTCTTTCAGAGGAGGGAGGAAGCGTAAGTACCGGTGAAAAAATGAGAGGGGATGAAAAACTTTAGAGGAGAAAAAAAAAAAGCCATACAGACAAACAGCGCTCACATTCACACGTAAACACACGCGAGCATCCAGGTCGCTTCCTGAGGTGGAGATAAAGGTAACGGTTTGCTGCAGTGTAGTAAAATATTTCAACTGCAGCTGTGTCAGATGTTTTCCCACTAATCTCCTGAGTTCAGGTTCTCTGAGTGGGAAACTAAATATCTGTGTCTGAGGCCTGTCACATTGCGCCGCATCACAGGATGATCAAAACCCCCTTCGGCAAGCTTTTGCATTGTCTGAGAGAAGGGCCTCTTTTGAGGAGCGAGGGATGAGGAGGGAAGGGGTTGGCTGGTGGCGGCTGCGGAGGGAGGGCTCGGAGGAAGAGCAGTGAAGAGAGTTGGAAGCGGGGTTAATCCCACACTGTCATTATCCTCACTTCTTAGCCACAGTCTGCGAGCTTCCCCCATAATGAAGGCCATTTCCAAGGATTTGCACCTGGCACAGGCTCCAAATTCTGCAGTAATTACCGATACAGACAGATTCCTCTTACCTTCACTCGGCGTTATAAATAGTAATCCCTCATCTTCCTTCCACGGCTGTAAACCTGCAGAAAATGCAGCACTCGCAGAACTTCAGCCCCCGACTGGTAATGATTCCGATACTGTCGCAGAACAAACGCTTCCTCGCAGCCTTTGTGCATCGAACTCATGAGCTACTCGTTTAATTGCCAGAGGAGATAAAATAATGACACCGATAAACAAAAGCAACGTGAGCGAAGACGAAGAGGAACCTGTTCCGATCTTTGCGTGAGACGTCACCTGCTGTAAAAACAAGCACAGTGAAGAAGTGGAAAACTGTGATTGTGTTCATATATTGTAAATAAAGATGGACGACACATCTCCACCTCCTCCAACTGTCCAGAAATCAAACAAACCTCCGACCTTCTGGCAAGAGGACAACCTGCTCTTCCATAACTTTTAGGGACACCGCCACGTGCAAGTCGAGCCAGAGTCTGTGCAGAGGCGACCGAGGGATGGAGCGAGTCCGTCTCAGCTGTCAATCATGACATAATTAAAACTGAACAAATACCTGTGTCTTCTACAGGCCAGGCGCTCAATAGCTCTGACGTGGAGGAATGTTCGTTGCCCCTCTCTAGGCCACTGGTTAAAAAACTTAACATTGAGTTTGGCTCTTGAGAAGTTAACATATGTAGTTAGGAAGAAAGCTTCTCAATTTTACAGTATCTGGGAGATGTTTTTGGACTTTGTTAAGAATGATGACATTGAAGAGGCATTGGAAATGTGACGTGACTAAACTGGTGTGAGGAATGTGTGCTGGGCTCTGTTTCTTGTTAGTGACTATATTCTATTTGACTTATATATATATTTAATTTTGTTTTAATTTAGTTTTAACTAAATTAGTATTTTCATTGTAATTTTTTGTATTTGAATTTATGTTGTAATCATATTTTAGCAATTTCTGTGACTTTTGTATTATTTATTTCCATTTATGCTGCCATATGTTCAGGTTGGGGAAGGTTCTTGTATGTATGTAAAACTTTATAAAACCAATAAATATATGTTTAAAAAAAAAAAAACTGAACAAATTATCACTTTAATATAAGAACGACCTAAAATGACAGAATACATCGTTGAGGGAAGTGTAATTTCACTTTTAAATCAGGATGGTCCCTGTCCCATCGACTAACATGGAGAAGATGGCAATCAAGGTGGCAATCAAGATCCTTTGGCTTCAGTTTTGTACAGCTGTCCATCCTTGGACAGCTGTACAGTTTATACAAACAGCCGGTTTGTATTTGTTCTGTCAAGGAAATTTGTCTTGTCTTGAGTCAAACTTCTGGTTTCTGAAGAACCCAAAGAAATGAACCGGAAAAGTTGTCTGCCTGTCAATGTGGGAACCTGGATGAGTCATTGTGAAAACCTTCCTGGTTCCCATGTAGCATTACTGTTACTCTCCCATGACTTTATGTCAACGAGCATGCCCGGGCATGACGCTCGACCCCCCCCCCTTCTCTCACCGTACTAAAGCCGGGGTTTCCCGTTTCACCGTGATGCAGGAGCTGATGCATCATAACCAGAAAGGCATCACACAGAACAAAAGCTGCTTAATCTTCTTGTTCTCTCAGTTTAAATGTTCTTTGGTGAATAAGGAAATGTATCCGTCAGATATTAGTCAGAGTGTTTGTTCCTCAGTTTGCATGGAACTGGTTTGGCAGCTTGCCGGGAAGCGATTACGTGATCTTATTTACTCTCTTTCCTAATAACCCACTGAATTAGTTTGGCTGTAATTCTTACTCCCGTCAACTCCTCCCTACAGCAGCCAGTCACACACTTGGACTGTTTTTCATTCAGCTTTGGAAAGAGTTCAGTCCTTGTCTGTGTAGCTGCTGTGAAGCTGCATCAATCACAGCCATGTGTCCCGAGGAAAACCTTTCTTCACGAGACGAAGATGGAAACCCGATGCAATTCTCATCCAAAACATACGTAGAAATCACATCTGCTACACATCAGATGTTCATATCAAACGCAAACCTAAATTCTAACAGGGAATTTTAGTCCTGAACATTATCGGTGAATGTGAAGTTCAGCACATCAGCCTAACATAGGACTTGTTGCTCGACACTGTGACACCATCTGTTTCCAACTCTCTGGACGTCCTTGGAGGTCATGAAACCGGCTACAGGGGACGAGGGGACGGCTGAGAGGGGACGGTACAATTGACAGGTTAATAAGGAGGAGGGTTATTTAGTCATTTAGTCATCATTACTGCCCACAAGCTTTGACAAATAGAGAACCAAGAACAGAAAGAAAACTTCTTCCTCAGCTCCAACGCTCACCCCGAGATATAAACATGTGAATGATTAGTTGAGAGCTGAGTCATCCAGTTCGTCACCAGCTCTCCACACTCTCTCTTTTTCTGTTTGAGTCTGAAGTAAACAAGTATTAATGACCCCTGAGCCTGTCCAGCACACACTTCATGTAGCAGAAGGGGTTTGTGTTGATGTGTCTGTGAAGGACAAATCCATCAGTCTCCTGTTGCAGCTGCTATGATGGTTTACTTCAGTTGGAGTCACGGCTCATTTCTGCTTCTCAACATCTCACTCAGATCCGTATATTTAGCTCCGGTGTTGACGATCAATAAAAGTATTAATACACTTGACAAACCAGTCCCACTTATTCACTTGTGCAGGTGCTTTCAGCCTCATTAAATCGTCTTTCACCGGCGTAAAAGCAGTTGTTATGGAGATGCACATGTTGACATGGATGGCGTCATTACATCCACCGAGGAGTTTATGTTTTGTTTGTCTGTCTGTAAACAGGATTACACAAAAACTACTGCAACTTGGTGGACTAGTGGAGTGTGGGTCCAAGAACGAAACCATTAACATTCGTACGTTTTAAGAGGCCTGGATCCGGGAGCATTTTTCGAATGTTTGTCCTGTGTTGATGCTGGGTGCAGCTTTACTTTCCTCCACGTCTACGAGATCCACATCGCTGTGAACGCACTGTAGTCGTGATCAACAGCATTGTTTATGTTTCCGCCCCTGCTACAGAGCGCTGGTCGCCTGCTTATTAAAAGTTCATTCATATTAAACGTATCATGTGCCCAAATTGCACAAAATTTGAAGTATAAAGTGGATAAAATGAATGGATCTCGTTCCACAGACAGAGATTTCTGGAACTGTTAGATCGATAATGCAGAAAAGAAACAGATATACTTCGAGGAGTGATATCTATTAGTGTGTATAGAATGTTTATATGTAAGCGGACTGTTGGGCCTTGGTAAAGCTATGCACTCTACTGCGTGTAATTCAAGTTTATAATAGTTTTATGACTTTTATTCGTGTTGGTTCTTAAGTTTGACCTGAGAAATATTAGTTTGACATAACAACCTAAACTCCAGTTCAACTTCTTATCCATTACAATGCCTTTGACTGTATTTACACGATTAACACGATCAACTCAACAAATCTCTAGATATGCAAACTCAAATATAAGGCAGGTTTAAACAAAAAATCTTAACATGATCGCATCAATGATCCACACAGTGAGCCCACGGTAACAAAGCACCGTTTCATTATATAGCTGCAGCTACAGAGCGAGCTGGTTGACCTGCCGAGTGCCACGGGTGGCTGTTGTGGCAGCTGATGATTCACAGTGCATATAATTAACTGCGGAATTGGCTGATGGAAAATAATAGCTGTCGAGTGCAGAAATAACTGTTGTTCCTCCTCAGGTGTTTTCAAAATGACAAAGAACCGTGATTGAATACATTTCCACTTCATGAATAAAACAATGGGGAAAAAAATAACCGAACGAGCTTTGCAAGACGTTCTCGTTCTGGACTCGCGATTGGGAATATTCATTAGGAGAATAAAAGCCAAACAATATTAGCAGTCGTAGCCTGAGGGTGTAGATGAGTGTTGCATGAAAGCAATAATAGGAAAAATGGTTTGTAGGAGATTTATCTGAAAACCAATAATATGGAGTAAAACTGTTAGTACAGTTACAGAGCCTGCAGGAACAGTCACGGCCTCCATGAAAACGATCATCAGAGATACTTTACTAAAGAGAAATGCACAAACTCCTCTATGCAGGTTTATTGTTTCTATTGTGTTATCATGCAAAACGTTCAGATTTCATTTGATAAGAGTTCTGTGTTAACTGGAGAAAGTTTCTACTTCTGGACTCATGAACAGACAATACAGCTGTTTAGAGAATCCTCTGCAGAACACACAATAGCACCATGGCTGTGTGAAATACTTTAATCTACATTCAAAATCACTGCATATTTTCAGGCCTTGCAGTATTTTCACAAGACAGATTGATATCAGAGCCCTGTCGCATGCATATCACATATTTACTAATAACAGTCAGTGCACCCATGAGGAATCTGCTCAGTCTGCCAGAGCCTGATAAAACCTGTTCTTACTGCTGGCACAGGCTCGTGTTTTCAAGCCTGTTGATCGTGAGGCGACGCTGGGAGATTAGTCTGACTTACATCAGAAGTGTCTGGTGGAAATGTAATGCTTAATTTATCTGTAATTTTCCAGGTACCCTAGGCCACTTTACGGAATTTGGAAATAAAGATAAAAAACAAACCAAGGACAGAAAAATAAAAATGGAAATGCTGACAGGAGGAAGAGAAAGTGGTCAAAGGAGGTTGTTTTAGACATGGTGCCTGGTGGATCTAGTTCCAGAGGATGGGAGCTGCTGGTTCTCAGGTTGGTGCAGGGGACCCGACTCTGAGGACCCATATGTTCTGGTGGAGGTGGAGTATCGGGTGGAGGAGGTCAGACAGGTACTGAAGGGATTTATAGGTGAGGAGGAGGATTATCGGATACAGACCCTGACCAGAAGTCACAGTTACTTTATTTATTCTATCTGTTAAGGATCAATATTTCTTTAGAATGTGGTTTTTAAGACTTTAAATAAGATGCAGCACTGTTACTTTTATTAAGGGGATAGAATGCAACTGGTCAAGTTGTTTACAATTTGGAGGAACTTGCACTTTACACAGGTACTTCCATTTAAAGATCTTTTATACTCAGATTAATTTACAGGCAAAAGCCTGTTTTGTTATAGATTATATGATTTAACAGTGATTATACTGTTTCCACCTCAACCGGCTCAAATTAAAGAATTACATTAAAATGCATAATAACCCTTACTCTTAATATTTAAATCATAATAATAAACAAATGGTATCTCATACTGAAAGGTTTCCATTCTGTTAGGTTGTAAAATATGCTGATTTCACACCCAGTGTATTTAAGGTCTCTGAATGAACCATTGTCAGGTTAACGTGTTCGGACGCCTCAGATGATCTCAGAGCAGGATTATATCGTCCGATCAGACGACTTTGCTAAATTCACACTTCTGCAGACGAAGCGGGGGCAGAATCTGAGGATTACTGAAGTGCATCAAAAAATCAATGTGGGGAAAGTCTCTGCCATATCAGCATTTATAATTTGTACACTGAATAAATAAAGCACACGTGTTTGCATATCGCTGCAGAGGAAAGGGTGCGTTTCAGAAGTGGGGTTGACCTCTCGCTGTGGCCCCAAACCCCCGGCTCGCAGCCCTCTGCTATATGTAGAACGTTGCTTTAATGTCCGTAACAGCCTTCGGTTAAATAACCAACACAGCAGAAATTTTCGCAAACAAGGATAAAATCAGATTCATCCATATTCAGTTGAAAAAGCCCTTAAGCCATCCATGGTTTATGTGTAATATCAGCATGGCCACACTCTGCTCTGCCGAACCAATTACAGCCGGCAAAGATTTGATTTAAAATTCTGTGAAATCGAGAGGGTTTACTTCAACGTATAGATTTTTTATCTGCATCATAAATCCGTGAACGTCTCTCATCTCTCGCGGGGCGGGTGTGACAAGAGCTGGTGATGAATCTGACGTGAGTGATGATGATGTGCCACTTAGTCACCCATCAACTCAAACTTTCTCACTCTGACTGTACATGCCAGGGTGACTCAGAGGAAATTGTGAAATTCTACAGTGCTGCTGCCATTCGATGTCGGTACATCTGCAAAAATATATATTTTGGAGCCACCGTTGCTGAACTGTGAGGAGAAAGATGTGAAGGTCTCCTAAAAAAAAAGAAAAAAGAAGAAAACACTCAACAGGTGGTGAGACTGTGCAACTTGGACTCGCCGACGACTTCCCACAGATGCACTGCGGACAAAGGATGAAGAAGAAGAATGTCAGGAATGAATAACTGGTCTGTCTCGTTCATTGATTTCCCCTGAAAGCAGAGAGAGGGGAGAAGAACTCCGGGAGGCTCACATGAATAGACGTTTCAAATCCAAATCCTGAGAAGGCCAGTGCTCTGTGTGGGCCACTAATTTGTATATAAAGCAAATGTTTAACTCTTGATTTCTGCTCGGTCTGAATGTTTTTGGGAGTTTTTTCTCACGCTGTTTTTCAGGCATGGCCTCTAGAGGAACCCCAGAGAACTCGGTTTCTCTGGAGGTTTCCTTGCACTACTTAAATATTGATTCTGCTGACATCTTCTTTGCTGTCTTCTTTCTGTATGGCACCGCCTTCTCATTTTTGCATCCGTCGTGTCTTACAAATCAAAAAGCCATATTGGCAGATGACAAATCATGTGTGAGTCTGTGCACACGTGCTCCAGTGGCGCAATCGGTTAGCGCGTGGTACTTATAGACAGTAATCTGCGAGTGATGCCGAGGTTGTGAGTTCGACCCTCACCTGGAGCATAAAGTTTAGTTTAGGCTACTAATCAAAGCAAAGTAGATTTCATCGCACAGTGTCATGATTGTCCACTCATGTCCACTGGTTGTGGTTCGATTCCCGTCTTCCCACCACTCCATTTGCAGAGATATTGGCCTCTATGCTTTATTGATGGCAAAATTGTTTTGTGAAGCTTTTCAAGTGGTCAACAAGACTTGAAAAGTTCTATAGAAATACAGATCAATTAAATATAGCACAACAGCAAATAATAAAACACAACAGCAAATCATAAAACTGACCACAATGTCACATTACAAAACACAACAACTAAGCACTAAACAGTAACAAATAACACATGTTCTTTCAGCATCTTCTTCCTGTTCCAGACAATTAGAGACGAGCCTTTGTGTAGCAGGTAACTTACCTGTCATTGTGTTTTATCATTTGCTCACAGTTGTGTTCTGTCATTTGTCGTTAGCTTTGTGATTTTCCACGTTTGTCGTCGTTTTCTTACCTTCTGTTTCTTTGTGGTTCATTGTCGTGTTGTGTGCTTTAACTTGTGTTGGGTACTTCAGTGCCACCTTAGTTTCCTGTCATACAAAAAAAAAACACAATAACCTCCGTGTCAAATTCTCTTCTCACACTCTTTAGTCACCACATTTCTACATGTGTGGTCATGGAGCCTCACACATGGATCAGCTGCTCTCTCACATACCAGCAGCTGTGTCTCTGTCAAATACCTCAACGTTAACAACACTGTGACTCACAGAGGAGGAGGAGGAGGAGGAGGAGAAGGAGGAAGAGCAGGAGGAGGAGGAAGAGGAGGAGGAGTGGTCCTGCAGGCGTAATGTGGGCGGGTTCTTCCACACCAACAGCTGACAGTCAAAAAGCAGGAGGAGTGTGTGTCCGCGGAGCACAGCGGAGAGGAGGCTCCGGTGGAGAGGTGCACAGGACGAGCTGTGTTGTGTTGCACTCGGGAGGAGACAACGGGGACACACTGAGGACACTGGGTCTTTACACCTGCTGCTGGGGACATATCAGAGACACTGAAGCTGCACGGAGCTACACTTGCACTCAGTGGACAGTTAAAGGACAAGAAGAAGGTAAGAGATGGATTCCTCCGCTCGGAGCCAAGTGTGCGCACTGACGCTTCTTCTAAAACAAATAAAATGCAATATCAAATAAAACTGCAGGTGTAGAGACGCGAGCTGCTCCTGTTCTGACTGTCGTTCCTCAGTTTCAGCCTTTTTCATTTGCATTTATTGATAATTGCTGATAAATACAAGCTCCAGTGTTTTCCTCTAATTGGCATGTTTGATGAAGGCAGATGATTCTAGCATTGCGGGACATTTTATTTGACCTTATAGAGATAAATGGATGAACCGGTATATCTGGCTAAGTGTGTCTACATTTTAAATACAAAACACACACCTTGTCTTGTTTTTCTGTGTTTTTATGCCTTGAATTAAAAGTATATGATCAATCAATCAATCAACCAATCTATCAATCAATCAATCAATCAGACGTGATGGCACTTTTAATACAAACAAAATGTTACACACTGCTTCATAAAAAAACACTCCACTAGGTAACACAGACACACACACATAAACAAAGCAATGGCTTAATGAAACAGTTCAGTTTAGAAATATGAAATTAAAGCAAACATTTTATTGAAACACCTTATTCCGTTCATGAAATGTAATTTGTGGTTTTATTTTTCTTACTTTCCTCGTGGAGTTTAAAGTTTATTCACCTCCTGAATAATTTACAAATGTTTCTTTCTTTAAATGTTTGGCCCTTGAGTCATAAAACTTTGAGTCATTGGGATTGAGCAGGATTATGCACGAGCCTCTCCAGAAGCTCTTTGTTTCCGTCAGGTATCCCTCTCTAATCTCTGCTGTTTCTCTTCTCTTGCAGTCGCTCCGGCAGAGAAGAGGCCGCTCTGTTGCTTTTCACTTGGACCATTGTCCTCCGGCAGCTGCTCTTTCAATGTGGGATACAGTCTTGCTGCTCTCGCCAGGCTGAAATCCCCCAGGGTCAGGACCTCCGTCATGGCAGCCATGCTCCTTGGGCTGCTGCTCTTTGCAATACAGTCTCCCCCCATCCCCTCGAGGCCGATGGCTGACCAGGGCCCACCCTCACCTCCCACCTCAATGCCCGCCGACAACGGGACCGCCGGCCACCCGAACGGCACCGCCCAGCAGCTTCCTCAGATCATCATCATCGGGGTGAGGAAGGGGGGGACGCGGGCGCTGATCGAGATGCTCAGCCTGCACAGCGCGGTGGCGGCGGCTCAGAACGAGGTGCACTTCTTTGACTGGGAGAGCCACTTCCAGAAGGGCTTGCCCTGGTATCTCAGCCAGATGCCCTACGCCTTCCCCGAGCAGCTGACGGTGGAGAAGACGCCGGCCTACTTCACCTCCAGCGTGGTGCCCAAGCGCATCCATCAGATGAACCCTGACATCAAGCTGCTGCTCATCCTCCGAGACCCCACGGAGCGCGTGCTCTCGGACTACACCCAGGTCTTCTACAACCGCCTGCAGAAGCACAAGCGCTACCAGCCCATCGAGTCGGTGCTGGTGAAGGATGGCGAGATCAACCTGGGATACAAGGCTCTGAACCGCAGCCTGTACTACGTGCACATGCAGAACTGGCTGCAGTACTTCCCGCTGGAGAGCATTCACGTGGTGGACGGGGACGAGTTGATCAGGGATCCCTTTCCCGAGATGAAGAAGGTCGAGCGATTCCTTAAGCTGGAGCCGCAGATAAACGCTTCCAATTTTTACTTCAACAAAACAAAGGGATTCTACTGTTTGAGGGACCACGGGCGAGAGAGGTGTTTACACGACTCCAAAGGCAGAGCTCACCCTCACGTGACGCCTGTCATCCTGCAGAAACTCTACCAGTTCTTTCACGAACCCAACAAGAGGTTCTTTGAGCTGGTGGGTCGGACATTCAACTGGAAATGAGCACTTGATTGGTTTGGCGTAGGGTCGCTCGGGGAGAACGTCCTCAACCTGTCCTGTTCCCCACTAACAGCGTAGACGACGGGACGAAGCTAGTGTGAATTCAAACTAAATCTATTTTTGTAAAAGGTGCGTTTGTTACAGGAGGAGGATGGAGCCAAATATCAGGGCAAACTGCAGCTCATGACTCTGTTACTGTTTTGTTTTCTTACCGTCTCTCTGTCGGAGACGCTCACGACTGCTCGGCTCGTCTCTTCAAAGCCGGCGGCCCTCAGACTTTAGACAGTGCCAGTCAATGTGTTGCATAAGGAGAAGTACCTGGCAGTTCAATATTGTCTTATCTCGTTTCCCTTCGTATAACATGACTTTATTAACGTCTAACTAGCATTTAAAGATCTAAAGGACCTTTTACCTGCTGCTATGATTTCCTCAGTCACCTTCAGGCACATCACTGACAATGTCCTTTTCAAAATGTTTCTTCATGTAAGACTCAGTCATATAAAACTGATATGATTTGCCCGATCACCACGATGTACTGTAAATATGTTTTTTTTCTAAAGTGCAGAATTAATATCATAATAAAGATGTATTTTATTTTTAGCCGGTCTGATGTTGTCTTTCCTAAGTTTCGGTTTTGTCTGCGGCGGTGACAGGTACGAGCTTGTGTCTGTGCCGAGGCTGCACCTACAGCTGTGGATTATTTCATCATCCTCCTCAGCGGATTCACATTTATGGACTCGGGGGTTGAACAGTTTATTACATGCTCTGTGTCACGTGCACTTCAGACTAAAGTGCACGGCTGTCATCGATCTTAAGCAGTGGTGAATTTCCTGTTTGGAAGTGAACGCAAAAAAACAACAACTTGATCAGTTGCATTAACGTCCTTACACATTGAATTTTACTGTCATAAATTAGGATTAGTGTAAGAGAATCAGGCAGATAAGGGGAACTCTTATCTGCCTGATTCCCCCCCCCAAAAAAAATCTAAGTTGTTAAGTTGTTTATGCCCAAGGGTACGATCTTCATACTCCATTTTTTTTCCCCAGAGAGGAGAGGGGATTATTTATTCAAATCTTATTGCTGCTTTGAAAACATCAGCAGCTCCGTCTCAAAGATATTAAGCTACCAAATAAAAAAAAAACTACGGTAGCGGTTTCATATTTGAATGTGGCCTAGATTTACTCAGGGGCTTAGTGGGACTCTGCAGATGTCACAACCTCAATGCCCCTGAAATGCAAACCAAAGCAGAAATGTATTTCTCCTTATCCAGCTCTTTTATTGTTATTATGCCCTCAGAGAGCAGCAGAATTATTCCCACATCTACCTGAAGTTTTTTAAATGATAGTGTCGACTATCAACGGCTATCGGTTGAACAGGTTTAGCTGCACGTGGGGGGGGGGGGGGGGGGGACCAGGATGTGCAGGTGCGGCTAGAGGTGGCATGTTCTGCTCCGAGTGTCAAAGAAGGACAGATGCCGTTTCCATACAAACCAGTTTGACCAGGACAGAAATGTATCTCTTGTGGCCTGAAGTAACTCAGTATATTTACTCCACTTAAGTACAGTTCTGAGGTATTTGCTCTTGACTTTAGTATTTACCTTTTCTGCTACTTGACTGTTTAAACAAAAAAACTGTCTTGTCTGGGTCCATTTGTCATGTTTCTTCTTCTTCATCATCTTCTTCTTCTTCTTCTTCTTCTTCTTCTTCTTCTTCTTCTTCTTCTTCTTCTTCTTCTTCCTCCTGAATTCACATCTCTTACAATCAGAGCCAGGCCACACACACACGCAAATCTATTAATGGCGAACCTTTGTCCAGATCTGCAACAGTGCAACAAAGGTCCTTTATTGACCCGTGTGTCATCATCCCACCAAGTTCTGTGGAAATCTGTTTGAGTTTGAATTTCATTCATACTCATTTCCAGTCAGTGCGAGCGAGGGGACGAATATAACATTCCCTTCCTGTGGTGAGGGAAGTTACGGCCGAGCTGTCAGTGACCTTTGACCTGTGCTATTAGCCTGCGTCTGTGTGACCGGGCCCTTCACTCAGATTTGTTAAATGATCAAACTACACATGTAGATATAAGAAGTTGATCACAGCATCAGTAATAGACATTATACTTAATTATTATAATACTTCTGCAGATTTGGATTTTACCAGTAGTGAGTATTTGCATCATTTACATCCTGCCTTTATTCTCTTTATTTGATGTGAATACAGGCTCTAACTTTTCTGCACTAGTAGTGTTTGTATATTTGTGTTTAATATTAAAGTTCCCTGCTGCAGCTGGAAACACCACTAATGAACGAGAACCAACAGTGAGGCTGCAGGACATGAAACTAAAACAATGACCTGCGAGACATTGGAAAAGCTCCACAGAACCGAGGGAGCAGCAGAATGTCTGTGGGTATTTCTGTGTGAGTGCCCAACATTTGATCCATTAGCTAAATAAAGATATAGATTACAGCGGTTTTAAGAAGCGAGGGGGGGGGTAATAAGTAATGAGCTTCATGATTCCTTCTCTCTAACAGATTTCTGTCTTTCCCTCCCTTTCTCTGCTCCACGTCAGAGTCGCATCTATTAAGAGTTCATGAACGCCCCATTAGTCTAGTCAGCTGAGCAGCCCTCGGACGTCACAGATTTCCCTTAACATCACCTAATTAATCTCAGCCACATAATTAATTCGCCTCCTCTTCCACGCACACGCAGTGAGGGCGGCAAACCGGGGCCGAGACGAGGATTAATGGCCCTGCCCTCCTCCTTCCTTCCCACAGCCACCTCCTCCGCTGCAACCGTGGAACTTTCTGGACTCCGACAAACACCTCCACCCCCCTCGCGCCCCCCTCCCTGCTGCCAGCCCACACCAGTTGTTCCTGAAGTTGGCCTGTTTCCTCCAAATCACAATCAGCCATTCGGGGGCCGTCTCAAAGGACGATGTGATCCGATGGAGCACGGCCCCTTCCTCAGTCGCCTCAGCTCGCTTTAATTGGAATAGATTGTTTGTCCACTCGCCGTGTGAAACCCAGCAGAAGTAACACGTGCACCCACCCTTCCTCTCCTTTTCTTCTTCTTTTCCTCTACTCGTTAGCGGAACCACATTTTGTACCTTGCATGAGTTTGAGTCACAGCGTTAACGCATCTATATCTCTGCTTAAGGGCCAGAGGAAGAAATGCAGTGTTGAATTTGGACGCTATACTCTCCACATTGATATACTTTCAATAAACAGGCCACCAGCGCTCTGCAGCAGCAGTGGCTGGGACTAAGTGACTGATTCTCAAGTTTGAGGTTCTGCCGACTGAGTCTTTGAATAAACAGGTGAACAGCTCTTTGTGCAGCAGCAGCTTTAGGGTTCCGTGGACTGCAGCAACCACTCTTCACTTGTTATTCCAAACAGGGCCTGTATAGAACTGCCACTGCACTAGTTAATGTGATGTAGACATTCTGGTTGCCAGATTTGGAGAAATCCTCCTTTACCATGTGTCAAATGGACGGTTGGACAACCTGTCTTCTGGAAAGAGCTGCAGGACGTGGAGTCTGGATTGTCGAGCGACACAGACACAAGAATAAACTCTGTGTTGATCCTAAGCTGAAGTCACCAGCTTTATACATGAGAGAAGCTAAACTGGTAGGCACTACAAAGACAGACAACATATCCATAATTCAATTTTGTTTGGATTCTTTATCGTACGTCATGTTTTCATGGGGCTGAAAATACTTCCCTCTCTCCTCCTGTGTTTTCAAATAAATAAACGACTGCTTCTTGCTTTCTTTAGTACAGGACGGCTCCTCGTGCACCGACTGGCGATCCTGCTGTCGTCCACAGCTATAAAAGATGAAACGCTGAAAATAATACTTCACAGCATTGTTCGCAGGAAGCTTTTATTCAGTGTTACAGTAACGTTGCTTCTTTATGATGCAGGTAACCTTGAAAGCAGGATAAACAAGGTGAATAAAAACATTCTCAGAAAGCTTTACATTTAATCTGCAGCCTGAACAGACGTTGTTGCTTTAACCACGCAGAGATGGTTTTAAAAAAGTTGAACAGCATCTAGGTTTTTGTAATTCAGCATTAAAGGGCAGAATAAACAAGATGATTTGACTGACCGCTTTTTTTTCCCTTCATGACAAGATTTACAAGCAGAAATGTGTTTATCTGATGGAGGACAGTCGTCCATTTAAAACCAAATGAGAGGAGAAGGTCACTCAGTAGATTGCAAACCTCCACCAAGGTCCAACGAACGGGATTCACCCAAAAAGGAAAATTCCCTCATTATCTACGTCACCACTAGGCTGATGAAGGGATGGGTGAAGTGTTATAGTCCACAAAACAACTTTTTATTATAATACTACTTTATAATACTAGGATTTTTCAGATGAAAAAAGGGTGAAAACATAACCTCTGTGGATACATTTCAAACCTTAACAAATGCTATTAGTTGCTGTAACTCTAAGTTTCACTGCTCTAAGGCACATGTCCAGTTTATAATGGTGACAGGTGTATGACGCTGCATTACGACCTTCTTGGTTGTTTTTGAAGTATTGGGACCTTGAATTCAGACAGAGCGTCTAACCTCCGGCCGGCAGCGGTTGATTTTATCGGCTGAAATGACAAGTGTTCAAATATTTATTTAGAGATTTTGGAGTTTGAGGAGCCTCATCCAATCAAATGGCTGTTCCTTACCAGCTGACATTGGACCAGAGACAGGGTTCACCTCGGACAGGTCGCCAGCATATATATATATATTTAAATAAAGGCTCACTTGCAAGACTAGAACAGGAGTTTAAACTGGTGTGTTCAAGTCTTGAGTATTTGTTGGTAACATTAGCTGTTGTTGTTGGACTGTTAACACTGTGTATTTACTTAAATTGGTTCTTACAGCATTTCTATTAAAAAAAGAAACTCATTTCCCCTAAAACAAAAAAATAATTTCAGCTGTCAAGAAATGTGAATGATTTTGAGACCCTTCCCATTCCCCCCCCAGCCCCCTACAAACAGAAAGCTATTTTGTTGGTAGATGATGACATTACGGTGAATAAATTGAATCGGCCAAATTAAATACCACAGCGTCTGAGTCAAAGTTATGATTCCCTCTCAGGCCATCACACAAATCATCAATTTCTCTGCGTGCTCATGAGCACTTTGCTGTTGCAGCTCGACATCACTACGAATAACGTTCATAATATTAGATCAGAGAAATGAGCTTTTACCTCTGAATGAGATGCTTCATCAATCCTGTTTCGGAGCTAATGGAACATAAATACACATGTTGTTAGTAGAAAGGCTAAAAAGGGGGGGAAGGGCTCGTGCCGCCCTGTATGATGCATGTGTGCATATTCCCATCAGTCTTTTCATCTTGGCCGGGTTGTGGTGAGCGCGTGGTGCTGCCGCTGAGAGAGCCGGTCATAGCTAGGCTCTGTTATCACTCATTTCCTGGCATGGTGGAGGAATAATCCTCCGTGGCCAATGATAACTCTGACTGCTAACGGACACCTCTTCATGGGTGAGGCATGACTGGGCCCAGAAGATAGCACTCTGTGTGTGTGTGTGTGTGTGTGTGTGTGTGTGTGTGTGTGTGTGTGTGTGTGTGTGTGTGTGTGTGTGTGTGTGTGTGTGTGTTTGTGCGTGTGTGCGTGTGTGTGTGTGTGTGTGTGTGTGTGTGTGTGCAACATTTAAACTCAGTTCATATTTTGTCTCCCTATGTGTGTAGATACATGTGAATGTGTTTTGCCAGGATTTTCAAATACACCATCAGGCTCAGGACACAGAAACCGTAGCCTGTAAATCAAGATGGACGACATGTCTCCACTTCCTCCCATTGAACAATAAAGAGGCAAATCTATCCCCAATACAGGGGCCAACATCTGGATGTCTTTTGGAGTCAGTGGTGATAATGGTGAACTGTGGTATTGAGGTTCTGTCAATACACAACCTGGACCAATCGTGTGTCAGTCCCTGCTGTCAATCAAGACTCTTCACCACGTTTTCATGGCATCATTCAAAAAAACAAACTCAGAAACATGAGAACTTGTAATAAGAAGGGACGGATCTGGGATTTTTATAAATCAGGGGACATAAAGGGGCCACAGTTTCCGACTCAGTATGGTGCACATATAAATCATTCCAAGTTGATGAGGATAATGTTAACTTGCTGTACTGCACTTTTATTTTATTTTATTTGGTCCATGTCCCTTCTACTAACATGGAGGATGTGCAGATTTCGACCTGTACTGCAGCCAGGTTCAGGATGATTGGGCTTCACTTTTGGGAGACAGTCATCCATCTTTATCAAGAGTCTGTCCCAGAAACCCTTTACGTCACAGCTGAGCTTATTTGGATTCCTGTGGCGCTTGTGTTATTTTACAGTGTAAGCTCACTTCTAAGAAAACATTGTCTCTCGGGTCCAAAAGACATAACGACGCTGTTAGTTCTCCAGGCACGTAGCAAATGCTCCGTGCGTACATTACTGCAGATGGTTCAAATCAAAGCTAAATGACACACAAGTATCACATTACCACAAAATCCCAGTGTTTCAACACAATGTATTTAGAGTGTGCGTGTGTGTTGTCTTGGTTACATTGAAACCATGTGTATGTCCGTCCCTGTAGGTCTGTAATGCTGCTGCTCACACTCCTGTTATCGGCCAGTGGAAAAACAAAACGCATGATTCTATTCATGATAATAATGAATAACTTAACGAGGGTTGATGATGGAGACAGGGTCGCAGCGGTGGATCTGATTGGCCGGCCCTCGGTCTGACCCTCCCAGTCAACACATGAGTGGCATGTTTGAATGAATGTGAAACTACATGAGCACACGAATGCATTAAAGAAAACGTTGCTTTACACACAGGCTTGGTTTGATTTGATTTGACACTTGGCATACTTCAAATATTTTTGCTCCTTATAATCTCCTCACAGCACTCCAGACAAACTACAAGCCCCCCTCCCCCCCCCCCCCGATCACTTTTCTCTCTTCTACCTTTCCGGTGTTTGCTTTGAAATTCTGTAATATTTCACAAACATTACTCATATCCCCTCATGTCGACCCAAGAATAATCGAAAACAGGTGGTGAATGTGTTCCCTGCCTAAGGACGAAATTACTTTCAATCAGCCGTCCCAGGGAGGGAGATTTCTCTCTGCCTCGTGCCAGCTCCTGCAAATAAAGCAAGGAAAATCAATTGGCTGCTTCATGATTGACCAAATCCCTTCACCCGTGAGTCTGGAAATCCAATGACCTGCACGGCTGATGTATTACTTCTCACCTGGAGAATGGTGATGTAATCTTTTCACTAATTGAAACACAACCATTGAGAATCCCTTGTCATCTTCTCTTTTTTTATCGTGATCACCTAAACACTCGGTAACGCCTCATTTCCACAGAGCTTTGTGTCTACATGTGATGCAACTGGATGTGTATTCATTCCTATGGCAACCTCCGTGATCTATGATGTGTTGCCAAGCTCCTCCCCTCGGGTATTTTTCATCCCGAACATTCCAGCATGTGTGTTGAATAATATAGTTGACATAAACAATTTGCTTCAACCAGCATCATAAAGCAGCAGTTTCTCATCCAAATATTCCTCTTGGTACATATTCTAACAAAACTTACAAACTTGGCTTTTCTCCCACGACTGTAATGACGAATCTATCCATCCGTAAAAGAAATGAATTGTCATCCATGTGCTGAACACTAGGGGGCAGGGATATGTCCGGTTAAAAAATGTGACCATCACAGCCCATAAACATCCATGGGCATGGTTCTTGAGCAATATATCCACTAGAGGGCAGCAGTCTCTTCCACTTTTCCTTCGCTATCGTCCAACTAACATTTAATTCCCTGAACCCTTTGTTCCTTTGCACCGACGAAGTTACATAGATGCAGTTTCTTACGCACTCGCTTCAAAAAGTTCGACAATTGTTGAAATGTCTTCCTCATGTTCTATTGTTGTCTCGCTCGTACTATTGGTTACACAGCATAACAGTTTGGTTTCCTCTATTCCGTTCGTAACCATAAACTTCAAGAAGAAATACGTTAATACTGACGAAAAGAAACGCAAAGTTTTTGTTTTTGTATCAAATGTTTTTCTTCTTTTTTTGATATGCTTATATTCATATTGATTGTGTTCATGGCCGCCTGATTTGAAAAAGAAATACAAACAACAGCTGGATGGATTTTGCCATAGGGATGAATCCGAGACATTGGTGAAACAGAGATTTTCATTTTCAGCTTAAAAATCACTTTGGATTTTTGGTCCAAAGTGAATTTTTATAATTTGAACAAGCTGTAAAATGAATCAAGTTTCAATTTCCTATGTATTAAGAACAAATCTGTACATATTAGCATGTAAACACAGATACAAAACTGACAATGATAATACATAACATTCACTAACATAGTATTACTTTATGGCTCAATGCTCAGTAAAAGCCAGTATTTCTTCCCACCTGTTGTGTCTGGTCTAAGTGAGGGCTGTTGACCTGGCAGGTTTGTCCTCAGAAACGTCTGAATCACACACAAACCAAAGGGATTTAATCAGATATTTTCTATGGTTGACCTTGGTCACAGAACATAAAGGCAGCTTCTCAACTGCATGAATACAAAATGTCTCTCAGATCGAGCGGCATCTGTGCAGGAGCTCCCACATCACAGGAATCTCTCTATTTCTTACATTCCCTCTGAAGTGGGAGGAGAAACATGCAACTGCAGCTGAAACCTTGTCGTCCTTCAATCCCGCAGATCAAACACACTTATACCAGCCGACCTGAGGAGCCTTCCACACATCTGTCAGTGTTTCCAGGGGCTCCTCCGTGCCTCCTTTCCCCCAAAAGAACAAATCTGAGCATTAAAGGTGCCCCAGAGAGAGATGAATGGAGGAAGGAGGGAGAGAGGACATTGATCTGGTTGTGTTACATGCTGCAGTTTGCCACAGGTCAATGGAATTCCATCAGCTTTTTCCCTCTTTGGTCAATATCCATCTGGAGAGTCTCCACTAACGTCGTCTTTCTTCAGTCCTCAGCCACTTGTTTCATCAGTGAGGACAAGGCAACAGGAAACGTTGAGGAATGAAACAACACTTGATGAGCTTTACATGCACAGGATAAATTAAATCAGCAACTAATTTAAGAGAAGAGACGTTTAGATTTATCTAACCTCTTGTCTCTCACAGTGATTTAATTAAAGATTTAAAGTTTACCGAATAATTAGAATCACAATCAATTTGAACAGAAACTAGAATTACCGCACTGCGGCTGTTTGCCTTCACCAACCGGTGCAGTTTCCCTCTGCATATTTCTACACCCCCCCCAGATTTATAAGGCACTGTGACCTTTGACCTTCGACCACTGAAACATATTCACTTTATCTTTGAGTCCAAGTTCAAAGATCGAAAGTTTGAGCAGTTTTGAGATTCAACATACTGATGCAGAAATGTGTAGGAAGAAAATCATTACTTTTTTTGGGAAATAGTAAAATAACTCACAACTGTTATGTAAATGTAGAGAAATCGAAAGTATACATTTTCTGTGTAAACACCAAAAATCAAATGTTAAGTCGGTTAAATTCTAAATACTTGAGAAAACTAAACGCATTACGGGCTTCAGCTTTCTGTCAATTTACAATCTGGTCCACTGCAGACGGTTGTTTGTCTTCTTTAAATAATCCTTGCTTTTAAGTCGTAGTTTATTTCCTCACAGCAGAGTTCAGTTCAACTCTCCAGCCTCCATTTTGGAGGTGCATGGTTCTCATAGTTCAGTCTCGGAGTCAATGAGGCTGATTTGCATATTACCTTGGCAACTGCCTTTTTCATCGTTGGGCTACTGTTCAGAATTTCTTTAATAGTAGTTTCATTCAGACCAGACATTTGGTATGGAAATGTGGCTCCTCCCTGCTTTGACAAAGTGAGGCTCTCAGCAGAAAGGATTTTGTGTCGAACTCAAAAACAAGACCTGAATTAACATATCAAGGAGCTGGAAAGAGAAAGATGGGGAGATGTTCTCAACATCCTCCCTGTGGAGATCTGACAACAGATGTCTGCTCCTATTGGAGTGGTATTTCAGACATGTGAGTTTTAATCTAATAGAGATACTTTGTATTGCGTTTATTTCTCTGCTTTTTGTTGCTTTTTTGGTCTCTTTAAGGTGTTAAACATTCCGCTTTTTATTTGCGTGGCACAAGCTGTAATTGTTTGTCCTCACAATTTTAATATGTGAAGATAAACACTCGACAAAAACAAAAAAAGCTGCCACCTGAGTGTGTTTACTCGTCTGTCAGTGCAGGTTGGATTCAACCAGTGACTCACATAAACAGATGCTCATATAAACTGTATTAACATTAACGCTGTCAACTGAAGTTTGCAAAGCTTTTCTGTGTCTTGAGCTTTTTTTTTTTCACTTTGTTCTTTTTTCTTTGAGAAGAAGTGGAGCTGCTGGCATGTGATAGCAGTGTGTGTGTGTGTGTGTGTGTGTGTGTGTGTGTGTGTGTGTGTGTGTGTGTGTGTGTGTGTGTGTGTGTGTGTGTGTGTGTGTGTGTGTGTGTGTGTGTGCTGGGGCGGTGCATTAGCCGCTGCCTGGTGTCGCTGAGGCTGAGGGGGAGTGGGAGAGAGAGGCGTAATGTCTGTCTACTTCTGTTTCCCTCTTAATTTCACACACTGTTGAGTCAGCCTATTGACTGACTGCTTATGGTGATGCTGGCGGTCCACCAACACACGGCCCAGGCAGCGCATATAACTCTTCCTTGCTGCTCCATTTCACCATGTAGGACTTCCACTTATTTAATAAGCTGATGCTGCGAGGGCCATTCCCACCCGTCTGTGTGTGTTAGTGTGTCTGTGTGTGTGTGAGTGTGTTCTACCTGCCTCCTACTCGGGTGTATGTGTGTGTGTTTGATGCACTTATCAGGTTGTAGCTGTGGGCATCCCCGCAAGACCGTGTGCACGCTACATCTTTGTGTGAGTCGAGAGGAGAAGTGAAGTAAGAATGATGCTACATGTGCTCTGAAGGCTCTTAGCACCTCGGTGTCCCATGTGTGCTCAGCCCGCACATCGACATCCTCGCTGTCTTTCTCTTCCCTGAAGCTGCCAAAAGAAAGAATTTAAGTTATCACACAGACAGTGCAAGTGGAGAGAAACACAATGTTTTCACACCTGAACACAGAAACTAGAACAAACATTATTTCTACTCTCTGGAAAGTCTCATAATCCAAAGATGATAAGCTTCAAGGTCACAGATTTAAGTTCAGGTAGTTGGATTATGGGTTCAGGAAAGACTGCACTGAGAAATTCCAATATAATATTTATTTAACCCGGGTTTCGCTTTAATAATGTAACAGATGTGGGTCATGGTGACTTTGCATCACCTCCATAGAAAAGTTACTGAGGTAAGAAATGTGGATGTTTCCTAATACTGTCCAATGACCAGAATTCACAAAAACTTAAATTAGCTACTGTAGCTAAATGCAAATAGATCAGTGTAAGAGGCAGATGTTTAATTATGGTGCAATCAATACGTTTTCCCCTTCAAAGTAAAATAACTCACATTTGATCTGATAGCTGAAACCCTTTCGAGACATTTTGAGATGCAAAGCAACATTCAACTGCAACACAATTCTGAAACAGTGTTGAAACTATAGACTGTAAATGAAAGATGTATGACATTGTCTTTGCTTATACCGCAGTCATCATCTTGCGCTGTTGGAGCCATTTGGAGTCTCATGCAGTTGAGCCGCAGTATCGAGGTCCGACAATAGATACACTCGACCAGTTAATGAGTCAGTCTCAGCTGTCGATCACTCATTAAAACTATACTTGTCAGAAAAACAAGCACTTCCTGAAAATAACTGAAAAATGTATTTGATGTGTAATTTTACTTCTTTGTTTGGTCCATGTCCCATCCACTATCATGGAGGAGGCAGGATCAGCCAACAGGGGGCGACCAAGAGGATTTGGCTTCATTTTTTGGCCAGCTGTCATGACGACCATCTATATCTACAGTCTATAGTGTTAGAATTTTTTGAACATATTTTTACTGCCATTGTGGAAAGAACTCCATTTGCCTAATATATGACATTAGATTTTGGGTTTAATGTAGAAATCCATCAAAAATAAATGATAGTTATTCAATGATTTCATTTCAGAGTATACTGAGTCATTACATTTCCGCAACTGGAAATATATTAAGATCTTCTTTTGACAAATTGTTTTTGTAAAACTGAACTTTGAAGTAGAAAACTTTAGGGCGGCTTGAAGCACTTCTGTTGTTTTGTAAGTTGTTTTGTCAAATTAAATTTTCCTGGGGGACAAAAGCGGCGACATCATTCGAATAAGACTCCGGTTGATATACATAAGTAAACTGGATGTCAACAAAACAGAAACTAGATACAATCCAAGTCCCTGCAAACCTATAATGTTTCCCACAAATCCTGAGAATCTCTCCTCCTTCAATCTGCAAACCAATCTATTCTCAAATCACAGTAAAGTTGTTTGAACAATCCTGGGGAGGAAGATTCGATACAACACCTCAGACAGTAAACGAAGCCAGCTGCAGGCGAACAGCAGAGTGGAGTGAAATTGGCCGTCTTTTTCTAGGTCACAGGAATGAATAAGGTAAATCACCAACTTGTAATCTGGTGGCTGTCACCTCGCTCCATGACTAAAGGCCCTTATCAGCCACGACGATGCCGGAACCATTTTGTTTGCGGCGTGTAAATAACGTTACACCGGTCATGAAGCAAGATAAGGGGGTTCCGTGAAATGTGAGCCACCTTAATAGATTTTGACGGGGGGCTGATGTACCCCGGGGCTGATTTGGTTCGAAGGGGAAATGAGGTACGAGAATATGTTCAGGAGCAGAGAGATACCAGTGCAGAAATGGGTCCGTGCATCTCTCCCTGATGAGACCGAGGGCCTCGTCGGTAATGTTCGCGGATGTGTGAACGGCAAGAATTTATTTATTACACACAAGGCTATTATCAGGAAAGAAATTTGTAAAGAGGAGAGCAGGCTTCACACGTTTGGAGGTAAAGTTCTCCATGGCAGCACATCCCCTGTTTGTCCACTCCCCTCTGCTCATAATAAACCCCCGGTGTTACAGGCCCTGTGGGGGAAGCTTCTAGCATAGGCCTCTTTAACGGGGGAGAGAGCCGTGTCTGCCCCCGTGATTTGTTATTCAGTGAACCGCATCTCTGGAGAAATGGATTTACTGGCGTGCCCTCTGCGGAGGAATGAAGGTCGCTCGCTGCACCTTGCCGATGTCATTTGCGGCCGCGATGCAATTGTTAATATGCAGCTTTGAGGAGAAGCGGGCGGAAAAACACTGGCGCCCATTTGGAATTCCGGTGATGGAGAGAGATGAAAAGAGAAGGGTGGAGGGATTAGACGGGTGGAGGGATTAGGAGGGCAGAGACAGAGTCTTGTGGTCTCGTTCTCTCTCAGTAGTGCAACACAATTTCCTCTTCACTTGCTGCTCCAACCTTCTGCAGTTTGGAGGAGAAATGTAACATCGGAAGCTGCTGTGGGTCTGGATGCATTCCTGTTTGCTTGCAAATAGCTGGGGGGGGGGGGTTCACCTTTGACCCTGAGAATGTGTGAGGCCTCATTGAGAGTGAAGGCCGCTTTGGTTTAAGACCTGGCAACGCTCCAGCTTGGCATGTACAACCCGCTGCAGGCTGCTGAAGTTCAGGATCAGGATCACTGAGATAATACATGAACATTTGAGAAATGTTTACAGAAAGTTTGATGAGAAAATCAATACTCTAAAATGTTAGTTTGACGCTAGCAGCCCCTAGCTTAGCTTAGCATAACGAAGGAAGAAGTCAATATCTCTAGTGTTCAGAAATTAACACAGTAAGAAGATGTTACTAAAAGCTGAAAAACATAAACAAGTAGAAAAAGAAAGTGTTTTCTGATGATGTGCCGTTGACAAAAGGCTTTAAACTCCAATTAATGGCTTTATTGGTTAATAAATGGTTTACTGATGGTTCACAGGTGAGAAACAAGCATAACAAGAACTTTTGATGATGCTAACATTAGCTCTTCAAGGGGGATTCTATATAATTTAACACATGTTGCTGCATTAGCTTAGCTTAGCTGAGGCCTGTAATAATTTGTGAGCTTCGAGGTCACTTGTAAGATAAGTGTCCTTATGCTAAGCTAGCTGTAGCTTCAACTATAGTCTATAAATGACAGTAATGTGGTTTTCTCATCCAATCTAACAATGTTTTCCCTTAAATGCTGAGTTGTTCCTTCAGTTCCCTCCATCGTGGTACAAGCAGAAATAAGAACAACAGTTCAATGATGTCTCAGTTTGATGTAATAATTTCATCGCCTTGCTCAGAGCGGTTTCAAATATCTGGGACAAGGTTTTGAGTTTGGAAACTTCACAATGCAGACGGCCTGAAACTTTCTTCAGCTCGTTGTGTGCAGATTAAGTCATCATAGCATTATAAGTGGTTTTGTTGTTTTTTTATTATTACTGTGCGGTTGCTGCAATTTCATTTTGGTCCCAAGAGGAACATTTAGGAAACACAATAGAGTAATAATTCAGGAGGGAAGCACTTTAAGATGTATGAATCATCGGTTTTCACAATTGGTTAATTTGAGCATTTTTACAAAAATAGGGACATGCAAAATTGTTCTATTATCTGATGTGACTGACGGTGGATGAAGAAAAATATTCATAAGTGACAAGACTTTAGGGGTTGCAGAAATATGCTGATTTAATTGCACATGTCACACGTCAATACTATCTATAAAAAACCTTCAAAAGAAGATAGTGCCAATCAAAATATCAAATTATTGTGCCAGGAATAGCCAAAACCATCCTCCTGCACAACCACAATGTTTCCACCAGATCCCTGAGACAATAGTTATCAGTAAATATGCAAATACATTTTTTTAAAGGTTTATAACTGGCTCATGGGGAGAAAATAGATATTTTCCACTTTTGTGGCTTGGTTTTGCCAAATATCTAAAATGTGTATCCAGTGATTCTGATTAAAACGAACAAAAGTCACTTTCTCTGAGCTTCAATTTGAAAATCTGGTGAAACAGTCAGGTAGCAAGTTTTGAATTAATTTGCATCCCTGAACAAATCTGTGTCATGTGTCCTCTCGCAGCTCCACAGAGTGTCAGAGCTGTTTGTCAGTTTCCTCATTCGTTCACCATATCGTCTTAAACAGCTCCCATTAGAGGGGCCTAGGAGACTCCAGGGTGCATTCACTAACATTTGGAAACCCAAACCCAAGATTTTGATCAGCCATAACTTTCCATCAATTTTTGAATTGTGCCAACACCAGGTGGCAGCTGGCGAGTCGAGACATCTCTGAGAGGTGCTGCGCCCACAGTGCTTCTGCCTCTGGATGTGACATTGATTCCTTTTTAAGAGACTGTGGTGGACAGTCATCTCCTACCTCTTCTCTTTTTACTCAAGCATTTCTCTCAGCTATTTCCTGATCCAGTATTATTTACCTCAAGACGATACCAATCCCCCAGTGAAATAAAGTGGTTTCTATCTGTGCTTTGTGAAATATCTTTGCCTGGCTTTGTACGGACATGAAAATAAAACAACAACTGCAGCTTCTCATTTTCCCTCTTGGGTTTTATTTCTGTATTTAAAAAAGACAATGTGTTTGAGGTGAAGTAGACTTTTATTTTTTTGCTTTAGTTTGGAAAGGGCTAGGTTGTTTCCTGTCCAGCTTCTGTCCCTGAAATTGCACCACAGCAACCTGTGACTGTTGGTTTCTGATCTAACTCATATAAATGTAAAAGCTGAATTATTCCGTTAAATAAAAATACCGATTAGTTCGATTGTGTTTCATTTTATACTTTTCAAACACTCTCTTTGGTCCTCAAACTGTCAGACAGTCCTTTGAGACGTTGGCATGATTTCATCACATCAGTTCTTCAGATCCGTCACTTTCACGCTGCCAATCTCACATTCTACAAAGGTGTTTGATTGGATTCAGATCTGGTGACTGGAGATGCTTGTGTTCATGAAACAGCTCGAGAAAACTTTTTCTTTGACCATTAGAAGATGAGGTCTTTGTTACGCACCTGAAAGACGGGGGGGAAATAACCACACAGGGTTTAGCTATTGTTTCCACAACAGTTGCTTACCTCGAATGAGGAAAAACACAACAAGTTCCCTCAGGAATTAGTCCGATACAAAACAATATTTTAGAGCACGTTGTGATTTATAGATTAGTTGTTACTTTGT
Organism: Limanda limanda; assembly: GCF_963576545.1. Lineage (NCBI taxonomy): Eukaryota > Metazoa > Chordata > Actinopteri > Pleuronectiformes > Pleuronectidae > Limanda > Limanda limanda. The sequence goes on along the minus strand of NC_083645.1, from coordinate 21,215,121 downwards.
TGTGTTAGATTACGTTGGTAACTATGTACAGAGAATGTAAACAAACATCTTTTGAACATTTCAACTTACTTATAACCACATGAATGATGTTTACTATTTAACTGTTTAACTCGTTCACATTACATCTTCGTCACACTCCGTTAATCTATCAGCGAATGTACTTAACTTCAACTTTATATATTTGAATAGCTCTACGGCTTCATTTCACAGCTTTTACCCTCAGATTTCAGCATCATTACACATAATTAAGTTAACGTTATTTAAAGTGTGACTAACTTAAAGTGCATTACTTCTATCTTGCCACATATTGTGGCCGTAAAGGGAGGCACATTGTCAGCAGCAATATAAAGATACAGTGTGTGGTTTATTTGGCTTCAAATAAAGACTGATGGTTATTAAGGGGCTTAAATTGCGTCAGAAATCAGGACCTGCAGCCGTGGACCAGCACCAGCCTGGACTGTTGAAACAAGGGAGGTTGGGTCTATGGATTTTTTGCAGTTGATGCCAAATTCAGATCCCAACATCTTGAAGTCACATCAGAAATGCAGCCTGTGGCAACTGCAGCTTCAGTCCCTTAGTTAATCTTGTGTTGTTGCTGTTTCTGCAGTAGGAGTAGTGGCTGAGTCACCGCAGACCTTCTGTCACATTGAACTTGTCAGTTAGTTCTATTCTGACCTCTGTCTGTGTTTCTGCCTGCTGATAAAAAGGCTTCTGTTTTTTCTTCTGAGTAGACTGTTGAAACTGTTGGGGGAGATCAGCAGCTTCAGAGACACTCGGACCAGCCGGTTTCACACCAACAATCCTGCCTCAGTCACTACGGTTAACTAAAGCTTGATGCACTGTTCTTCTGACACTCGATAGGCTGAAAACTGTCACGGTTAAAATTAATATCGCCCCTGCACACTGATTCCATCTGAGAAAAAATAACATCTCTGCGATTCACTGATTTGTTACCTCGTAGACACATTTATTACAAAAGAAAATCCTGCACTGAGTAAAATTCTCACAGCAGCAGTCTGAATGAAGAGCTGTGGTCAGTGACCTGATACTAAAATTAAACAGGTCAGGTCAGTCAGGTTTTTTCATGCTCGGCTCACAGTGGTTCAATTGTTCCACGAGGGGCTTGTACCCAATTTAGAGGCACTAGACCTGAAATATGGCACCAGCTCCAGAGTCTACGAGGCCAGCCATCGTTGTCTCTGTGGGTGTGTGTGTGTGTGTGTGTGTGAGTGTGTGTGTGTGTATGTGTGTGTGTGTGTGTTTGTGCTCTTCTTTGTTACATCTTTTGGACTTTTTCCATCATAAGCACAAACCAGAGTCCTGATGAGGACGTGCCTATCTAACAGGATACAGTAGATATTGGAAGTCTACAGTGCCCCCTTACTCTACCCACCACGAGTTACCCCAGTCCTAAACTAAACCTAGTTCTAAGCCTAAAAGCAAGTCTCAAGCAGCCCATTGAAAGTGGATCAGAAGTCCAAAGATATATGTACAATTACACACAATCACAAACACACACACACACACAGGAATGGAGAACCAATAACAGCAAAGGTTTCACTTCAACAGGAAGTAATAACTAAACACTTTTTAGAATGTTAAAAAGACTTTTAAAATAGTTCTATGGTGGCAACTACTATTTTTAGCTGAGGGTGCCATCCCTCTTTATATGTATCTTTGCTTGAGTTCACAATGCAGACTGTGTGTGTGTGTGTGTGTGTGTGTGCGTGTGTGCGAGTGTGTGTGTATCTTCCCTGGCTCCATGTTTCATGCTGATGACACATCTGCCTTCCATTACACTCATCATCCTCCAGTATCTCTCGTCACTCACCCTTTCACCAGACTCTTATTTCAGTGGTATTAACGCTCCCGGCCTCTCTAGTGTTCTTCATGAGCTCTCTCCTCACCCATTTGTTACCTCCGGAGCTCCAGGGTCACATCTCACCCGCCTGCCCGGCAACTTGCTCCACAACCCGCCGTCACCTGCTGCCTCCCTCATACATCCACCGTGCCCGGCCATTCCTCACTGCACCTCCTGCCCTCTGCCTCTGACAATTACCTCCTCACTCATTCCACCTCCGTCCACACGACCCTTTCAATAAATCCTCTCCTTTCCTTTCTTTCTTTTACTCCAAACATTTGTGCCACACTCTGGTGCTAATCGACCGCAGCACATCACGGTTATTATAGAGTATTTATCAAAGCAATATTTACAGATGTTAAAGAGATGCAAATCCCCTCTCGACAATTTCCTAAAATTTACAAAAGCAGTAATGCAGACACAATATGAAATAGCCCTTGATTAAAAGAAAAATTTTGTAGAAAAATCTAAATGCTTGTTTTATTGTTTTTTCTAATGAATCACTTTGAACCATCACTGTTTTCTTATCGCACTGAGACAACAGTAAAAACACAAGGTATTACTTTCACAACTATTTTTAACAAGTATATTCTACAACCGTCTGTAGATTTAACAGTTAGCGCATCAATCCGACTGTTATATTTTCTTATCTTGACACCATCTTCTTTACGAGACATCCTGCATGAAATCTCTAATAAAGTGTTGCTGAGTATATTTACAGAGGAAACCAGAGAGATGAGAGATGTGGGATGACTGGCACCACCAAGTGGTGACTGCCAACAAATGAAGTGATGCAACACCTCCCTGTGTCATCACACTGATGGTAACACTGTAAGTTCACTTCAAGTGACAAAAATAACCCTGGAGATTCAGATTTACACGAGTGACATATATCATTTATTCAAGCTTTCATTTTTCCTTGAGAGTTTGTGTAAGTTTTGAGCAGCGCCATGAAAACTTCAGTCTGCATGGTTTCATATTTCCTCTGTAAAGAACGACAAACCTCAATCAGTCTAAGGAACGGGTTTACACCATGAAATGCACAAATTCAGATAAGCAGAGTAGACATGAAAACGCACTGTGCACAGCATCATCATCCACCTCGTGTTATATAAGAAAACCACAACTCAGATAGTTAAATACATCTCTGTTCATACTGTTGTTGCAGTGCTATATACTGGTGGAAAGACTGGAAACAGATGAGGACCCAAATACAGATGCAAAAAAAATGTGACCTGGTCAAATACATGAGGAATAAAAACAAAGAGAAACCATGAAACCGCTGGAACATTCACAGACGAGATGACCAGACTAAATACACAAAGTTAACAAGACTCAGGTGAGACGAATTAAGGCAGGACAGGATATCATCAGAGGAAGGAAGTAACACACACTCAGAGAGAAGCTCAAAGTGCAAAGATATGAATCCAAAAAACAAAAACAAGGACAACAACTAATTAAAAGTCAGATGATTAAAGACAGGTTGTTTCCTCATGCTTCAAAGATGACAAAGCATCAGAAATGCTACAGATAGATAGATAGATAGATAGATAGATAGATAGATAGATAGATAGATAGATAGATAGATAGATAGATAGATAGATAGATAGATAGATAGATAGATAGATAGATAGATAGATAGATAGATAGATAGATAGATAGATAGATAGATAGATAGATAGATAGATAGATAGATAGATAGATGGATGGATGGATGGATAGATAGATAGATAGATAGATAGATAGATAGATAGATAGATAGATAGATAGATAGATAGATAGATAGATAGATAGATAGATAGATAGATAGATAGATAGATAGATAGATAGATAGATAGATAGATAGATAGATAGATAGATAGATAGATAGATAGATAGATAGATAGATAGATAGATAGATAGATAGATAGATAGATAGATAGATAGATAGATAGATAGATAGATAGATAGATAGATAGATAGATAGATAGATAGATAGATAGATAGACAGGAAGACAGGAAGACAGATAGATCAATTTTGCACAGGCAAATGTAATGTGGGCATCCTCAGTATATTAACCATCATTTGCATGGGTGGCACATTTCCTGTTAGCAGGGGTGCTAATTGCCGAGGATCTAATGATGGTTTTCACACTCTTGTCTGGTTCAAATCGTTACAGTCATCGCACAGTCAATTAACTTTCATTCTCTGCCCCGGCGTGTCCTCTCAGCCACTTGAACCTCGGCGGCGGGACACGGCTCATCCAGATTCCTGGATTACATGAATGGAAGCGGCTGTCGGACTCAGGCACCAGAGGCAATGAGGATGAAATAGGCTCCTGCAGCTCCCAGTTAATGGGGATGGATTGTGTCCGAGGTGATGTAGAGCCACGTTTACTGGAGGCCGAGGCCGGGGAGAGGAGCTGAACTGTGAACCTGCTGGTCTGATGCCTGCTCTCCCGACAGGCTGCTACACGTGAGCAGACAAGAGGTGTCCAGGAGAGTGAGGATCGGGATTCAGTGGTCAAGAGGTTGTTTTAATTAGACTTGACCAAGGCGCTGCTCATCCATTATTCCTGATCACATGTGTGTGTGTGTGTGTGTGTGTGTGTGTGTGTGTGTGTGTGTGTGTGTGTGTGTGTGTGTGTAGCTCCTTTTAAAAGTCAGTCCATGGAGTTTTGACCTTTTTTCTAAGTGGTGTAATTTGACCGCAGGGTAAAGGTACATAATTGTTCTACTTTCTGCAAAGTTTTCTGAATCTCTGACTCATCTTGTCCCTAAGTCTGACTACACAGGCTCTAACTCTAGAAGCACAAGACGGCAGCTTTCGTGATATTTTGGCTTCATTTCTGGATCGGAGTAAGATTTGGAGATGCGTCAGCCATCTCTATTTATGATCTCCACAGTATATGGTAAATTCATCGCTGCCCCGGGCAACCAGGAACCAACCAGTGCTCCAGAGCTGAACCTGAGAAGTGACAGAAAATTGATTAAGAAACTATGAACTTTGATAATTGCTCATTTAAATCAGTAAAAATCTCCAGCTCTCTTTATTCTGTGTGTAGATAACACAACGTTACACTTTCAGATGCAGCAGATGCTTTGTAATTCAACATATCACAGTGTTTACTTGTTTATTTAAACAGAGAACACATGCGGATGCTATCAGTGTCTCTCGCCACAGGCAGTTGGAGCCCTGAGGAGATTGTACGGGTGTTTACCAGGTGCACCATTAAACAGGAAATTAACGTGTGAGCTGCAGAAAAAAAGATTCTTCATCAGTCGGACTTTTCATTTCTCAGTAACGCTGCATGTTTAATACGTAATGTTCAGGAAATTATATCTTGGTCTATGTAAATATGTGGTGTGGGGTGTTTTCTATTTGTTCAAACACACAGAGTGCTCTCACTGTCTCACTACTTTGATGTAGCACTACAGCAAATTGTATTTAGAAAAATAGAAAGATATTTATATTCAGATTTGAGTGTCTTCACTGGGAGTCGCGCACCTTTTTAAACGGCGAAATTTAATAACTTAAAGCTGAAACTTACACATGACAGTTTTTCACAGGCTAAGAGTCACTGTTTAAATTTGAGTCCATTTATGAATCATAAAGGAAAAATTACAAAGTGTGGAGAAGGTTATAGTTCAAAAGACTAATTTGATCCAGGCTGACGTACTGGATGAATTACAGTGAAATCTAAGAGATTTGTGGGTATAAGATGATTTGGGTTGACATTTGTGATTTTGAGTGTCTAGACAACTATTGAATTGTGATGAAATTTGAGGTAATATTCATTTAAGATGAATTTTACTCCGGTTTTTGTCTCACAGCATCATGAGAGCAACACTTCAATGTGTCCAAATATTTTTCTTTACAACAAAATACCTGCAAAATTAAACCAGTGTTAATTTGAAAAATTACCGATCTGAGCAGGACAAACCTGCTGAGCACATGTTGACATTTGCACTTAACTACAGAGCAACCTCACAGGCTTCAGAACTCTAATCTCAGTGTAATGGCCGCCATTCAAAACACATTTCTTACACAGCAAGCGAAACACATGTTTGCCACTCGAGCCGTGAACCACATCTGCAGCGTGTGAGGGTTTTTCGGATGCACTTTGGGTGTTTTATCGATGAGGCAGCCAACGCCTCAACATTAGCATTGCTCTCCCACATCACTGGCTTGCCTCGGCCTGAGTGAGATGATTATTTGAATGTGACTTCTGAGCGGGTCGAGGCGCAGCTCGTCGCCCGACAATCAGCAGGCTAGCACGCAGCTCATTAGCCCTGGGCTCGTCTCACCCAGGCACATCTTCCAGAGACTCCGCACCACAGTGGGGGAACGACTGATAAATACGGAATAATCAAGGAATAGTTCTGGCTGTGAGTTGACCTGAATACGGGGATCCTTGGCGTTGCGGAGGCTCTGCAAACACACTGCTACCATTATAATGAATGTAGCAGTGTAAGGAGGCGACTAAGAGAGAGGTGCAAAAAAAAACTAATACTCGGCTGGGAGGAGGACGCTCTTTAGTGGTTGGTTTCTTACAGAGGCTTGTTTCAACTTCTGCACGCACTACCTGTCTATATTTGGTGCGACATCCTTTGCAAGACAAACATGAATTAAATTTTTTGTCATTGAGTGGGAAGATGTAGCAGAATCGCAGAGGACTGGTTCTCAAAAATAACATCCTCCTCCGAACGCTCAGGGCTCAGTTCATTTCTATTCAGCTGCTACTAAAGAAGTCTGAGAAATCTGCTAAAAGGGAAAATCAATGACGATGCAAGACAAACAAAAATGCCTTTGACTCTTCAACAAGAAAATCCAGACGATGCAAAAAATACTTTTGACCCTTCGAGGAGTAATTACGATGAATCATTTTGAGATGAGGATTGTTCTGATGTAGCATCAACAAAACGCTGCCTCTGCTAATGGAATAAATTCTCTTTCTTTCCTCCTCTCCTTGTCACAAACGGCATTTCAAGCTGATGGACCGCAGCTTTTCACAAAGTTCACAAAGCCATGACACGCTGCTGCAGTATCAGATCAGGTATCTTCCTCCGTGGGGATAATATTTCATGTACAGGACATTCGTTTTCTAGTCAACTTCAGCGGAGAGCCACCGCCGGTCTCTGTCCATCCATCATCTGCTGACCTTCAGCTCGGTGGCCTGGCGGCTGCCTGGGGCACGGGCACGGTGACTGATGTCGTCCCGGCCGCCACCTCCCTGCACCGGAGGCCCCCGATATCCGTCCAGTATTATCTGAGCCTGGCGTCTACAGATTCCTATCAGTGCTCCCGGCTTTAATTATTCACGCTGCTGAATCACACTCTCATCAGATAGATAGCCAGACCGGCAAGACTACCTGCCCTCTGCCTCTCCCAGATCGTATCTGGCTCTATGGCATCATCTCATCCTTCTCTTATAAGCTGTAGACGAGGCTGAATGCACAGTGAATAAAACCTGCAGACTCTAACTAAGTTTCACCTGAAAGTCACAGTAAAAAACTGAAATTTGTTAAGTTCATTATCTCTATCATGTTTCTATGGCAATAATGAGGGTTTATACGAAGGTATTAGATAAGTTGTATGTACTTCAACTAAAGTGCTTACCAGAGGAATTTCTGTAACTTTTGGACACCAATATTTCTACAAGAAAGCAGCAGCTTCATGGATTCATTGAAACTTCATTATTATCCCCATATTATAATTATTATCAGGATCCTGTGTCAGCCTGTGTTTGATATTTGAGTACTTTACTTGAAAAAGACTTGTAATTTTATGGATTGAAAATGCTGAAATCGTATTTCCTAGCTTTAATTGGACTTAAATAATCTGCATCATCTTTTCATGCAGAATAGTTTACGTTAACTTGACTATTGAATTGATATTAAATGTGCTGTATATGAACTGTCTCTCCAGGAGTGGGTACTGTTTTTGTGTTTAAAAGTGAAGTTTAAAATACGTCCTGTGACTGGCGCAGCTTCTTCGGGGCAGAATGTACTTCTACACTATGTGGTTAAGGTTAATGGGAAATTCATTTGTTTTAAAATAGTCAGTCAGTTTTGGACACAGCAAATCTTGGAGCAGATAAAGGCGCTGGATGAGACAGGAACACCTAAACGGTTGTCTGAACAAACTTTTGTGCCCTTCCAGCAGTTTCAGCCTGAAACAAAGCTGTGATATGAAAAAAATCTTCAAGAGTAATTTGTGAAAGTAAAAAAGTGTATTCATAGGAAATGCGTAGCCACATTTACCTTCACTCTGTGGTTATTCTGTGTAATAGGGGGGGGGAGCAGCAGCTGTTCAGAGGCTAATTGATGTGGTTTATGATTACAATCACATGACGTCAAAGTGAGACGCCCGTGAATGCATGAAGAACTTGGATTTTATCAACCTATAAAACTACAGACATTTCTCTCACAAACCCCCCACATTCATCCCCAGTGTTCCTCACCCCTCAGGCTGTGGCTCTGGATCTTATTTCCCAGTGACAGGTCCAGGGAGGAGGACACAGGATGAGCTGCCAGATTGACAGGCTGATGGGGCTGTCGCTGGGGGCCAAGGTGTAGAGACGACCGGGGAGCTGGCGTTGGCGGCTCAAGAGATAAGCATCAGTGAGAATATGAGAGGCTAGATGGTAATCTCTCACAGGAAGTCAGGCTATACCATTGCAGAAGAAACCACAGGAGGGAGGCTGACCTTGTGCGCCTGTGCTCTGCTGCATCTGGCCTCCAACGCACTGCAGACAGTAACACCAGAGGACTGCTCCACTCAAACCAGAGGAGAGTCACTGAGTGTGTCGTCTCAATCTTCACTGAGATCATCAGTTTGGCAACAGCGTAAATGTAAAATACCAAAGTTGTTCTTGACCTTTGTCAAGTTTAGCAACAAAACTTTCCAATATACTTGAATTCATAGGAATAACCTGCAGTGCCTGGTGAGCAGAGCTTTTATGTCTGAGGCCACAATCTGTGAAGGTTTGAAAGGGAAGGCCTTAAAGCAGAACATCACCGTTGTAATATCCTGCACTGGCTGCAAGGTTTACAATAAGAGTGAGTGATGCTCGTCTCTTTATCTGTAACTGCTGCCGGTGCTGCACAGACCAATAAAACCTAGCTTCATGGCCGACGCTGAAAATATTCTCAGCATGATTCAGCATATTTTCTGCCTCATTTCAGCTCTTGTGTGCCGACTAATAGCCAGAGTGTAATGCCTCTAATTATCTGGGTTTTGCTTTATGTGAGTGTAACCCAGCATAGTACACAACCGTCATTCTGATTAATGCAGACAGGGGCAGATTGTCACTTTCTAACAATTTATCTATTTTTATTTTACGATGTTTTTTGAAGTAGAAAAATGTGCTGAATCAAAGCTATAGAGCTTAAATAAAACAAGGACATGTGCACCTTACTGTATCAGTAATTGTGCTTGAATGTTGGACACGTAATTGTGTAAATTATGGCCCCTAAAAAATCCTTGGTCCACCCCTGATACAAACCATGTGACACCTGAGTGCTGTAAATGTGCCTTTTTTTAAGTGTTTGTGGTATAAAATGAAAATATTAAGCTGAGGGAAAATATCACTTTGAAAGGTTAAGCTTGAGCAAAATATTGGCACAAATTAGAATTGGGTTCGTCTGCTTGTTTGATGTATAAACGAAGCCAGGGGATTGATCTAATTAAAGGAGAAAATGTCACCCTGCTTCCTCTTGCACTTGACAGAGCAGAAGTTGAAATGTCAGCGTGTCCCTTTCTCAAATGTAGAGAAATACCTGCAGCACTGATAAATTCGGGTCTTTTTGCCAAGATTTACTGAACAATCGCTCAGGGCCTGGCTTTCAAAATCATATTTTGGATTTTTGAACAGTGGTTTCATGAATAGACAGACACACACACACAAACACGTACACACACTTATTGGGTATGAGAAAAGGTAGCACAGGAAACTTTGAGGCTGCAGCTCGAGATCAAAACCTTTTTAAATGTCAAGAGGTCGATGCAGAAATTAGCTCCACGGGCCTTTTAAACAACAATGTATCACAGCTGATGCCTCAAAATATGTTGAGATATGTTGGAAAACCTGTTAAATCAAAGGATGGATGCAGAGGAAGAAACAAACCTCTTTTGTGTTTAAAACAAGTGTGAAGACCTCACACAGTTATTCACCACACAGGAAGTCATTCTGGGTGACTGCAGTGGGCTGCGTACCTCCGTCACAGAGACTTGAAGCAGACCAGGAGTTCATGTAAACCGTGTTCTCTCTATTCCTGGAACACATTGCCGGTCACTCACCGATGCCAGTCCAAAAGGTAGGTCGCTTTCACTGGGGGTATTTGTGTCGATGTGAACGAGGAGGACGGAGTAAAGAGAAAGAGAAGCGGCTCGGACGTTAAAAATAGATGAAAAGTCTCAGAAATTTAAAGAAGAGATTGTCTTTGAAGTTTAGGACACTCTGTCTCAAAGAGGGGATTAACACTTTGAGTAAGATTCAAGAACAGGAATCCAGTTGCGGTTCAATTGTTTATTATCTCTATTATTCATGATTTAGTCTTTGATTTATATTTGAATGTAAAAATATGTATCACATATGGAATTTGCAGATGTGAACTGGGTGTTTATTAGGATTTAAAAGAAAATACAGCAAATGTAATCAAAGACCTGGTTCTTGATTTAAAATCAGTGTATAAATAAACTTTAATACTCTTATTAACACCAACTAGAACATTTTAGACAACATTAAATTATATTTAATCAAAAGCAATGCTGGGTTAATGGTATTTCCTTGTATGAACCCTGTTGGTATCACGTCTCTCCTCGGCCTGAGCTCTCTCTCGCTCTGCACTCGATATTTTCTCGATGCCACAGCGGAGCCGGGTCACAAATCCTTCAGCAGCTCGTTGGTTTGAGTTGCCACAAATCCTCTGCACCCAATTTCCATGGGGCAGAAGTTTGTTGGACTATAGCTGCTCAACCTCAGACACTAGCTCCCATGTATCTAATCTCCGCCTTTTCGTTTCATCCAACACCACTTCCCGTGGCCAACTAAGCTCCACAAAGTAGACAGGCCCCCCCGCTAAGTGTCGGACCACGCTGCCAAATCCAATACTGAGTCTGACTCTGCCTGTTGGGATGTGAGTTGGTAGCTTGTAATGTCTTCTGGCATTTTCACTTTCCCTGGGCCTTTCTGAACTTCTATTTCAGGCAGGTTTCCTTCCTGCTTCCTGTTTTGCTTCCCTCCACGTCCAAGGAGATTTCAAGGAAAAGAAAAACTGTCAATCAAAAAATGATTCATCAGCTCTGACCCTGAGCTTCTCTTCACTCCTGGAAACAGGATTTCTAAAATTGATACAAAATCCTAAGAATTTGTGATGTTTTTCCCATAGAAAGATAATTTACCTTTCTCAAACTTTCTTCAGTAAAATCCTCTGAAACCTATTTTTCTGTTATCAATATTTTGTACTTGTTATTAAAAGTTTATGGTTGTATCTATATATTAAAGCACAGCTGTTCAACCTTTGCTCGGCATAAATCAATGTGAACACAAGTGGGAACTTATATAAATCAACCCAAAGTCTGGATTATTCTGCCTTAAACGTGGCACCGATGGGCATTCAATTAATTTGTTTAAAGAAAATATAATTTAAAAGTATTAATTTGCGCCTTTGCAGCAGTAGTGTTAAACCAACACCAAACAGCTTTTACAAAGAAATAAAAGATAATTTAGAGAAAAACATAAAAATGATGAAGCTCAGAGGGATGTTGTTTATTGATTCAAGATGAACCAAATCAATCCGATCATTAATCGGATCATTTATTTAAGCTGTTCAAACAGCATCTGCTGCTCTGTCTGCAGCACAAGGATCATTTCACAGTTTAGGTGATTCTGTCACAAATAAATACGTTTCAAATCTTAATTTCTCAGTGAATTCAAACACAGTTTCTTTCCCCTGCATGTTAGACACGTGAAAACATACAGCTCTGTGTAGCTTTATATAAAACCTCATTGAGGAAGAAAAGGACAGAGAGGCTGCAGTCTTTAGCGTATCGCCCAAACTAATGATGGTTTCCATTTTTGTCTCTAGCTGCTGTGAGAGGGACCGGCCATGAGTCAGCTGTGATAATGGTGAGTTATAGCGGCCGTGTCGACAGCGTTTCCCTGCTGGTTCCACATGAACGTTCCCGGGGGGGGAACTTGGGGAGTTCGGAGCCACATGATAATTACCTTTCAGCACAGAAAGGAGTAAAGAGCCGGTTTCTGATCTGTCATTGTTAGTGCACAGCGAGAACAACACAGTGCCGACGCTGATTCTTCCCAGCGTTGCATTAATATCCCTTTTATTCATATTCCTACTTCATTTATTCTCTCTGTTTTGTTTTAATGAATTTATGCAATAATCATCTTTCAAATTCGCACTAAATAACGTTGATGTATCAACGTTGTGAGGGAGAGTTATAGTCTCATTTTATTTGTATGAGCTTTTTCTGTTGGAGATGAAATGTGCACATTAACATCTTGTTGTGTTTATGAATATAATGAATATTTGACTGTGATGAATCAGCGTTCGTTTAGTTCGTACAAAAGCTGCTTTTTTTACATTCAGGGGGATTTTTGTCCCTTTGAATTCTTTGAAAAGCTCTCGGTCTTTTTCAGAAAAGCCGCACCGAGCAATTAAAGGTAATGCTAAGTGTTGAGGTGACCCTCACTTTGCCTCTTCAGAACCAAAGAGAAGCTCTTTTTGTGCCATGTCCTTGTGATTCTCTACTTCTTTAACAAATATAAAAGTCACAGACGTTGGAAATAAACAGTTTAAGTGTTGGACTAAGGTTTCCTGACTGTGTTGTTAAATATTTGTGCCTCCAGGACGTATTTGAAAAGCCTCATATTTAGTTGATTTGAGGCTGAGATAGAGGATGTGCCTGTTTCATCCGGAGTCTTCGGAAATGTGATGAAATATACTTTAACAAACATTTAGAATCTGATCCAGTGCCAGTATACGTCGTGACTGAATAATTAACCGGCAGATGAATGTGTGTTAACAACATAGAAGTAGATAAAGATTGGACCACGCGTCTCCGCGTTGTTGTTTTATAGCTTCAAATAAGTCATTAAAACTAAACTTAGAACTAAGACATAAGTAATATGACAGAAAACATAGTGGAGAAGATTTTACTTGGTGTTTACTTTTACTCCTTTTGTTTTGTCCATGTCCAAGAGGCTCACATGGAGGAGGCAGGGTTTATGACCTGTACTGCAACAAGCCACCAGGCTTGTAAATCAGATATTACATTTTTGTTTTATGATCATGAACATCATCTGTAGATACATTTTTCCATATTTTGCAAAAGTGTATTTTTTCACCCACATTTCTCTCTGAATAATTTAACAAAACCTAATTTACATTGTCAACTTGTCAGACCAATGTTAAACATGTGGCTGTTCTATGAATTATTGTCTTTTTTTTAAACTGTGCTTTCATAACATTTGGACGACATAAAAACAAAACCTGCATACAGAGGCGAACATTTCCTTCCTGTGGTGAAATATTGTGCCTCGGCGTTGCACTAATGCTTCATGGTTGTTGTGCAGCAGCAGGACCAACACATTCATATCCATGTAGCTTTCAAATTAAAAACCCAGAGCAGCTGGTTTGATTGGCCGTGACTGATGAACCCAGCGATAAGGTATTCATCCTAATCCCACCTATTTCTGCAGCTTCCCCACAGGCACTTAAATCCACAGAAACATTCAGTGTTTGTTGTGTAACACTTCAACACCGTGTGCGTCTTTGTGTCGGTGTAACTGTGTAACTGTGAAGATAAAGAATTACCTGAGAGACGAGCAGAGGGGGGATGTTGCAACAGCTCATTATCTCCTCCTGTGCTTATCGGTGTTGTGTGAGTGTCGAGGAACTAAACATAAAACGTCCTCTCTGAATATGAGGTCATTACAGACTATATTGAATTCCCTCTGTAAGGTTAATTATTTAAGTAAGTATTTATTTTCCAGTAAGAGAGTGAATGCAGAAAAGGATTTTTTATCAAAAGCAGTCGTTTATTGAGTTCAAAGAGTTCAGTGTTGAGAATCTCTTTGCCTTTTTGAAATGTTGCAGGTTTGTGTGTTGCATTGTATAAAAGTGATGTAACATCTGAGTCTCAGACCTCCAGACACAAGTGCTCATTAAGCAGCAGGTTTTTTAAAGGTTGTCTGTAGCACACTCTGTGTTTTCAGTATGAGGAAGCTGCACTTTTGTCTCCACAGGATCACACCAGAAATCAGATATGCGGTAGCTACAGCGACATCACTGAGCCCGAGTACGCCGTGGTGGATGACCAGGAGGAAGTCATGAGCGTGTGCATACTTCCTGCCAGGCCCATTTATGATGAAATGGAGTACGCAGGTAGAGACGCATGTGTTTTTTCAACTTAGTCTTTTATTCTTATATATATGAGTTTAGTTTGATTAAAGTTTTATTTCAATTTTTATTTAATTTAAAATTTTCAAAGAAACCCTAGATAAGTCCATTAGTTTGTCTTCACTCAAAAACATAAAAGTAAACCGGTGGAGGTTCAGTTTTTAAATTCCTTCAGTATCATTTGAGAAAGAGCTGCTTTGTTGTTGTTTTTTATCAGTGTGCAATATTTTTCTATTGCAGTGCAGTGAACAACATTAAATCACAAAGAACAAGTAATTCTGTCCATTTTTAAAAGTAAATCTGACCTTTGACTTTGGTTGTATATCACTCCTCCTGTTTAACTCTCATCATTTCTTCTTATCTATTTCTTTCTTTTAAATTGTAAAACAACGTTAAAGGATTTATACGACTCTTAAATCTAAATCTTTCTGTGCTTCTGGGAGACTCAGTTGTAGCAATAACGAAAAAATTATGATATTGAATTAAAACTAAATGTCCAGCACACATAAGTGCCAATAAAACAAATGTATTTTAGATACAAAAAAAAAAAATATAAGATGTACAAAACAGAAATCTCATTGCAGTCTGATCCCTTAATATTTCCATCTGCCATCCATTTAAAAAAACAAACCACATATCATTTTTAAATAGTTCTGAAATAGCCTAAAATAACCTGCGCATAAGAATAAGCTGTGAGTCACAAACTTGTTAAAACCTGCTGTGTTTGCTAGTTGACACAATGATGTGGAGTATGTTTCACTTTTTCTTTACTATGTTCTAGAGAATGTGATCACAATGAAGCGCACACACACACACTCACACACACACACACAGACTGTGATGACAATGAAAGCTGTGTGGTTCTGAGAGACGGAGCTCCTGCTGAGTGAGCATGATCTGCGAGTGGGTCTCCAGAGCCATCTGTCGGCTGAGTCAGACTGCGGGAGATCACAATTATCGTTAATTGTGTAGCGTGAACAGTCTCCCTTTACCCGGCTGCTTGGATGTGGCCCCCAGCCAGGGGCCTCACAGCTGCACGTCTGTAGCTTTACATGGACTGAATGTGGCCTTTAAACGTGTTCACACTTGTGGTTGTTCTCTCCCTCTGTAATCAATACAATGTGCTGCTGAGTTACGAGAACGATACAAACTCCAAGAAAGTGAAACTGTGAACTGGCAGTGATTCTAACATCGTCACCGACCCTGATGAACGTTTCACTGTTTCTTTATGGTTTCCAGACAGGGACCTTCCATGGTTGCATTCAGCTCAGAGCCCCTCCTCACGCCTCACTGTAAGGTTTCTGTTTGACTTTCACAAGTGAATATACATAATTACCATTGAACCACAATAAATACCTGCTTATACTTGTACACTCTTGTACCTTCAGAGAAATCAGCAACTTTCCCTTTAAATCTAATATTATTTTCCTGTAAATCTCTGATGTAACATTAATCAAACAATGTACTGTGTTTGCATCCAAGTCGATTTCTGTGGGAATTATACTTTCGGTTTTGTCATTTCATTTCTAACTTTTATATCATTATTATAATAATTGTATGATTGGTCTTATCAGGGTCACTCCAGCTCCCAGCTCAGATTTCCACACAGAGAAATCCCACCGACGACAGGTAAAGTGAAATTGAGATCATGTGCCTCAAATCTCCCTCGATCATCTTTTTAACTGTTTTTATTGAGGGTTTCCAGTGTTGAACAGAAATGTTTGATAACAAGGGTTTTCCTGTGGCAGATCCGGTAGAATTTGTCTTCGGAGCCTCTCAGCGAGAATATTTGTTTTTCCAAATGCAGCATTGGGTAGAGTGGATCTTCAGAGTTATATTCCAGTATTTTAAAATATTCTATTCCTATGTCATTAGTCACTATTAAGTATTGCCTGTAAGATATTTCTTTGCCACTGTAGCTTTGATTAATTCTCTTCTTAATATTTGTCAAGTGAACAGAAAGATGCTTTCATTATATTTTACGAGAACTTTATACTCATTTTATAATAACTGTGAATACAAACGAGTGTCTATAATAAATGCCACAAATAAAGAAATTCAGTAGGTTTTGATGCATATAATTCTTAGTCCGTTTTTTAAAATCTTTAAATTTCTACCCTGAACCCTGAAAATAGATATTCAGTTTTCTGCATTGTGTTTTTAAATTAACAGGACCTGCAGTTAATAGAGATCTGAAGCCTGGCAGACGAAAAACCGTTTTAGGTAACAGGAACAAATATATAACGAAACCCAGTTCACAGTCACATCCCAGATATTGATCTGAAATGTTGTGTTTACAGATAAGAGATTCACACCTGTGCCTCCAGGAAACCAGGTAAACACCTGAGTTATTTACACCAGGGTCATAACGACTGTTTATTAACTGCATCCATTGTTCTCTGTCTCTTTTCCTTCCTCAGCTCTCCCAAAGGTAATTTACTGTTCTATACTATTCAATATATTCAACTGTGCATATAAACAGACTTACAGCTGATGTCTGGCTCTTCCAGGTATTCTCCATCACCTCCATCTTCCTCCCTGCAGTTAGTGAATCAGCCTCCTGGATGGACTCAGGCCTGCAGGAGAGAGTGAGTCCTGTTTGATTCTCACACTCAGACTCATGTGTGGCAGAACAAGTCGAGAGATACGTTAGTTTCACCAGGGAAACGTCTCCACTGTGGTTGTTTTATTCCCCTGAGGCTCACCACAGCCCCATGGGGCCCCTGTCCCACATGTGGATGGTAGAAAGGCGAGAGGAGGCCCGTACACTGTGCAGCTGTCGCACCATCTGCTGGTTAGAATCATAATCACAGGAAAGCCCGGAGGATTTCTGTATAAAAAGCATAATGTGATTTTATGTAATTGTGTTTAATTTCAGCAGGCAACAGAAGGGGACTAAAAAAGTAAGTAATCATAAATGCAGCTTTATTTTCCGACACAATTATCGTGAAATGTAGATCTTTGTCATTTTGCTGTTAATTCTGTGTCTTGCTTTTGTTCCTGCTACTTATTTTTTATCCTTCTGTTTATTCAATTTATATATCAAGTCCTGGAGCATGACCTTTATGAGCTGTAACCATGAAATAATGTAGTTAATCAACACTTAAACTTTTTATTCTTTATTATAAAACTTGTAATCTGGCTACACATCACTTAACCATCTTGTCATTTTATTTTAATCTAACTGTCTTTTCATTACTCTTAACAGGTAGTATTGGGTTCACAAACCATAGGTAAGAGGTAATGTAATATAATAGAAAATATAATTTTGTAGAAAAACATATTGTCAGTTGTAATTCTGGGATTTTAGGTCGACAGAGTCCCGAAACTGTCTCAGGCCCCAAAAACAACCTCAAATATTCTTTGGATTTGGAAACCAATGATTTAGAAATAAGGTAAGAGTTTAATTTCCTTTTAGTCAGGCATTTTGTGTATAAATAAATTAATATGGGTTACCTAAAAATACAGGAATAGTTCTTTCTGTAGCTCACTGTATTTTTAAATGCATTTATTTATTCATGTGGTTACTTGTTGTTACTTGTTGTGTGACACCATGTTTTACTGAAATGTGCTTTCTTCCTTTATTCAGGTCACAACAGAATCTGGGTGAGTAATGTTTCAGCTCATCAGTGTCATTACGCACATATTGACTTTCTCACCTGCTCGGTTCCTTTTATTATTGACTCACATCAATCAACCATAACATCTACTTAAAGAAAGGGGGATGTCAGGACGTCATCACCATGAGTGGCCGCAAACTAAAGACGACCTTGACCAACACGAGTTTGTTCTAAAGGAAAAACCTCAACAGGTAAAAAGTGCTGTGAAATGATTTTAAAATAAATCTTCAGTGAAATAAAGGAGGATGTAAGTATTATGATCTCTATTCTACTGGCAGACATATTGTGAGGAGGACTGGTACATCGGGGTCTGCAGTCGGGTAGATGCAGAGCATGCGTTACATCTGGTGAACAAGGTAACGAAAGATTAATGGGAATGTCTTTAAACATTTTTGGTAAATACACGTATTCTCTGCCTTGGTGAGGGTTTGATGAGGAGACGCTGGGAGTAGAAATACTAAGGGGGCTGCAGCGACCTCTAGTGGCAATGTAAATGCAAACCTATAATCTATAAGGCTATTACAGCCTCTTTTAACAGTATGACAATAGCTGCGAAGGAGTAATGTTCTTAATTTTATTATTTTGATAATCAAAATCAATTGAGTGAAATATGATTTGAATGGATTCCAGTGTATTTTCTCTTTGCAGCCGCTATGACTCAGAAGTGTGGAACATTACGTAGATAAAGTATGAAGTGATATGTAACAATATCAAATCTTCAGAGTTGATAAAAGTGGATTTGATGCCTCAAAAAAGATTTTCTGTTTTCTTTAACAACCCTTAGGCCACGTTTGATGTCTGTTGTGGTTTAAAAAGTTTGAATACCATTATATTTGCAATTCAAATTAATTCAAAGATTATACATCTGATATTACAGTGTAATATTGTTTTCCTCTCATCGTCCGTGAGGTCATTATCACTTTTATTATCCATTTCTGCCAACCAGACCAGTCTGTGAAGCTTAATGATTAGCACATCCTTGTTGTACAGCCTGTTAGTTTAACCTTTAGAAAAGTTTGAGGTCAGGTCAAGGTTTTTGTTTGAGAAGCAAAGACTATCTTTCAGGGAAAGAACTGCTGTACAGAAACCAAAATGTCAGAGTCAAGCTCTCTCTTCTTTTTGTAATTCCGGACTTTAGAACGGTGCGTTTCTGGTACGAGACTGTTCCCTCAACACCGGCAGCGAACCTTTGGTGTTGTCTGTGTATCACGAGAAGAAGGTTTACAATGTAAAGATCCGGTTCTTTGAAAGCAGCAGCAAGTTCGCTCTGGGAACAGGACAACATTCAAAAGATGTGAGTGGTGGAAACACCTCATGAGGCCAATTCCAACAAGCACTTACCTCTCCAGCATGTATACATGTACATTCTTTATCTGTGCTGGAGCTGACATCTTTGTTTTGTCCTCAGATGTTTGACTCTGTGGCTGACATCGTCAAGTTTCACACCATCTTCCCAATAATACTGATCAGTGGCAGAAACACACCAGGAAGTAAATACCCAGAGAACTGTGTGCTGACGTGTGCGGTGACGAGGGAGGATGTGGACCAGCTCCTACAATGACAACACACATCACGCCTATGACCTGCTGAATCTCATCCAGTCACATTTCCCCTGTAGTTAATTCTGAGTCTGTTCGGACAGATGCTGACCGTGTATTCAAATTTCTAAAGTATTTGCTTGTCTCAATAAAAGTGTAATAATTGCACAGCTGGTATACGATAAACTAAGGTGTGTCCTGTACTTGTTGATATTTGGCTTAAACTTGCAGAGGAGCGGTTGGTCATGTTAGTGGGTTTGAGCTTCTCTTGAAACCTGTTTGACAACAATGACGTTTCATTATGATCAAACACTCGAGCTGAACAAGATGGAGGAAGCCATTCAAAGTTGAAATCATATTTACTTATATTTAATAGAAAAAGGAGGAGTTACACAATTGTTTTTTTTTATATATATAAAAACACGAGAACACAATGATGATAAACACTGTGAATGTAGTAAAACCGAAAAATTGCTTTATCTGGAACATGAGGAAATGTCCAGAGAAATGAGGACGGGATAAAAGGCCAAGCAAAGAAAAATGAAAAAAATTACATATAATAACAGAGACAGAGGCAGCTTCACATGCTGACATGTGAGAAAAGTAGATCACAGCATCACTGCTGTTGCACAAGAAGCAGTGGAACGTTAGCTGCTCCCTACTGAGCAATTTACATGTCATCACGGTTTATATTATTAAGTATATACACAATAAAATCTCTGGGCAACCAACACCTATTGACTCAGTCATAGGTCCAGCCCATCATACATCATCATGACTACAGTATGAACAGGAACACACGGCTGTAGTGATGCTGCCGTGAAGAAGAGAAGCAGATCCGCAGAGTATCAGGACAGAACAACCCCAGCAGCCTTCTTCATGTTTTTGTGCAATGAGTTTTTAAACGATTGAGCGCCCGAGAATCACCAAAGTCATTACATATACCTTTAGTCATAAGGCAGTTCAGTGTTTAAGATTTAGGTGAAAGGGATCTATTGGCAGAAATTGATTATAGAATAATCCTAGTGATGTTTTCACTAGAGTGTGTTCATCTGAATTGAATAAATTGAAGTTTTCTTGATCCTCGAATGAGCTCTTTATATTTAAAGACTTTATATTTACATCAGAGCGGGTCCTCTCTGCGGAGGCTGCCATGCTTTTTTTACAGTAGCCCAGACTAGACAAACTAAACACTTTTGAGTTTTTAATGACAACTGAAGGTTTCCACAGGTTCTCCATGTTTGGAAGAAGAGGGTGAGGTGAGGGCGTTCAGCGGCAAAACACAACTTCAACCCTAGATGTCATTAAATTCTACACACTCAACCTTTAAAGCATTGATTCAGGCTCCTCTGGTTTTTTTCTGCCTGATGGCTACAAAGCAAATTGTACTGCAGAGTGAGAAACGGTGAACCAACAGGGTTTCATGGAATTAACACTTGTTTCTCAGGCTGTTGCTCAAGTTTTTAAATCTATCATAATTACATTTTCTGATCCATTAAAACACACACAGCAAACGTTTAAAAAAAGTATATAAGTATCAGTAAGTGCAGGTTAAAATGAGACTGAATAATAAAATAAACATTTACAATGACTCTTTAAGACTTTTACCCTTTGAAAGGTGGGGTTAGCAAGTTGTTTCTGAAACACTCTGTCGTATTGTTCCTGATAGCAATCAATACATAAAGTCGAGGGAAAAAAGACAAGAAAAGAGAGCTAGTGTCTGCGGCCTTGGCAAAACTGTGCTCGCACGTGACTGGAGTCTTCAGCCAGGCAAACATACACAGCTGGAGCAGAGACTATGGCCAGTGTACGTTCATATGTTCTGGGGCCGTAGCCTTGAGGTGAGGGCTGATGGGTGAAGATGGGTATAGGTTGCCTTTTTTCAGAGGGTAGCCTGCTCTTTCCAGGATGACCAATCCCAGCTTTAAGTTATGGTTTAAACAGAAAGAAGCATTTAAGAAGCTCATCTTTCTTTTTCCCGTGTATAAGGGACTTTAAGGCTCAGGCCTCAAAGAAACTAACGGTACTGTTGCATTCAGGGACTCCTGGCTACGTGGGAAAGTCAAAAACATTCAGCTTTGTCATCATGAATGACCATCAAAGTTCTGGTTGGAAAACGGGGCACTGTGCATGAAATGGACTTGATGACCGTTTAAAAAATATGAATTGCTCATGTTACAGTTGCCTGAACACACCATCAAACAAAAAACCATCCCGGCATTTAAACAAATATGCAGAGAGCTTCACATAAAAAAACACAGAACACTCAAGGACAACCCACTTTCTCAGGCAACTTTGAATGAAATGTCGTCATCCAGGTGATGACCAGACACGGGGGCTTTTTACAGGCTTGTGAAGGGCTCCGTTTGTCTATGTAGGGCTGATATGTGATGACTGTAAAGGGATTCTGTTTTCCTTTTGTACTGCTCTGTTAATGTGAAAACAGAAAAAGAGGAATTAATACTTGAATAAAACCTCAAATCACTGCAGAGTTTTGTGAGCTGCATGTGCTACTTTTCCCCAAAAGATTTCACTAATTATCCTTACAAACAATTGATCATTACTTTTTGCCGTCCACTGATTTTTTTTTTTCATCATTAAAAATGGCCCCAACTCGTGGCTTTGTTTGTACTGGATATGGCATGATTTTCTGAAAGACTCATCCAAGGTGTGCTGCATGTACCAAGTCCTGTAGGGGCCGCAAGAACCAGGACATATAACCTACGCAAAAATAAATTAAGATATCTTAAATAAACAGCATGCGTTTAGGCCTCCGGCAGATCTACTGGTTTGTCAAACTTCTGAGACAGCTCCTAACATCTGTGTATTACTGACAGAATCTACTACAGCAGATGGTCCATTTAAAAACATCCCCCCAAAGCAGACATAACTGCATTGCACTTCAACAATCCATATCCCATGCCTATACAGACAAACATATAACATCATGAATGTAAATCAGTATTTTCCCATCGTAATACTTGTCCTTTCCTTATAAATGTACAATTCTTTCCAGTGATACTTTGTCCTCTACACTCATGGAAAGACTCCGACAGTGCACCCCATCACCTCATATTTCTGCCCCATCACTTTGCTGAGCCGCATTTTTAAGATTTGGCATTTCGGACCCCCCTCAGAGGCTCCTGTGTGGGCGATAGTGTCCGCTCTCGCTCCCGTTACCGGGGCCCGGGGGTGCGGGTGGTTCAGTACCACCACGGGCTGGTTGGGGCCCGGTCTCTTCACCAGCTGGTCCTCCCTCAGCGGCATCGGGTAAATAACTGCACAATCAGCAACACTGACCACAGGTAAACGAGTCTTACATTTGGAAATTCTTAGTTTCAGTCCTTTCCTGTTTTTCTTCCACACGCCTACTTGGACCCTCTTCAGAGAGACAGTGAGGAACTTGGAGATGTCGTACTCGGTCTTTTCCACAAACTGCAGAGTCTCTGTACCCACGGACGCGTCCACGTATGCTGCACTCTCAGAAACAGATCCCGGATCCGTCGGGGGTTTTGAATCAAGAGGAGTGTCTGTTGGAGTGGTCGTAATATTCTTTTCCTCCTTGACTTCGACATGGAGGTTGGTCAGTGCAGGGTGATGCTGGACGTCCTTCTGCTCCTCTACTTTCACAGAGTCAATGCACCGCTCCGTAGGTAAAGGGTCAAGGATGATGGGTCCTTCCTTCGCAGCCACCTGAGCACGGAACCCCGATGTCGGCGCTTTTCTCACCTGCTCGACTCCTTTTATTATCTTGACTTGACCTTGAGGATGTGAACTGCCAGAGCTGTTGCTTTTATCCATCACGATGCCGCGCAGAGCCATCACCAGCGGCTGGATGGAGCCCTGCACCTCTCCTGGTTGTTGACTTAACGAAAACACAGAGGAAATTATTGGAAAGCTCTCAGGATCTGGCACGTCTCTTTCTCCTGCTCTCTCACGGGATCTCACTTCCTGGGTCCAGGCTGAGTTCTTAGACGTTGTATTATTTGAAAGCACAGAGGTTTTGGCTGATGAGCGCCCATTTAGAGTCCTGTGCGCTGGAAAAGACTGATTTGGGACGAAGTTATCTTTACACGGTGAAACTGCTGGAGGTCTCACTTTGGCAGGTGAGGGAATGACAATGCTCAGGGATGTCACACGTTGCTGGTTCACGCCCACTGTCTCCGTCTTTATTTTCGAGACAGTGTCGTTCCTGAGGCGGATCTCTCCGGGTTCCAGCTTCACCGCCACCGACCCCTCTTGAGGAAGGCTTTTTGTGTCGCTTGCTCTCTGGGCTGGGATGCTATTGGAAGGTTCTGGAATTAAATTCATCCTCTCTTCCACCGCTCTCTGGGAAACACTTGTCCCCTTGGAGTCTGGATGCAGGGTGCTAGTCAACCTGTTGGCAACCCTGGGGGAGATAACAGTGGGAGCGGCTGCTTTAAGATTTAGAGGTTCTCGTTGTGCAACTCTCATCCCACTATTCCCTTCTCTAATAGGACTGGGGATAGTTTTGGGAATCTTATCTGGAATGACTGGTTTCCACTCCCGGTGGATTATTTCTGGCGACTTTCTTTTGAATCCAACCTTTTCTTTGCTCGCTTGATTCGGGAGGTTATTGGAAATACTGACTGGGACAGCAGCAGGACGCTCCACATTCACCATCTTTGTTTCACACTGCGTCCTGTTTACTGTGCACATCCCCATGCTTGCAGACTTCATTGTAGAAGACTGATGGTTTAATGTGGATGCTAAAGGCTTTCCCTGTGTGGTGCTCTGACAGACTGTCGGCCTTACATCTTTGATCACAGACTTGTTATCTTGTTGAGAGACGAGCCTCAGTTTTAGCTCTTTTGTCCCATTTACAGTTTTCACCTCAACAAGTTCAACCAAGCAGCCTGCAGGGATTGTTATTTCCTCCGGGAGAGAAACAGTTAGAGACCTGTTGTACTGTATGAGTCCATTAAAAGGAGAAAAAAGTTCTGTGTTTCCATTAGAGGCATTTGATATAATAGTGTCCACGGTTTTCCCTCTCTGTTGGTCTTTATCCAGTCTGGTTGCAGGTGCACTCAGAGCAGGTACGGTCACCCGGACAGTTGGCCAGGGTGGTGTTGGATCAGCAGAGGACAGGCTCGATAAGGCACTGGACACAGGCGCGGGGGAAATTAAAGTCGTGCCGGGCTTTGCTGGTCCTTGGCTGATGCTTTTACTATGAAGACGGTCAATGTGCTTCACGAGACACAGCCTCCGCATGTAGCCCTGTCCGCAGTGGGGACACGTGAACGGATACTTGGACGTGTGCTGCTTCAGGTGCACTTTCAACTCGGCCTCACTGGACGAGACGTTGTTGCAGTAGAAGCAGTAAAACCTGGCGCCCATGTGCTCGATCATGTGCTTCTTGAACACCGCCACGTCCATGGAGGCGAAGCCGCACTTCTCGCAGTACATCACCTTGGGGGCGCTCAGCACGCGGTCCAGGGCCAGGTCCTGGCGTCCGGCGCCCACGGATGACGGCATGCTCTGGTAGCTGACGGGTTTCATGTTGAGCAGAGGGGTCGAGCTGTTCATGTGGCAGCGATGGATCCACCCCCTGGTTCACAGGCTGCAGCTACACGGTGGAGGAAACATCCATCTTCCACCTGACGTCAGGAGCCGGCTCATCAGAGGGAAGGCCGACCCGGCAGTGAGGTGACACCCAAGACGTCTGTGGCCTGAAAGAAGCAAAGGAGACAGAAACCACATACCTGAATGAGGATCAGAGAGGAGAGGAGAGCACCATGCCGACAAAACAACAGACGAGGCCCATCAACCCCTCCCCCTCACACACACACACGTACGCACACACACAGCTCATGCAGCAACTTCCTCTAACGCCAACAATGTGTTTTGCATACACAAACAGACACAAAGCAGCCGGCTAACAACACCGTGTAGTCGCCTGTCTATACATGTCTGTTTGGAAACCAGGTAGAGGCCGTACCTGATGCAGGAAGAGGAGAGGGGGGGGGGGGTCGCACAGACGACGGCCCCGCTTCTCTGCTGTTTATGTTTATAACGGAGTCAAAAGACACACACGTACCAGGCTGGGGGTCGTGGGGGTCCCTGTGGCTCTTTAGTAAACGATCCAGAGTCAACAGGTTGGTTTGAAATCTGTTTTTCGGACGTGACGCTGCCGCTTGTTCACACCGCTAGCCGAGCAGCTCTGATGTTAGCTAGGCGTTAGCAATCAGTGCTAGCTAGCGAGCTATTTCCGGAAACCAGCCGCTCCTGCCTTCAAAATAAAAGCGTGCGATTTAAAAACAAAACGCCCCCACTTGGTTTTATTCTGTTAATATTGCAAACAACGGGAGGTTGAGGTATCTGTCTAACTTTTCAAATGGTGTCGTGTGCTTTAAGACAATGTTTGGACGTTTTGCTATTATGAGAGAGGATAGTGTTTTGAAAGAAAAAATTGGCCGGAAGTTGAATTTTTTGTTTTATTGTTCTTGACAGCTCAGGAAGTGGTCGCAGGTTTTTTTCCGGAAGACGGAAGAGATTTTTTTTTTTCTCGATTTGTAATGTCTGATGCAATGTAGCCAACCAAGGAGACGGGGGGGGGGGGGGGGGGGGGTAAAATCTGTTGAACTTTTAAAATTCCTTTAGTTTGTGTCTATAATTAGCAAACATTTGTTCAGTATACATTATTACTATTTAAATTATGTTTGCACTATCATTGCTTATGTTTGAGTATGATAAATCTATGGAAGGGTGGGGTCCCGTCCCCACCCTTCCCCACCCCGGGCAGATCCACTCCTGGTTGAGATAAGATACTTAACACTGTGAGGACATTTACATTCACTGTTGGGACCATGGCCATACCTTCTAAATTATTGTTTTTGTCTTATCTGCTGTCATTGATTTTATATTTTCTCTTCTAGATCATTATTTTTATTTTTAAATGACCTTGTATTAGTTTGCTTCTTTGATGTTTTGTATTCTTGATTTAGTTTTTCCTCATTGTGAAGCACATACAGGATGTTTTTGAAAGGAACTCCTGCATGTTCATAAAGTTGTTTTTAATAAATGGTAAAGAGAGTATAACACAATTCCTGGATCCGCCCTTCTGATCCAGATCTACACCCTAATTGAATGGGTTCTTCCTTGATCCATAACAAATGCTTCCACCTATCCTTGAATAGTTTGTCAAGTTGTTTTTGTGTAATCCTTAACAAACAGACAAACCAACCAACGCAGACAGAGGTAACAAGTTTGCGAGTAAGTTTGCCTAGGACATAACAGACTTACATAAACACTGCATTGAATAAACAATCATCCCTTATGAGTGATTGTGTGACACCTAGGTGGTGATAATGCATCTTAACGCTGGTTGACATGTCAAAAAGTACATTCACTTCATTACTGGGCTGTAGTGGACATTCCTGAACCTGGCCTCAGTCATCACTGGACCAGGATGAAGACTTATGACCTTCAGGTTGACCTCAACCCCAATCTTCAAACAATACAACTCCCATTTTGTATATGTGAAACAAAACAAGGGCAGGTGTTCTCCCAAACAGACTGCTTTCAAGCGGACAGAGTAAATAAATGACTGACATTGTGAACTAGTCAGATGGAACGAGTCATGGGTCAACTTGCAATGATGTCCCCAGGACCTTAATGGAGTTATCACATAGGGATGATGCCACACATTCCATTCTGTGCGGATAACTGACAATCATTCAAAGTCTGAAGCAAAGTGAGAAAAATATTAATACTTTCTAATTGCTTTCAGGCAATTTGATAGAATTACAACCCAGTTCAAAGATTTAGTGAAAGTTAAGTTGAGACTTCCGAGGTCTGATTTATTCATCTAACATGCAAGTATAAATTGACCATATAACTGCAACTAGTGGTGTTAGAGTTCGGGTTACTAATCAGCAGGTGGCGATCCAGATGGTTGGATTCACTTTTGGCTAACAGTCAAACCGACAATCTTTTTTTTTTTTTTTTTAATATTTTTATTAGGAGGTATGGCACAGTAGAACAGGAATCAATGTCAAATTTACATTGGGTATCACAAAATCTCAGTACGACAATTAACAATATATAGAGATATTGACACCATAAAAACACTGTGCATCACGATGGATTAAGATTAAGATATACAGTCTTCCTCCTAGGATGTTTTTCTTATTTTAAGGACCACATGAACGTGGTCATGCTAACAATACATTACACAAATCAATGAAAATAATAAAAACAATGATAGAAAGATAACTGAAAATTATATTAAGTAATAATTAAGTATTAAAGCTGCACAATATAAATAAATTAAAAGAAAAAATAATAAAATTAAAAATTAAAAAAATTAAAAAAAAAAAAAAAAAAAATAAGTAAATGAATAAATAAAAAGAAAGAAGAAAGACAGAAAAGAGAGAGGGGGGGTCTGTCAATAAGAGGGGCAGGGACTGGAAATAATGTAAGAATGTAAGAAAGGGAAGCCACTTATTATAAAATTTGTTAGAGCTACCTTTCACTGAATATCTGATCTTTTCCAGCTTTACAAAAGACATGGTGTCGTTGAGCCACTGAGTACTAGAGGGAGCTGAGAGAGAGAGAGAGAGAGAGAGAGAGAGAGAGAGAGAGAGAGAGAGAGAATGACAGAGAGAGAGAGAGAGAGAGAGAGAGAGAGAGAGAGAGAGAGAGAGAGAGGGAGAGAGTGTTTCTTCTAATCAGTCTTGTAGATATTGTTATTCTGTTGATGTGTCCCCCCCCCTGTTAAAGTTTTTTTTTTGATAGTTTCTCCACATTCATGTTGAGGGTCAAAGAACAGAGGATGTCGCACTTTGTTGAGACCTATTAGACACATTGGGATTTGTGAAGAATTTAGAAATAGAATTTAAATGATTGATTGATTGAGAAAAATCTAGAAGATGGAGGTAATGCGTCTCAAAGTTGTTTGCAACTACCATTAAATGAAAGTAGACGAAGAAGTGGACGCAGCGTAGTTGCTATCCTTGAATGAAAACAACGCAGGCGTAACGTGTTTTATTATCTTTCTTGGAATTGTTTACACCAGAAACCAATTTCATGTCCCTACGTCACTCACGTAGTCAAACATGACTCCTTCTATGGCAAGCCGATTTGACATAAATTCGCTAGACTGGATATGTGTTGCAGATATCTGCAATTCAGTTTCGCCTAGTCAAAGAGAACATTTTGGATATCCGCAACTACATTCCTCCTATCCACAACTGTCATTTCAGATATCCACAAAGACATTCCTCCTAGGAGAAATGACGTCATTTTTGCCATTCATGTCTATGGGGTTTCTCATTACAGATATCTACAATTCAATTGCGGATATCCACTATGTGAATTACGGATATCTGCAACTGAATTGAAGATATCTGTAATTCCATTTTGATAGTTATTTTTGTCCAGTAGCAATTGTTTTTTATTTCTTTAGTGTGACTTCTCAACATTACGTCTTCTGTTTGGCGCACATGGCTAATTTGCATACGCGCGCACAGGATTGGCTGGCTCCGCTTGGCAAAAAATAGAACATATTTGTGAATAAATGTTTAAAATTCTGAATACTGGACATGGTGAGCTTAAACACATTGAAATTACCATTAGTGACAATAATATACATATATATATATATATATATATATATATATATATATATATATATATACATATATATATATATATATATATATATATATATATATATATATATATATACATATATACGAAATTTGAGACCCCTCTCAAATTTTGCTTTTGAGGCTTTCAGGGGGTCTCATGGGATAGGGGATAGTCGGGGGTGCCCAGCCCCCGACTATCTGACCCATGCAACTTGTTTTTGTATTTTCACAAACAATCAGAAGTGGTCTGAACCGTGGACCTGCATGTCCGTAGGAAACACTATCGCCACTATGTCGCCACAACTATTTTACGTAGCGAACTAATGCATATTATAGCCTAATATATGAATGCAGTGATAAACGGACACACCTGAACGAATGCGCCCGACAGAGAAACTTCGGTCTTCCCCAGCCTGGAAATGTGTGCCTACTAGATTTTTCAGTTCAGCCAAACTGCTTTTGAGTTCGTTGTTGGTCTCTGGTGATAGCAAATCTTCAATTCTTCCGAGATTTCTTTCACAGCTTTCAATCGAACGACGTTCTCTCTCTCCACAAATCCCCTGTGTGAGGGCTCGTTCAATTTCATGGCATTTTCTGGTGATTTTTTCGATTACAGCCAACGCCATGACTGCTCCTTTCTTATTCCCACTTCTTCTTTGATTATGGCGGCAAACGGAAATTACGTATTTCTGGATATCTAAAACGTCATGCCCAATAATTCGCACTCAAATGACGTTTGAGATATCTTTAACTTTAATTCTGCCTAGTCAAAACTGAATTACAGATATCTGCAATTGTCATTTAAGATGTGTGACGAGTTGAATGTCGTTTTCTGTGACGTCATTGCAGATATCTGTAATTCAGTTTCGCCTAGTCAAAACTGAATTACAGATATCTTTATCTGTCGTTTCGACTAGTCACAATTACATTACAGATATCTTGAATGAAAATTCCAACTATTCAAAATGTAATTACGACTAGTCAGAAAGAAGTTGTTGATATCTACAATGTTAATTCCGGATAGTCAAACGTAGTTGATAAATGACAATTCGGCTTGCCATACTCCTTCCGCCTTTTGCACAACACGTTTTAAACACGTGATTCTCACTGAAAGGCAGATTTACGGTTGTTTGTGTAGTCGCAGACAGGAAGTGAGTTCCACCCGATCAGCTGTTGCACACGTGTCCTTGACGGTGTGACACAGGAAGTGATCTGCAGCTGAGAGCAGACAGGAGGACAAACACCTGGACTCTGTGGGGACGTTTGGACGAACTATGTCCTAAAGGAGACAGAGACATGGTGTGGATGAGGATCTGCAGACTGTGTCCTCCTGTGTCCCGGAGGTGAGGGACACTCTGGGTTCATCACTAACACAGAAGCGATCTGCATGTCTCTGGCTGCAGGGTGTTTACATCTATTCACTTATTCATAGCCTGGGGCTGTATTCAAATATTGCTCTGATTTAACATAAGATCATAAGATAAGATCAAATAGAATCAAAACAGGCAAAAACAATCAAGGGCAGTAATGCAGTATATACATGAACATAGGTATAATTTGTCAGTGGTATACAGTATGATATGAAAATAGAGATTTTTGTTTATATATGTATAAACGTGTATAAAAATATATGTATCCATTTATAATTTGCCTGTAGATTTATCTTAATATATACACAAATGTATGTATATAACGTTATAATTTTCCAGTAGTATATGTTATGTTTATAAATATACACACACATGTATATAAATGTATATAGTTGTAATATGTAGTATAGAATATGATAAGGATTGATTTCCTGCTGTTATTGTGGCCTCTCCACTGTAGCCCGTGTCCGCATCACCATGACTATTGTGAAAACTGTTTCTGGGATTTACACACTATTGTTGCAATTCATAATGACGCAGCACTGGCTTTCACTTGACCCTCCCATTCTCTCACACACACACACACACACACACACACACACACACACACACACACACACACACACACACACACACACACACACACAAACACACAATCACACACGAGCACGCGCACGCCCACACACACACATGCCCTCACACAGCCTGTGAGCTTCCTGGTTATGGCAGTTCTGCTCCGGCTCTCCAGGACGCAGCCTCCCCGCTGGATCGAGTCTCTCTCCCGGTCTTTGAGCCGCAGCATGGCCTCCCACCCGCCGGAAGCGGACTCGACCACGGCCCGGTTCGACTTCCTGGTGATCGGCGGCGGCTCCGGGGGTCTGGCCGGGGCTCGGAGGGCGTCGGAGCTCGGGGCGAAAACCGCCGTGATCGAGAGTCACAAACTCGGAGGTACCTGCGTGAGTACAAACTTGAAAAGCAAACACACACACGACCGGACCACAGTAAGCTCCGCTGTGCCCTCTGCACCACCACACATGTTCGATACCCGCTTCAGAGCGAAGCCTCCAGACTCCCGTTCTGGATCTTGTTCTGTCGCCCACAACAAACACACTGTGGGGTCGTGACAAGTTTGCTGCAAACCAGTGACTACAGCCAGTGTTAAAAACCGAACAGACAATAATACAAAGTTACATGATAAAAAGTTGCATTAGACAGATGAAGTGTTTGAAGGAGGTTTTAGTGACAGCTTCAGTTTTAACTATTACAGTGTTATGGTTTGCATTATTTATTGTAGGTGTTATAAGTAGAGTTTCAGACCTTTTCAGAAGATGTTGCTCCACATTTGTTGCACAAGGTTCAAGATGTTTCATCACTTTGATTTCACAGTCGTTCACAATAGGGAAGTTAAATCAAATCAAATCAAATCAAAGTTTATTGTCACATGCACCAATGACAGCTTCATCGGAGCAGTGAAATTCTTATGACATGGCAGGCAACATCTACGCAGTAGACAGGCTTTTTACAAAATTTAAAAAATGACATACCATATAACATATAACATATAACATATAACCTATAACATAGCAAAATGAAGCAGCAACATAGGAAAATGAAGCAGCACATAGCAAAATGAAGCAGCAATAAGTGTTCACCGGGTGAAGGAGTGGGGAATATTAAATTAAATAATATGAATATATGTGTAGTAAGTGTATTTGTATGGGTGGTGGAGCAGAATGTACATGGTAACTGTTTCCCGAGGAACATATGCTAACTTTCCCGAAGTTAGCATATGTAAAATATTTCTGCCCATGCAAATACTAATTCAGCACAATTTAATTCATGATAGATTTATGAAACCTTCCGTCTGACATTAAAAACATTTAAATAAAGTTCTTATCTTCAATATTGTCATTATTATAGTTCTTTGACTTCCACATGTATCAGGTCATAATATGGTCATATTGTGTTAAAAGTCAGATATGAGAATATGCAGTTAAACAAAGCCAGTAAAAATCAAAAGCTATTAAAAAAAATATTGAATTGAAGGTTTTGTTTTCAGCTGTGACAGACACAGTGGAGCACAGTTCATCATTGCAATCTTTTTTAATTATTTCGCATTTAATTGAGTGTACAGTTATAATATTGTGATACTGATTTAAGCCACATTATCCAGCTTCAGTCTACATGTTTATTATAAGTAGGAGGAAACTCTGAAATCTTGATAGTTGAGACTTGGTATTTAATCCTCAAAGAAGGAAGTTGTGGTTGTTTGTGTAATGATGCACGGACGCTGGGTTGTACTTTATTTCATAGGGAAAGGGATGAAGTCAGGATTAAAGAGAGCGATAAGGAAGTGATACCACCGGGTTCTCATTTATCATCCCTGTCCTCTCAGATACCGGAGCTGGTTAATCATTGAGCAGATCTTTGGCTACAGCAACAGCCTCCTCAAATGTCTTAGTTTTTCATTTAACACCACTGTACATGATCAAGACCCCCCCTTTCTTCTCTTTTCTTTATATCTTTAACATGTTGATGGTTTGGATCAAACGTACACTGAACTAATTTGCTGTTTCATTGTGTTTCAGGTAAATGTTGGCTGTGTCCCCAAGAAGGTAAACTGTCCCTTCCATTGTAATTATCATAGTTTAACTAAGAGATATAAATATGTATAACTAAGCTTTAAAACACACCAGATCAATCCCAGTATCTGTGCATCAATGAGTCCAAGATAAAGTGTATCTTATTGTATATATTATCACATAGTACCTGTACCTCTCCTCACAGGTGATGTGGAATGCAGCAGTTCACGCCGAGTATCTCCACGACCACAGTGATTACGGCTTTGACGTTGGAAATGTTCGATTCAGTTGGGAGTAAGTAACAGTATCTGTGACTGTTTTTTTTTTGTTTTTTTTGGCAAACTCAATGAGCTCTTTTGAAACCTGTCGCTCGGTTGTTCCTGGAACAAAGAAGTGTTTATTTCACTGCTCAACTTCTCAGTTTCTTTGTGGCGTCTGTTGCTTGACTTCAGCCTGTTGCTCTGTCTTTGTGAATCAGTCACGGTGACACTTCAAGATAAGACCCAGGAAGGAGTGGCCGTCTGCAACCTTAGGAAACACTGAACAAAACACTAACGTACTGTGCAGGGTTACAATTATGGTTTTATATGTAGGTGTGTCCAACTGTGTACACACTTAAAGATTGTGTTTATTCAATACAGAAATAAATTATATTAAAACACACAGTAGGCTTAAACAGTGTCACTGAACCCTAATGTAATTTGACTTTAAGCATACAACTAATGTTTTAAAATCTAATTGTTAAACCTTTTAAAGATTGTACTGTATTCTCAGGAGTTTCTGTTATTTTGTCCGTCCCCTGTTGATTGAAGCAGCACCCGCACTGTGACGTAAATATGACTTTGTGGTGAAAAATACAGTACCATCAGAATATAATGTTAAACTATAAAAATGTTGTCATGTTTCAACTGAAAATCAGACATAGTGATACACTGTCTCATCCAGCTGTAGTTAGAGGAATATTCAATATCATTTTTAATCAAAAAGCTCTGTAGTAGTGTCATTACAGTGATATCAGCCGATCATACCTGTTTATGTTGAGGCTGGATGTTTGGATGTTTGTTTTTTACACGAATATAAGAAATTCTTTTACTGCAGGAATCACTTTTCCACCTACAGATGCACAGTTGTAAACAGCAACTTTGCTATGTTTGTCTTTGCAGAACTCTTAAAGCCAAACGAGACGCTTACGTCACTCACCTAAATCGCATTTATCGCAACAACCTCGACAAGGTAATTTAAAATTCACATTATTATTTCACTGTCTCCTCTGTGAACGTCCTTTCTCCCAAAATAACGACCTCTGCTCCTTTCCAGGCTAAAATCCAAACTATTCAAGGTCATGCCAGGTTCACCAATGATCCTGAGCCGACTGTGGAGGTCGACGGGAAGAAGTACACAGCACCGCACATCCTTATCGCCACTGGAGGGCAGCCTACTGTTGTGAGTGATGCTGAAGTTCCAGGTCAGACTGTGCTTGTGTTTTACTTGGAAACAGTAACCATCTCTGTGTTTAACACTACTGTGCCTGTTTTATTTCATCTATTCAAAGAATAAATTACAAAATAGTTAAAAATGTTTATTGATAATTTCAGGGGCAAGTCTTGGCATCACCAGTGATGGCTTTTTTGACCTCGAAACTCTGCCAAAGTGAGTTTATAAAATAATCTCTGAACTGTTTATTGGAAACCATTTGGAAATTTTTTGTCTGTGATTAGATTGTTGTTTTTCCCCCTACAGGCGCACTGTGATTGTGGGCGCTGGTTATATTGCAGTGGAGATGGCGGGCATCCTATCAACGCTGGGCTCCAAAACATCCCTTGTGATTCGACAAACAGGAGTAAGTAACCACCTCACAAACCAAAACACTGCTCTGATTCTCAGTCGCCTGCAACTAAGTGCAACTCTCGTGTTCCCTCTGTAGGTTTTGAGGAACTTTGACAGCCTCATAAGCTCAAACTGCACCAAAGAGCTGCAGAACTCGGGCATAGATCTGTGGAAGAACTCGCAGCTGAAGTCTGTGCGTAAAATGGATCAAGGTCTGGAGGTGACGATCATGACCAAAGACCCAGAGAAGAAGAACGACGAGGAGAAGATCAGCACCATCCAGGAGGTGGACTGTCTTCTCTGGGCCATCGGCAGGCAGCCAAACACGTTGGGACTGAACATCAGCGAGACGGTAACATAGGCAAATGTTCCTCGACAGACAAAATGATAAGCACATGTAACGTCCATTAACAAAACAGGTACAGCCGGATAACTCCAGCTTATCACACTTCATGTCTACACAGTGAATCAAGTAGCTTTTGGCTCTGTGCAGATTTAACTATGTCAACATCATCCTGGCTGCTTCTGCTCAGATTTGTATTATTCCCTGAACACACATCTTATCTGAACCTCTACACAAGACACTGTAATTACCTGATTGACTATTTCAATGTGTAACACGTTATATAAAAGACCTTGAAATAAACCAAGCATGATGACCATTAATCAAACATTAGCGAAAATCTGGGGAAAAGATTAGACAGTCGTGACATAAGAGTCTCTTGTTTGCCAGAGGTGATGAGTGAGATGTTGGCACATGTAAAATGTTTGTTAGCTCAGAGTTAACCTTCAGATAATGGATTAAGGAGGCAGGTTAAGTCCGGGTGAAGTTTCTTCCTTCTGTTTGTCACAGCAGAGAGAAGTGAAAGTTCAGATTGTCTATTGGAAGGGAAATGAATGGATAGATGCATCGATCTAATGCCACATATTCTATAAAATGAAGAATGTGAGTGAGTTCTGAAACAGCAGGTTAACTACTAGGCTTTTTTAAACATCAGTTGTCGAGTGTTTTGTGACCAACTCCACTATCTGCTTGGTTTGAGACTCACCAAGCCTTTCTGCACCTTACTGTCACACTATGATGTTTTTAGCTAATTAATAATGATGATATAATGGTTCATGTGTGTGTTTTCAGGGTGCGGACACAGACGAGCGAGGCCACATCATTGTGGATGATTTTCAGAACACCAGTCGACCCGGGATCTACGCTGTCGGAGACGTTTGTGGCAAAGCTCTGCTCACACCTGGTAGGAGGCTGCATTAACTTCACAAATCATTTCACAAACGTTAAATACTACATTGACGCTCATTATGAGAGTACGGAGGCAGTTTCCTGAGAATGAAATTGTGAATAATATTTTCCTGTTATTATATTATATTTGGTACAAACATGAACTGATTCGATTTTTTTGTCACAGGTCATTGTGGCCTCACAAAATGTACTTTTGCACTCATAAAACCTTAACATTCAAATCTGCCTTCTGGGAAATTCTCCAAATTTGGACCAGTTGTCAATCGGACTCAAATATTTACTCATTATTTTTCAGTGGTCAAATATCACAGGGGTCACTGTGGAAAGAAACGTATTTGGACTGAAACTGCACTGGTCGGCAGAGGCATGCAACCACAGGACTGTTATTCTAATACATTTGACAGTCATAGATCATAACTCATACTCCTTCAGTCACATCTGCAAAAACTACATGTTCTAGATGTAATATTAAATAATAGCAGTGTGATGTGAGATGTTCAGGGAAAGTCGTGTTTCAGTCAGAACAAGGAGGAGTTTGAAGTAAAAAATCAAATTAAATCTTGTTTAAAGTTGGACTGATGTTCTGTTGTGTGTCGGGGTAGTTGCCATTGCTGCAGGCAGGAAGCTGGCACACAGACTGTTTGAGGGCAAGCAGGACTCCAAGCTGGACTACTCCACTATTCCCACAGTGGTGTTCAGCCACCCACCCATCGGCACGGTGGGCCTCACAGAAGGTGAGCACAAGATGGGGAGCAAATTAACTTTTCAGGACAGTGACATTTACCAATGTCTGTGTAATACCCTGCAAGGCCGGCAATTTAAATTTACACCACATTTACTGCCTGGATAAAAGTTTCAGCTGATGGAAACACATTTGTTCATGTCACAGACGAGGCCATTAAATCTTGGGGGAAGGAGAATGTGAAGATTTACAAGACTTCTTTCACTCCGATGTATCACGCCCTCACGAGCAGGAAGAGTCAGTGCGTCATGAAGCTGGTGTGTGTGGGCAAAGAGGAGAAGGTAGGAGACGTCTGATTTCAATTATTAAATCTTTACAAAGCAAAAACTGTACATTTTACCTTTGTCTTAAACTTTCTACAACTAGTTTTGTATCTATCGAAATTGCTGCTTTCTGTTACTGTGGCCATTTCTGAAGCTTCTGGTTGGTAACACTGGTAATGAAGATCTGAAAGCTGTGTAAAACGTTCCTGTATGTGCTTCATAAATTAAACAAAGAGATTGAGAAGATTTTTCTCTAATCGATGTTAAGACATAAATAAAATCAGCTGTTTATAGGTAAAAAGTCAAAGTACCGGTCAAATCATTTTTTTCCTGAACGCTATACTGTGCAGACTCTGGCTGTTAATGACATCATGGGGACAAGATGGCAGCTTAATTTCTTGATATATCTATAAGTCAAATACAGAAAACAGCAATGAAAGTCTCTTCAAGGCTTTGATATCTGGAACCAAATGGAACTAAGCCTTTATGAGTTGTACTTTGTCCTTTGTTTTGGACTCTTGTGTACAACTGCAGTGACTTCCAGTACTGAATTGTGTTGTTTCCTCAGGTGGTGGGTCTGCACATGCAGGGCCTGGGCTGTGATGAGATGCTGCAGGGCTTCGCTGTGGCCATCAAAATGGGTGCTACCAAAGCAGACTTTGACAAGTCTATTGCCATTCACCCCACCTCGTCTGAGGAATTTGTCACGATGCGTTAATACAAACAAGCATACCAGGACAGAGTCACCACTCTGCACTACTCTCGCAGCAGCTTGACGACTTGCTTTCCAAAACTACCTACAAACTTCCATTTTCTCTCATTTAAGTGACCTTATTTGTGAGCAGTGTTTTTCCTCTTCTAGAATTATCCTAAATCAACCAAGATGGAGTTATGGTCCTTTTCAACTGTTCTGAATTCTATTTGAATGATTGTGAAATGGAAGTGATGGATCTGCAGGTGCTGTTGTCAAGTGATGGCACGGGAAGTCGAAAGACCTCTCTCCTTGTGTATGTGTTTGATTTGTCAGTCTTTTGTCAGAATAATTTTACTGCTGCTTCTTAAAGAAAATATTTACTACCAATGCAAGGTCATAGCCTATCTAATGTACTGTTTAAAAGATTCAATAAACCTTTTTTCTTAGGTGTTGTGATTCTTTTCATTTCTTCATGACTCAGCCTTTTGTCATTTAAATTTTGGAGGTGTGTGGTTACACCTCTCTGCCCTTCCCTGTCCCTGTTTGCACTGATCAAGGGTTGGGCTGTGAAAGAAGTATTTTGACAGAGGGAGCTGTGTTCCTGCTTAAACCTAAGAAAGAATCTGACAGCTCAAACTGTGAGAACAACATTTCACTTAAAACACTTGAGTGAAAAGGGATGGAAATTAATAGTGAAGTCAGAACTATTCAGAAGTATAGACTGTATATAAAGAGAATATATATCTTTGTATACTGCCTACACCAAAGAGACTTAATATACTGTTAGTATAGAAACAATAAAGACATGTCATACTTTAATCTAATTTCTAATATAAAAAAGATTTCATATTTGCATCTTTAAATAAAATCAAAGAGATAATACCCTTGTATAGCTTATATAGACAAATTATACATCTTTATATACAGTCAATAAAGAAATAAAAATTAATAGTGTGTATACATATATAGACTAGACATATTTATATAAACAGTTTAAATACAGAATCAATATATTTTGTATGTGTTTTTTACAGTCAGTGTACAATATATAAAATCTTTTAGTCTATAAACAGACTTGATATATATTCCTATTTCATAAAGATACTTTATATATCTTTATAAGCAGCCTTAACAGACACTTCATATAACTTCACATTTATACATCTTTAAATACCATCTATTAGCACAAATGTGTATTTATATTTATATAGGGTCTATAAAGACACTTACCTGTATCATATACTTTATACTTTATTCATAATCTGTCTATAAAGACCAGTACATATACTGACAGATTTCATATATGCATCTTTAAATAAAATCAAAGAGACAATACCAGTGTATAGCTTATATAGACAAATTATACATCTTTATATACAGTCAATTAAGAAATAAAAATTAATAGTGTGTATACATATATAGACTAGACATATTTATATAAACAGTTTAAATACAGAATCAATATATTTTGAATATTTTTTTACAGTCAGTGTACAATATATACAATCTTTAAGTCTATAAACAGACTTGATATATATTCCTATTTCATAAAGATACTTTATATATCTTTATAAGCAGCCTTAACAGACACTTCATATAACTTCACATTTATACATCTTTAAATACCATCTATTAGCATAAATGTGTATTTATATTTATATAGGGTCTATAAAGACACTTACCTGTATCATATACTTTATACTTTATTTATAATCTGTCTATAAAGACCAGTACATATTGTGACATGTTATGACCTTGTTTCCACGGTGGTTTACATAATATCGCGATAGTTGCTGAAACCTGACGGAAGCTGTGGCGCTCTCGCGAGAACAGCTCAGCTGCGTCACAGGTGACTTGTGTGTGTTTGTATCAGTCGCTTCTCTCCAGTCACTCATAGATTCTCAAAGTGGATCCAGAACCAGCGGAACCAGTGGAACCATTGAAAAGTACTGACGGTTCCGACCGGCACTGACTCACTCTCCCCGCTGGTGAACTGTCGAAGCTCTTTACGCTCAGTGGAACGAGAACCAGCTCGTTACTTACAGAGGCTAGCGGAGTTAGCCTGCGCTGCTAGCGAGGTTAGCCTGCGCTGCTAGCGGAGTTAGCCCGCACTGCTAACTAGCCGAGCTGCGGAGGGATCCAGGGATCTGATCCAGGGACGAGTCAGCCGAGGTGACTGCTCGGGTGTTAAGTGTCCGTGCGGAGGCAGATGTGTGGAGGCGATGACTCGAGCCGGGTCCGAGTGACATGCGGACAGCTGACCACACAGTGACCGGCCGCCTGTGACACCCCACCGCCGCCAGTTCCTGCTCCACAGCCAGGAGGATGATCCCCAGCCTGGCCCACAGACCGTGGCCTGTCCTCTGCAGAGTGTCCCTGCAGCACCGGGCGTCCCTGGCCCCGCGGAGCCCCGGGTTCCCGCTGCTGAGCTCCGGTGAGGACGCTCACATTACACACACACACACACACATGTATTACCACACACTATGAAGATCTATATTCTGCTTTAAAGATATGAGTTCACTATTAGTTGATCTATTCAACGTTGTCACTTTTGATAGGATGCACACTGTGATTTCTCGTTTAAGCCATTTTAAGCAAATCACTGTAGCATCTTATATATTTCCAAACTTCCCTGTTGTCAAACGTCAAACGTCACTTGACGAAATTATGTCACATAAGGTTTTGAGAACGTGTTTCCTGTTTTATTGACCAAGTTGTTTCTTTGACCGATAAAATGATTGATAAATATCAAAGACACTCAGTAGAGAACTTAACTCTGCCAAGGCCTCTTATGACACCACATTTTAAGTAAATCTGCTAGATCTGTATAAATGATTAAAGGAAATCTGTGAAATTAACCCCCAAAAAAAAGCCCTTATCCCAATCTCACAATGTTAATGTTAGTGTTTTTGTGTGACAGATATACAGAAGTACAGGGGTGAAAACATAACTTCCTAGGTGGAGGTAATAGAAGTTAGTTGCAGCTCTCGTCTTCTTTCTCCTGAACCCTCTTGTTGTGTTTCATTGCAGGGGTTGACAAAGCTCACAGTCATCACACATTGTGTTGCACAGGCTGGCAGAGCAGAAGCACACACAGCCTGTGGTTCGGCCTGCCAGACGGCCGGATTGCCACTTTAGGAGTGGGGAAGGTGCAGTACTACTCTTCATCCGGTGACAGTAAAGACGGTCCTCCCAAAGTGTCCTCCGGTGATGCTCCGTCAAACGAGACGACCGGTCCAGGTGCCGCAAAAGTCCCCCCGCCTTTATTAGGTAACAAACTAATGTTTTTATGGACCGCAAGAAATTCAGTGTCTGTCTGTCAGTTTGTGCGTCTTTGTTTTGTGTACTGTTGTGTTTACTATTTACTCTGTTAAAGGTGTGAAAACCTCTTATTACATCCTTTGTCAACACAAACCCTGAGAAACCTTAGTTTCATCTTCTTTATGACCAAAG
The DNA here is from genome assembly GCF_963576545.1 of Limanda limanda. NCBI lineage: Eukaryota > Metazoa > Chordata > Actinopteri > Pleuronectiformes > Pleuronectidae > Limanda > Limanda limanda. The sequence continues at coordinate 21,173,903 of NC_083645.1, read as the reverse complement.
TTCTGATCAGCGAACTTTCATCATCAGTTTGCTGAATATATTTTCTTGACTCGTCTATTTCTGTCTGTTTAGCTTTCTCACCTCCGAGCCTATCTACGGTTGAGACCATTCAAGTGAAAGGTAAAGAACAATATTTCTACGTCCTTGAAACTAAACATCATTTTGTAGAGTACTCATAACCTGAACCGTGTGTTTCTGTGGGTAGAATTTTCTGTCTGGCAGAAGTTTGAAGACTAATGTGTTCAAATGTAAACTCTGAATCTTTTATTTCTTTTTATTGTCCTGTGCAGTTCGGGCAGTGCTGAAAAAACGGGAATATGGAGCCAAGTACACTCAGAACAACTTCATCACGGCAGTCAGAGCCATGAATGAGTTCTGCCTCAAACCAAGGTAAGTGAGTGAAAGGATTAAAATTCTCCTCCTCTGTTCAGTGTTGGCTGAGATGCTGCCAAACCATGACATCAATTCCTCAGAGTTAATCACTAAACATGTGGTTAACTAATTGAAGGCTGCTTCACATCATTTAACAGAGGTCTTCACTTCCTGCATGTTTGTCTCACCCCCTCCCCTCATGTGTTCACAGTGACGTGGAGAACCTTCGGAAGATCAGGAGACGCAGCCCCCACGACGACACAGAGGCGTTCACTGTGTTCCTGCGCTCAGATGTCGAAGCCAAGTTAGTTCAACAACCTCCATCTTTACATCCGCTCACAGTATCATTGCTTGAATCTCCAGTTTTCATCACCTTGCTCTCCAACTTCTGTCAATTCACCTATTTCTCTTTGTGACTGTCAGAGCACTGGACGTGTGGGGAAGCCAGGAAGCTTTAGCCCGAGAGAAAAATATCAGGAAAGAAGTGGAGAGAGAGAATCAAGAGAGTAGGTTTTGTTTCCATTTTGATCATGCAGTAAGAACAAAGATTTTGTCTTCAGCAAAAGTTCAACATTTTGAGAAATACGGTTATTTACCTTCTGACGGAGAGTGGGAGAAGTCAGTCCAGTCTATTAAACTAAGCTAATCAGATGTTGAAGGAATAACGGTATCAATCTTCTCATCTGAATCTGCTAAAACTTGTTGGCCTTCCAATAATGATAACTTTTAAAATCTCGTAATCCTCCAATTATTTTCTTGATTAATCAATTAATTGTTTGTGAAAAGTACCCATCACAATTTCCTAAACCACAAGGTCACACCAATCAATGTTTTTATTATCTCATTGTACAAGTAAAAATGTTGTGAATTCCCTATTTTCTTTCTGTTAAGCACTGTAGCTTAAAGAAAAGTACAAAATAAAAAAGTGTATTATTGTATTGTTAAACTCCGACAATATTTGATTTACTCTCAAAATGTTGAACTGCTGCACATAACTTTACCAAACTGTTTCTCTGCTGTAATTGTTTGTTTTTTGGGTTTGTGTGCATTTCTTTCATTGACTTATTTTTAATCTTGATCTCCAGATGTATTTCGGAACCAACAGTTGTTGAAGGAATACAAAGACTTCTGGGGAAACACGAAGGTGAGCTCTTTGACTATTACCTGTCATTCTGTCTGATGATATCACATAAAGGCAGGCTTCATGTGTAAGAGAAAGTGAGCTGGATCGTCCTGTAGTCACGTCCAAGTCTCTCTAATCACAGCAGGTGGTGTTTGTGTGACCTTTGTCCCTTTAACAGATGTCAATGCTTTTATATGTCAATGTCACTATCTGTTTTCATTCAGAGAGAGAGACCCTCTTTACTGTACAAGCTGATGTTCCAACAGTGACCATACTGCACTGTTCTGCATTCCTCTGCTATATCATAGTCTATAATCTGAACTCTACTCATTAGATAATGTCAATTATACAAACTACATTGACTGCAGGACAGGGAATCCCTTTCACTGGGAACATAACCTGTATGAACCATTCAGGCACTGGTCAAACCTATTTCTGTTTTCAACTTAATATCTGAATTTCACTTTTCTCTTCTGGTTTCTCTGTTTCATCAAAGCCTCGATCAGGCAAGAGGGGGACTTTTCTACAAGGGCCAGGGAAGGTGGTCATGGTCGCTATTTGCATGTACGTTTTCACACTCACCAGTTTATCTGAATGCTGTAGCACACACACACACAGACACACACACACACACACACACACACACACACACACACACACACACACACACACACACACACACACACACACACACACACACACACACACACACAGCAGAAGATATTGGATTAAAGAGGGAAACTGGGTGTCTGTTCTCAGCAGGGTTACTACAAGCATGTCGGATAAATTAGTGTCGTGTTTGGGAAACTTAACCAAAAAGATTGAACGTTTTTCACCAGTAAAGATCTTAGAGATAAAGGCGTTTATTGTATTTGGGAACTGCTCCGGTCTCACATGAGGTCCTGTTGCCTATTGGATTAGGATGATTGTGTTAGAGGACATGTGCCAGTCACATGAACAGCAGATTAACTCCTTCATTGAACAAAGATGCACTCATGCACCCAGGGACTCATTTAGTTGGTTGTTCGTTACAGGAGATGCCAACTTTTGGTGTAAAAGCTGTTATTCACTAAAATGACAGTATTAAATTACAATTATTATAAATAAGAGAAACTTTCTTATAAATTCTTGTGAATTCAGAAGGCTTCCACACAAAATTGGCTGCATTCACTTGTCTACATGTAAGTTACAAGCATGAGTGTGAACCATCAATCCACAAAATAACATCTGTGATGTGACCATATGTAAAGTTTGTCAACACTATTAGGAGCCACAATCTAGTTGTGTGTTTTTTATTTCCTTTACAACCATTGACTTTTTTTCTTTATCCTCAGCAATGGGCTGAATTTCTTCTTCAAGCTCCTGGCCTGGGTCTACACGGGGTCGGCCAGCATGTTCTCCGAGGCCATCCACTCTCTGGCCGACACCTGCAACCAAGGTCTGCTCGCCCTGGGAATCAGCCAGTCCATCCGCAACCCCGACGCCGGGCACCCGTAAGCACCGCCCCTTATTCAACTACTGCAAGGACAATGGCTGGTGTCCAAAGGATATTGATTTATCAAAACACCATATGAAATATGAAAACAAAAATATAAGTGGTCTGATAACCAAAATAATGTCTTTGTCGTAATGCTAAGTTAAAATTCCTGGATCTGCCTTTTAATCATTTGCAGCAGCATTTAAGGGCTTCTTCTCAGGCCACACCCCTCCATCAGGTTTAAATTAGTGGCATCATTTTTATGTAATCCTGCTAACAAATATACCTAAAAACCGACAGAGGGGTGAAAATATATCATCTTTGGCAGAGGTTATAATGACAGCCCCTTGAAGTCAGCTGTTACTGAGCCTCTTTGTGTTTTTCAGGTATGGCTTCTCCAACATGCGCTACATCGCCTCCCTCATCAGCGGCGTGGGCATCTTTATGATGGGAGCCGGCCTCTCCTGGTACCACGGCATCATGGGGCTGCTGCACCCAGGGCCCATCGAATCCTTGTTATGGGTGAGTGCTGGCTCAGCTCCTGTCCATAGTACAAGAAAAATACAGGATGACTGTGATGCATCATGTTTTGTGTCTGTGTTCCAGGCTTACTGTATCCTGGCCGGCTCTCTGGTGTCTGAAGGAGGTGCGTTATTAAAAAAATAAATTATAATCGACGTTTTGATGATGTTTTGACAGAACAGTTTTTTAACACCTCTTTTTGTTTCTCTTCTCAGCCACGTTACTTGTCGCCATCAATGAGATAAAGAAGAGTGCCCTAAAGCATGGAGTGACATTTTATGAATATGGTATGTGCACAAATAATCTGTCAGTGCTTTGTTGCCACTTGCACCTGTAGTGCTCAGAGGTCAAGTTAATTTCAATATACTGAAAGATAAGTAAGAAATCAGATTGTTATCAAGTAGCTGCTGATGCATTTTTAACAGAATCCCATGTTTGTTTAATACAGCCACATATTACTTACAACTCCAGATGTAAATGTGGTCTTGAATGTTTAATGTGTCCAGTGATGCAGAGTCGAGACCCCAGTACCAACGTGGTTCTGCTGGAGGACGCTGCTGCTGTGATAGGAGTCATCATGGCTGCCAGCTGCATGGGACTCACCTCACTCACAGGTAAACTAAGAGTCTTTGTTCAGTCTATCTAAATGCTCCAAGTTTATTACATCTTTGTTATATGATCTTCCATATCTCAACTTGGATTTATCAGTCCTCAGTTGGTATATTTATTATTATTTATGATCCTTCCCACTGGTGTTTTTGTACTTTGGTCTCTCAAAGTATGACTGGTACCCTTGGTTGATTTAATTTAATTTGTTTTATACTTCAAAATATGCTTATGAATAAACTTGACTTGACATTCCTCTCTCCGCCGCCCGTGTGGTCCCAGGGAACCCGGTATACGACAGTTGTGGTTCTCTGTGCGTGGGCACGCTGCTGGGCGCCGTCTCCACCTTCCTCATCTACACCAACACAGAGGCGCTGCTGGGCCGCTCCATTCAGCCTGATCGGGTGCAGAAGCTCACAGAGTTCCTAGAGAACGACCCTGCTGTAAGGTCAGAAAACACACGTGCACAAACACACACACAAACACACACACAAACACACACACACACACTCACACATGGTAACGGCTATAAAACCTGAAGCAGGTGTTAATGTCAGGTCTGGAATCATTCATGTCAATACAAATAAATCCTCTGACCACCAGTTGAGCCCGACCACTCGATCCAACAGAGCCTTTGTGTGTGTCCCACTGTTAATGGGAGGCTTTAAATAGACAAGCTGGTATTTCCTGGTCTTCACACGTGAACGTCTTTAGAGACAGCTGTTAACAGAGTGACTCACTTTAATCCCTCGGCATGAAGGACTGAGCTAAAAGCCTGGGCAAAGAATTTAAAACTGGGACCATGTACAGGTTGTTTACAGGCTTTAGTTCATTTAAAGACTTTAAAGAATTGGTTTGAGGATAAACCATTTCAAAACATCACTGGTTTATTTAAGGTCTAAGTAAGAATTTAGCTTCACACCAGAGCTCTGTAATAATGTTTTTGTTTTACATGAATCAAATACACTTCATTACTGGTCAAGGCATGCAAGAAAAGTATATCTAAGACCCTTGTTAATTAAAGTTAAAATAATATTTCTATAAGCCTTTTTTTGTAATCATGGCTTTATAAGACCTGTAGATTTCCTGTTTTTAAATGCTTTAATTTCAAATGTTCAAAAGGTTTTCTTCTTACATGAGAACTATGCTGTTTTGAAGTGACCTCCCCTGCAGCTTCCTTGATGTGTTTCATTCTGAGCAGGGCCATCCACGACGTGAAGGCCACTGACATGGGGCTGAGTAAAGTTCGCTTCAAGGCTGAAGTCGACTTTGACGGCCGAGTGGTGACGCGGTCGTATCTGGAAAAACAAGACATTGACCAAATCCTTAATGTAAGCGTTTTGTTTGTCTGTTTTGCCTCCTGGTGTTATGCATGTATCTTTACTGGTAAAGTTAAGAGAGAGCTTTTTGTCTTTGCAGGAAATTCAGCAGGTGAAGACTTGTGAGGAACTAGAGAGCTTTATGCTGAAACACGGGGAGAACATCATCGACACGCTGGGAGCTGAGGTGGACCGCTTGGAGAAGGAACTCAAGGTACTGAGACTTTTGGCCAAACTGTCGTCATCATTGTTACTAGAAACTCCTCATTTTACCATTTCAGGTTATTGGAATTCATCAGACGTGTTTTATAAGTGTTTCCAGACAGATTTGTGTCTTACTCTGTTTGGTTTCTTCACAGCAACGTAACCCAGAGGTTCGTCACGTGGACTTGGAGATCCTATAACACCTCCCGGTGTCTGCTGGGGGAACATCCTGCTGTACGGAGAAGAGAAGGTGAACTGACGGCTGAGTCCACCTCCTCAATCTGCCTCCCATCCTGACCACCTCCCAACAAGCATCCGTCTCTGCACAAATCATCAAGTCTTACTGTAGAGTCGTCCAGAAGCGTACGTACACGAGGACGACAGTCAGGCTTCAGTTAGCGAGACCCAGAGTTCAACCCGCCACAGATCCACTCCCATTCAGGTGTGGCTGTTTCTGGTTCAAGACTAAACTGAACTGTGTTGTTGTCAGAGAAAATTAAAATCTGGGTTGTGTTCACACACATTAGACAGTTTAGTCTTGTGGTTGTTTACTTGAACTCGTATTCCTCCATGAATTTATCTGGATTTTTCAAACACACAAACAGAAGCAGGACCAGTATCTCTACATAGACTTGAAGTTTGATGTTATGCTTGAACCACAGTCATAGTGTTTCTTTCGTTAGTACAAGGAAACCTGAAAGCTACATATTGAAGCTATAGATTTATTTAATTTCTAGACAATATTAGATATTTTTTCTTCTTTTAATCTAAAAGCTGAGGAGCTAACAAAGGCAAAAAGCTTCTCTAGTGACGACAGAAATCGTGATGAATAGATTTTTTTGACATGACAGAAAATTGCATTGCAAAGTAAAAATAGTTGTTTTCATTTGATTTATTTGATAGAGCTGAGGACCGAACTGAGGATTAATAGAATAGCTTGTGCATAAAAATGGCTATAAGAGAACTAGAATGTCATATTCCTGTGACATTACAAAGACAAATTGAAAGTTATATTGATTAACTATTTACTGGACATGTTTATCTTTGCAGAAGGTCAAATATTAAGAGTGAACATCTTCACGTCGCCATGTCATGATACTAGAGGCAGAATCATCTCTCTTCTTCCTCCAGCTCCACACTCTGAAAGCCCAGGTTCTCATTTGAGCTCTGGCTACTTTGACTGGTGAGGTTGTGGCAGCTGATCAGCAGATAATTGATTGTAGTGAAGATGAGGAAGAGGAAGATGCACTCGTGTAAATAAGCAGCCGATGATGACCCAACAAAAAAAGCACCAAACAAATGGAACGGCCCCGGGTTTCAATCCAGTCCCGACATTATAATACAGTGTTTTAATCATTTAGGACCCCGCCCTGAAAACTTCATAAACCAAAATACCAAAGTAAATAATCTCCCACTTTGAGTTTCTACTTTTAAAATCAACACACACTGACTGTTTGTTTTCAGTCACATCTGCCCGCTAAACATCTAACTTTGCTTCAGGAGGTGGGCCGCAGTCATTGGACATATATTTTTTGAAGGTGTTAATAATTTAATATTTACTTTTGGTTACGATGAAATCGCAGCTGCTGAAGGAGACGGAATAAATGTGAAGTAATTTATTAAAAATATTTTGCTTTGCTTCTCTGTGGTGGTCTTCAATTTCTTCCTTGTCTCTATTTTTCACAACAACATCTTGTTCGTACTGTGTGATGATAATTTCATGGATGACATCATCACAAGGTCTCATCCACTTCCTGTGATGTTTGGGGTCGAGCAGGATCTCTGAGGTTCCTGTGGTTTGCTATGGAGGAATTTGGGTTTATTGATGTATGAATTATGATAAATGTGTCATTAGTATTACCTTAAGTTTAAAGGTTTATGTTTGCTCCTGAGTGAAGGCTGTGGTTTACATATTTTCTTTGTTAGCAGCATTACACATAAATGTAAACTTGGTGGAAGGATGTCTTGGTTCAGTGAAGAACCAATTCCCTTTTTCAAATTTTCACCATTATGACATTGACATTGTTATTGATTTTAATATAAGAATAATTCATGGATCTTGATGTTTAAATATCAGCCATGTTTAGAGAACTGATCTATCACAAGCTTTAGAATATAGTAAAGTAGCGCACCAACGTTAAAGACATTACCTCGAACACTTAATTTACCAAAATGCCAAAGTAGATATTAATGTGTTGACATCATTCTTAATGTTGCAGCTGGATGAAGGTGAAGCTAATTTTGATTTCATTTTTGATCTCAACCATTTGTCTGAGGAAGTCATGTCAACAGATTCAATCAATTATTATAATGCAAGAGCTATTTCAGATTTTACTTGAATTTGGACCCTTACTGAGCGATTTAAACTTATGAAAATCTTAAAAGAGGCTAAAACAAGAAAATTTTATCAAATATTAGACAAAGGTAAATTAAATGAATAGTACATTATTAATATTAATACTGAATGTATCCGCAATCAAATAACGGCAAAATATATTACATCAATAAAACACTGCAATAATGAGTGTAAAATTAACGATAGTAAAAACAAGACTATTGCAATAATTATTGATATTATCTCGCTGCCCATCCCCAGGACTAAGTGACCCTGGTTGGTTTTTATGGGATTAAACCCACAACATCATTGACCACATCTGGATCCGTTTTTCTGTGGATGCGAGTGTTTCTGTTTTCCTGTGTGAGGCTCAGCTGCTCGACTGGAATGTAAAGCTGAGTCCATTAGATGGTGCAGTTGTAGGAGAAGAGAGAGACGAGGAGGGGTGGGGGTGCAGCAGCAGCAGCAGCAGCAGCCTGTGCGCTGACGTCAATAAAAACAGTCCTTTCCAACCAGTCTGCGCATCGAGCGACCATTCAAACCATTAGGCTCAGCACCGCGGCCGGACCCCGCTACGACCCCTGCACGGAAGAGGAGCCCGGGGACAGGAGGCGACGCGGATCAACACACTGCAGGTTTTTCACCCTTCAATGTTTTCTTATCGGTGTCATGTCTCGTCATCTCCATCCTGCGTCCTCATGTCTCCGCACGGAACGAGCGGCGGCGCGCGTTGATTGTGAATGCAAACCAAAAGAATAACGAGATGATTTTGGTTCATTATGGAGAAAAGGAAAACGTGCGTCGAGTCGCGTCTGGAGGAAAAACATCTCCGTCCTCCTGCAGCCTCCTCCACGTCGCTGCCTCCAGCTCCTTCCATCTGGGGCATCTGGAAACAGCTTTATAATAAGAATGATAATAATAATAATCCTCGTTCGTCTTATTTAAATATAGATTTTTCGATTGGTCCTGTTTTTCCACTCATAATGTGGACTCTCCAGCATCTTACAGATGGGGGCGCAGTAAACCTGCACAGTTGGGGTCTGAGATTTTCATGCACCCCCCCCCCCCCACACCCCCTCCATCACCAGCCTGTGGTTACAAAACCCACAGCCCCGTTACTTTAGTCTTCTACTGTGCGCAAAGCAAGATAATCGGTTTGTGTGTGTGTGTGTGTAGCAGTGTGTAGCAATCACATCCCTTTGCATGCACAAAAACATAACCTCATTTCCCTGTGTTGTGTGTCTGTGTGTGTACTCGTTGTTGGCATTTAAGGAAATTATTCAGCATAAAGACCTCATGGGGACCAACTAATGAGGCAAGACCTAATTTCTAAGGTCCTGGTTAAGGTTAGGATTAGACATGAATTGGTCATGGTGAATGGTTAATTGGTTAGGTTAGGTCTGTGTGTGTTTGTTTGTGTGTGTGTTACTGTTGCCTCTTTAGGACATTTTTCAGCATAACCACTGATCTTCTTGGGAAAAGCCAAGTCCTAAAGAGACAAAACGTCCTTTCTGAGATCCTAGTTAATGTTATTGTTTTGGTTTGGTATGAATTGGTCATAGGTCAGGTAGGGCAAAACAATTCAGTCCACCTGTCCACAATGAGTGGAAGTCAATGCCAGGTCCCCACAAGGAAGCACCACAAACCATAGTGTGTGCATTTTCACATCTTTGTTAGGACCATAGACTGTTTACAAGCACAGACCTTACAAAGTGAGGACATTTTGATCGGTCCTCATTATTCAATCGGCTGTTTGAGGGTTAATACTTGGCCTCAGGGGCAGGATTAGAGTTTAGGTTTAGGTCAGGGACAGAGGACACCTTGAGTGCAGAGACGAGCCAAGCAACAAGGTTCAGGTTAAATACCTTTTTAATTGTTTTAGGATTATGTTAACCCCCAAGGGAATGGTTGTGGTTAGGCATGTAGTTGTGATGGTTAAGGTTAGGGGCTAGGAAATGTACCATGCCAATGAATGTCTTCACAAAGATATTATTGCAAGTGTATGTGTGTGTGTGTTTCTGTGTGTGTGTGTGTGTGTGTTTGTGTGTGTTTGTGTGTGTGTGTGTGTTTGTGTGTGTGTGTGTGTGTGTGTGTCTCTGTATATAGTTTCTCTAAATGATCGATGTGGTTGTTATATCACAGGAGCCTCGAGAGCGATCCAGGCACAATGTGACGGCAGGAAAACTCCCCTTGTCGGATGAGCACCATCATCACCACCTCCCTGCTCTTCGCTTTTAGCCTCTTTACAGTGCTGCCTTGTCTTATCATGTTCAAGCAGCATTGTACAGGGCTATGACAGCGTAGAGAGCTGAGCTGCTCGGGCGCCGCGTCTCCCTGACCCCCTCGGATGGAAAGACACTGAATGACATCATCCGTTTAAAATCCCACGAAGTGACGAGGATTGCATGTGACCTGCAGGGATTGTGAGCAGTGGAGTGACTTGGGTGGTGATTTTATATAGTTAAAAAAAACTGGAGCACATGAAGTTCTGGGCTGAATTATTCAGCGCAAACCTACATCCTTTAGCAGCCAATACATTATTGAACCAATTAATTACAGTGCGCTGTGCTGCTTCTGGATTAGTCCCACTGTGTGCATGTATGAGCGTTGCATGTGAGTCACAGAGCGACACATCCCATTTAGCAATAAATCTTCTTTCAACATCCAGATGAAATAAAAAATATCATTATTGCTCCACGTTAAAGTAGATTTTCAATCCATTTCCCAAATTGCAAAATTGAAGTTTCCTGATCAAACAAAGATAGTTACCACAAATGTAATTGTTTCCCTTCATCTGTAATTTGTATTGAGTCATATTAGTTTATTATTAGTGAGGTTGTGTTATAGCTGCAACATCTCTGGGTTTGTAAATAAATAATTGTCTATGATTGTATGTACGTTTGTTGAAAAACCAGAAATATATAAAGTACAATTCAATGTGTAAGTGAGTGTCAGTGTTATATATTATGTTCCGTCTGAATGATCCAGTTTCAGGCCTTGTGCTGCTGCAAATTGAGCCCTGGACTTTCCCTCTCTGTCCTGAGTGTCCGTTATCCCTAACTCTGTCTGATATGGGATTAGTAATGAGAGCATCTTTAATGAAGGAGCCTCCTCTCTAATTAACTAACACGCTTAAATTTGCCTGAGGTGACACTAGTTCATCTCTGTCTACCGACACAGACTGAAACATTTTGGGAGAGAATTTAAAGTCCAATGGGAGAAAACTGATGTTATTTGCTTTATATATATAAAAAAAGAAATAAGGGAATTACAAGGATATCCAATACACTCATAGCATCAATACCAAATTCACAGATTTTATTACAAATTCCTTGTTTGTTAGACTAACAATGGCCATGGAAGAAAAGATCTGCTGTGTTTCACGTCACTGCCTGTGTTTCAGTCCAGTTCCGGGTCCGGTCTCAGGTCTCAGAGAAGTGAGTGAGGACGTAGGGTCAGGCACGTTATGTCCTCATCGGGTGCAGCTCTCACAGGGCTGCAGACCGTTCTCATTGCAGGAAGTGCACTTGAGGGCTTTGAAGGAATCCGTGAAGCAGTTGCGAAATATGGACATCTTGCTGCCGTGGCACGTTGGGCATGGGATGAAGGCAAAGCCCCCACAGGACTGGCACGTCTGGGGATGCTGTACCCGCTGTAGGGAAGTGGATAGATTACATGAAATTTAACACTTAATATTATACATTTAACACTTGGATTTGCAAGGTTTTAAATCAGCTTCATAGTCTGAATGACCAATGAGATGAGAAGTACGATGCTGCTACTATAAAATAAGAATATAGCACAATGACTGACAACAATCCAAGCTTTGTCCAAAGTTTAAAAAGACAATGTAGCTTCTTCTTAGAAGGTCAGCTACTAACTCTGAGGTACTGATATTTTTAACCTTAGCTCCTACTTGGGAACATCATCTTGAAATGTCAACATATGTGTTACAATGGCTGCCAGTTACATTTATACAAAATATTGTTTCAACCATTGAATTAAAAATACAAGTCATTAGATATAACATATGCTATTCGGTGAGCTGGTAGGTGTTTCCCTCCATTTCCAGTCTTTGTGCTAAGCTAGGCTAACCATCTCCTGTCTGTAGCTTAAATTTTAGCAGAGAGAAGAGTGATATCAACTTTCTCATCCGGCCCCTGTCAATAATCGTATTTTACAAAATGTCAAACTGTTGTTTTGGTGTACAGCTGCAGATATCTACTGTAAACACACAATAACCTCATGTTGCTGGCTCAGGACTAATTAGTGAATTCATGACCTTTCAGAGCGCCATTCTTCAGTAACAGCCTGCCATGGCGGGGAGTTGTGACGTAAATGTCATCACACTGCTCTCACTTATGAAGTCTAAACTCCAGATTAGAGCTAAAGCCTTTGAAAAGGCCAGTGGCTGCGTGAGCGACGTTGCTGCTGCAGCTCACCGTGAAAAATAGATTTGCACAATCTGGGTTCGCAGCTCGGAGCGATGTGCTCCGTGTCTGTTTGTGTGTTTGAACGAATGTGTTGGAGGCACAATCAATAACAAGCATTCCATTACTGATGGTCTCTTATTGATGTCCATGCATCTTTAACATTGCTCATGTTTTATTGATGACACGAATAGTGATGGGGAACAACCGCTCCTGTTTGCATGTGTTCATCTAAGTGGATTTGGACAAACACAGAGTGTTGACTTATTATCTCGACTCTATAATCACCTTTAATATTACATGTGCTGCACAGTAAATCTAAATGTAGGAACTATTCAACATGTCAGCAGGTGTCAAACCAAGTGGCTGATCGTACATTCAACCACCATCAATAATTCAAAGTGTGATTTTCAAAGCAAACCAACCTCGATTTTTATCATAAGATCTTGAAATTCTCCTGATTCATTCATACCGAGTATTTTCTCAGCACCCTGCAGAAAAAGAAAGTCAAGATTCAATATTTTATAAACTCAGTGTGGGATTTAGAGCGTTTTGATATCAGATATCATTAGGAAGAAGTACTGACCCCTAGGTAGTGTCCATCAATGAACACAACAGGTAACGAAGGAGGTTCTCCCACACGTTTGCAGCGCTCCTCTAAATCCTTCCCATACTCGCTGTTCAGGGCGATGTTCTTCTCCACAAACCTCACCCTGTGGTTCTGGAAAATCTTTCTGACCAGCTCGCAGCGCTCGAAGGTCGTCCTCACCACACGGAAACTGGTCGTGTAGATGACAATCCGCCCAAACTCAAGCAACAACTCCAACTACAAGGGAGGAAACACAAGGTTTACTTTAATACATGCAACTTTAACTTGACCCTCAGAGACATGGAAAGATAACATCAGGTTTTCTAGGCGGCAGTAAGATGCAGATTCAAAAACTGATCAAAAACACTTTGTTACATAGAAGTTGTATCGATTCTGATGTTTGACAAGGTTAAAATTAAATATTTCCTGCTATGGAATCAGTTTGAATACAGTTAGGATGTGTAGGACAGAGAAAACTTTGAAGTGTGCAAACAAAGACACAATTAGTCAGACGATACTGAACCAAAAGCACATTTAGTATGAAGTCCTGTTAGAAATCAAACACATCATTATGTGGTGGTCAGTGTTGATATTATGGCCTCAAACAAATAAACATATGGACACAGAAGCATAAGAAACAATGTTTGAGTCATTTTGACACTGCAGCAGGTCAGAGGTCATCAGCTGAGTCGGCCGTTCTGTATTTGTGGCCCAGGAAGGATTTGAGTTCACACAGCAAAAAGAACGTGGTCACGTTATTCCCAGACCACCTCTGAATGTGGTCTGAGATGCATTCAAGTCCCATCTGCTGCACTCAGACTTGAACCTGAGATCAGATCACTCAGGACGGAAGTCTGATCGAAACAAAATGCAACGATGATTCCACCAACTGACATCACAAATACATTAATACCACTTTCAAGCCTGTGTTTGTGGGACTACGTGTTATTACTGGGTTATGACCTATTGCCTTATTAGAAAGTAGTGCCACACTTTAAAAAAAAAAACACTTTACAAGACATTATGCGTTATCTGAATGGCTCTCAGGAATTAAAACCACTTCAGAAAAGTACAGCACTGACTTAAAGACTTTAAATGTGTTCGTCCTCCCCTGCAGGCAGCTTCCTTTGGTCTGCATTTACTTTGGTGGAGTTTAGAAATCAATTCACTGTGCAGAGGCTGGAACATGATTGAAGATATTGTAGGTTGGTGCGCCCACTCAACCAGGTGAGCTACTGGGCTTCAGTTCTCCTGGAACGGCCGCAGGTTCTGTTCCGACTGTGCTGCATGTCTTCCTCACTCTCTCTCCCACTTCCACACTTAAAACTGCTCTCTCAATTTATGTATAATGCCCAAAAATATCTTTAAAAAAGAGAGATACTGCCGGTGGACCGTTCAACAGAGCTACTGAATGTTACTGCTGATGAAAATGTGAATTGAGTTAAAAGCTCTGCACAGCATTACCATCCAATGATACATTATCAAGACAATATGTCAAATCCAATAACTACCTCCAAAAAGTGAGAAAAACCATTGCACAATGTAATCAGAGTTTTCGTGTTTTATAATATAACTGCTGACAATAAAACAAAGGGATTTTTTAAACAAAACAACGGCATCACTTAGATTTTCCTTCAGGCCCGGATCACACCGCTTCACCTTGGTAAGCATTTAAACGTCACCCTTAAAGAAAGATTATCTCTCTTAATCACGGTGAGAAGCTTTATCTGCTCTGTACTCGGTCTCCACGTAACATTACACAGCAGTTTCTTCCACACGACCTTCTGCATGACCTCTGTATCAGCGTACGGGACGGCCAAGACTTACATCAGAATAACAAACACTTCTTTGTGCCGGGACACTAGAAAGCGAAGTGCAGTGAATTCATTAACCTGATTAGTTTCTCTTGAAACACTTAACGAAATGCATCATCAATCTTTAATTGCCCTGCGACCTTGTCCTCTTTTGTGAGCTTTTATCCCGGTCATACACCTACGTGGAGCTCATACCTGTAACTAGACTTGAGGACAGGGACTCCTACTGATGGGAACTGGAGCTAAAAAGAAAAGATGTGGTTTATGAAACAGGTTATTCTGAATCAGACGAGTTCCAGTCGGATGAGGTCTACTCACACTGTTGCAATTGGGAAGGTTTTCAAACAGCGTCTGACCTGCGCTGACTTTGTGCTTGACCCCCCTCACAGTCCCATTTTTACTGAGTATGTTGACCCTCTTGGTGGTGAACGACCAGTCCTTCGTGCCCCCCGCATACATGAGCAGGTCATCGGGCTCGCTCCCGCTGTCGTCCAGCTCCGAGCCCATGTATCCATACAGGTGTCCGTGCGGCTCTCCACTTGTGGAGGGGGTGCTAGCTCTGTCGGCGTCAGAGCTGCTGGTGCAGTCTGACTCTAGGGAATCCGAAGGCCCTTCATCCTTGAACATCTCCTTCAGCACCCGGCCGCTGTTCCCAGAAGCCACTCGGAACCTCACCCGCTTCTGGGGCTTCTCCTGCCCCTCCGTCAGCATCGTCCCCTCCATCGCGAGCCCTCTGCTACATCACATGCTCCGCACAGCACCGCAGCTCCCTGCCTCTCATGCAGAGGTAAACATGCAGCTCAGACACACTATTTCGTTTCCCATGGATTACTAGCAGGTTTAATCCTGGCTGCTGGAACAGATCTAAAAACGACTGAGCGTCTGTAAGCTGCCTTACAGTCACACTCACACTGCAGTAAATAATACATGCATTTCCTCCATGGCAACCCAGCAAGCTCAACTCCAGTAAAATGATCGTTGTCCCTGAATTATTCATCACAGTTTACACAGTTTTCACCAAAGCTTTGACAGAATACTTTTAATGGTCTGACTTGATATGCTTTAATCAAATAAACAAACATTTCTGCCTCTTGGGATAAACTGTGAGGCAAAAACAGCTTCTGCATCGGTCACATTACATACTTATTTATTTATTGCTGTCATATTTTTAATGTGGGTGAGATTCTTTAAAATTTAAAACAAAAATGACTGAATGATTTAGAACTCAAACAGCTGAACACACACAGCTACTCAGCTCATAAACACATACAAAAATAACCCTGCACTGTAACACCTTGCATAACCTTTAGCTACTGGATGTATTTTCATGTCTTGAGCAATATCTCAACATTTATTCTACTAATTATGGGAGAGGAACTTGGAGACACTCATGGTTCCTAGAAAATGAATCCAAACAACTTTTGTTGATCCCTTAACGTTTTATTCAGTGCCATCATCAGGTCAAATTAGAGATATATCCAACATTTGGGTTTATGGCCAAATGCCGGGCATCCACTGCTGGCTGTATATCATGTGTACATGAATATTCTTTACCTTATTTTAACTTTTTTAATCATCTTGTTTTACTTTGTTTGAACATTCAGAGATATTTTATAGCACTTAAATTAAACCTGTACCCTTTAAATGTTTTAAGTTTTAAATTTTGTCAGTTTTTTTTACACTTTAATATAAATGGTTTGAAAATGCAGATCTCACTTCATCTTTATTGTCATTGCATACAGCACCAGAATGTGCAGTTAGCATCTAAATACCACGTAGGAAAAGTTTACATAGATATTCAGTATATCATTTATTAACTTCTGCGTGTAGCTTAGTTATTTATGTATTGTTGAGTCATTCATTGATTTGCTTATTTATTTTCAATTGTTTAAATTTTGATCTGCAATAAAGAAAAACAGATATATACAGAATGAATAATTAACTCAATTCAATGACAGTATAAAGGGATGTAATTGTTTGTACAAAAATATACAAAAACAATTAATTATGTCATTATGGCTCCAATTTCAGTAACAAACAGGAAGTTTCCTAAGGTGCAACAACTTTTCTGTTTTTATTATGAAGTAAAATCTCCTGTGACATCTTCCATGTGCATGAAAACATGACGTCAGTGTGTATTCCAATTGGCTCATTACTGTGTTACAACCAGAGTGGAGGTACAGGTGTTCACTGGGTATCCTCACTCAGCAGAAGGGGACCAGACCATATAATGTGTCACAGTGACACAATACCGCAGCGTGTCCACTGAGACGCCACCGCCAGTTCTTGTTTTATGTGTGCGTGAGTGTGCGTGTGCGTGTGTCACAGGTGATGAAGCAGCTTCCTGGAGATGTGACACATCAGCTCATAGCAATGACAGCACCACTCTGCTTGAGTGCTGCAGTTTGGCCCCTGAGGTACAAGCCTCTCTCTCACACACACACACACAAACACACACACACACACACACAAACACACACACACACACACACAGACACACACAGACACACACACACACACACACACACACACACACACACACACACACCACCACCACCTGTTTGTATCAGCTCGTGCTGATCATTAGAGAAAATCCATCTCTGTCTAATATGTCAGACAAAGATTTAATGTCGTCCTGAAGCTGTAGTACTAATATGAGTCTGGCTGTTTTTGCCATCTTTATTGATCCACACTGACTCTTATTCTCCTTTAAAGTGTCTTTCATTCTGAGAGCTTCCCAGCAGTTATTACAATGTGTCCTGTAAAGGCTCATTGCATATTATTGCTGCTGTTAGCCAATGATAGAGGCCATTCAGGTGTCTAGACTTTCACATTACTGTCTGAGCAGCTGAGGCTGGAAAATGCATCACGTGTGTTTTCAACATCATCTTCTAACCATGTGTGACCGACTGTATGTCTGTAAACCGTTTTCTTCTGTTGTTTGTGCATTTTTTTCATTTGTGTTTACCTGCAAACAATCTCATTACCTGTTTTGGTTTAGTGGTCCATTGCTCCATTACCCCTGTGGACACATGGAGTAATTTGAAAAACAACTTTGTAAAATCTGCAAAAAGAAATGATAATGACCTCAAAAGGTTTAATTCTCGATCGTTGGTGTTTGGAAACACCAAACATGGAAGTGGTTGAAATATTTCTTCTTTCATCCAAACAATATTTTTCTTCTGTTGTAAATAAACTATATGTCAAGGTCAGTGGATCATACTGGTTTAAGTAATGACCAGTTTGGGTTTCAATGTTTGAGATACTTCACTGTGATATGATATGATATGATATGATATGATGTTACAGTCATCCTGGCTGGATTAGAAATTCTCCATTTTGGCCGTCAGTGTCTGGATAAAGCTGCTTATGCTATGAGCTGAACCTACCAGCTGAACATACTGTTCTTATAAATGGAATAAATCAGTCACGGTCTTTACATATCATTTTCTTTTTAATTAGATTCTTTTTTTTTTTTAATCATGGAGGAACGTTTTCTCTGTCACTGCTCCCCTCTCACACCCTGTAGCTTTCTGAGACATTATCCTCATTTGTCTTATTACAACAAAAAACCTCCCATGGACTCAGTTAAAGGGACACAACAGTCGATGAGTCGAGATAGAAAATACATGAAAAAAAGTGTCTCCACTACTGCAAAGGCAGGGTGGGGGGGACAGGCTTATCTGAAACACACCCATGTCATGTTGAGTCAAGCAGCCATTTTATCTCACTTTAGCACATTTGGAAAAGACACCGCTGAGAAGGTGTCTATTCACGTCTGCTACACAAACCTCACATGCACTCACAACCTGGAGAGCTTATCTCTGCTCTCCCTCATCAGTACTGCTAATGTCGCGTCGCCTGCCACCTCAGCCGCTGTTAAAAAAGCCATTTGAAAAGATGAATACTTCAGCGCTCTGTAATTCCACTGCTGTTTGTTTGCTCGGCTGTGACTGAGAGGGAAAAGTCAAACAGTGCGGGCTGATGAATGGCTTTCATTTGGTGCAGCCTGGATAAAGGATTGCCAGTGGGATCTTTGTGTTTACTCCACAATATGACTGATTTGCATGATATTATTGAATTTGCTGTAATGAGACAGAATCAGACTGATCTATCCATTTGAACCAATCTCTTGCCTCCGTGAAATCTGTCTTTGGGTGATGCTGACGAGATGAGTCGCACATTGTGATCAATAATTGTGAACAGGACTTCAGGACAATGACTCCACAGTGATTCACCATTTGGGATTAGTTGGCCATCAAACCATCCCACGCTTCCCTGACTGCGGATCAACATCCACAAGGGGGCACAATGCAATTCAATTACAGCTATAAGCTTCACACTGCCCAATCACTCCCTCAAGAGCTGTGTGCAGGGGGATGAAGATGCAGGGGGATGAAGAAGCAGAGGGATGAAGATACAGAGGGATGAAGATGCTGCTGCGGCTGCTGTGGGCCTCATGGCTGCACCCATTGGTTGGGTTTGATCAGAGAAGTGACTAATAATCAAATCAAGCTTCAAAGATTAATTTGTCCTATCAGACCCGCTCCGGTGTCAGTGAAATTGAGAAATAATCTAAAGTGCTGTCTTACTATGCATAAAATTAAGCATAAACTGAACCGTTCTGTGCCAAGCTAAATGTAAATGTCCCTGAAATACAATTAACGTATTCATCGAGCTGTTGATGATGAATTACTCTACATCTGTTAAGCACTACAGCATTGAGGATACCTGCAGGAGTTGTTTCACTGCAGCAGCTTAAAGGACCATGGGAAAGATACTGGTGAGGGCAGTTCATCCTCTATAGTTAACTGGATACCTTCTTAAAATCATACGGGAGCCACAGAGGCTTACATGCAGAGTTTAGGCTGAAGTAGTTTTTCCCTGTTTCTTACTCAACAGCAGCAAAGAGGCTCCAAGTGTTTTTCTGCAGAGACAAGAGGCGCCAACATGGATGGTTTCACTCAATATCATCATCATACAGCCCATTCAACATCAGCTTTGTTAACTGCAAAGTCACTGCAGTTTGATGTGGAGAAGCTGACAAGAAGAACATATCAAAAACTTATACTTATGTGATCATTAGGTCTGTAGATCAGAATCAGAAATACTTTATTGATCCCAGGGGATTTCGGGGTTTCATTACAGTTCCTCCAGCCAAGATTAGAAATATATACAGACCACGATAATGAGAATAAAGAGAAATACAAACTACAGATAAGAGTATAACATTAAGAGTTTGTCCAAATATGTGCAGCCTGATACTATTTATAAAAAGAAACCAAATAAGTACATGAGTGTGTCTTTGCTACCAAATTAAGCTAGGGCTCCAAATGGTTTTGAGTTTTGTATCACAACTCTTCAGATGATTAAACTGAATTTTCTCCACCTATATAAGAGGAAACTTGGTTTTAGTTTGTCTGGAAAACAAAAACTGAATTGGAAGATTCTAGTTTTTTTCCTGGAGGGTGGTGTTTTGAAAACTGGGTCAACCTGACAACAAATGATCAAACAGCATTCTTTATAATTGAGTCAGAGAAAATTAATCGATTTTGATTCTAACAAAGCTTGAGGGTTGGGGACAAAGATTTGATATAAATTGAAATGATGTCTCTGAATCTGGAACTGATCTTGAGCTTCAGCCTAAAATTAGTTAATGTATTTTCATTTTTGCATCTATTATATAATTCAGGGATAACAACTAGGTCATGAGGACACCCCATATAACTTTTGTTTTTGATTTTGAATGCAACTGCTAATTTATTTTGTAGACAAAATTAAATAAAGGAGAACTGACTCTAGTATCAGTTCATTGTTTGTCGTCTGGTTAGCTCTTTAGTATGCGCCGCAGTCACATGCAGCCAAAGCACATATTTACAATGCAATATGGCAAATAAAAGCATATAATTGAACACAAGTGTTATCAGTTGAATGTCACACTGATAAGAAATAAAACAAACTGCTGCTGTGTGTAACTGACACAGATTTGTACAGTGGTAGAAACATGGTTTAACAACTCTTTGTTTGGGCTGGATTTGCTACAAAACACAACACCAGAACGCACGCACACACACACACATACACACACACATAATCGAAGAGGCAGGCTTCTTGTCACTGTTGCTTAGCAACGGCGGGAGCTACAGAGCCAAATCCCTGTGGTGGCGAGCTGATGTTGAATTAGGCGGAGTGGGGGGAAAGAAAGGAAATCTTTAGGAAAGATGTGTCTGAAGCAGGAGGAGGTGGAGATGTTCAGGTGCTCATGTCTTATTTTTGGATGTGCTGAATCTTTAACTCCAATGTAACACAATCTGTGTGAAGAGGACCTACAGTTGTAGAGAAAAAGGAAAAACATGCTGATAATTAACATTGATTCATTTTGTAGTTACTGAATATCTCTGTTGAAAGAGGTGTGAACACAGATATGCCTTGTGTTGTTATATTTGCTGTACTGCATAGCTCATACACAAATAGACATTTTTCAGGAGCAGCAGCATAATCTCATTCCCCCTTATCCTCCTCCACAATAAATACATTTCAATTTTCACAGCAAATATGGAAATTATTATCACAGATCCCATGATTAGTTATTACGAAAGATCTTACATTGCGAGAAAAGTGCAAATAGTCTGGCATTAAACTCTCTTTAAATGAAAATTGGACCTGCACATGACTCACACACACATCAGACAAACTGTCGTGAGTCTGTAACACTGCAGTTCTCTCAGGCGACTGCAGTGGTGCTGCTGCTGTACAAATGCTGTCTCCAGTGTCATTTGCATTTCAACTGCAGTGGGGATGAGAACCTCTTGGTGTGTGTGCAGCGAGCGAGCAGTCACAGCAGAGACACCACTGTTGCAGCTTTCTTCTTTTTTTTCTGATTTGCATGTATACTGCTTTTTGATGTGTCCTATATTTGGGAAGCGAGCGTCTCTGTGATGGAGCAGCAGAGTGACAGCAGAGTGACACACTGATGAGGGATGTAAGGCGAGCTGGAGTAAATCACCCTGGATTAGACCTTCTGCTGAGCTTGTCTCTGGACTATAATCACATAATAGCACAGTGACTGATACTAGTGTCTATTACAACTGCTCGATAACATTGTTTTGGGGAGTAGGTGCTGAGGTCTTCCACTGCAAAAACATTACCTTTTACATATTTGTGAGTTTAGTTCATCCCACACTTAAAAAGCTTTTTTATGGATCGATCATTTGAGTTATTTGTCCATATCCTGGAGAACAAAAAACACTATCCTGGCTAGGGAGAGAGATGAGACAACTTCTGCCATATTGAACTATTGAACATTCAAAAAACGGTCTCACATCAGGCAGTTTAAAGAGTAAAGGGTTTGTTATTAGAGGCCTATACACAGGGTGTCATATTTAGCATGCAATTCTTATCTGTCTCTTCATAGTGTCAGAGCAAACTCCAAAGTTTGTTGTTTTTTAAAGATAGACTTGAATGTTACAATTTTGTAGAGCATTATTATCGACCATTGATTATGTCTTTGGTAAAATAAAATAAAGAATACGGAATAGTTATATAGACTGCATTAGTGTGATATTAGTATAATCTAACTGTAATTTAATAATATGGTTCCACTGTGTTATAGAATTTATATAATAATTAGTGATGGAAGAAGTATTCATCGTTCACAGCTGAAAAAGTTCAGAAATGTTCTCTGAAAATCTCTCATATCATACTGTATATAAGCTACATCATACTTTATTTGTTTAATGTGTTTTGTATATATGTATCTGAATCTGAAAACTACATAATAAATAAAGCTGTAGAATAAAAATGTATAATCAATATTTCCCTCTGAAGTGTAGTCAAGTAAAAGTGTGGTAGCTTAAAATGGAATTACTCATGTACTTCAAAATTGTCCTTACTATAAGTGTCGTACCCGACTCAATACACTTTGCAACTTTCCACTACTGCTAATAACAGCAGACATCATGCTTTTTGTTTCGTTTTAAAAATACATTCCAGAAATAAGTACATAAACCACATATATGTGTGTATAATTGTACTTGCAGATATGATTGTAATGATACTTATTACATGTGAGGATTAGTGCATGTTATATATTATATTCCCACTGAAAGAGATGCAGATATAAGGTCATATATTGTTAAAACGAGTTCATGTGGAGACTTTCCCTCAATGAGAAAACACTTACAGAGTATTAACTGTGGCGGAGGATATCTTTCTCTAGCACTGCAGCGAGTATTAATACATGAATACTTGTGTTTTATATACAAAGAAGGCTGAGATGTGGTAACTCCCACCCACTGTACTATTGTTGTGTCTTCAACATGTGAACATCTACTGCAGAGGGGGGGAGCACTCACACCAACAACTACATTCTTGGCCTGTTGTATAAAAGTATGTAAATATTAACAATTATCTGCAATACAGATTCAAAAAACCACTATGTTATATTTTCTATCCTCAAAAAACTGTATTTTTTGCGAGTAATGTTTAAATGGCTGTCCTCATGTTTACTCACCCCCCCTCGCTGCGGCTAAAAGTGGTACGGTCCGTCCCCCTCACTTGACTGGATGGTAAATCCGACTCCTCCAGACCGGCGGCGTGTGTCGACTCCTCAATCCGCCGTGCGACCCGGGATGCTGGGGGAGATCCGTGAGGCGGTGGGCTCCTGTTCACGGTCCTCTCACCACCGGGAGATGAATGTTGACTACCTCCGGTAAACGCCGTCCACTGTGCCCGCAAGAGAGCGACTCCTCCGCTGGTATTTCACCCGTTTTCTGTGAGTCTTCCACGGCAGCAGCAGCAGCAGCAGGAACAGCGGCGGGGGGAACAGCGGCGAGAGCAGAACTAACGGCCGCTTGACAGGTGCCGTCGCCCGGCTCCGCGCAGAGAGATGCCGCCCGTCCAGAGAACCGTGTCGGACCTCCGCACCCGGTCTGAAGGTACGTACAGACGCCTTGGCTTCGCGGGGGTGTGCTGGAGGAATGTTCCCGAACACCCCCGGTCCCCTTTTCACGGGTGTTTCCCTCCTCGGCGGCGGCGCTAGAGGGCCGGCCGGCGGGTCAGTGGAAGTACAGTAAGTTGCTGCTAGCTAAAGAAGCTGTTATCATCACCCTCCTCCCCCCTCCCCTCCTCCACCAACAGTGGATCCCACCGTTTAATAACTGGTGATAATAACGCAAAGTTGTTTTTGAAAAGATGAACACGAACCCGAGCACAAAGTGATGCTGAAGTCTGATGCTGCTATTGTGTCATATCTGCATATCTGTCATATCAGGGGTTCCTAGACAAAGGCTCTTACCTTAGCTTATCCCCCCCCCCTCCCCTGGTCCTACCCTCCTCAGTGGAGTAATGCCAGCTCATGCTTCATGGTAGTAGCCACGAGGATGACAGCACGGAAATGTTTATTTAGAAATATGAGGGTTACAGTCCTACTATGAGGACATGTACTATGTTACAGCTGCAAAAAGAGAAGACAGTGGAGTAAACACTGAGTTAAAGCTGTAGATTGCTTACAGAAATACAATTAAATCACTTACAAAAGCAGAATATGTGTAATGTAGACAGATATATACGTGCAACAGTGTTGGTCACACAAAAGTAATGCTTTCAAAATTAACCATAAGCAAAATTTAGTGCTAAAAGTGAAATTACAGAATTTCAGAGCAACATATTGCTTTACAGATATTGATGCATTCATGTGCTTATCACTTAAATGTGGCTAAACTTTTTCAAATAAATGCAGAGAGGTAAAAAGTGCAGTATTTGCCTCTGAATTGTTGTCTAGCAGAAGTACAGCATCACAATAATCAAGGGGAAATATGCGCAATCAAAGTAAAGTGCATGAGGGAATGTTCATTCCACGTCTGACGATAACAAGTGTCCACCAAATGCCATCTCCAGCAGCGTGGGTCTAATAATACATCCATTGTGATTCGGCCGGGACCCCTCAGCTTCTTCACTGCACCAGTAACTTTCCACTGCATCTCCTCTGTGTTAGCCAGAGAAGGAGGATGCGGATACAAACACGTTGCTGAAGTGATCTGAATACTTAGAAAGGGATCTGTTTATTTTACTGCTGCTCAGTAGCTTCGGATGTCAAGGTGTGTTTGTTTAACCAGCGGAGTGCGTGTGTCTGCTGGACATAATGCAGGCACATTACTGGCTGCAGGTGCACAGTCTGCACCGGGTTATTTTATGACGTCTTTAAATTGGTCCTCACACTGTTTTGTGGCCGTCCCTGACCTCTGACATCTCTGGAGAAGGAGAAAGAATTTATCTGCAGGGATCAATAACATCACAATATTTATGATGCATACTGCAGCTTCTGTTTCCCTGCGCAGTAAATGCAATGGTGCCTTCTCATTTTGATTTTAGGTAGTTTGATTAATCACCATAGGCTCAGGCTTATATCTCAATCTGACTTACTGCTTTGGACAATATTTTCTGGTCACTAAAGCAAGCAAGCTGGCGTCTTTGAGTGAAGGAGAAAGAACTGTAATTTATAGTTTATATAATGAAAGTCAAGCTGTTCTGTGTCTTAAAATATTGTGGTTAAGGGTGCATTAAACCTGCAATCCTAAAATGTGATTTTCATCAACATTACAACACAAATGCACCGTGTTCCTTAGATTTAACCCAAGTGACGCAGAAACTTCTCGGTGTGAGAGAACTGTTGAGTCTGTGTCCATACAGGAAGTCCTCGGGAGTTGCTTCCTTCATCCAAGTAGCGGGAACTGCAGAGAGAAATACACTTTTAAAGAGACATGCGACTCGATTTAATACTTTAATAAAAAAATACTAAGATCAAGCTCTAATATTCTCAAGATGTGGTTCTCAACATGAACTATAACTACTTTCATATCGATTTTCCTTATTAATGACCAATATCGTATCCTAACTATGGATTTTTTTGTTGATTTAAAAATGCATGTGTATCATTTTTGATGTAATCAGTGTCGGGTCAAAACTTAGGAAGATAATTACTTATAATATATAAAAAAAGAGACGCGTGTAGTCAGATACTGCTGCAGTAATTAATCAGAATATAGTGGCCCAGCTATAGTCTTTTAGTCAATTAAAATGTGTGCATTGATCTAAACAATCAATATAACTATATGTTTGAGTCACATTTAGTTATACAAAACCCCAAATTGTTCCATATATGCGTATTAGTCATACCATACCTTATTAGGATACCTGCTCGTCATCTGTTTTCCCAACATGTTGCCTTGATGTCATCATTCCTATATCTTCTAATCAATGAAAATCCAGCAGTGCACTTTGTCTGACAGAACCAGTTATGTGGCAGTGAGATTGTCTCTGATTCATAGCTGCAGGCCAGATGGTTGGGTGTGGAATCAATAAGAAAATGCGCTGAAATTCAGCTTCATCCAAATTTAAATGATGAGATTACAGTAGATGCAAGTGCAGCAGTAAAAGCAAAATCTGTGCTATAAAATTTAGTTTTTCCTTACATGAATTCTCTGTTTTGAAGTGTGTTGTCAGCACAGTGTGTCTCATAAAGTGCTTTCACATCATCTTGTCATTGTACTTGGTGGTAGTTGAGTTTAAGTAGCTCTAAGCCATATTCACCATGAGTGATCTTTTCATCGTGTGCACCACGACAGGACAGTCATGGCGGTTTTCCACTGAGTACCCACAGATCTTACTGTGCGAAATCTAAATAATTAAACACCGAGATAGATTCCATAGAAAACTGTTGATCAATGTGGCTGCTGCAAGAGCAAATACATGAATTATGCATCAGCGTATGCTGTCATCCCCAACCCCCAACCATCACACCACCTTTTTAGGTTACAAAGAGCAAACAATTCCACTGCTTTTCCAATCGGCTCAATAGCTCTCATCCCCCTGATTCACCAGGTTTTCTAGTAAGCATCTCTCTGAATATAGTTTTCCATCACCTCCTGTAATGTGGCTGGTTGCTGCTCCAAATGTCCAGCCTTATACAGCTTCGTATCCATATTTTGATTAATCTGTTTGGCGTCTTTTCTGCCACGTCTTTTTGGCTGTATTAATGAGAACCCAAGGAACCTTCCCACCCTTCAGTTTTATATTTTAATCACCACAGTGCATCAGGCAGGCGTCCATCTAGAAAGGGCAGCCCTCTGCCAGGCTTACCACCTAATCCATCAGCGGCCTGTCTTTCGGCTCTCCGCTCTGCACACAACCCCGGTCTTGCCGCTCCATTCCTTGTCACTCTTCTCCTCCGTTCTGTGGAAACATCTGACATCACTGCCAGCCCGTTCCTGTATGTGTTGCCAAAATAATCTTATCTGGGACACTTGGGGTAGGCAACAGGTGACGTCAGCCGCTATCAGCAGGTTTAATGTGTGATCCTGCTGTGACAGACAGGCACCTTTTTAGACATTGATCTTTCTGATATAAATTTCCATGATAGGCAGGAAGGTGCCTAACACCTGCTTCCGCTGAAAGCTCATTGACAGGAGCCCCTCGAGTTAAGGTTAGACAGATGGCTACAAGCATCCCGTTTGCAGTCTTAGTGCATGCTTATCCGCAGAAAGGCCAAATCCCTACTCCAAATTGACACTAAAGGTGAAAATAGGCAGGTAAGCCTGTCCTGTGTGGATGATTCTATCCGCAGACCAAATGCTTATCTTTTTCTGATTTAGCTGACAGAAGATGGTCTTGAGCTTCCCATAGCCCATATGGTAGTTTTGCAAGACACAAGGTAGTCTGCTTCTACTTAAAGCATTGTATCTCTGCCATTCATTCATGTTATCATGTTATTTTCGAGATGATTTTTTTATGTGTAAGCGAAGCAGGATGCTCCCCCCCATAACATTTCAGTAACACCAGCTAAGCCCTAGTCTGTCTAAATGGTGGTTACAACAGGGGTAGGGAGACTGGAGGGGGATAGATGCTCCCTTCTGAAGGGATCGAGGGCTGCCCATGTGCCTGGCGGATCATGGGCTGATAATAATGTAGCACAAAAGCCCAACACGCCACTAAATCCCCTGTCTGGGGCCACTGGGGTGTAATATCAAGTCCCCTTAGGCCTCTCTTCCCTGTCTATGTGCCGGCATGGGACATCTCCTCTGCTCCATTTTCCACTTCGTGTTCTGCCTCCATCACTAACCTGCAGCCAGTATAATATGTGTTTCTTTGGACACTCAATTTCCCCCACCTCAATGATTCTGCTCTGACTGCAAGGCAAATTGGATGTGGCAGGTCACTTTAAGGAGGGGGTAGATGTGAAAATGCTCATGTGCATGTGTTCGTACAAAAGTCGGATTCAAAGACACACCAGTTCCTCAGAGAAAGACACTTTTCCAAACAAAAGCTACTGAACAGATCTCCATGACACTTGGCAGAAGGATGGGACATGGGCCAAGAAAGAACTCATGGATCTTGATGAAAAAATATCAGGCATATTTAAGAGACTGACATCTATGATTGAGTGCAATTTGGTACAGCTTGCTTGATTGAATTCAAGGAGACTAGTGGGCCTTGGCGGTGGAATGCACTCTACAGAGTTTCATTCTAGTTTCTTCTATGTCAATGTCTAATGTCTATTTTGAAGTTGTTTACAAAAATAACGTTATGTTGTGAAACGAAACTTCTTGTGTAGCCCTGACATTAAATTTTCTGTTAAGTAGCTTGAATCATTGTACCATCCTTTCTCTGGAATTGATCCTGTGATGTGCTGGTCAAGTTTAGGTTCTGACTAGTTTCTCCTCAGATTGAACTTTCTATTCCCTGAACAACAAATAATGAAAGCCTCAAACTATACCTGCCATCCTGCGTATGCTAGGAGATAGGCGGTGTTATTGTGTCACAGTGGGATGACAAGGTCAGATGGAGAGTTGTTGGCAGGCGCTCAACGGGAAAGCAACACCATCAGTGGTTGGGAAGATGAAACTCTCATTGCCCTTGACCCCAACATCTAGTGCGTTTGATGTTCCCTTTCTTGTCTCAACTTGATGTCCAAGTAGGCCACAGTGCTGCATCCTCGGATTAATGGTTATGTCTAAAGCTTAAGACTCAGCACCAGAAATTACTGTGTTCATAGTACGGTTTCCATGCAGCTTTATCAGAAGTCCCACATTTAATTATAAGGTAGACAACAATACAGCATTTACCTTAAATCATTAAGAAGTTGTCAGGACAGATACAAAGCCTACATAACTGTGCTATTTCTTTACATCCTACCGAAACCCTGTCTTGTTATCATATAATATTCTACATATTGGATGTTATTCTTTAGATCGTATAATATTTTACATACAGGGTCTTGTTTTTTAGATGGTCGTGCTAATGAAACATGCTTTCATCAGGGCCTGCACTTCTTCCACACAAGCAAAACTGCAATTGATCATGCTTTAAATAGTTGGTCAGAGCACATTAATGTTCAAGAAGGAGGCCTTAATCAATAATGGACAATAATAGCACCCACATTATTATATCCTCTACATAGCATAGAATGTGCTGTGCACATGTGATATGTTGTGGTTCTGGGTGATGGAGGTGCCAGTTCTGCCTTTTTACACCAACACATAAACCATGTCAGATCAGGTCAGTGAGCATTACTGAAACACTGGGATGGATTAATTGTCATTGCTCAGCCATTTGGATATTTCCTCTATTTTTAGAAAGCATATGATAGAAATGCCTCTGGTTGTCCTTACTAAGTACAACCAACTACGGTGAGCTTAAGTAGTTATTATTTTATTACTAGTATTATTATAATACTGAGTTTTATCAGATGTTGA
Source organism: Limanda limanda (assembly GCF_963576545.1). Classification (NCBI taxonomy): domain Eukaryota; kingdom Metazoa; phylum Chordata; class Actinopteri; order Pleuronectiformes; family Pleuronectidae; genus Limanda; species Limanda limanda. The sequence continues at coordinate 21,144,362 of NC_083645.1, read as the reverse complement.
TTTTCTTAACAAATGCTGTTGCACATTGCCCACTCATGCAAATGAAGAGCTATGAAAAAATGTGTAAAGCTGACATAATTTAGAATGGTTTGACAGCCAGCAGGATAGATCTGCCTTCCTCACAGCAAGCAGGAGACAGATTCGGACAGGATTTGGTAAGCCTCTCTTTATCTACATCTTCAAATAAATAACTGATCTACCCCTTTAGTGAAGGTATATTCAAGTTTGGGTGACTTAAATCACATGATGCAGCCATAATGGCCGTCTGAATAAACAGCCAATCATTTACTTTCGTTCAGAGCAGAGTCTCAGTGAACCAGTCTAACAGGAAAATGGCAAATGTTGTCTCAACCAATTCATCTGACCTTATAACAGTGCAACAATCACTTACCCATGTAGCCTGTTGTGTCTGTATTTGGAAAAGTAGAAACAGTTTGAAAAATAGCCTTTTACCATTCAATACCATGGCCAAAATTAGCAGTTTATTAATTTTCTAAAAGATGATTGATATATGTGTAGTATGTTTTCAGCAGCTCTAAAAGACCTCCAGCTAAATATACCTCAACAGTGGAACCTTTTATTTCATACTTGCGACAGCGACAAGGGATGCTAGTTTGAGGTCAGACACAACACTGACATAACACTCAATGACTGGCTCCCACACAACCAATTTCCTCTTGCACAACAAATGACCTTCCCTTTTACCATTCATAAAAATGCACACAGTGGAAAGATTTCATCCCCTGCATAATCTGCGCTAAACAAGAATAGGCCTGCCTTGTGACGTCATAGCAAGCCCCAGCTGCTTGTGTCGTCCCTGGACTGTCCGTCCCACTGTAGCCCGCCTGAGCCTATCGGGAGCCAGACAGACCCAGTCTGACAGTGTGGGGGGGATTAATTCTGCAGCTGCCCTGTTGATTTTGACCTGTTACAGAACTGTCATCTGATAAGCGACTTATTGATGCTACTGTGCCCCCCCACCCCCAGCTGGTCCCCCCAAAAACACAAATGGTGGAAGATAGGGGGAGCCTTCATCTCTGTGACTTTGATTCCCACGAGAAGACTGTGGCTGTTTTGTCTGCTTAAATATTTATCTGGCATAAATGAATCATGTACAGATCATTCTTTGGTGGTGATGAACAGATATCAATGGCATATTAGGCTCAGTGGGTTGTGAGATTGAGAGATTCCAATGCCCAGGGAATTGGAACTTATTTGACCCGAATATCTATAGTGGCTAGCCTCGAGTTAATGTGAACAATGAAGACTAACGACACTGAACTTCGTTTTACACCTTGTCCTTCTGTCTTACTTGTTTCTAACTACTTATTACAGGGTGGTCTATGTGTGTGAAACGTTTCTACTGCAGTCAAGTCACACATCTTTCAGCACATTATTTGATGTGGTTTTTCTTCACAAGCATCTTGACTGTGGTTTGGCTGCCGTGCATTTGTTTGTTTTAGATCAATGTCAACAGCCCCGAGCTGTCTGCCCCCACCCACTCTGCTATTATTGAATGAAACGTGGGGCGGCAGAACTCTGGCCACATCACATGCCTCCTCATCAACACATTATTGACCTGTCTTCCCCCACAGGCTCATTAGTGCTTGTTCTGTATTTCTACAGTTGGATGGACTCTGCTTGGACCTATTTCTGGAAGAACAAAAAGCCTCTGTACATCTTGATTAGCCATAAGATGGATTTTATATTATCCTAGGGTTGAATGACGGGCCCTTTCTGAAGAATCATAAGTCATAGATGCAATGGAATCCTCACTGTGTAATCGTCTGTAGGTGCGGACTGAAATAAGTTGAAGAAAATGCAGCCAGGATGCAACTGTTATGATTTGATATAACAGCCCTATTTGAGGTCACATTAGTAGCCAGAATAAGATGCTGTTGCTAAAAATAACCCGGCCACAATGACTATTTCCAGTTGATCCTCTTATTTTAAAACAAGGATTAGTGCTTTTTTTGTGATGATACGGAGCCAGTGTGCAAACCATATTTTGGGGATGCAGTTTCTAGTGCTCAGCTGTACATATTTGTTGGATTTTTAACCCTGTGGGTCATGCGCTGGTTATAGTATGCTTGAGCGTCAGATCATAATCTTTCCTTTTATTGCTGCCATTAAATGAGTTTAATCTTGCTTGTGTTGGCATTGGCAGCAATAACTCACCAGCCCAAACCCCCCTGTCAACCTGAGCAAATACATCACTACCTAGAATTCAATAAATCTGCTACGGGTTTGTTTTTTTATCATTTTTATCTATGATCTTTATATCACATGAGTATTGAGAGACAATAATAGAGCGGGTCAAAATACCTATTGAAAGTGATTTTGCTTAAATTCAAATGCCTTAAGTGACTATGCTGGCCTTATGTTGACATTTAAAAGTTAGCATTGATATTAGAAAAAAAAAGAGGTTGTAGTCTGATTTAAATAGCACCTTCACAGGGGTGTTTTAGAAGGGATTTTCCAAGGGTGAATGGTTTCCGTTTGGCTCTGAAAGACAGACCGGGGAAGACCGGCATGCCTTGGCCAATGCCAAGCCACGCTGGGTCGAGTTTTTCCCATTGGGCATTCGCTCCAAAATTCATGTCCCCTTGTGACTATTGTTCCACCTGTCCGTGTCTCTCTGTTGGCTGACACAAGCAATAATCCTGACATCTGGCCTGCATCCAAACCCATTACGACACTTGGTGGCATTGATCCTTTCCCTAGAGGCTTCCCCTCCAGAGCTGTGTGCTTCTGTCCTCTACTGCCACTGAGCCTGAATCTTCTAACCCTTTCCTGTCGTCTTTTTAAATGCAATTTACATTTTCTACAGGCAGTATTTGTAATATGGTGTGTCCATTATTAGATTAAATGTGTTGTTATGTAGCCTAATAGAACACAGATTAAGAACTATGTCCTCAGGAAGTATCCGCAGCGTTTCCCATTCTTGTTCCCTTTATTGACGTCAGGGTAGTTGAGCCGTGACACACCTGCAGTTAATGAAATTAGTGCAGAGGAAATGCACAGTATCCACCAGGGAACATTAGCAGTTGTTGCCGCTGAGACATTTGTGGAAGTGGCCGAGTATATCATCCTAACACACAGTGTGTTAGAAAGGAAAGGAACTGGATATGGGGGAGGGAGATCCCTGAAATGCTTCTGTAGTAAAAGCTGCGAAAGGCTATTTTGATGACGGAACCTCCTCCCCCTCTCAGCCCCCGCCTCATGGAGTGTAGTGTTGAACCATCACGTCTGGCCTTGTGTGCTAATTTTAAATTTGTCTACAGTTACAGGAGGTTACGTATGAATGTTTCCATTGTTGTTTTTATTTTTAACCTTAACTGTGCTGATATGAGTTGGAACTGTGAAATGATCAACTGAAATTGTGGGATTGATGGAGTGTTACACCAACTCCTCAAGCCCATCCGACTGAATTCTGTCTCTAGCTCTGCTTTGGATTTTCTGATCCAATTAAAAAAGTTCAATGTGTAGCCTTTTAATAGGATCCTGTGTGCGAGAATAGTAGCTATAAAAACCTGGAGATCAGGAAGCTGTTAACGAGTTGAGAGGCATAACTTGTGACTACCTTGTCATGAGAAAGTATTCCTGCTAACAAATGGTTGTGGTCAGAGTAGATAACAGTCTACACTCCTAATGAAAACCAAAGAGAGCAAATTGGCATATATAGCAACACATTTTTGGCAAGCTGCACAGCAAATTGTCCCTAAATATATTTGAACTTTGCATACATACAAAGCAGGGTGCGCCCCAGGACTTGGTTAAACAGAAGCAGGTAATGTACTAGCTGCAACTGGTGCATTGCAGCACCTGGCCTACCCCAGCTCAGTCTCCTGCTGCGAGGGCTCATTCAGAACACAGAGGAGCAACATCAATCACAGCTGCTCAGCCTGTTCCTCCGGCCTGTTATTTCACACAGGCCTAATGCCGCAGTCACCAGCTACGCCAGTCCCCTGTTATTGTTTTCTTTGTAGACGCTAATCCCTTTATTAACAAAAGATTTAGTTTATATGACTAACTTTTCTTTGCTGGCTTTGTCCCTTGGTTTGCAAACTGAGATCCCTCTTGGGCGTATAATCTATTATTAGCCACATGTAAATGAACAGTCCAGAGGTTTGACACTTAATGATCCGTCAGTGCCTACGTTGGTATTTTGTCTAATTGCGATGCAAATTTCCCTTCAAATGCTTCATATCTTTAAAATCTGTACAACCTAATCTAAAACGGCATTCATGTCAATAAAACATAGTAACAGCAATGAAACAGTGATATAAATTGAAATATTAAATATTTATAATAAAATATACATATTTTATATCTGGCAGGTTATTTCATCAGATTTTGCTGATATCAATGCAAAAAACACTTCTTAACACTTGACATGTTACTTGAACTATGTACATGAGATATGCCCATTATATCTGCTCCTCTCCTGCTCCTCTCTGCCGCCATCGTCTTCACAAGTGAACAACATGTGGAGGCGGAGGATGGAGGCCTTGGCTTTCTGTTGCCAAAACAAAACATTTTCTAACTTTGATGGGTTTCTGTTATTTTAGATTGATTTGACCAAGATAATGGAAACCAAAATCTCCTGTAGCCATTTTGGGTAAACTGCACGTCACGAGACAGAATTATGTCATCACAAGTATATAACATGATAGGTATCCGCTACAAAAATAAATGGACGTTCTAGCTATTTTTAGATAGATTTTAACAGGCTCAGGCATACAACAATGTCCCACAGCAAGTCAGGCGCTACCTGCGGGATGTCCTGTTTCAGAGGGTTAAACACTAGCCATACAGTATACTGAAAAAAACAAAACAAACAAACCTGTCATTAGCTGTCATTTGAAGTTTCTTTACTTAAGCACAAGTCACCACCCTTTAATCTCCGGAAGCTGCCTGGATCTTTTTAGCCTTTTGCCAACACGCTAATCCAATAAACCACCTATATCGATGTGATGTCTTACATAACAAGGCGAGAATAGCCAACCCATGTTTTCCCCTGTGACCAAATGACCACAGGGGGTGGTTTAATTTTAGCCCTAGAGCACGTGCTAAGAAGAGGAGCTGTCAAGAAATGATAGTTGGAAGAAGCAATGATTGGCAGTCACTCTCGTAATTCTGTATGAAGTCAAGTGGATCATTACATTAACCAGCACTGTAATCTAAGACTCTAGGTTTGTGTAAAATTAGTTAAAAAGTGCAGTGTAAGGTGAGAAAAAGAAGAGCAGATTGTGAGAAAGTGGGAAGTGCGACTCTGAAGATTGAACTACTTTGTTTCCTCTTGACTTGACATGACAAGGAGGAAATACTGTCGGCGGGGGGATGGGGCGCAGATTGCAACTGGGGCATCCGGTTGGGACTCTAGTTACAGTATCCCATGACACTGCGATTTGTTGTTGTTGATGTTTCAAGCCACCAGCTTCCCTTGCTCCCCCTCCCTCCGTGTCTTTGAACGGCACTTTCCATTTTTAAACTGTAGGGTTTGTCTGCAGTCATGGAAGCTTTGCTTTGCCTGCCCTTACCTCATATCCCCTGAAACACCACTACGGGTGGCTAGGGAAGGCCATCCAGCACCTACTCAGTCACATGCATGCAATTCGAGAGTCTAGGAATACTGTTGAGTTATGAGTTTTACAGGAGTGCTGTCTTGGCAGTGCAAAGGACACTTATCTTGACGTATCAATTCAAATAATAGTACAGGGAGTTGTGAAACTCAGGAACTCTCAAAAACATCCCATAGGTTTGTCAGATATAGGTTCAACTTAAAATTTTACTTTACTTTGATAGAACATTTATTTCCCAGCCTGGCTGAAGAGTAGATAGGATTTTAGTCAACCAAGATTTTCTTTGACTACAGCCCTTATATGACAGTTAAGTTATAATTTTTACAGCCTTAAGTAACTTAAGGACAGCTAACTGGCTGATCAGGAAGATACTGTGGTTTTACATCCACTGGATCATGCATGACTAGTCCTTGTGCATCTTTGCAAATCATTCTGTCCAAACGATTGATTCTTTGGTGTGTTTTCTATTTTGTATTCTGCACTGCAGTAAGCCGCTTCAAGCTACAGCAGAGGCTTGAGATATTCTTGACATATCCCAAGACATTGTTTTTACACGACGCAGCACCTCTCCTGCATGGAAAACATGTCAATGTTTTTAGTCCTACAACATCCGAGGGATGCCCTGTCCAGCTCAGTCGCTCCGTTTAACAAAGTAGGAGGCAGAAACCATTTGGTAAACAAAAGCAATGGTGTGTGGTTGTTGAAGAAGATGGAAAAATCTGTTACATGCGACCCACGTACAAAGCTGATTGGATGTGTTGATTCAGCCAACGCAGCTCCATCCTACTTTGTTGAACTTGGTGGGAGCAGAGCAGTGCCTTGATTTTTCAGGGTTGGAAAAGCTGAACTGTGCTGATTCGTGGCGTCTGACTATTATGCATTTTTTATCATCAAGAAGTCAGAATAAAATAGGTTGATTAATGGAGGAATGAGCTCTGTTGTCATCAAAACAAATTGGGTCTGGGGATTTGTTTTAGGATATTTATCTCAACCTTGTGATGTTGTATTTTAGATAGAGAAAAATGCCTATTATTCAAAATCACAGCTGGTCAAGATTTTGCATGTATAGTTTCTGTCCTCTCATGGCTGTTGCTGAGGCACACAGCTAATTTTGTATCTACTGTTGGCAGCAGGATGTTAACAGGAAATTCCCAGCTTTAATGACAACACATTTCCAGCAACAAGGCTTCCTGGAAAATCCTCAAGGGGACAATCACTGAACAGTAAAATTCTAATGTTTCAAGTAATGGAACTATGGACATTTCCTGAATTTTCCACCATGGTTCGTGTTATCGTAACGCAGCTGTATTCACACATATTAAACCCAATTTGAATGTTGACAATTTGACAAACGTCCAAGTTTCACTTTTCCTGCTCAGATAAATCCTTTTTTCCGTCTATCTGTAATACAGCCGGTAATTCCTTGCATTGATATATGACAGGTTTTAATTTGGCATTTTACTGTGGAGGTGATAGTAAGAGATACATTGTCAGTGTCATATCATTTGGCAAGCCATTGATGTATTTTTCAAAGCACCTTCTCACTCTATTAAAACATGAAATTGAGCTTTATATTAATATCAGAATATTGCTCCAGAGCAAGTGTCTCTGCATTGTATTGTTTAGGTTGCTATCAACAGTTTGACTAATACATTGTGTCATCCATTGCATATGCAGTGAAAATCATAACACTAAGAAAGATAACAAATCCTATAATAATTAATCTTTGTATAATATGTTGCATATCTAAAGCCTTTAAATGTCGACTCTATTCTTAGTAGTTTTCCCTCTGTGTAGAAATGACTGAGTTGCCTTTTACAGACTCATTACATTTTGACACGCACCGACTCAAGCATGTCACAACACTTTTTCATCGTACTTTTGGAATGCTTAAAGCAGATTATTTTTTCCCTCACGAAGAATCTTTTCTCCCATTCTGCAGGATATGAAAAGACCGAGGACACAACAGAAAAGACGTCCTTAGCTGACCAAGAAGCTGCCCGAATTATATACCTCAACCAGCCGCAGTTCACCAAGTTTTGCTGCAATCGAGTCAGGTAAGGAGATGTTGTGTGTATGGAAATTAGGGAAATATTAATGTATTGTGTGAACTGAACAAATTAAATAAACACTGTTTGGTCAATAGCTTCAGTGTGTGGCCATAACCAGGGTATTAAGTATTATAGACTTTCCTGCATATCATGATACATTGGATGACAGTGTGCTGGGCAACTTAACCAACAGGGAATGTTGATGCAAATCTAGTGTTGGCAAAGCCCTTGCAGCAGCCCTTTGTATCACCCTAGCAGTGGTAATGCTAGACCCTGACGAAAGTTCTCGGTCTGAGGTGGCCTGTGTGGTGGTTGGTTTCCCGCTAAAATGCATACTTGCCGTCTTCCATGCCACTTACTTACCCATTAGGCTGGACACAGTGCTATGTGTTGCCTTGTTTGTGTGCTGGGAAACAAAAGGTCATCTTCTCTCAGTCACTGCAGTCACAGTGGGGACAAGGAAGTACACATACCTCAAGATTTTGAGTCTGGATCAACAAACATACATTTGTCCTGATTTAGCTGAGGATGAAACCGGAAATAGTTTCAACATTAGAAAAATATCTGAACATGTCCTCTATGAAAAAATCTGCAGAATATGAAAACTGCATACACCACAGAGGTTTAATGTACAGCGGAGGAGTGCAAGTTTCATCTATACGTGCAAACTAACATGCTTTTTCTGGGTCAATCTTAACTAAAATTTCTTCCCATCTGCTTTAGAAATTCTCATTCAAATGATATATTCTGAAGGATTTTGCGGCTGATTGTTGGCGTGGTAATGGCGACCCAGAAGCCAGCAGTGCTTTTCATGGTGACCTGCAGCATAACTTGCCTCTTGACCTTCAACCTCACATTAGCCTTCAGAGTTACAGGCAAAACAGAATGTTTTGCCTGTGGAGCAGCTCCTTAAATGTCAGCCTGAGGAGATTTCCTGGTAGCAAATTTAAGTGTTTTTATTTTTTATAGTTTGAACTCTTGCCTTCTTTGGTTTGACAACAAAGAGGAATTTACAGGCAGTCTGAACTATGATATATTTTATCATTTTGAAATAATCTATAATAATACTACATATTCAACATAAGACTTTTGAAGACATGACAGTCAGATAGTGTACACCGCAGTGTTTCTGATGTGGGTAGCCACTACTGTTCTGCAGCAGAGAAGGCTGCTCCACAGGTAACAGCCTCTTTAACCGTATGATATCTGATAAGTAGCTTTCAAGATTGGTATCACCAGCAGTGCATTAGTCCAGATCTTCCAGTCCGGCCTTTATCCTGTTGTTCCTCTCGGAGGCGTGCAGTGCTTTTAGCATTAAAGGTCAAGATTTTTGCATCAAGCCTTTCTGTCAAGGAACATTATTGTTAGTGTTCCTGCTGCATGAGCAGTTTGAAATATATACAGTACGTGCTTACACAAACACAGCCATAAACTGAATGGTATTAATAAATTAATAGACTATGAATGCAAGTGTGCTAATGGCCATTCCATTTATTAAGTCATGTACGTGAAGAACGCAGTATCTTCTTTACTCCACTTTGTTTCCTGGAATTACTCAACTGTATGAAAACTGATGCTTATTCTACATTACCTTAGCTCTTCTTTTTAATATCTTGTTAATTAGTTAGTTAGGTAGAAACCCTGTTAGCGTGATCTACTCAATACATGAGTTTTGCTTCAAATTTGATCAATTATTAACGGACACTTATGACTTTGCTTCTGTAATCAATACTTTTTATGTGAGCATTGTTCACTTGTACTAGATGGTTAATGGTTTAATTATATTGCACCAGAGGGTAATAAGTCCTTATACTTTTACTATCAAACAGCACCTCTGCCTAGTTTCGAAATATATGTTTAGTACATTTTTGCGACCTTACTAGATACATTAATTAATTCAATAGTTGATCTGCCCCAACGGACAAATACAAACAAATACTACTTGAGTCTAATGCAACTGAAGCTCATCTTGTTAACACGACACAACAAAAGTAAGCCGGATGAAATTGAATATTCTGAACTTATTATGATAATAGAATATTATCACGAAGATATGATGACAGTTGTCCAATGAATGCTGTCGGGGTGCATGTAAGCAGGAACGTCCCATGTTGATCACATTCAGATTCCCTGGACTTTTATTTGATTAACAAGCAATAACACTGAAATAATAAAGGGTTAAGGTAATAAATTGTTTGATTGCTTGCAGCACAGCATTTACAGATACAAATTATTACAGCAGGCACAGTTAACTGCTTGCCAGCTTGTATGTTAATGTATTTTCAAGCAGTTTTTGTTTCAGGACCAACCAGTTCTTGGATGTGACTATAATGCATTCACGCTGGGTCTTTTTAAATGATTTCAGAGTGTGACTGCAGTATTTCATTACACAGATCGTAGATGACAAAGAGTTCCTCTTTCATTTGTCCTTGTAGTTCCGAAAGAGCCCAAACATTCGCCGCAGCCCTTGAAAGTCTCAGGCTTTAGGGCTACTCTAAAGATCTAATTTGTTCAACAGGATTGGTTGCTGTCTCAAAGTGACCTGTGGAGACACCAACAGGAGCAGGGTCTGTGATAAATGGGGAATCTAATCTTACAAGAATACAAAGATCCCTCGCTGGCCTCTACCTTTCATTTGATCCAATTCTCCCTCTGCAGCAGCATCAGACCTGCAGAACACAACACATGCACACGCGTGACTCCTGCCACCTTGGTCGTACTATTATGTTTAAGGATTGCTGTGTATTCAGATGTAGTGGTTTATGGCAGATGTAGTTGTAATGTAAATGTAAATATTCTCTATGTTTCCTGTGGTAAACAAACAGCAGTGGCTTTACAAACCATTTTGTTGTTGTGTAACCATGAAACGATTATAAGCAGGTCTTGTGTGGAAACAATAGACAATTGAGATATACGCATTGGCACAAATGGACATTAACACAAACACGTGACCCACTTTCTCATTAACTACACAGAACTACACCTTTCTCCTAACCTTATCAACATTCCGCTAAGCGGTGTATCTTCCTCACCAACTGGGTGGCCTTTAAAACACATTTGAGCTTTTCATTACAATGGCAAAGAACAAATTAAATACCAAACTGAACATGACGCACACCACTTACTAAACTGTAGCTATAGTTACTTAGTGAAAGCAATACTTCTTCCAGACACATCTTGAAAGGAAGTACATAGGTCATTCATCTTTAAACACGACTGGTTGAACCCGATTTTTATAGTACATGTGATACTCCTCATCTAGCAACAGCTGTTTTCCATTTTAACCTCCACAAAGGAGGTCATGTTTTCCATGGTGTTTGTTTGTCAGTTGGCAAGATAACTCTAAACAGATTTGAATGAATCTTTCCACAGGGTGGAGCATGACCCATGGAAGAACCCGTAAAGGAATTTTCTTTTCTCTTTCTTTAGCATGACAAGATAGGGTGCTTGCCTTGGTGGAGGAATGCGTTCTCCGATTGCCCTTCTAGTTTCTTTCGAATCGAAGCCCTCTGAATTGGAATCTAATCGTGTGGCCTAGAGATTCCCACCCCTAGTGATGATGACCATGTTGATAGATAGTGTGACAAATAATTTCTGATCCCTGCTGCCTGGCTTTATAATCAGGGTAACTGTGAGCAACTGGAGGATGTGCTCCTCTTATATCGTCTTGAGCCTAAGGGCACTGCCAGGAAATAAAATGCAAGATCCATTATCATCCATTAAGGAAAGTGTTAAATGAGCTCTTCATCATGCCCTGCCTTTGTTGAAAAAGTTAGTGTACTAGAGAGGACAGGACACGGCATGCTTTACACTTCTACCCCCATGAGCATAGAGGGAAGGGTGGAGGGAAGAAAATAAAAGTGTTGAGCAGAAACAGAGGGATGATCTCAAAGGCATGATGACAGAGGGATGATAAAGCCAGGGCTTTTAGGATAACCGGCTGGAGAGCTTCCCCGTTCCTTTTAATCTCCAGGGTAGACTGAGCCGGTAGCTACACATTAGCACAACCAGGGTTTAATACCCGGGGGGGGGGTCACACTTTATAAATGTGAGTGTACTGATATATGATATCTAAGTATTTCACAATCGGCTACTGTACGTGGATTATGACAATACATCAGAATGAAAAGGGGGAGAAAAAAAAGAACACCAGGTTTCATTTAAACGTTCTTTCAAAAATCGCAGACATACCGCACGTCATGGAGCGCAATGATAGATTACCACATTCAAATCAATGTCATAATTACTCGAGTTACCTCCCTGCTCCCTGTATTATAAATTGTGAGTCACTAGTTAAATGAATAGTTCACCCAAAAATGATAATTCACTCATTATCTTCGCACCCCTATGCCGATGGAGGGATGGGAAAAGTGTTTTTTTGGGTGAACTATTCCTTTAACCTTGTAACTTTCATATTCTTCTAGCGGTTTGACTTTTCTTACATTCATTTACAAGGAGTAGTCTTTTTCTCCATCCAAGGTGAATGCACCTAAAACTTGATTATCTGTAAAAGGTAAAAATCACTGCAAAATCTCGAATTGCATCCAAACATCAACCTGCTTAATTTCAGTAAAGTGTCAAATAGTTATTGTTCAATAAAAGGCTGTATACTATTAAATATAACAAAGTAACATATTTGACTTCAAACCGTAACCTACATTTTTCTGCTTTAATTTGCCTTTGTGACATGTTAAGTTGTGTAGTTTGAAATTGAAGTTGCTCAAGGTGGATCAGAGAAATTAAGATTAAATTAAATTATTTCAGGATAATTCAGATTCAAAATTCAAGCATATGAGGCATCACACAGCCATCACACAGCCATTCAGATCCCTGTATCCTGTCAATTAATTTTGTGTCACAACACAAGTCATGAAAAAGATCAGATGAGTGAATCTATTTGACTTTGTGAACCTCAGAGAAACAAATATTTGTGTGAAATGGCTCGACTTGAAATTACCTTTATTCAACGCACAAATTCAGTAATATTTAATGCTACAGATCCACTGTTTTAAATAAAATAATTTCAAATGATTACCTCCTCCTTGTTTACAGATAACTCATGCATAAGGGATATTTTCTTCTCTTTGACATTACCAGACCAAAGACTAGACCTTGTCGAATAACACAAAGCTGGTCCATTCTTGACCGTTGTCCTGACAGCGCTCATCACCAGGCTCCTCTGTGACGCTGGTATTACATTGTACTGCTGTCAGAACAATGCCTGGCTCTTACTCACTTGGCCTTTTCTCTGTATCAGACGGCTCCGCTGTACCAGGCAGCCACGATGACACTGAATGTAAAACTCTTTTTCTTTAATTGACTTCAATACACTGCTAGCCTACTTGGATAATTTGACATTGTGCTCGTTGGATGAGCTGTAAGTGGAACAATTCAGGATAAAAGCATAGTCAAGTAAGATTCAGTCCAACAGGAATAAAACATTGGTATCCCTAATGTTAACCTCCATATGCTTTGGCCCTTTAGACGAGTTTGAGGCTACACTCTGTGATATTCTGCTTTTATATGTGTGACAGCTCTTGTGCGCGTGTGACTAAGCAAAGCGCTGCCAGCGGCTTGGCATACATCATGGCATATATCTTCCCCCAAAGTGGCGGTTCTGACTGGCCCTTTAATGCAGCTGTAAATCAGACTGCTGGAGGTCTGGATTGCGGTGCTGTTCAGGGCTCCACCAGCCTCAGTGTACCACCATCACCACCTAACCCACCTACCCCACCCACCGCCCCTGCAGCACAGCCGACATCGCTCACGTCTGCTGGGAGCTCTTTACATCCCCCTTCCTCCCAATTATTCTTTATGATCACTTTGTCCACTCCTCTTGCCTTTCCATCAGTTTTATACACACACTCTCTCTTTCTCTCTCGCTCTCGCTCTCGCTCTCTCCCTCTCTCTCTCTCTCTCTCTCTCTCTCTCTCTCTCTCTCTCTCTCTCACTCTCACACACCTGTGTCTGCAAAAAGGACCTTAATGATGAATAGAAGGGGCAAGGAAATGGTTCTGTTGAGTATTTGCATTTGATTAAATCGTAAAAATGACTCGTCTGATATCTGTAACTAACCATTTTGTTTCTCTCTTGTGTCCCCCCTCTCCTTCTTCCCCTTCCTCCACCCATCACCGTGTGTTTGCTGCTTGATCCGCTCTCCAGCACAGCAAAATACAATGTCCTGACCTTCCTTCCCCGGTTCCTCTACTCACAGTTCAGGAGGGCAGCCAACGCCTTCTTTCTCTTCATTGCACTCTTGCAGGTAAAGTATAATGTAGCTGCTTTTTTCCCCTCTGCTGCTGTGACACATATCAGTCATTAATATTAAAACTGCTGCTCGTCCCAGCTTCATTTTTTTTTTTACTGTTTGTCATAACCTACACATCGTTTCCAAAGGTCATAGCTGTAATCTCATATGCACACAGTCAAGCTCATACACACATACACACACTAGTACTTTATATATCCTGATAATGAATAATACATGTAATACTATGTGGGCCTCCTTTATAGGAAACTAGATTTGCCTGCAGGGTCAGCACACTACATACAGTACCACATGCTGTGGATAGATTTAATTTCGTCCATTGCTGTACCAATAACTCTACAGTGCATTGGACTGAGGAAACACATTCAATTAGTCTGAAGCAAGAGAGGCTCTACATGAGAATGCAAATGTCGGCAGCAAATGCTCTGCACATTTTGCTGAACTTTCCTTGTCTGCCACCTTGTAAAATGTGATAAAGTCAGAGTGAGAAATAATACAATATCTCAGGATGCGAAAAGTGTAAAGGACCAATAAAACTTGACACAGGAGGAAGTCAAATATCTAATAATATATCCAAGCAGGCATCGAAGGCCAAAAAAAGATCCAAAACACATTTGCAGGCAAAGAACAGATAGCTGGAAAACTAAAGCTCGTATAAAGACAATCTTGCACAGAGCAAGTGGAAACTGAATGATATATACATACATCAGTATGTGTGTCTTTACATATTAGAAAGCTAATGAGGTAAAGGGGTACAGGTGAGCAGGTCAGCTGACTTTAAAGGCAGTCTGGGGAGAGTCTCAGGGTCTGTAATGACGAGCAGAATTAAAACGTCTATGCATAAACAATGGATTAGATAAATGAAAGGATAAATGAGCAGACTGAAATTCAAAACCACGACAGCAAAGGGCCTCTATCCAGTGACCTTGACGTAGCTGCTTTGAAAAGCAGCCAGTGTGAATCTTCATTACCTGCCCTGTCAATTCTGCGACCTTGAATAAAACATCCATGCAGATGAGGAAGAGAAAAGATCCATTTCGTCCGAGTTTCCTTTGAGCTGTGGCCCTGGCTCTGCATTAAACGGGACTCATTATGCTTCTCCGTATCTTCTGTCATGTTACGATGTCGGATGCCCAAATTAAACTTTGTCAAAGATTGAAATAAGGATGTAAACTTATTTGATGTGAGAGACCGAAGTTCTGGCATCAAGTTTCAGTTGACACTAGTTTTTTGGACTGAAGATCGTCATGGATTTCTTTATACAGCTGTCCCCACTGGGCACAGATCCATGCATTTAATTCAGTTATATATTTATTTACTTATTTGGCAGCTTGAGTGGGTTTGGCACTCCTCGGTTCAGTTATTATCTCCACTTACCTGGAAATTTGGCTTCTGGAGTTACTCTTATACGCAGAAATAATGCAAGGAATTTACTTAATATTCCTTTATTGTGTCTCTTTCAGCAAATCCCAGATGTGTCTCCAACTGGTCGATGGACCACACTGGTGCCACTGCTCTTCATCCTGGTGGTGGCTGCTGTCAAGGAGATCATTGAGGATCTGGTAAAATAAACTTTAAATAATACTTGATTCAAGAAACAGGGCTGTGACTTGTTTAATTAATATACAATGTTATGGCAATGTCTCCCATTAATTATCTCTATCTGCAGAGCTATTTGCTGCGTGCTTGCTCGCGCTATTGTCTATGAAGTTTCTTTCATCCACGTTAACAGTCAGACCTCATAGATTTAGCTGCAGCTGTGCACGTCCTTGTCCTGGCATGCGATGCAGTTCTCCCTCCCTCACGAGACCTTCTTTTTCACTTTTTATACCTTGTACGTGTCACTCAGGATCTGTTGCGTGTGAGAGCAGCGTGCACGTGCAACCCTGCTGCCGACATTTCATTAATCTATTGGAAAAACTGTCTTGATGTAACTTGAGACCACTCATCTGGCCGCACACATCAGTGAGACCCTGATTCAAAAATATTATGCAGTCAGCAATTATTAAAAGCCACACAGCAAGCTTTGGAAGATTCAATTGCCCAACAACTTTTAGATCTTACTTTTGTTTATGTTTTCCGATCCATTTTTCAATTGGCATCTTATGCCACCAATCAAGTAGCTAGTTGTGGCAGCCACCTATTGGATGAAAGGTATCGGACTACATGAAGTTCATGAAGTTTATAACATAAAATTGAATTCCTTATTTTATCTGTAATGAAGGTCACTCTTACTCTCCTCAGTCAATTTACAGTACAACATACAGACTGTCCGCCTGCAGAAAGTGGGCTGTTGTTTAGTCTCTTACTGTACAGTATGTCCTGGACTGGTCCCTGTAGAGAGAGGAGACAGTGATGGATACACGACCCCAGCAGGATGCCCCCCAACTTATAGACACGGCATTAGACATAGGCGATCAAATGCATAAGCACAGGCTGATTTTAGAGGTCACAGCTGTGACGACTGCACCAAGAGAACTCACTGAGTCAATTAAACAAAGGCACTTAGTACTAACAAAACAAAACCACTAACTATTTGCCCTCAAGCAAGCCTGAGCTGTTACACAGAGGCTTGAAAAGTAGACAAATGCAATTTATTTAACACAATTTTATACGGTTGAGTGTTTTTATTATATGATCTCTTGTTTAGTGGCTTCAAAATGTGTTTTGTTACTCTTGGTCCACTAGTGATCTGCTCAAGTCCATCTGATCTGAGTCAGTGAGTGTTGCATTCTACTGTATTGCAGTGACCCTGCAATGCGATCCTCTGTGCAGGTCCCAGTGGACAGTTACTCTATACAATACGCTTCTATCTCACGCTGAAGGGACCAGCGCAGCACTTTTTTTTTCCTCCCAGCCTGTTGTGAAAAACATGGGAACAGAGTGGTGATGACTCCGTCTTTATTGCTGAAGGTCACCTGCGCACACGTCTGCTCCCTGTACTGCGTTGTCCCTCACAAGTTGACCTGCCAGGGCAACATCGACCCCCTAACTTCATGAATCATGCACTAGGGACACACACACACACACACACACACACACACACACACACACACACACACACACACACACACACACACACACACACACACACACACACACACGCACACACACCGTGCACCTTACCTTGTTGCCGGCTGTGTGTGCTGCAGCACACTCTCACAGTTTGCTCTGTTTGTAGCTCTTAACAGTTTTAAATAGGGTGTCCACTAGATCTTAAAATGTAATAACGTGAATTCCAGAAGTCTTAAATGGATTACGATATTACTTTGCGAAATGCATAGTTTGTAATGTCTCTGTGCGTTGTAGTTCTTTTTCATAATACGATACAAATATTTGAACGCTGTAAAAAAAACTACAGACAAGACCAACATGGATCTGATAACTGCAAACACCCTGATCAGAATTCTCGGACTCCTTCATATCTGTCAAACCTGACATAGTTTTTAAATTGAATTCATTATGTTCAGTAAAAAATGCATTTAATCAAGGTAACATTGCAGACGCTCTAGCTTTTAACTCTCGCTGCTCGCTTCATTTCCCCCCTCCTCTATAGCTGAGGTCTACAGAGGCCTGATACTGCAGTATTCATGCATACGCTCTGTGCCCCACTCGCTCTCCACTGCACTGTGATTACACACATCATCTAAATACAGTACGTCTCCTTTGCTGCTTGTCCAACGGGACAGATGGAGCGAGAAGGGCGGAGACACACAGGATATGAGAAGGACAAACGACAGGAAAAGTTGTCGAGTGACTTATATAAACATATTAGAACTGTTCCTACACATTGATGAAGAGAGGAGGGTCTGTACAGTCAGCACAGATAGTATAGATGAATGAAAGTAGCTGACAGCTCCTGCAGGAGGGATGATGGATGAGCCGTGTAAAGGTCTTTACTTGCAAACTTTATTTCTGGGCATAGTGGAGCTGATAAAAAGCTCAAACCATGTGACACAACCAACCAATTCAGCAGATGCTATGGCATGTTGCAGGGATACTTAACCTAAATTTGATTCAACTGGAGCCTGAAGAAGAAGAAGACGGGTGGGTGCAGATGGCAGGGGGAAAAGAGAGATGGAGCTGAAAGAGCAGATCGAACTAAAGTGAACTTTGGAGCAGATTCAGTTTGTTTGATGTTCTGAAAGGTTTGTTGTTCAAAGGGTGTATACGCTATAGGCTTCGATGGGTCTGACATATAACAGCTCTAGCATTAGATAGATATATTTGAGATTGTAAGGCTGCTAGTCTACAAGTCACAGGTGAAATTTGGTCAAGGAGAGAGAAAACCTCTCCTATTGATTGCTTCACCCTGAGCTGCTCTGTAGACTTTTTTGTTTATCCTGAGATGTATAGCACACAGTTCAGACTAACACATTAGCTTTAAAGTCATTATAATTAGACCAAATTTGAGCAAATCTTCAAAGTAAACAGATCATTAGCAGGGATGTGAGTGGACATGTCCTCACCTCAGCAATCATTCCGAGATTATTTAAGTGAGACGGACTCAGCAACACATTATTACTCAGCGTGATGCTTGTTGACAGGCTGTCCCTTGGAATCAGCTGTTGAATTCACAGCTGACTGCATGACTGTTCAGCAGACAAGGAGGACACGGGGGAATGTAATTCTGCTGATCTGGATGTTGACGTAGTCTCACTGAGGAAACACAATATAGTTCGTTTTTAGTCTGTACTTCACTGTAAAATACTTTACGTATGCTAGAAAAGCAATAAAGACAGGCACAAGAAAATGTATGTCAACCAGTTCCCTATTTTTGGTAATTCATTAATTTCAATAATAATTTGTAATCACTTGGAGCTAGAGTATTTGAAGTAGTGAGTAATGTTGTGGAGCCATGATCGCAAGATCCTGCTGATACACAACCAAACGCGAGTCAGTCTCGGCTGTCAAACCTGACATCTCACCCGGTTTTTATAGCATGAAATAAATAAGTAAAACATAACGTACAGGGAAAATGAGCACTTGATAAGAACTACATAAACTCACAGATCCCATCTTTGGTAAAAATGTATTTGACGTGAGGTAGATCCGTGTGACATTAAGAAGGCAGAACCAGCCACCAGGGGGAGATTGAGACGGTTTGGCTCATGGGGAGCTGTCATGTTGTCCGTCTTATAAAGACTTAATAAAGTCTTTGTTTAATGAAATTAGTTTATCTAATATGTATATTAAATGCTAAACTGAGTTCACCTTGTTGTCACCTATTTGTTGGCGGAGGCATAAATCGGTTAAGCTGGACATTACCATCACTTGGATTTGGGGTCTCATTGGATACAGCCATGCTAAATCTCTGTGCTGTCATGTTACTGTAGGGTGTTTTGGATAAAGGCCATACTGCATGACATCAATGTGTGAAAAGAGTGTGTGGCCACAGTGAGATTATTAACAGCCACTGTGCAGTCAGTGAAAAGGTGTTATCTTTCTTCAGCTTGTAACTGCAGACTTAAACCTCCCTCTCTCACTGCAGAAAGTAGATTTTTACATTGCCACGGTCTTCATACCGATGGGACCAATCTTGTGTATGGGCAGGACTTCGATTCTCACACATGATCACTTCTGTGTCGACCATGGCTTCAAATCATGTTAAGAAGGCGGCCTCTGTATTTGAAGTAGTTTGCTTCAATTTTACAAAATGGGAGGAAGTAGACTTAATACATCGCTCGCTCAGGTATATTCCTCCTCCAGGACTATACCTGGGGAAATTATCTTTTCTGGTTTTGTTTGTCACTGTACTTTTATCAAGTGGTGTGAATGTTGTTATTTTCCCCCCCCCCACACAGAAACGTCACATTGCTGATAATGTTGTCAACAAAAAGGAATGTCAAGGTATTGTAAACCATTTAACATGTTTTGAATAGAAAAAACAGTGCGTTGTATATTAAGTGTACATGTTTTTGATTTGCCAAAAGACAAGTAGACCTTGTTCTCTGCAGTTTTAAGATCAGTATAAACATCAGTTTGTCATGTGTTTTTGATCCTTCCTCTTTTCTTTGACTCTTTCTCTCTTACTTTCACTCCCCTCATCTCTCTCCCTGCCTACAACAGTGTTAAGGAATGGTGCCTGGGAAATTGTGCACTGGGAAAAGGTATGTAGGCACAACGTGTCACTACATGTCACTTGTACCAGTTCTCTCATTTGCATCTGGAGCAAAACACAAGTCATTCTTTCTGCCAGCTCACCATTCATTGTTCTGTTGTCAATTAGAGAGATCTCACATACAGTCTACGTAACACACACAATCACACACACGCAGGCATGCACACGCACACACATACACACACAGCTTCTGACCCCTCCAGTATTCAGCTACTCATTAATCCAGTGTTTCCATGTGGACGGTCATTACACAGCAATGCTGGAGGACAAAGAGCGGCTTCCACTCTTCCTTCATAATGAGACAATTCTATTACTGAGGGTGTGGAAGAGGAAAAAACATCCGACTGTGCAGCGAGGAAGTTGATTTTACTGTTGAATAATTAGTAATACTACCTCATCCATTAGAGGGTAAATTGTACCACTGCAAAATAAACTGAGTGTTTCCTCCTGCTCTTGGGGAATATGAGAGGAGCAGAAATCAGAAAAGATTTACTGCATGAAGTATTTGTTGCTTTGCTCTTGTGAATTAAATTAACAGCAGGAGTAGTGATGTTGTCATCTCAACTCCGAAGCTGATAATTACACTCACATTATTATATTGTAGTCCAAATGTTATATTTATTTGTTTGAAGACAAAATAAACGAATACAACATAGGATAAATCAGTTGAGAACACGACATGCACAATAAAAACAGGCTACAGATGTTGAATGTTACAGATGCTGAGGGGTTGTGAGTTAATGGTGTATGTGTGGTTAGACTGACTGGAATAAAGATGTTCAAATACTGATACCAGAATCGGAAATGCTTCCGATCCTGACAAAAACGCCAGGTCGGGCTTCGGTGAGTATGCTTATCTATGTAATGGTCCAATTTCCTGTCTTTAAAGTACATTGGTTTCACTCAGATAAAACTGCAATTTTATTTTTACCGCAAATAGGTTCGAAAAGCCTCGTTTCTCTGTACTGCCACTGGTTAGTACTGGTTTAAGAGCAGTGTAGACGAATTGTTTTCTGATAGTGTATCTGTTTTGAAAGGGTTTAACCTGAGCCACAAAACAATATCAATCATTCTTCTGTGAAGGTTTAATAGCATACAGCTGTTAAAATACGTAAAAAACAAATTGTCATTGTTTTTGTAAATGCACTGGTATCGAATTGGTAATCCATATCAAAAATGTGGAAATAAAACAATAGTATCAGAAAGTCTCTTGACTGAAACAACACAACAGAGAGAACACACTCTGAAACAGAGTATTTCTGTGAATGTCGATATTCACTAACAAAATATCAGATTCATACAATGACTTGATTCCAGCAGGAAGAAAATCACTGTGACTTGCTGCTCTGTTAATATTGCTCTCCTTTTATACACATGGAAATCTTCTCTAAAAAGCAAGGGTTTTTAAATAATTCAACTTTGTACATCTTCATCATGCATATTGTAACAGCAGCTTCTCTACCACAGTTCTGCTCGGTCATAGCGACTCTTTCAGGACAACCTGAATAAGGTCAAATGCACTTACTTTATTTTGTTGTAGTTTTTGCCAAATGCCGAGATCAGAATTATTAATAATGAGACTGATCATCATGGTTTTAGAAGCCATATTGTTTTGTCAAGGTTCATGTTATATAATCATGTTTTATTGTAAGCAGACTAGCAATTAGGTTTTCACCTAATCTTGTTTTATTATGTGTGAAACAAAATGTTTGAGTGTTTCTGACTAACCCCTGTTTTCACACAATCAAATGTTTCACAAATGTTTGTTAATGTAGAGCATGTTCATGTATGGAATATATGAACGTCGTATCTAATTTCCTCTCAGTTTTTATAAATATAATCCATTAAATATACCATTTTGGTGAATTATGATTATTGGCTAAGCGACTCCGATTGTTATGTAGCAGTAGTAGAATATAAACCTCCAGCTGTTTCCTCAGTGTGTCCCCTCATCAGTATTGTACAATATGCGTTGCTTTAATGTATTTAACCTTCTCTCTTTCCAGCAGTGCATTTTAAGTCATGAACTCTTGTTTACTTTTATGGTTTTTCATCGGCAGTGCAGAGCAGTAAACATTGTATTTCCACAGGTTGATGTTGGCGATGTTATTAAAGTAAATGGCAGTGATTTCGTGCCTGCGGATGCTGTAATTTTATCGTCCAGGTATAGGAGTCCACCCTGATGCCAGACTGTGGGGAACTTCTCTTCCTTTCTCCTTCTCTCTCTCTCTCTCTCTCTTTCTCAGCTCTCCCTAAAGAAGTGATGGTTACATGATAAACACTGAAAAATCCTGCTTTTAAAAATATCTGATTATGTTTATATAGTCGAGAAAAAGTATGTGATGCTATTCATTTTAATGTGACAGCCATCATTTCTTTAGGTAGGACAGTGGTAATGTCATTTTTGGATTACTGACTAATCTTCCTCCATCCTTCACCTTTTTAAAAACCATTTGGATGTGCCGTGACTCGAGCCTAATGGTTCTCAAGCTGAATTTTAAGAATTTGTTTTTTTGATTTCGCAAATCGTTGTGATATTTCTCTAAAAATGCAAACCGTGAAATCTTGATTGCGTTAGAAATTATTTATTAGCTCTGTCTACTAAACTTCCCTCTAGTGTGGTTTATCTGAATGGTTTTGTGAAAAGGAGAACTCATCATCACCTCTAATCACACAGGACTGATCATTGTGCTCTGCTTATCGCCCTAAAACTATAACAGTTGTCTTTCTCCCCTTATGTGTTTTTTGTCTGTCTGTGTTTTATTCCTTTTTTATCCCCTTCTCCATCCCTTTCCCCTCTCATCCTCTCCTCCGTTGCCCCTTGTGGGATCAACTCCCACACCTTCTCTATCTCGCCCCCTGCTGGTGTGTGGTAATATCAGGTGGCTGTTGGGGAAGTGGTCAGAGCTGCAAATGGGGATCACCTCCCGGCTGACCTCGTCATTCTGTCGTCCAGGTTAGCAAACCAGCGACATTACCAACAAAACAGCGGTGGGAGAGACAGGGGCCATGTGTTCTGACTGGGACGAGACATCCTTAGCTCCTCTGCCACTCCTGACGCAAACACAAAATAATTTATTTTCCACACTTGGGGATATTAGGGGCCTCTGATCGTTCTGGCAACAAGCAGATATGCAAGTGCCACAGTCGATGAACACCATGTTTTTTTCTACTTTTCCGCTACTTTGTGGTTTGGCTGCGACACTGTTGGCCTCTAATTCAGTCATTTTATCGAATTATACTTTGTTTTACAACATAACTTATACAATAGATCCTTTTCACAGCACAGAGATGCTGTCCTTTAGGTGTGAATATCGTGTCCATATCCCTGCCCTTGCATGGCTTGTACAGCACCATGAATGCCACGACTTATATTGATGTGACAACTTGCATGCAGTCACATCCCAAGATGAAAAGGGGAAACCCATCTTGGATTTAGTGTTTGGCTAACGTTCCATGACTTGTTTCTGCTATTTCAACCATATATATGTAGTTAAGTAATGCAGAATGAGCACTGAGGCAGTATTTTCCTTTTTTATGAATCCACTTCCTTCCCCATACCTGGCAGACATCTGCTCTTTTCAGTTTAACAAAACTCTCGTTCAGAAGTTAATAGAAGCAGAATCCAAATCTCTCAAATTGATTGTGGTCGGGCTCCAGTGTCCAGATCTCTTTTTGATTTCCCCCTCCACCCTGTGTGCGTGTTTGGACTGGCTTTCCATTTGAGTGAATCACTCTATTAAAGGAGTAGCTAACCAGCAACCCAGCTCACCTTAAGCACCAGCATGCTCTAACTCTCTGTCCCGGTGCCCAGAGTCTGTCTGAGGCCCATTTGTCTGCTGTGATTGTTGTGCTCAGCATGCCTGCTTGCTCACATCACCCCAGCGTCTCGCTCTCTCTCTGCACTCTCCGTCCCTTTGCAGTATATTTCTCTTGAAAGGCCGTTAACCGCTGGGGTAACGTTAAACAAAGATGCCATGCCAGCCCCAAGGATATACCCCACATTAAATGGCCAACTTCCAAGCAGCAAAACTTTGATGTAGTTTTATGCTGCTGAGTGGCCTTTAGGCTGGCATTCAGCATATTTGTTAACATTGCTCTGGTGTAATGCGGTTGTTCTGCTTTAGTCCCTTTTTCATATAAAAAATATTTTTGGGAAATAATTAGTATCCTCTGTGCTAGTGCTAGACAATATTTTGTGTAATTTTAGTCAAGATAATGAAAAACATTAGAATTACTTAAAAGTATTTTACTCCTGTTGTGTTGTAATACTATTCCAAGTATCTGTATCCTTTCCCTCCACCACAGTGAACCCCAGGGTATGTGCTACATAGAAACATCTAACTTGGATGGAGAAACAAACCTTAAAATCAGACAGGTGATTACATTTTTTATTCTTAATTCTACAGACAAGAACTGAGAGGAAATCGTCTGCAGGTTTTCAACACAAATTAATTAATACATGTGGTTGTAACCTTATCCCCAGGGTCTCCCAATCACAGCAGAAATAAAGGACATCGACAGCCTGATGCGTCTGTCTGGACGGATGGAGTGCGAGAGCCCGAACCGCCATCTCTATGAGTTTGTTGGAAACATGCGGCTGGACAGACACAGGTTGGCTCCGCTGCTGAGCTCCATCCCTTGCTCTCTGTCTCTCCTCACATCTCAACAGCCCATTAGGCAGCAGCAGAACCAGTCGGTGCATTATGAGATGGATTGTTGAATCTTCCTGCTGAATAGATCAAAGCACCTGCTTCAGTGATATTTAATTATGAATTTGAGGTTTGATGTATGCCTGCTCTTAGGTTACTCCACTGAGTTTGGAACAATATAACTCTCCTGGATAAACACTTGGGGTGATATTGGAAGTTTTTTATTAAACTGATGTTAAAAGTAAGAAAAGAAAAGTTTAAAAAGTAAGTATCTTTTGTCGTTTCCAGATAAAATAATGGCTTAAGTTCATATCATAACAGAAGCTTTCTCAAGGCACTCAACGGCTTATAGAGCAGGTCTAGTCTGTACTCGCTACGAGATGGTGACATTTTATTTAAAGAGATGCAATATTCTTCAATGGGCGAGACGGCGATAGTTAGAAACCTGGAGTCTATCTACCACAAGTGTAAATGCATCAGACATCGCTGTCAACTAAAGACAGACTTCTTTCCAGACACATTGTCAGTCTTTATAATCGTCCTCTTGTGAGATGAGTGACTATGATATACTCATGCCATGTATGTTCCTGTACAGCACAATGGCACTGAGTCCAGACCAGATCTTACTGAGGGGAGCGCAGCTGAGGAACACTCAGTGGATCCATGGTGTGGTGGTTTACACTGGACATGACACAAAGCTCATGCAGGTAAAACATGCTTGTATAATATGGACTGTATTATATGCAGTTATAGAAATGTGTTGATCTAAGAGGAAACTCAATCAGTTGATATTTTTAGGATGTTTCCGCTGTCACTCTGAACATATTTCCTCCTGTCATTTTTTTCGAGGCCACAGAAGTAGAAAACCATCATTGGTTCAACTTCCTCATTTTTTTAAGCACAACTGTCTGACCATGTGTTTACCCAGAATTCCACTCGGCCTCCTCTGAAGCTCTCCAACGTGGAACGCATCACCAACTTTCAGATCCTCGTGCTGTTTGGCTGGCTGCTCGCCATCTCTCTGATCTGCTCCATCGGCCAAACCATCTGGAAGTACCAGTATGGCAATGATGCCTGGTACATGGATCTCAACTGTAAGAGTCCCAACAGCCCACGCTGCACCTCTTATTCCGCATACTTTGTCTCACTTGTCCATATCAGCTTATTTCTTTATCTTTTTAAGTTCGTAAATGCTGGTATGTGTCGTGTCATTTTTATTTTCCCTCAGTTAAACTATGTTTCGCATTACAAGTGAAATATGTGGCAATGTGGGAATAGGTAAATTCCCTGTTAACTGAGACAAGACAGCTGTGACATGCTTAGATGTGTTGTGAATGAGTGAAAAGAAATGGTTGAATATCACTGCGCTGCTGTACCTTTTTGTTCTTTTCTAATGTTCTGTTTGATTTTGTTGTTTTCTTTGTTGTCGTTTTTTTAACAGCTCCAGGTAACAACCATTTA
The DNA here is from genome assembly GCF_963576545.1 of Limanda limanda. NCBI lineage: Eukaryota > Metazoa > Chordata > Actinopteri > Pleuronectiformes > Pleuronectidae > Limanda > Limanda limanda. The sequence goes on along the minus strand of NC_083645.1, from coordinate 21,118,224 downwards.
AAAGCCTTGGCCATCCGTGAATGACCCTCCCTTACTAACCCCTTACTGAAGCTCTGCCTTTGCTAAGCAAATGAAGCCCCCTACCCTCGCCCCCTATATGGTTGCCCTACTTTGTATGGGCCCATGCCATGGACAAGCACATACCAGGGATCCAACAATAGGTTTTTCCCCTCCAGCTCTCTTATACCTTCTTCTAGTTATTTTCAGTGCCTGATGCAAACAGTGTCTCACTTTTTCCTCCATTTTTTTTGTGCCGCGTTAAACGCTTTGCAGTTTCCAAGCTTCAGACCCTCATCTTATTTTTTTTCCCCCTCATTCTTTATAACAAATGAGTAGCAGCATTTACTTTGACTGCGAGGGAGACAAGGTCGTACTCGGGAAGGTTTTCATAGCAGGAGGCTGATATGTGTTTATTGCTTGAACACAACATGTGGTGCACCCCAAGGGGCAGGAGCTGACATTTTGTAAATGCCTCTGCTGCCTTCTCTCCTGGTGTGGATTTTTTTAAAGGACAGACAAAGAGGGGAGGGACGGGGAGAATTGAAAACATGTTTCTTTTTTTACATGTATTTTTTTAGTCTTTATAGACGGTAACTCTAATTACGGTTTACAAGTACATAATACAAAAAACAAACAAACACGGGCTGCTCAGTTACTGCAACAAACAATGTGATGTGATGAAGCTCTGATTCTGGTATGCAAAGTGATTATCGTGACACTCTGGCCATTACTCTGTTCCCTGATAGGCCTGTGTAGGAGAGGTTGTGCCCTGGTCAATAAAAGCCTGCATTACGACTTACACTACCCCTCAGATATTAGATGTTGTATTGGCTTCTATTGGGTTTTTGCAAGGGTTTGAAATGTTGTCCTCAGTGGCACTGAATCCCACATCTTAAACACCACTGACATTACACTGACGAGGGGGGTGCAAGTCATAAAACAGGTGTCCATCTTGAGACTGACTGTACTTCCATAAGGAGCTGTTGAGACTCTGTCTAGCGCATATTATCCAACCTGTGACAAAAGAGAGAGGTGGGGAGATTGTCAAATCTTAAATGATGCCACATTAGTTCCTAAATTATCGTAAAGTCACTCTCAAACCTGCATTTGGACGATAAATGCTGACAGGAGCAGAAGCATCGACGTTACACCACCACACATCACATAGGCTCACATGTCACAGAAGCCTGCTTTCATGCATGCCCGGTGAATAATTAATTTGACTTTGATCCCTTGTAAAATGCAGACACTGCTCATCACTGGCATGAAGACCATATATTGTTCCAACTTAATTTCATGCAGATTGAGAGAGAAAAAAAAATCACCTACGACAATTTATTCAATTACCACGGCTAGTTTTTGTAGGTAGTTGTGCAGTTATCTCCATATCATTGAATTTATGCTGACTATAAACTATACTGGCAGCATGCTGAATTTCTCTTTCCACTTCTGCTTTAAGCTGGATTTGGCCTCCGTGCTGTTCACTTATTTAACCATAAGAACAGTCCATGTCCTGCAACGACTAGAGAAACTGTTATTAATTTGCCTGATAGTTCTATGGACTCTTGCTGTTACATTGCAGTGACACACACATAAGACAACAGGTGTACATCTGTACTTGTGTGACTTGTGCATGTCCTGGTTTGCTCTGATTTGAGATTCCTTTTTTAATTTCTTATAACTCGCTTGATCCAGCATAATTCCACCCTCATCTGACAATAATTCTCGCATAACGCCACATAACAAGCCGTCCTCTAGAAATGAGTGAAATCAGGTGATGTAGTGATCATCATTAACACCCAAACTGATCTGCTGGCATAATCCACCCACTCTTTTCCACTACTTGTTGGTTGAGAATGTGCCTTGGACTGACTCTCCCTCCTTTGTCTTGAGAGCATCCAGTACGTTTGTCTTCCTCCCCACATCTGAAAAAAAAGAGTTCCCTCCTCTATGTGTTGTTGTAGAAGTAGCTTCCATTCTGCCACTTTCTTTATGCCATCCAGTTTTTTTGTTTTGCAAATCGTTCTGTCATGGGGTAGGGCTCTCCATTTCAACTGCAATGCTAAGCTCAAGGCTTGGGTTGAGGAAAATAGCATTTGCACCTCCTGCAAGCTGAGGAAAGGTAAATCACATCCCTCCTGTTTTCATGTTTGGTGTCAGTGGGGTTACATGTTGATCATTACCAATTGTTTGGGGCTTTTTGGGGACCAGCATCATTTTGCATAGTGCTTTGTGGAATTCATTGCCTGGATCATGCTGGATGCCAAGGCTGCTGCTGTGACACTAAAGACATTTGAGATACTTCAGTCCCTGTTCGCAACTTTGAATCTTCGGGACATTAAATTGGACTGCTAATCAGTGCAGGATGAGGTTGGCTGGAAGAAAAGGTTAATTCCAGCTAATGCACAACGTTAGCCCAAAAACATTCCTCTGCATTGGGATAATGTTGGTCATTGGCTGAAAGTAGCTTTGGGCATTTTCATTGAAACTAACCGATATTGATGAACCATCATTGATGAGTCTCCTGTGTATCACTCCCCTCTGTCCAAAACTCGTCCCTGATAGATGGTGGGGCGGCTAACTTTGGCCTGAACTTTCTCACCTTCATCATCCTGTTCAACAACCTGATCCCCATCAGTCTCCTGGTCACACTGGAGGTCATCAAGTTCATCCAGGCCTTTTTCATCAACTGGGTGAGTTGACGTCTGAACTAAACTTTAAATTCAAGATGGATGCAATAGCGTACCTTTTTGAATGTGTGTGTATTTTATTTTTATGTTTATGTTTTTATGTTATTTCTTTTGATTCACTCTTGCCCCTCACATTAACATGTTTAGTTTGGTGCTGCCGGCTTAGCACCAAACTAAAGTTACCATCTTAATTATGAAAACAGTGCAGCATTCAGCAGCCAAAGAGACTGCCTTTAGGAACTGGGAGAGACCAAAACCAAGCAAAAAGAAGTTTGAGCAATAAACTTTACTTTGTCAGGTCGACATAACTGCAAATATAATATAATATATGAGTTGCTCTTGGATTGCTTACTATCCTTAAAAGCCACTGATTGCTTAGAAATTCACTATATTACATTTATAACTTCACAATGTTATGTTTACAGCTTGTTGCTTTGCCGTCAGGTGTCCAGAAATTAGTTAACGGTCCTGATGTCGAAATGAATAGTTGCTGCAGCAATAACACGGTCACCATCATCCAAAGTGTATTTTTAGGAGAACACAAAATGTAAATTGAAATCAGTGAATTCTCAACATACATGAAACCTGAATGACAAAGTATATCAGGAAGCCGCCAGAATATTGTTCTCTTTTATCCATTGCAACTAGGTCAACCCCTCGACTACACTTTCTCTTTAGCCTGAAGTTATTCTGAGCCACTTTCATTCATTAAACTTTAAATGAAAATCTTAGCGAGGAATTTTTAGCAACATTTAGGGCATTTCTCAGTTGGTCCCTCATCTTGCAGCCTCTGCAGCCTTTTTTATCGAGTTTGTTTGTTATTTTAGGGGAAATTGCGATGCAGCTTAGAAGGGTTTGTTTTTCCTTTTTTGTTTTTTTGTTCTGTTTTTTTTGTTCTGGTATGAAGTTTACTTAAATGAAGAAGTGTCATTGCTACCAGAAATGTTGTTTCTTGAGTGAAGTTACACTAAACCTCTTGTGATTCCCTTCAGGACACTGATATGCTCTATGAGCCCACAAACACACCTGCCATGGCTCGCACCTCCAATCTGAATGAAGAATTGGGCCAGGTAAACAATGTGGTTTCAATTCATCTTTACATTCTGCTTACTCCCCGATCTATCAAGCTGTGTGTACCCGTGAAGTCAGTGTTAATCTGTCCCTCTCTCCACACAGGTGAAGTACATCTTCTCTGACAAGACAGGGACGCTGACCTGCAATGTCATGCAGTTCAAGAAGTGCACCATTGCAGGCGTGGCCTATGGGTGAGTTCCTGTTCCCTCCCCTTATTTAATATTCTCTGCCCCTCCCCCTTTGCCCCCTGTACCATTGCCTCCCCCATCACCTTCATTAAATGCAGAGTGTGCATCATCGTACATCTGGCGTTTCTCCCTCCTCCCTTGCCTTCTCATTAGCAGCTGCATCAGTGCTCCTCTCAACATAAACTATAAATAAAAGGCGGACAGACATTTGCTAGCAAAGGCACTTCCTCTCTCCTTCATCCATCGTTTTTTCATGTTGAAGACGTTGACTGTGCGTTTCAGTTTTTCCTCAGCAGAGGTCAAGAGCTTGACAATATGTTGACATGAGTTGGAAAAATAATATTGGTATCGTCTTTGAGGACACACATACATTTCATTATTTCCCTCACCTCCACTGACATAAGAACGAATGCTGTTGCACATTTTAATAAATCAGCCCTTAATGTTTTTTTATTCCTGTGAAAATACTCTCGTTTTATTTTAGTGCACATATAATTAGACTCGCTGCAAATCAAATGGGAGAGCAGAGTATCTGTGCAGAACCAGAGCAAGTGCAGGTGTGACAGTACATGATTAATCCCATTAGGATTCAATTAAAAGCTGATTGATGAAGTGCAGACTGAAGGACAAAAGTAGAGTTCTCTGCACCAAAGCTTTCATTATGCTGCAATTGCAGAATGAAAACATTTAACTGTTGTTCCCTGGTCAAAAATATAAAGTCACTTCAAGTAGTGCTATAAACTGTACATGCTGCGGAAGACCTGTTAGTTTCACAAAGAGATATTTTTCCTTTGTAAACTAATCCTGCTGATAAAAGGCAAATGCATCATTTTGTTATTAAGATGTTAATTTGTTTGGTCTGTTTTTTATTTGACAGTATTTGGGTCAAGCCTTCTGGTCACACACTCTCCTCTCTGCCTAGATTGAAGTTAGACATCAGTCTTTTTGTCTCCCTTTGATTCTTTAAAACCAGGACTCCCTCTTATGCAATTGATTTATTAATATGGATGAATGTTTCATAGCAGAAGGAAAAAATACGAGTTCTAATGAGCTAGAGCTTCTTTGTTTTCTTCCTCACAAAATAAGAAACAGGAGGTTAAGTTTCAGAAGCTGTTTACAGTACAAATATTGTTCTGTGTTTATAATTCAACAGACAATTACAAGGTCAACTCTAATAGTACTGTAATCTATTCAATTTATTCACATCATAGAATATATCCTGACATTTTGAAGTAGTTGTAATTAGACCCTGCATTTCAAATATGTCATCAATTTATCACAGCTGCGGCCTCACATATTTGCTCACAAATTGAAAATTGCGGTTTTCTGATGACTACCTTCAAAATACTCCTGAGCAGAAGAACTACCTACTCCTGTTGGACTTGTATCTTGTAAAAGCCGGAGCACTCAGCTGTTCAGCTGTTCCATCTAGAACGTATATATTTTCTTAGCCTATTTTTAAAAGACTTACATAAGACATACCTTCGTAGGAACCAGTGGTCTTGGGGATGAGTGCCAAATGTAGGGATGGCAGAAAGTGCTGAGAGACAGAATTGACGGTTTTTGAATTATCAGTTAATTTAGTTTTATAAAAAATATGTGCTGTTTATTTAATCATATAAAAACATCATCATATCTGTCCAACTCCTCAACAGCTGAAATCTGTTTGATGGCTGCTACTTCCATTGCATTTCCTACCACACATCTGCTCTGGTTATATTAAGTTGTCAACTGTTCTATTATTAATGTAGTTTTCAGGCAGATATTTAAGTAATTATGCTATAAATTCTCTGTTGGTAAAATGCCTTTACTTCTGGAATAAATATACTGAAATCCTTTTTCCAGCTGGACACATTTTTAATTGTGTAGCTCTGCTTCAGATTTATCTGGGTATTCTGGATTATTTGAGTAAAAACATGCACATGGATAGAACTTGTGTGTGCAGAGAATTGTAATTTGGTGCTCACACACACACACAGCCCCGCTGATAATGCCGCCTGCATGTGTTCCTTGCCACAAATTAAGTGCTGCTGTAATTAATAAAGCCAACCCCAAGGGTGCAGACATTCATTAATTCCACTGGATTGGAGTCCAACTCTCAAACAGAGATATTGTGCAGGTCAGAGAAGCTCCCAGAATCCTCCTGGGTGTTATTTGCTAAGACAGGAAAAAAAGCATATTTCTTAGATGTCCTCTAGTGAGACAATTTTTTTTTTTAACCCTAATCAATTGTTTTTGATAGCACAAATTTGCATTGGTGATTGGTTTAGTGTAGTGTAGGTCTGTGCATTTATATTGGATCCAGTTGTAATAGCTCTCATGTTCTCCTGAAAGACTTTTGGCAAAATGGCTTCATTGTAATATCTTTATTTTATCATAACACACTATCAAATGTATTGTTTTGTTAGTGCATAATATCTCTTATCACTGCTGTCAAACTAACCCCTGCACCTCAGCTACAGTCCCTCCTGGCTGTCATACTCCTCATAAACTGTCCTCATCTTTACTAAGATCCCGGCACCCACACAATCCCACCACATGTTAATGGTCGACTATTTCAACAAGATGATTTTTTGTTCTCCACCTTCGCTCCTACAGTCACGTCCCTGAGGCAGAGGAGGGTAGTTTTGCGGAGGACGACTGGTAAGATGACCGGTTGTGAAGTCGTGGTTGTTGTTGTTTTCCTGCGCTCTCCACTTCTGTGATGTAGTGCTGCCTTGCCTTGTGGAAATCGTGACTTTGAACACAATATTTCAATATATGTTCGCTGTGATTTTTCTTTCTATGTTCAGTGCTGTTGGGATGTGTTGTATGTGACTGTGGCTCGTGATTCCGTGTGTGATCGAAGGGTCTCAAACAAATGTTCCAGGATCGTGACAGAGTTATTTAATGATTTGTTAAACCTCCTACATTTAGCAGGTATACTAGACCGAGCTCTCTAGTGTTCACTGTGTGTTGTGTAAAGGCTGAAGCTCTGCAGCACATCCTCCTTCTTCTCCAGTTAACATCAAACTGACTTTGGAGATGCACACTCTTATTCTCTGTCTGCACGCAACACACTTACACTCTCACAGTCCTACTTCTGAGATCCATCTGCTGTAGTGTTGAGATATGCAGGAACAGCATGGGCGTGTCTCTTCAATTTTGCATGGGGCATTGGGGCCTTTTGGATAATGCCCATTGGGTCAAATTGTTGAACCTTGCTGCTTTGAAAGAAATGATCTGCCTCAATGAAAGCATGTTTCTACTGAGTTAGAGGCTTTACTCATACACTAAATAGGTTAAAGATCCAGGAGCAAATGAAAAGTCTGAAAAAACAAATCAGTCTTTTATTTTCTTTTAAAAACTCCTTTCAATGTAAACTAGATTAAAAAGGTCCACATTTTTTTTGTATATTTGATACAAAAAATACCAGGAGCAAGTGGAATATTTCTACCTCGGAACTGCAGGATTTCAAATAATAATTCAGACAATCAAGGTTTATTTGCAAGCTAAGATTGCTAAGTTAGGACCAAGGTTGATCTACATTAGCAACACATTATTAGCTGTTTGGTAATGTTATAAATATAGAGTCAGTTTCCTGTTTGAGCACATCTACCTGAATTACTCCTATATTACCTCTTTCCACTGTGTAGCGTACAGTAGCTAACAAAATAGAAAGCAAGCAGAGGTTTGTTTTATTTGTTTTTTTGTCGGAGGGTTGTGTGGAGATAGAGGTGGAGCTACCATTTCACATTCATAGATCTGAGAATACCAAGGAAAAGATGTAGAGTTATTAGAGTTAAAATGTGGAATTTATAGGAACACCATGAGAAGAACCTGTAAATAGAGGTCAATGTAAATCAAAGCTTATCTCAGTCCAGGGTCAAAACTGAGAAAACCTTTCCTCAGCTTGAGACAGGTCAGTTGTAAATGTGTTTCTTCCTCCTCCTAACCGAGCAACACGGCGTGCCATACGTTTGATCTGGAAGCGGTCCCCGGTTATTGACTGTGAACAGCCAGCACCCTTGTTCCCATAGTGACGGGACCTGTGTGTGCTGGCAGATAATCAATTACTGTCCGTCCTCCACTCCCGGCCTCGTGCCTCAGAAATCCACCACTGCAAAGAGAGAAGAGATTCTGGCTCTTTGCAGTATCGGGATTACTACGTGTAATAATGACTCCATAGATCTTCTTTGCAATTTCATCTTTGCTGCAGAATTTGCAGGTTTGCATTTGACATATGAATACTGGAATAGAGGAATAGCTTCGATCTGTAGAAACAGGGTGTGGTCATACAGGTTGCATAGAAAAAAACCCCTCTATAGATTTATTCTACCGTCTATGATGGAAAACAAAGCTATCTGTCCTCCTTAGTGCTTAGGCTCGTGGAGCATTTAGAAATGCAGACTTTGTTTTCCAAACCTCCCCTGACATATTTTAATAGAGCCTCTTGAGTGTGATAAATTCCTCTCACCTCAAGTCAATGTCGCGGAACACGTTGATTCCAGCCCTGGGTTTTAATTGCACCGCTGTCTTTTTCCCTATATTTCCTTTTCTTCCCAAACCTCGATTTGCCGCGGAGTAGACATAGGTATTACCGGCCGGCTGGCTGCTCGGCTCTCGGCCTCCTGAACAGTGTATCCTCTGGGATTAGAAAGACTTAATGCCTGCTAATGGCGTCCTCGGTAACATTTCTATCAAGCCCTGGTGCCACTGACAAAGCTGCTGTCTACCTGATCTATAGGACTCTATTTATCACAGAATCATGAATCGATCTCCGCTGGGGAGCCAGTGAGCAGCTGGTGGCTACATAGAAAAAGCACTGGCCTAAGCCACTGTGGGAGATAAAATCACATCCTTATCTTTTATCAATTAAAAGCTGCTCTCTTCAACCTAGTATCTGTTTTTTTCACAATTCAGCATGACGTGTTTACTTTTGGTATGTTCATGGTGGAATTTAAGATATTTATTATTTTGCATCTTGCCAATAATAAATGTCATTTCTGCTGCAAGTGTGAGAGACTAATTGTGTTTCCTGTAATTTATTAAGGGCGTTCTTTGAGTTTCATGGTCTGTTTTGTCCCTGTAAGCATTTTCTCTTGCATTGTTTGATTTCTAACGCAAAGGGCAACATAATTTATTATTTATGGAGATGACAGAGGTGAATATGACGTGCAAAGGAGAAATCGAATGAGTGGGTTCTTTTGTGCTCAGTGAAATAATGTGCAGATCAAGCTGAAGGGGGGGGGGGGGTTGCATTTTCACCCTGTCTGCATTGCGGTTGATACTTTTCTCAACAAACATCAATACTATTGGCACACAGCATGGCTCTGTGAATACCTTTGCAAGACCTGGTCTGTTCAGTCTCACTGCAAAGTAAATTCATCTGGAAATGAAATGGATCTTCTATTATTTTATCAGGTTGTTGAAAAGTGAATTAAAAAGAAAAATGTACTCTTAGTTATTTTGATAATTTATTGTTTCTGCCATTTTTCAGCAAAAAGGCCAAAGATTCCGGCTTCCAGCTTCTGTAATGTTTTAACTTTATGTCATGTACAGTGCGATAGTAAAATAACTATTGTGCTTTGGTGACTTTTAACAGATCAAATTGGGCTCCGAACAATTAGAATGTGCCCTTTTTTTGGTGCATTTTGTTAATTTGTTTAAACCAGACAAATTGTAACTCAACGATTTTATCTTTAGGTTTTTGCTTGAATGCTGTGTGTCATCACAACCCACATTCAAGTCCTCTGCTAGACTGCAGAGTAACACACATTTAATTATAAGACTTAATGTTTTCTATCCAGACTTAAAGAGGTTTTTTATTTTTGCTGTTGGTGCTTGAGAGATTTGGAAATCTGTCAGATGATGCTACACAGTTGTACTTTTATTGAAAGGCCTGTCAGAATGTTCTCTGTTTACGATGCAAATTATTTGTCTAATCTACAGTCACAACAACACGTTCTAGTCGGCTGTCAGCGCCGTCAGTGATGCTATCGACTCTTCCAACCCCTTATTTTGACTCCTTTGTCTCTTCTTTCCAGTCACAGCACACAGTCGTCAGAGGAGGCTGGATTTAATGACTCGAGTCTACTGGAAAACCTCCAAAGTAATCACGTAAGTAATGTCAGGGTTCCCCGCCGCTCGCCTGCAGGGACGGCTGCTGCTTAGGGACAAGCTCAATGTGTGTGGTTGCATATTGCCGTTTTTACTGGATCTCAGTAATGTGGTGTAATCGTGTGTTGGTTCCTATGTTCTGTTTTTGATAATAGTGAAAAATATGTGACTTTTTATGGCTTGTGAAGCTGAGGAGATGAGGATCGAGCCACCGGCATTCTGATTGTGGACGACCCACTATTCTGCCTCAGCCACAGCCACTTTAATATTAGTTTGATTAATATAGCATCATGCTGAGCAGGTGGATTAGTGTTTCTTCACTAGACATGTAAACACAGGCAGGCAAACAAACACCTAATTAGTCTCTTCTGACTTGATAAACACCTTCGTATTTGCTGATCCACTATGGAGAAGTATGCTGCTGTGCAGTAATTACATTAGTCTGAACTTGTGAAAATGAAAACTGACGAAAATATAAAGTAATTAAAAATAGTGCCTCTGTGTCCACATTGGAACTCGGCATGTGCATTCGGCATCAGTCACAAGATGTCAGCGGGAGCATTATGGGTCACCTGTATTAATAAAGTGGGTGATTGATTGGCTGGTTGAGTACCTCAGCTGCGGATCAGCGTGGGGGAGGCAGAATGTCATATCTAATTACAAGCAGTCGCACCGCCCATGGGAAAGCAGTAATCCCACTGTGATGTTTGCTATTGTGACAGCCCAGTCTCTCCACACATTGAGTTCGTCTCGGATCTTCTTTAGCATCATGTTGATAGCCCCGCGCCCACCGCTAATTATTGTTCATGGCCAACTGCTGTTTAGAAACCACAGTCTCTCTACGTCTCTGGTGGGGATTCTGCTCATGATGAATCCGTCGGGCTGTAGTCGCACTAATGCTTTGCTTTGTTCTGTCACTTCTCTGAGTCCTACACTCCCCTTCTTCCCTCTATAAGAAGGGGGTTATAAATATAGGAATTAAAACATTTTCGATACAGATACTGTCAGGTACAAACTGGCAGTGATTTCTAAGATGTCATTATTACTCATATGACCAAGAAATGTAATTGAGGTTTGATGTTTTACAATCTAACCATACACTTTATTATAGATATTTATAAAAATAACACAACTACAACCAAATATATACAACTTGGATTAAGGAAATGACGAATACTTATCACAGGAATGTAAACACATAAATCTAAAAAAAAGGCTCATATCAGGCTCTATTTAATCCTTCAGTTGTTATATATGTATAAGAGTCAAAATTCTCATCCATTCTTTTAAATCAACAAGATCAAAGGTATATTAACTCCACCCATTTCATTTGAAACCTTATTAATAACCATCAATGGTTCTACTATAGACGCTAAACGAAATGATTCATTTTATTTAAAACTTGTTTTCTCACAGTTCAAACACGTTGTCCTCGTGGCCATCAGAGAGTTTCTAACTTGAATGTTACTAATCCTTGTCATCGACAGCAGTTTTGCGTAGCTACAGGCTGTTTGTAGGTTGGAGTAGTGTTGATACAATATTGAGGGGATGGCCGACCACAGGAGAGGGGAATTAACAGCACTGACAAAAATAAACATCCCCTTCGGTGCTTTTCGTGTTCTCTTGAGTCACCGGGCATGTTCTCTGCCCTTAGAGCCTCAGCCTCTGTGGGTGTTTGTTCGCTCGCCCGCTCGCTCACTCGCCCGGGCTCTCTGCTTTATTTTCTCTTGACCCCTCAACTTCTACCACACTGGCCACGTCTGAAGTGATGAACGTCTGTCACTGTTGCCGTGACACTGATTTCCCAGGAGTCAGTGGGGGTGATCGCTAGCAGCACGGCATTAGCTGTCACATCTAATTGTGCCATCAGAGCAAAGCTCGTAACATGGCCTGCAATCTGCTGAGGTTACACCACCAGGGATCGCACACACATGTTTGTCTGACTTGGCAAACAGGAATCAGATATAATTCGGTCCAAAGATATAAAAAATTCATAATAGCAGCTTGAATCTACTTGTGTTTACGAGAGCTGCTTTATTACAAAGATGTCCTTGCCTTGCCTATTAGCACCTTTTAAATCGTATTAACTAATAGAGCCAGACCGATGAATACCAATTTGTCAAAATGAAACCTTCGGTATTGGTATGTTATGCCTTTATGTTTGAAGATATGAACACATTTATTTTACGGAAATATATCTATGCAGAAGAGATTAATTAAAAATTATAATGATATCAATATTAAGTAAATTTCTTCTTTGGTTGGACTTTTCTCTTCATAATTATAAAAATAGTTAAAACATTATTGGAATCATTACCGTCTAAAAAACTCTGGTTTTCACCTCCATTAGATTCCCAGCCAATGAGCTGAGGCCTCTAATGTTTTTAATTAGATACGGAATCTCATCCCGTACTGTTAGTTTAACCAATATCCATATCACTAAAGCCAAGTTTAATACTCAGACAGCCCTGTGAAGAGGTGAGGAACGGCCAAATGTGGGTATCTCTAAATATGTCTGCACACACACACACACACACACACGTGTCCTTCAGAGGATACCTGTCAAGCCCAGCCAGATTAGCATGCTGCTCGCAGGCAGAGGGGGCTGTCTCAGCCACCTGGACTGTAATAGACTCTGTGTACTTTGATTTAAGAGACACTCTTTGATTCGCCCTCTCTCCGAGCTCCTTTGTTTCCTGTTAGAGATCTCTCATCAGAGCAGCCATAGCCGGCTGGAAGAGCAAATCTAACAACACTGCGTCTGTGTGTACAGGCTTTGTTGTGTAAAAAGGGGGAGTGTTTTTTTGAGAACTCAGCAGTCGCAAATTAATTCATACCATGTTGCATTAGTTACGGTTAAATCTGTATATTCTCTCTGTTACTTGAGAATCTTTCCAAGGCAGCTGTATTTATTATTGGTGCTTCTTATGTTGCTGTTAGTGATGCAAGTTAGTCTGCTATTGATCTTATTGTTGGCAATCCAGTCTACCATCCACACTGCTGCTGTACCGTGTGATCCCGGCCTGTCGTAGCCCTGCAGGCGGCTGATCCCGGCCTCAGCTGGAGAATGGAGCTGGTGGTCCTGCGGTCTCAGACAGGAGCCTCAGCAGATGCCTGTCCGAGTGAACCCCGTGGCTAGTTAGTCATACGTTTCCCCTCATTACCGTAGAATGCCCTCAGTATATAGGTTACATTTTTTTTTACCCAGTTTGTGTTGTATGATCACACATGAGTAAATGCTTCAGCAGCTGGCGAGTTCTGTTGGATCCTACTGGCTCATTACCAGCATCCGTTAGTCTGGCTGAATCTGACGGTTTCATACTGAAGCCACTTGTGATCCCGAAACGGAATTCAGTTGTACTTAGAGCCCAGTTTTGTAGAAAACTTGTTAATGGTTGGAAAAACCAATACGTTTGTGCATTTTTTTTCAAACAACGAGAAAATGCTAAATGTTTGTGGTACAAAAAGTATCTCCAAATAATTTTTAATGTTTTATTCATCGCCGACTTGTTGCCCTGGATGATTTGAATTTCTATTCAAGGTTGTTCGTTCCCACATGATTTACATTATTCGAAAATTAGTTTGATAAATTATGAATTCAATTTACAAAATGTTTGACTTAAGGAGAAAACCTTGTGAACTGTTCTGAAATAAGTCCGTGAACACTCATGAATAGATGTATTCTGTTCTGTTTGTGTGTGTCACATAAGTGCAGTTTATCAGCACAGATTTAATGATTCCCGCAGGCGGATCCAATGTCCTTTAAATGTCCTTTCTGCAGTAACTTTAGGCGCCCTACGGGTTGTTTTGTTTGTGCTTTGTTATGTTTTATTAAAGAACATAAAAAGTCAAAGTGCCCTTTCCTCTTCCTGCAGCCTACAGCTTCTGTCATCATGGAGTTCATGACCATGATGGCCATCTGTCACACTGCAGTCCCTGAGCGCACGGATGGAAAAATCACCTACCAGGCTGCGTCTCCAGGTACATCACACCTACATGAACACATGGGACCGTCAACATCCTAAATTTAAAAGTGTTGATTAGTGAGATAAGAAATTGTGGAAAGTTGCAGCTAATCAGATTTTAACTTTTATATCCAAAGCACATCAATAAAAGTGTTGGTCCCACATTCACACTGTTGTGTAGTTTGAGCCATCTAGAACTGGAGATGTATTTGGTATCACACTCTGGCTCATAATGCACAAAATGGCTTCATATCTGGAGGCTAGGAAGCCATCAAAGACAATTGCATTGCTGATGCTTCAGAAAACACTTTTCTAAAACAGGACATAATTATACCAGTTTTTTAAAATATGTTATTGAATAACATTAAAGCTGATCAGTGTTTGTTCTGTCTCAAACCTGACACTACATGTAGTACAAGCTGTACACGGTAAACTCTCTGTTGTAAGCGTAGAGATCCTTGACAGAAAGATAATCAAATCAAGATCCTGGCTGTTTGCTTATCTGCCAGGACGCAGTTCATCCTGATATTAGGAAGAAATAGAAATAAAGTCCTTAAGTTTTGCAGAGTTACAATGAAAACCTGAAACCCACCCACAAACAGACATCAACCGCAGTCCAAGCAGCAGCACCTGTGACTGTTCTCTCTGAAAGGAGGCACGAGTCGCACGAGAGCTGCAGGGTCTGATACTCTGGGTGTTGGATTACAGCCGCTGCCTTTCTGCAGCTCCGGGTAGACCTTGGTCCGGGTGCTTTGCATCAGTGATGCCTTGTGTCCTTGATATTTCCCTTTGTTGAGACGTTTAATTTTCCATCTGGTGACGTCTGTGCCTCAATGAATGGAACACACCACCACAGCCGGCAGGCACCAGTATTTCACAAAGGCATTTATATAATCATTAGTGCATGAGAGCCGGTAATCAAATAAAGGAATTAAATATCCTGTATACAAATTTCATGCTGTGTGTCACTTTGATTCTGGGATGCTCACTGTGATCTCTCAGTCTATCACATCCACAGCTGAATGTGATAGACTGAATCTCTCGCCAGTCAAGAAAACACCCGAAAGCATGTTAGAGGAAGTGAAATTAACTGAGGAGACTTCACCATTCAGACACTGAGTTGTTTCCTGAGTTTGAAGGAAAATGTCACAATGCTCGATCCATGGTCCACATGTAAAAGAAGAAGTAGCTCTATTGGGAAATATTTCAAATGATTATTATTGCCAAATTGTCTGTCATCAAATAGATCAATACTATAAGGATAGATTTCTTTTGCATTGATTAAAAAAGAAACGATTGGGCTCTTAACACGTATTGATTGATAAACAAGGTCACTCATTTCTACAAAGAAACACAGCTGCTTTTCAACTCACTTTTATTGCTTTTAAATAGTGAAATTCCTTCCTTTTTTTCCCCTTGATTGCGTAAAACAATCATGGCCTCATGGAGCTTTGGGGTTTGAAGCAGAGCGGGGAAATTGCTGTAGAGAGAAAAACTCGATAAGTGAACTGTAAAAAGCAAGCGGAGAGCTTTTTTCTCGCCCTGCAGC
Organism: Limanda limanda; assembly: GCF_963576545.1. Lineage (NCBI taxonomy): Eukaryota > Metazoa > Chordata > Actinopteri > Pleuronectiformes > Pleuronectidae > Limanda > Limanda limanda. The sequence continues at coordinate 21,102,659 of NC_083645.1, read as the reverse complement.
AGCCTCATACAAGCAGCCTCATACAAGCAGCCTCATACAAGCTGCAGCATAAGTTACCTGGTCCAGAGCTTTCACTTCTCTGCCCTCATTGTGGAAATATGTCGACTTGAAACAATGTCACTTAACAAATAGGACTGTGGGTTTAACCGTGAATGTCAGGTTCAGTATGTGTGTCAGTACTGGTGTCGATGTGTTATTGGTTTCTGTGACATTGTGGGTTACTGTTCCCTTTCTAGATGAAAGTGCTCTGGTGAAAGCGGCGCAGACCCTCGGCTTTGTGTTTTCTGGTCGAACCCCAGACACCGTCATTGGAGAAATGGTGAGTTGGACGACGCAGGTTTTATCAAAGGCGTCGAAGCTATTGTGCTGATGAATGGATTCACTTAATCTTAATGCTAGCACCTTGATCGTGTAGCACGACCTTAAACAAGAAAAATAAAGCCTGTGTGCTCACATGCAAATTGATCAGGAGACTAACAAGTATATTTCTCTCACTGATGAATTAAATAAGCAGCTAGGGACATAAAAGATAATGTGACTGTGTGTTGAGGAGGAACATTGTCCAAAGTCATGGTTTATCTAGGTGAGATTATAATTCTCTGTTTTGCAATAGCCGCTCAGATTTGGTGATGGTAAAACAACTGGTAACTTTCAGTACACCACACCTGCCTGATCGTCTGGTGATGAGAATAAATACTTCTGCTTCAGACCTCATCCATCAAACTTCCCCCTCCAACATTTCCCTCACAACCCCCCGAAAAACAAATATTTTGATTGAGAGCAATTTGCCAGACAACCAGCGGAGTTACTGCACCTGAGCAAGAAAAGGCCCCGCTCAGAATTGCCTGTAAAATATTAAATTGTGTTTACACCTACATTTTTCTGTGGATGAAACAAACAAGTTGTAATAGCTTTTGAGGTGCTGTGATGCTAGTTGTTAAGTTGTTATGCTAAGCTAAGCTACGCTAACCAGCTGGTGGTCACATGTACTTATTTATTGCCCAGTCATGACATTTTAAGGATCTTCTCATCAAACTCTCAGCTTGAAGTTAATTTTAAGTACCTCTTTAACCTCACTGCACATTCTATTTATTATTGTTCATGAAGCCATAGTAGAAGACGCGATCTGTAGAATATCTCAAGGCTGTAAACGTTGTGATTAATTCACCATCGTTGTTGTTTTGCTCAAATATTTCAAAACAGACCTTGACCTGAAACTAATATGCATAATACCAAAGAGAACTCAGCCTTCTGTATTCACGTGGGTCGCCCTGATGGGAAATAACAAATTGCACCTTGGCTGCCATTATATCCTGTGCTGATGCAGCGTGCGTCCTCTCCAGATCCCATCCTGTTGTTCCTTTAATTGGCTAACCTGATAATTGCTCTCAAAGAGGCACAAGGCTGAAAGGCCAGAGGCATTAACAAAATTTTCCACTGCTGAGAACATCTCGTCTCCAAGACGTTTGTCCATTTTCGTAACCTTTATTAGGCCCTCTAAAGCTCTCAGCGTCTATTTAATCACTCTGTCTTGTACCTTGCGCTCTCCACAATCAAGGAAGTTAATTGAATTTTACCTTGTTACTCTCCCTCCATCAGCCCAGCGCAGGCAACTGATAAACACATTTAAAGTGCAATCTGATTGGAGAAGAGTAGCAGGGTTGTCTTGTGCTACTTAAGATAAGTTGTCGGAGAAGAAGACGCCTTAGGTTGAGATTTCTCCCTTTGGGCTGTGTTAACTTGTCTTTCTCTTTGGATTTAGCTCGGAACAGAAGAGAGATACGAGCTGCTTCATGTGCTGGAGTTTACGAGGTACGTCTAAGACGCTAGCTTCTTTTTTTGTAATTATTATATTTACGACTGGAGGGTAATTTGTCATGCAACAGAAGATATTTGCTTTAACATGCTCAATAGAATCCTGTGCTATCAGACTTCATCATCTGACTTCAGCTCCTGTGATTTGCACTAATTAATTGTGATGGAGGTGGGATATCTTGTCACCAACCTCTTTGATTTCTAATTTCAGCAGACATATGCTAGCTCAAACAGTACGTGATAATTTGCTGTAGCAGCAGTAACACCTTGTAATGTGATTTCTCTCACTTGCATCTGCTCTTCCTCTCTGACTCTTTCCTTTCTTTTGCCTTTTTCTATCTCAGTGTGAGGAAGAGGATGTCCGTCATCATGCGCACCGCGTCTGGGAAGATCCGCCTTTACTGCAAAGGAGCTGTGAGTGTCTGTCTCTCTCCATGGCAACGCATGACAGCTCGTCACCATCACCACCTCCACCACAAACACAAATGTCGAGTGCTCTGCTCCCTTATTGCCTCTCGCTCTCTAGTCAGGAACTCTCCGCTATGAGCAGCGGCATAAAGCAAGAACAATAAATTTCACACATGTGTACTACAAAATAATGTAGAGACAAACATTATGTTTCACAGTAAGGGGCTCAAAACTACAAATTTCCCAAGTGCTCTCAATTCACAGTAGCAGAAGAATCTAGAACTGATGGATGTAGGTTTATAAGAAAACAATATTTTTGGTGCAATTGTAATGACTGTGGAGCATGTACTCAATATTCTGTTTGAGGATCTGATCAAATTGAGTCAAATGAAGGAATTGGTGCAGGTATAGTTACATAGCCTTGTCAAGTTTATCAAAGGTTAGTATTGTTCATGTTATATCAATATAATAATATTATATCATCTTCTCATCAGGAAGAAAATGGTTTTAAAAAAAAAGGAAAACATAAAGTGTAACTCATAGTATTTGTTTTGGAGGGTCTTGACTTTCATCTGTGGTTGTCAGTAACCAGTGAGTGTTTGTTTTTGCTCAGGATACGGTGATCTACGACCGACTGGCAGACAGCTCTAGGTACAAAGAGATCACATTGAAGCACCTGGAACAGTTTGCCACTGAGGGTGAGTGGAATAACATCGCCCCCTGTCTGCCAAAAGTAAAATGTCTCAAATGTCTGCATTCCACCATTTCTTACCCTTACCTCATCACCACTTTTGTCGCCGACTGCAGCAGACGAAGCTGTTCTGTTTCCTCAGCTTATCCTCATGTGAAATTATTAACAATCAGTCTGAATGTGAGAGTAAACTGAAGGAACATTAGTCTGAGGCAGTGGAGCTGAGAGAAACTGCATCAGTCTTTTTCTGTGTCCATACTGCCCCCCTGTGAGACACATGCAAAATGATGTCATTGGGAATAGTTGATATAGGCTAAATATAGCATCCAGGACAGATTGTGAAGATCTTCAGTCCCAGTCTTTTGAAGAGGCCTGAATAATACATTACAACTTTTAGCCTCAGAGTTACCACAGAGACAGAGGAACACAGTTATAATCACATACATTACATAAACAATTACTGATATAGGACACAATTATTATGATCATTTTATCTAAATCAAGATCAGCAGCATCAGCATTTGAAGACATCGTCATAAAGACATGATACATATGTGTCTATAATGTTTGTAATTGCTTCATCAGCATATTACATTTTTTATCATATTGACTGTTGGGGAAGGAGATGAACCTCTGTGCTGTGGTTTTCCTCTTTAATATTTCAATCTATTGATGCACTGATCTAATGTAGTGACATAATCTCACGAAAAATGCTCCTAACTAATCAAGAATTGGTGTAAACGATTTATCCGTCAAATGTTCTCAACTACAAATTAAATACATATATACACACAGTTAATGAATAGGCATTGACCTGATGCTGTTTCCTTCATCCAGGGCTTCGCACTCTCTGCTTCGCGGTGGCTGACATCAGTGAGTCAACCTATCAGAATTGGCTGGAGATCCACCAAAGAGCCTGCACCTCCCTGCAGAACAGAGCCCTCAAAATGGAAGAGAGCTACGAACTGATAGAGAAGGTTTGTAAAGTGAAATACTGTGAGATATGTTTTACAGGCCCATTAATTATGTTTAGTACATTCAGTAGATAAAGTTTGTGACATTATGCACTCTTTATTTGTGGCTGCATGCACTCTTTACCTCGTACACATCATACTTTGTGTACATCTTTATAAACATACTTTATAGCCACCTGTGCATCTGCAGAAAAACAAACCTGAAATGACGATCTCTTTTTAATTAAGAGTGTTTTGTAATCAAACCTGGAAACCTGTAAAACTTCACAAAAATAAGTGCTTGTTTGTGTGAGTGATTCCAGCCTTGAGCAGCAGGTAGGTTTGTTTTTCTGCGAGGTGGGTCTATGTGGAAGCACGAGTCAAACACAGGAAGCCGCAGTCGTAAATCAACCACTTGGCACGTTCACGGCCGCTCCTGGTCGTCCAAAACAAATGGAGGCAATCAATCATGAAACCAACACAAAAGCTCTCAGAGAGGTTAATGTGATGTGCGGTGCTTAATGGGCAGAGTGTGTTACTGATGCTATCGGGGGTTTCAGGGCCTGTCGCTCCTGAGGGCAGCTCATACTTAAACATGCACCCAGTGAAGCCACAGGGGGGCACAATGGAGCTGCAGGAAGATTTGCATTCATCTGCAGTTACTCCTTTACAGACAAAATGTTTGAATAAAAATGTGATACATTTCAGATTGTGCAGTCTTGATAGGAAATGGCTGATCATTTAAAATAATTCATTTTTTAAAGTATTTTGTATTGCAAATCTATTTCATTATATCCTTCAATTGATTATTATTCTTAAAAAATATATGTTAATAATTTCCATTATTTTACAGGGCTTCTACAGGGACTTAAAAAGTTGAGAAAAGTCTAAAATGGAATAATCTGAATTTTCTCCTTTTAAAAGTAAATATGTTATAATATAGCATTGTTCTCTACTAGGCGACTTCTCCTTATCTTCAATTATTGGAAAGTAATTCCGGGACCATGACACATCTGTTGTCAAATTGATCTCATAGGTCTTAATTTTGATGTTTTATGTTATGGTAAAAGTCTTAAATTCAACTTATTGAAACCTGCAGAATCCCTGTTTTTACTTTAGAGAGCTCTAACATAGTCGGTTGGTGAATCATATCCCCTCGTCAATCATCAGACAGTGACTGTAGGTTTCCAGATTCCTAATTTGGCGTAGGTACATGTAAAGTAAACAACTCCAATCTTTGAAGGGAAAGTTTCTCATTAACTTGATGATTGACTGATTCGTTGAATCTTGAATGGATTATGTCTTGACTGAACTTTCACTTTACCTCAGTCAACGAGCTATAACTGGACAGTGTTTTTCAGGACAATCAAAAGAGCAGGGTTGAAAGCAGCAGGTAGAAAACACCAGTTCTTTAGTCTCCTTTACTTCAGCCTCTGTTTTATATTAGAAACAGAGAAACTAAACAGGAATTTTGGTAAACCTACCAACACCAGACAAAGTCTACCACTATTATGCTACTGATGTTATCGTTCCACCTTAGCTAGGGGCTTGAAATCCTGATCCAAGTGGTTTTTGTTTCATAATCCACAAAAAGTGCCCCTGACAACAACAGGAACTATAGAACAATTCACATCCAGCAAATAGTGGAAGAGGGCTCATCAGATATAGCCCATGTCCTTCCCCAGGCACATTTTTTTGTGCTGTGTGGTTCTCAATGATTAGAGAGGACAGAGCTACAGACGCACAGGCAGCAGGGCTCAGGTCACAACTTAAAGAGCTTCCCCTGCCTTTCCTTCTGCCGCTGGCTCCCGTCTCCCCTCCACCCCTGGGTCTCGTCAAATCTCTGGCCCCGTGATGGGCTAATGCGAGGCCACAACCAGCCCCAGCGAACCGCCGGGTTTCCTGGGAAAAACACCAACTGTATTTTGTGGGTGCGCTTGTGTGGGAGAGATTTTGTCCACAGCTACACACACACATGTAAGGGCACAGTAACTGATCCAAAACCCCTTAAGCCTGTGGAGTTTTTTCTCTCTGGGTGATAAACAAGAGCAGCTGATGAGGGGGGGAGCGAGTGAGTGAGTGACACAATCCTGGTTCACATGTTTCTCTGACACATGACGTTTTAAAGGCCTTCCTCTGTTATGGTCACCACTCACCGACTTTATTTTTTTTTTCCTGGTGTAGAACCTGCAGCTCCTGGGGGCCACGGCGATTGAGGACAAGCTTCAGGATAAAGTGCCCGAGACTATAGAGACTCTGATGAAGGCTGACATCAAGATCTGGATCCTGACTGGGGACAAACAGGAAACAGCCATCAATATTGGTGAGAAGGAACAGTAATATGTTGGATCTCTGTATTATATAAACAGGCGTCTGTTTTATCACCAGAATGATTGGAGGCAATACCAACAAAAATACACTTGCAGACCTGGAAGCTTGAATCTGACTCTCCCACTTTTAAGCACAGTGTGTTAAAAAGCCTTTTATGCTTAAACAAAACACATTTTGAAGCTGGAAATAAGCTCAGTGCTCCACCCAGCTGTCACACAGCGGGCAGATGCTGGGAATGCAGATGAACTTGTGGTGGTGATACTGACAGATGAGCCTCCATACCATCACACAGTGGGCTTGAGTTAATAAAAGTAGTCACGTTACTCAGAGGGACAATAATAATCCCTTGTTTTGTAAATGCAACAATGGCTGAAACTCTTTACAAGGGACCATGTGCGGCTGCAGATATATGATACTGTTGTGAGCAGAAAACCTACATACTGCTCCCTTAAATTTCTACTATATTTCAAACCCTAAACCTCCAACTTGCAATGCTGACTTTTTGCAAAATATACTCTGACTGAGCATTCCACTCCTAAAACATTGCTGGACTAAGATAGTAAGTTTAAAATGTATTAAAATTGATGCATCAGAAAAATTGAAAGTCAAAGCTTTCGTCTTCTTTGTCAAGCTGGTGCGTGATTTGCCCATAATGAAACTTTTTTGGCCCTGAGATTAAAGTGTGTTTTACTAGTTGTAGCTAATACATCCTTGGGCATCCAGGCTCCAGCAGAGAGCATTAGCTATAGAGGTCTTTAATGACTTTCATACTCATGGTCTTCTGCACAAACCAACTCTGATTCAAGCGTTATTCATCTAGATATTTAGCCTGCTAGAAATGCAGCTATGGTGAACAAAGTGTTGGCGAGCCTCTTGAAATGCATCTCTGGTGAGTTCACACGTAGTGACTAGTGACCGCTTATCCAACGTTTGGCTCAGATTCTGGGTTTTTGTTGGCAACTTCCAAAATTTGTCTGGAAAATCGGTCTAAGAATCGTGTAGTGAGAACAGGACAGAAGCCTCAACTTTACAATGCTCTCTCCAGAGCCATAGCTTTAAAACACTTAAATCACACATACAGAGCAATTATAGTCATACTCCTCAAGACCTGTCAACAGACCCGATGTTTAATGCTGAATCAATGCAGTGAGATAACTCTAAAGGCATAATCAAGCTTATTGTAGAAAGTCACAGAAGACATTTTACAAGAATTTATGATCACTATACTAAACTTGTGTAAAAGTGGGGGAGTTTCCCTTTAATAGAAAATCGTTAATAAGCATTTGCACCACATTTTCTCATTAAGCTTTGTGTGTAGATACACACTCTACTCCTGTGTTTGCGCTTGGTCTCAAACCAGATGAAAAGTCCCTGGTAAACCTGATCCGTGCTGTGACAGATTGTCCTTGAGCCTGTGACAGGTATTCCAGTCAGCCCTCTGGTCATTCTTCACCCAGCGAGACAAACTACTGACAAGCTGAGTGCTTGTCTGTCACACATATCTAGCAAAAGCATCTGTCGCAGAATGCAAGATGATGTATGAGCAAGCTGCACTGACATGAAAAGCACAACATGCGTATGTACACAAGCAGGCACCTCTCACGTATCCGGTTCCCCGAGAGGCTTTAACCCTGCAGATGCTATCAGAAAGGTGAAAGACTAATTCTGTTCTGCCAGTTGAGCTTTGAATTCCTTTAATATATCTTGGTTCTTGGATCTGGTTTATTACCACGATGGGCCAATTCACAACATAGATTTCAGAAAAATAGATCTGAAAAGTACCTCCACTTGTGGCTTATACCTTCCACTGTGGCCTGACTGAATCGGCCCTTTGTGCCCACTGTGCCCAGATGTGAGGAGGCTCTGCAGAAGCACAGGCTCACTGCAAGTATTTTTACAAGTCCACCATTTGACAGAGTTGCTCCGTAAAATCGTCCTTCAATATTGACATTGTTTTTACTGTTTTCCTCACTGAAAGGTGATCCTCCATTTCCAGGGTTAATGGTGCACCGGTTCTGACACATTGAACCGGTGAATTCAGCCGATCGCATTGAGATCTGTCTTCATTTCACGGTGGCCTGAACCACCCAGATGCCGAACTTGGCACAGAATGATGAACTCTTGGCACATAACACATACTGTATTTATGAAATTGAAGTAGGGAAAGTCAGTCTGATCTGACGCTGTAAAGACTGTTATTGTTCCAGTCTGTTGTCTTTAATCCTGAACCATCATGACACAATGTACAGTACCTACTCTGACACCACATGTCTGGCTGCCGCGGGAAAGAGCAATGTTTGCTCTGGGACATGCTCCCAGAGCTGTGAGCTGTTTGAGGGGAGTTATGCGTACGTAATGCTCAGGACAGGTATGAGCCAGAACTCAATGAAAGGACAGTGGCTGCTGGTAAACTTGTTAGCGACTCACTTTCCTGGAGGTATGACTGAGGAGAAGCACACAAATAATGTGTGGATTTGGCCAGAGGATACATCGTCCCCCTTAAGCAGTGATAAGTGGAAGAGTAAATCCAACTCCTTATCTGCCTTCAAGTATATATGTTGTTTAAATAGAAAATGCACTTGCACACATCGTCATAAAATAAGGTGTGATTTTTATCGTGAAGCAGTGAAAAGTGAACTGCTTGATTGAACCCGGTCTGAAGTAAACGGCTCAGCATTTAACTGTTATTTTGAGGGAGCATTATTCAGATAGTAAAAGAGCCTTTATAGCTGCTTGTTAAACAGCATAGACTCTACATGTTAACATGGGGATCGAGCCGGCGGTAGTGAGGTCAAGCCAATTAATTAGCTCAACCAACCATGAGCCAGTCTTGGCTGTCAATCATGCTGTTTCACCTTTTTTAATAGCATCAAATAACTTATTAAAAATCAAACTTACCATGAAAACTTGAACACAAATGAAATAAACTATCCTTGAGAAAAAATGTCTTTGTCAAACATTTGATTTGACTCGAGTTTCGTCCATGTCCCATACATTAACATGGGCGAGTGGGGATTTATGACCTATACTGCAGCCAGCCACCAGGTGGCGAGAAACGCACCTCACTTTCAAAGGGAATGAGAGATGCACTCAAACATGAACATTTGAAGCACGAGCCAAGCACAGCAACTTTTATTACTTGTATTAAATTAGCAAAAGTAGAATTTCACACGTCCTAAATGCACTTCGTTAAAATGCAGCCCAATGTGCAACCCATTTTAAAGTGCCTTCTGTGGCTGTAGAATTTCTTCTTTTTAATTGTTGCTTGCGAGGCAACGTCCCTGTGACACCAGTGTCGTGATTACACATTCCTCATTTCCTGTGGGAGCAGTGTTCAGTTCCGCCTGAGGTGGAGAAAGAACAGGAATTCAGCTTTCTCTGGTGAAATAAAAAAAGAGGCAGTTTGGCTGGAGTCAAATGAGCTGAAGGTAAACACATTAAGCGGAAGGGCTGTGGCAGGGGGAAGGGGTAAAGACAGTGTTCAGATGTGGAGACATGTTCCACACACAGGCAAATTTTTGGACTTTTGCACCTTTGCACTTAAGAAAACAATCTGCCAGACCCCCAGACCCCAACCCTGTTTGGTTTTGACTCTGGGGTGAAACCTACTCACCTCCTGATGCAAGGCCCCCTCCGTGTGTGTTTGTGTGTGTGTGTGTGTGTGTGTGTGTGTGTGTGTGTGTGTTTTTGAGTGTGTGTACTACTGTGTGTACAACGGAGTCTGAATCGTGCTGTGTGTTTTCTGCATTATCTTATCTCAGTTTAACTCACAGAAAATACCACCCATATATTCACAAAACACAGACTTTCTGTTAACCACCTTAAAGAAACAAAAAATCTCTTTCCAGACAGAAGCAAAGTGTTGAAGCCCACAAATATTCATGTGGTTATGCCACAGACGGCAGCTTTTTCATGCAGCCACGGTTTGAAAACTGAAGGCTTCAGTCCTGGTCGGAGAAACATTTTTGTTTTCCCCAATGAGCGGCTCGCTCTACCACCTTGCTGGTGACCCTGAGCATCTGTCCCAGCCAAGAGCTGAGGGGAACGCTCCCCAGAGAGCCATGTTGGGTAACTCAGAGTTGTAACTGCCTATTAAAACAGGAAACTGACAAACCCTTGTAAACCAAACTCATTAGTCATGTCCCGAAACACTGAGCTCTGAGCTGTAACATTTTAATAAGTATCCTTTAAAATGTATTGCTGCATCCTGAGGTATCCCTTATTTATTCGATCATGTTTATTTTTGTATCTTTTGTTGTATGTCTCTGTTTGTCTTTGTGTCTCTGTTTGTCTTTGTGTCTCTGTTTGTCTGTGTGTCTGTTTGCTGTGTTTTGTCCCCACACAGAGAGGTTGACAGCTACAGGGAATTATTTAAACTAAAGCAAACTACAGATCGATGTAGTAACTGAAGAGTTGTTTAGCGGATTTAAATATTTTCTTCCTGTCTCCAGGCTCAACATCCAGTGTTTTGTTAAATCTGATACGTTTGCTCTTTACAACCTGATGTGTCATCCTGTTTTTCTCTTTTTCACTGCAGGACATTCCTGCAAGCTGCTGACCAAGAACATGGGAATGCTTGTGATCAACGAAGACACTCTGGATGTGAGTATTTAGCCTTTTTCTCTTTTAATGATCTGACGTACTTACATTAAAAATTAACCACCTAGCCGAAGAACATTAAGCTCACCATTGTTGGCTTCTTTCAATGGTGAGAAACAAACTAAGTAACCTGAATATGATTTAGATTATACACACATCCTGTAGCTTCCAGGAAAATGTTGAAAGTTAATTGCATGTCTTAAAGCATCTTAACAGTAACAGACAAGATGGATTTATGCCAACGTAAAGGCAGATTTTAATCAGAATACAGAGCAATATACTGATTTAATTTCTGGCAGCCATTATATACAGTTCTAGTGGACATGGAGATTTTCTATTCTCTTAAAAGTGCACACGAGTTAAAACAATAACCAACAAATATTTCCACATAATTGTCACTGTGATATTAAAGGCAAAAATGTAAAGTGGGGTCACTCATGAGAATAATAAGCCCCTCATCTCCTCGCCTAATCCCCGTTTAGAAACTGAATAGATATGGCCACAGGGAGCCTTATACACACACAGACACATGCACACACACTCACACTGAGCCAACACGCATCCCAAATCTGCCGTCAACATCTTTAAGACACCCAGCTGAGAAGTCTGTTGACCCCCCGGCAGGAGAGCCTTGTCTGTTGTTTCTAAGATTGAAAAGGGCGAGTCCCTGCACCTCCATCAGGGGGAACAACTGAGCAGAGGAGCCGCAGATGGAAGAGAAACTTGACTAGGTTCAGTTTGTCGGGCGAGAAAGGGGGGAAACGGCGAGAAGAAGTGAATAAAGCAGGAGAAAGCAGCAGGGGGTGTTCAGAGTTGATGACTGATGGCCTTCACTCTGTCAGCCAGTCGTTAAGCTTGATAAATAGAGTCGAGGTAGAAATCCGGGGTCGGTGCATTCATAAAGCACATGAACCGGCGCTTTGAAATGTCAGCTCCCATTCTCCTGTGGTTGAGCAGATGCTTACATAAGGCAGTTTGTTAGAAGGTGGAGAGAGAAAACTCTCCTGCAGGACGACGGCGGCCCAGAGAACAGAGGACCAGGCAGCAGCGCTGGTAATTCTGAGCGCTCTCATGCTACGAAACAGAGTAATTGGAGCATGTCTTCCCTCCTTGCTGTGTTTAGAAATACTGTAGTTATCAAAGGGGGGACAGAGTTTTCGACATCCCCTGTACTAAATCTTACTTGAACTTAAATTCCCAGAGTAAAACTCAGCCTCCAGGGGAGGATTAGGTCATTTTAACAAGCTTTGTCTTACACTCAGTGTGTTTAATCATTTAGAGAACTTACAGCACTTATTGAGGATTAGTATATTAATCATCAGCCAGTCAACCCTCTTTTTTTTAAATTTTCACATCATTTATTTCTATAAAATAGTTTTGTCTTTTATTACAATAAAACATTGAAAAAGAGAGATGAAAATGTATTGATACAAAAATCCTATTTAAACTAAATATCTGTAGCACAAAGAGATTTTTAACTGTTGATGCTTTTGAATGTTTTCAATGAGATGTAATGGTAAAACAGTTCATGTCCACATACTTCCAACTCTGGTGGAACATCCTCAGAGTCCAAGACAGATGATGACACTATGTTCATACAAATGTCCAGATTCCACATCATGAGTGTCACGTCCTGTTGGCCATATCACTCAAGGCCTATATCAACAATGGAGCTCAGTCTTTATGGGAAAGCTCTTGTGGATTTTCTGAACGGACGCCACATACCCACTCCAAAACCAAACACTAGCTCGTCACATAGGCTGAACTGGTCATTATAGCCATAACAAAAAAGGTTTTAGGACGAGACATGTAGCATTAGAGCTAAAATTCCTGAGTGTAAATTGGGGGGGAAATGGCTGCTCTACTTGAGGAAATGGTAAACTCAGCTTATCACAGTATGTGATTAATAGATTGTGCCCCAAACAGAGCGAATCCTTTCTCATGCATTAGATTCTCCAGCTCTCACACATGCACACATGCATGCACATGCAAACACACACTAAGACGTCATCTATCCCAGATAGAGCAGCTATAAATTTTGGCTTGTGGTTGATTATAGACATCAACTTTGACCTACTCTGACCTTTGCTTGCACACACACACACACACACACACTCAGTCGTATCTCCATGACACAAGACATTATATTGATTTACCTTCACTTCCTTGAGACTTCAACCATAACCGTGACTTGCTTGACCCAAACCCTTAACTTAAATATAACCTCACCATAACCTTAAAACATGTTTTCACCTCAACACTTTATAATTTACTCTGAGGATTCGTCGTCACAGTGTAAACAGATTTAGGTCCTCACAACATGAGTAATACCTGGACCACACACACACACACACACACCCGTAGACTGTGGTACTGGCCTGTCTGCTGCTCACCATCTCGTGCTGTTTTACACACTCCATCAGGGATGGCTAAGTCTTCGCAGCTGCTTTCTGCTTGTATCCTCTTGCTCGGTTTCTCTCCTCTGTTAATCCATCATCTCTTTCTTTGCGTGTCTCTCACTCTCCGTCTCTGGCTTTGTGAAACGTAAAGCCGCTTTCTCCAAATATTTCCTTTAAGCTGGGGTTTCAAAGTTTTGTTATGCCAAGCGAATGTAGCATGGTCCCCTGGTACGATCTAAATGCTTTGACATTTCTGACCTCAACACCAGGCTTTGCCCCCTCCCTCCGCCATTCTCGTTAATGACCGCATTTTTTTTTAATGATTACAGCTGTTTGAGCATCTGCTTGGCCCATTATGTTTGATACCAGGCATCGAATCTGCTCAGTCAAGTCCGTCTTTCTCACTTTTGAAAGTAATTCAAGCCCTAAACTTCCTATTTCTCCTCTCCTTTAGAAAGCTTTAATATTGCAAACAACATAATTTTCTATGTTGTCCGAAACTAAAGCATTTACATTATATTGTGTGTCAGTTTGTACTGAATTATTCATGAAGGTATTGAATCATTTGTACCGTAACATTTGCTGAATATTACCATGGCAACATTCTAAACATTATTTCAAGTGCTTCTCTTGAGGATGAGTTTTAATTTTAAAGGAAAATATACATCTACCTCATCCATGTATCCCCTGGAAAATATTTCCATACAGAAATTGGTTTTATTGTCTAATGGCTTCCCCATCTGTGGGGAAGATGACTGAATGATGAATACAATGATGATGATCTCACCAGGACACTAAATCCTCCTGTCAGTCTCATATTTATAGATTTTCATCATCAATCATCATCATAGCTGTATTCAGTGAATAAGCAAACACTGTACATTTGCAAAGCTCGACTATGTTATCACCTCATTGCTGAGGTCTGACTGTGAGAATCATGGGAAATAGTATAAATATATAAAATATCAAGAGCAGCTGCTCTGCAGCATTTGGGGAATTGAATTGGATGGATCTGTCTTATCTGTTTGAAACTAATGTTATTTTAAACTAGATGAACACTTTGGAGCCAAGACAATGATTTTCTGATTAGATATTAATGAACTTAAGTGTTTTGATGTAATATTATCCTTTAAATGTAAATGGCAAATGTGAATTCTTTGTGTTGTCCATAAGCTTGAAAGCATAATAAGTAAAAAAAAAAAAAAAAAGATATGTAATGAAATGTTTTCCATCACACAGGGAACAAGGGAACTACTCAGCCACCACTGTGGGATGCTGGGAGATGCCCTCTACAAGGAAAATGACTTTGCTCTCATTATTGATGGGAAGACTCTGAAATACGCCCTTTCGTTCGGAGTGCAGCAGTACTTCCTGGACCTCGCCCTCTCCTGTAAAGCTGTCATATGCTGCAGGTAAGATTTACCCCTGAAAAAAATTCAAATAAAACTCAAACATTTATTCCACTTACAAGAGAAAGAACAAAGACACTGTTCTTGTTGCTTCCTGAATCTTTTTGCGTGTTTAAAAAACTCCTACACTACTTATTTTTACAAGAAAACAAATGATGTTTTAAATACCTGGACCATCAAAGCTGGGGAAACTGATATACAAATGTCATGAGTTGTCTTGAAAAACTCGAAGGAAAGTCAGAGCAAGCCAGACACTGAAGCAGGGATGCAACAAATGATCAATACATTAACTGGGTCGTCTTTAAGATGTCAGTAAATAGTAAAAGATTGTCCATCACACAACCTCAGAGGCCAATGTCATCATCCAAAACCAGAGGGTGTTAATTTTACAGTGGAATAAAACAGAAGAGCAGCAAAATCTCACTTTCTCTGAGAAGCTGGAAATGGGTTTGAGGTTTTAAATGAGTTTAAAAGCTATATGGTTGAACTATAAAATATAATGTCTTCGCTGCAAAGGTCAACTACATTTTTTATGGCAGCGGTGTAAAAAGTGGGATAGTTTGAATTTAAATGGTAACTTTCAACATCATGAAGGTGCACTCACTGTTGACTTGCCCTGGCCACATAAATAATAAGAAGTGCTTACTCAAGCAACCATGACGGGGACTGGGGCCAGAAGTCAGAAACCATGTTTTCAGAATAACATCGAAGTTTCAGATACTGCACTATGACTCCAATTTGTATTTACCCTGCGACTACCCTCTGCACAAACAATGGCTCCTGAGAAACATTCGGAGATGAATAACGCTTTAAGATAAAGATAAACATTAACAGTTTCACAGTTAAAGACAGACATGCAGTTAACAACATTGTCTCCAGAGACTGTCTGTACTGTAAATGTCCCTCAGTTTAGTGCACATAGAGGAAGCTCCTGCGTAGCTGCGGCCTCTAGTGTCAGGAGCTGCTTACATGAAGATTTCAGGTCAACTGTTTACATGGGATGGGATTAAATATGCTCTGGTGTTTACATGCACCAATGCATTTAATCAGGACAACTGCACAAATTAACATGTTAAATATGTGCATTTGTGTTCATTGGCCATCTTACCTCCTACTCTACTGGACATCCAAATGTTCCAGTTGTTAAAGACTGTGATGAGTTTGATCATGAAGACAGCATATGTGCAGAGGTCCATTCTATCCCTAATATTCCCTGTGCTACTACTCTCTTCTTTAGGGTATCTCCTCTTCAGAAGTCAGAGGTGGTGGAGATGGTCAAGAAAAAGGTAAAGGTGATCACACTGGCCATTGGTGACGGTGCTAACGACGTGGGAATGATCCAGACAGCTCACGTCGGCGTGGGAATCTCAGGCAACGAGGGTCTGCAGGCGGCAAACTCCTCCGACTACTCCATCGCCCAGGTGAGTTAGATGCCGGGCAAAAATCTTTCAGTTTGATTGATTAGTTGCTTAAAGGCAAATAATATTCACATTACATTAACAGAATACTATCTAACTCTGTAAAAAGCTGTTCATGTTGGATTCAATAGTTTCATCCACTGACACTTAATGTCAAGTATGTATAAAAAACCACAACACTAGAACACTGTCTCAATGTTTAAATCAGATTTTAACGTGTTTGGTTTGAAGCCTGTGATTCACTGATACCCATCATGCTCATTTCTTTCCGCTCAAAGCCACATTCCTCACACTCTCAGTCCTGTCGTTGTCTTCTCCAATGTAATATGTGTTAGTGATAGCCTGGCACATTGTTCTGTGTAAC
The DNA here is from genome assembly GCF_963576545.1 of Limanda limanda. Taxonomy (NCBI): domain Eukaryota; kingdom Metazoa; phylum Chordata; class Actinopteri; order Pleuronectiformes; family Pleuronectidae; genus Limanda; species Limanda limanda. The sequence goes on along the minus strand of NC_083645.1, from coordinate 21,086,272 downwards.
AAAAGATCTCATGTCTGCCAGGGCATTAAAGCTTATACAGCGAAAAAGTAACACCTGTAGAACAGACACCCAACTCCCAACATAACTCTCCAGAAAGAGATCCAAGCAGAACGCTACTTAAACACATGCTTATGTCCTAGTAACCAGTTTGTCTGAAACTCTGTAGTGTTATGCGATACTGGTAAGCAACAAAAAATACTGTAACATGCTCTGTCTCTACCCGGCACGCCACTCAGTACATCGTGTTTGTGTTACAGCCACAGGGTTCTCAGAACATGGGAAACCAATACTTCACTACAACACAGTACACTCTCCCTGCCGCAGTATGCAATTACCATTCAGGAGACTCGGGTTTGTCTTAAGTGCCCCCTCAGTCCACACGACATGCAGAACGTGCACGTCTCTTAAAGACAGGTGGCCTCTTGTAATCCATTTAGGTTGTGTTCCCGCATCAAATCAAATTACACCTCCAGACTTCCAGTGGTGTTTTCCATGTATTGGCGTAACGGTACATTAACTGTAATTTGCAGACTGCAAACTGAAATCAATCCTGAGAAGTTGTGCAATGTTCCCATACGTGATTTATATTAATGCTGAGAACCAGATGAGCTCTTTGCTGTTGTAGATTGTCAGGGAGCTGGTTTCTAAGGTTTAAGACTTGAAAGCTCTGAGTTATCTGTTCAAGCAAGAGGTCGTTAAAGAGGCTCTGGGCCGAGGCACCTCTGCTGTCCATCTGTCATCGGCTGTGGTCAGTGTTAACTGATGTTTGAACCGACCAGTAGAGGGGTCAGACAAACTGGGTGCCGCCACTGTGCTTTCATTCTGCTAAAAACAAGCGTTCTTTCAAATGAACACTATTATGTTTCTCTCAAAAACCACACGTTGAAATCTGTTCCCCCGTAAGGTAAGACGATAAAGTGAAAGATATCTAGATGAAATGTTTTATACTTGTTGATATTGAAAACTATCAGGATAAATGACACATTATGATCTATCTACTTCTGTCTGTATGTGGTTTGCATATCTCAGCAACTGTTCATCATATGTAGTTCACACTTGGTAATTGTAATATTAAGGGCTAAAGGACAAACAGATGAACAGCTCTTTTTGCAGCAGCCATGGTGCCGCTTCAGGCTTCTAGGGGCTGAGTCCTGCAATCGGTGTTTACTTGCTGAGGCTCTATTACAGCAGGTAACTTTTACAGTTTCAGAAACAAAGCTGCAGCCAGCATCACTGCAGACCAAACAAACAGCCCTTTCCAAACAGGCAGCTTTAGAACAGGCATGGCACTGCACTTTCTTTAGAGTTTAAATTTCTATATATATTGGACCTTTGTTATATTGCTTTTGAGGAAAACTCTATTGCAATAATTGTTGATATTGTTTTATTTTCCAAACCCAACTCCTATCTCCTACTCCACATTTTCTTTTGTCAAATAGCAAGAGTCTGTGGTATCCATGCTCTTTGTTTTAGTCACGCGCTGACAACTAAGACGAAGCACTTGCCTCAGAGTTCTGCTCCACTGTAATCACACTTATCAGCCAGAAATTGCGCCGGAATCGTAAGTTCACCACAGGCTCTAAATGGCGGCGTAATTATAAAGCCATTTAACTATTATTCCGAGCCCTCAGAGACCAATACCCCGTACGAACTCCTCCATTTGCAGCGACTCAAAGCTCGCCCTTAGAAATCTTTGAGTAGAAAATTCTGGAATGTCTTAGTGAGAGCTTTGACCAAAATGTCCCATCGGTCTTTTAACCCTCTGTTGGGCGACGACAAAAGACTGCTGCTTGCTTTAATCTTGAAGTGCCAGCAACTGCTTTAGTGTTCCAGCACTGATGTCTGATTAAGAGCAGCCATTAGACGGCGTACTGTACACAGACCCTGACTATTCATTCATCTTCTCCCTTTTTCTTCCCTCCCACACAGTTCAAATACTTGAAGAATCTGCTGCTCGTCCATGGAGCCTGGAATTACAACCGCGTAGCCAAGTGTATCCTGTACTGCTTCTACAAGAACATCGTCCTCTATATCATCGAGGTAACTCTCACACTGTAGTTCTTGAGACTGGGCATCGTGTAACGAACCAGATCTGAATGCAGAGCTTTGAGATTTTTTTTTTCACATGACATGATTATATAAAGGCAAAGATTCCTTGTTAGAGTTTCCATGTTTGGATTTCTCTTGACTGGCCCCTCACATTACCTGCCAGTTGGTGCAGCTCCTGGGTGAATGGTTTGAGTTCTGACATGCCTGGACAGAATATACACAAACAAACACACACACACACACACACACACACAGTAAGGACGGGAAAATGATACCTATTTAACTAGAACTTTCCCTTAAGGAATTGAAGCATGAGAATTTTAAACCACAACATTCATTGAATTGATTAATTGTGCTGTAACTTCTATGATACCCGAGGATTCTGTTGACAGCAAATACAGAGGCTTATGTCGATGAACATCCTGAAAATGAAATGCAGAAGCCTTATTTAAAAGTGGCCGATGACATATGAATCTTCTAGTAGGGCTCAACAGTGTGGTTCTGGAAGTTGAAATCCCATTCATTTTCTGAATATACAGTAGATTTATATCATCAGCCATCAACCATCTAAGGTAGACTTACCACAAGCAACGGGAATTTGAAACATTGCAATATGCTCCTGTAGAAGTCCCTATGATTTCAATTGGATTTAAAGAAAACAATTGTTTCATCCGCAATGTCAAGTAGAGGTTCTACACTACCCACAATCCTCAGGTGTAGTAGCAACGTCTCTGATTGTTGGAGCTCGTCCGTTATCATGGAAATGTTAACCACAACTGGAATTGGATTAAATATATAGACAAATGATGATCTTTTATAATTTCTGTTCAGCCCCATGTTTTACTGATGTGCTTGAACATCAGGGAGTGAATCCTGTCCCTGTGGCATCTCACCCTTCTCC